>NC_091283.1:37382129-38020629 GCF_032444005.1 Ranitomeya imitator
TGTTATTGGCTATTGGCAGTCAGGAGACAGATGTGAAAAAAAATGTGTGTGTGGAGTGTACCCTGTACACGCAACCATAAGTGCTGCCTGTGGTACCGTGCTGGAAGGGAGGGAGCACGCAAATGCGGCACATCATGTCACTCTGAAAAGGCTGCAGGGTGTCCAATTCTGGAGACACCGATCCTGAGAGCTAAAAATCTCCTGCAAAAAAGACACAATATACAACAGGGTTCACACCGGAAACATAAAGGTTAAAAGTTTTCATTTTTACAACAAAATTTGCAAAACCATTTTTTTCGGGGCCACCACACATTTGAAGTGACTTTGAGGGGTCTATATGACAGAAAATACCCAAAAGTGACACCATTCTAAAAACTGCACCCCTCAAGGTACATGGAAAGGAAAAAATAAACATTTACTTTTCTTTCACAACTTTTTCCTTTGTAAAAGGAAAAAACTCTGGCACACTACAAAGTCCAAAGAAAATTCTTGTAATTTATTTTTCGGCAATTTTCAGCAATATATGACACACCATAATAAGGTTTCCAGAAAAGGAGAGACGTTATGTATACTTTACTCGGACACATATAATTTCTTCCTCAACGTTTCGGCTTGAAAAGCCTTTTTCAAGAGATTTAGATGTCCTTTGACACACGCCTCCACAACAGCGGTCACAGCTCTCCGGTCCCCTGCATTGAATGCGACGCCTTTCTGTGGCTTAGTACCAAGTGGGTTTCCTTACCCGGTTCCCTGTATTCGCAAAAGGACATGTAAATCTCTTGAAAAAGACTTTTCAAGCCGAAAAGTTGAGGAAGAAATTATATGTGTCTGAGTAAAGTATACATAACGTCTCTCCTTTTCTGGAAACCTTATTATGGTGTGCCATATATTGCTGAAAATTGCCGAAAAATAAATTACAAGAATTTTCTTTGGACTTTGTAGTGTACTGGAGTTTTTTCCTTTTATATATTTTCTTTCTCCTGAGCACCTCCTGTTCTAGTGAGCACCTTCTTTATCGTGATATTAACTTTTTCCTTTGGACCTGATTTTTTTTTACTTTCGCAAGGGTAACAGGAGAAAATGGATGATGCAATTTGTTGTGCAATTTCTGATGAGTATGCCGATATCCCATGTGTGGGGGAAATCTACTGTTTTGGGCGCACAGCAGGGCTCAGAAGGGAAGAAGCGTCAATTCACTTTTTGAATGTAAAATTTGCTGGCATAATTAGCAGATACCATGTCGTGTATGGAGAACCCCTGATGTGCCTAAACAATGGAAATGCCCAACAAGTGACCCCATTTTGGAAATTATACCCCTTTGGGAATTTATCTACAGGTGTAGTGACGATTTATACTCCATGGGTGTTTTCCAGAAACAAGCATCAGTGGATGTTGTTGAGTGAAAATTGCAAACTGCCGTTGTAGTGACCAGTACGTTGTGATCAGTACATTATACCCAGCTCACGCTTCTGGAGACACGCACCTGTAAATTAGGTGGGCTCTCATCACTACAGAAATGTCAAACATGTGGGCGCTAAATGTGGTTTAGGCACACTGGGGCTCAGAAGGGTGGGGGGCATTTGGATTTCGGAGCAGAGAACTTGCGGAATTTCTTTTTGGGGGGCGGAGACAAGGAGCCATTTTGCTTTTCCAGAGCCTTTGTGCTACCAGTAACATGGAAATCCCCTATATTTCCGTTAACCGATGACAGATCTGAGTGGGGACTTGCTTTTTTTGTGGATTGAGTTGAAGCTTTTATTGGGAACATTTTACATAACGTTTGGGATCACATTTATCCAGCGCTCTACGCTGAGCACTTACGTTGGAGTTTCCATCTAAATCTCCGAGTGACGTGACACATGAGACCCCCAACGGATCCATTCACTATAATGAGGCAGGAGCGTTACAATGGACTCCTTCTGGTCTCTGTTCAGCGGAGTCCTTCTTTTCAGAAGTGCACAAAACTATGGCCTAAGGTAATTTTATGAGTGCCTAAAAAGACGGACACCGCCGGATCACAGGTCCTATGGTGTCCACAGTGTCATAATTGACGCCTCTCCATTATTAATTTGGCTTAATGTCACCTTACAATAGCAAGGTGGCATTAACCCTTCATTACCCCATATCCCACCGCTACACGGGAATGGGAAGAGAGTGGCCAAGTGCCAGAATAGGCGCATCTTCCAGATGTGCCTGTTCTTTGGTGGCTGGGGGCAGGTGTTTTTAGCCAGGGGGGCCAATAACCGTGGACCCTTTCCAGGCTATTAATATCTGCCCTCAGTCACTGGCTTTCCTACTCTGGCGGAGAAAATTGCGCGGGAGCCCAAGCCAATTTTTTCCGCCATTTAAACCTTTAATTTAGTAGATAGAACGGCCAAATTTTGCACATACACACTACTAACATTAGTAGTGTGGAATATGCAAAAAAAGGGGGATATGACATGGTTTACTGTATGTAACCATGTCTCATAGCATGTCGGGTTTAGGAAGGAGATAGCAAAAGCCGGTAATTGAATTACCAGCTTTAAAGCTATCTAGCGCTGGAAAAAATATTTATATATATATATATATATATATATATATACCTATTCTATGTGTACATATTTATTCTACCTATTCTACTGTAAGCTGTCAGTGTGATTTTACTGTACACCGCACTGAATTGCCGGCTTTTCTCTCTAACAGCGCTGCGTATTCCTCGCAAGTCACACTGCTTGTCCGTGTGTGATCTGTATTTTTCAGGCTTCCATAGACTTTCATTGGCGTATTTCTTGCGCAGTACGGTGACAAACGCAGCATGCTGCAATTTTCTACGGCCGTAGAAAGCCGTATAATACGGATCAGTAAAATACGGCAGATAGGAGCAGGGGCATAGAGAATAATTGTGCCGTTTGTTTTGCGAGTTTTATGGACGTATTTTCTGCGCTCATACGTCCGTAAAACTCGCAAGTGTGACGGCGGCCTAATTGTTCCACTCCTGGTTTTGGCTTACAAATACTGATGTAAAATACTGACCAAATACTGAACGTGTGACGGCAGCCTTATAACTTTTTTATTTTTCTGCTGATGGCGCTGTATGACAGCTTTTTTTTTGCGGGACAAGATGACATTTTCAGCGGTATCATTTTTATTTACATCTGTCTTTTTGATCGCGATTTATTGCACTTTTTGTTCAGCATCATGATGATAAAGCAGTTTTTTGCCTCGTTTTTTTTTTTATGGTGTTTACTGAAGGGGTTAGCTAGTGGGACAGTTTTATAGAGAGGGTCGTTACGGACGCCGCCATATCAAATATGTGTACTTTTATTGTTTATTTTTTTTATTTACATAAATAAATGTATTTATTGGAAAAAATTTTGATTTTTTTTTCTTTATTTGGGGATTTTTTTTTATATATTTTGACACTTTTTAATTTTTTTTATTTTCTTTAATTTTTTTATTTATTCTTTACATTGTTCAGTTCTCGGACATCACTGTATGGTGTCAGATTGCTTTTCTGCTGTTCGCATCATGATCTGACAGGCAGTAAAAGAGGCATGCCGGGCCTGTGCCTGTTCTCAGCATGTGCTCACAAGCCACCTTCCCTGCAGGACCCTGAAGGACCCCGCGGCCATCTTGTAGCCAGGGTCTCCATGGAGACCATCAGGAAAAAGTGATCGCATCGGACTGTCCTGATGGAAGCCGGCAGGGAATGAGTTCCCTGCGCGATGCTCCTCTATGCCACTGTCACTACTGACAGCGGCAACAGATGGGTTAAATACCCGTGATCAGTGCTGGCATTTCTGCGGGGTGTCAGCTCTCACACAGAGCTGACACCGGCACCCGATCACCGCGGCACTCAGCATGAGGCTGCGCGATCGGTGCACCATACCTGTACTGCTGTTTGTGGGAACAGAGCCCCTGCAGAGCACTACAGGTACGTCGCATGTCAGGAAGGGGTTAAAGAATCTAAAAGATTACCAAAATTTGGCAAGGACCCAACACTTGAGAACAGAGCAGATTTCACACAGAGCAGATTTCACAAGAAAAATCCTTGTTGTTCCGTTCTTGGACACTAGAGGACGTGATTTTACCTCAGCGCACCGCCATCTGGTGATGCACAGACAGAAAAATGCCATAAAAATAATTCAGCGATATTTACTAGTAAAATCTGTCAAAGAACATGACGTAGCACAACTAAACTAGTCACAGGTAGCCACATTGAGATTGTGACTTTGTAGAGGGCTGATACTGCTACACAACATTTTCTAGATATCAAAAGATATACATTGCTAACAAATGAAGAAGGCGGGTGCGTGTCCTGGACGGCCATGTGAGCGGACGCTAAGGAGAGATCTCCCGCAGCCACAAGCACTTTTATCCTGTGCAGACACAGCTGGTTGCCCCTAATTTAGCCATACCTGGAGGCTGAAGCACCCGGGAGTGAAGGGGAGCTGTGGGGACACCCGAAGAGGCTCGTAATGACGCGGAGGAGGCAGAGGGATGTGAGTGCAGGAGAGGCTGGCGGGATCCAAGATGGCGCCGCGGCCAGACCTGACGCTGAGGAAGAGAACGCTGCCTGTCAGAAGCACATGGAGGTTGCAGCAAAGCTTAAAAGGTTTGCCCGGGTGGACGGTGGGGAAGAGGCACAAGAGTCTATTGAGGAGAAATCTGAAGGAGAGGAAGAGGAGGAGGAGAAAACTGATGAAGGAGTGCGGGGAAGGAAGAAAGTAGCATGGGTGCAGCAGGAGAGGCTTAGAAGAAAGTGGAACTGAGTGGGCAGCCGACCCTAAGGCCATGTGCACACATTCAGGTTTTTTCGCGCTAAAAACGCTATAAAAACTCATTAAAAACGCATACATTATGCATTCTATCATTTAGAATGCATTCTGCATGTTTTGTGCACATGGATGCGTTTTTTTCCGCAAAAAAATGATCATGTTCATTATTTTTGCGGATTTTCTGAGTTTTTCCCGCAATTCTATGCATTTGGGAAAAGCGCACAAAAAACGCACCAAAAACGCGGTAAAAACGCATGCGGATTTCTGGCAGAAATGTCCGGTTTTTGTCACGAAAATTTTTGCAAGAAATCCTGATGTGTGCACATACCCTTAAGGACATTTGTATCCTTTTATCCTCTTGTAATCAGTCCCCAAATGATTTAACCCTTCAGATGAAGGAGGTGAAAGAGGAGATTATACAGATAAAGGCTGCCATACAGAAAATGGATAAACGCATGGGAGAGGTGGAGGAGAGGATGAGCACTGCGGAGGATTATGTGGTCCAGCTACAAAAGGCAGAGAGAAAGTTTGTCCAACAGATATCGGAATTGGCAGCAAAAAATGAGGACCTAGAAAACAGATCCAGGAGAAATAATATCCGGATAGTGGGTCTGCCGGAAAAAAACAGAGGGGAGAAACCCTACTGAGTTTATTGAAAATTGGTTAAAGGAGAAGATTGGTGCCGAGGTTCTGACAAAGGAGCCAACCCCCATACCATGCTGGCTAAGATATTAAACTACAGAGACAGAGATATTGTTCTTAGGAAGGCCAGAGAAATGGAGGATCTCACTGTTGATGGACAGAGGATTGCCATCTACCCGGATTACTCTGCTGCGGTGCAGAAACAGAGAATGCAGTTTACTGGTGTCAAGGGGCGACTGAGAGAACTGGGGGTGCAATACTCCATGTTTTTTTCCTGCGAGGTTGAGAGTGGTCGCCATTAATAAATCCCATTTCTTCACGACACCAGAGAATGCCACCCAATGGATTGATATCAATGCCAAGAAACTACAGGCGGAAGGAGACCGACTTTCAGTGGAGGCGTGAGCCGTTATTGTTACCAAGATGTTTGGAATAATAGAACTGGGTTGCTTCTTGTACCCATTTAATGCCGTGTCTCTTCCACTTTCGGAAGAGTGGAGTATGGCTGGGTTTGATTAATGCGCCAGTTAGAGACGTGCTGGAAAATGTGCGGGGAGGGGGGGGATTGTTAATAGGGTGTACTGCAAATGTTATTTTTGGAATCTCTTTACCTCACTGTCTGTTTTGTTCTGTTAATGATTAATGCAAAGAGATGTGATTCTGAGGGTTGCGGGACCCAGTTAGAGGAGGTTACTTAGTTGAGAGTGTCTAAAACAGGCTGAGGAGTCCCACTCTCGATGAGAGGAAAATGCTTTATCTTGGGGGGAGGAGGGGGGGGGTGTTGTGAATTCTGTGGCAGGGCTCCCTCGTGTGGTCACAAGTGGTACTTCGGCTGATTCTCTCTGTGATCTTCCGTTGGTGGAGAAAAGTGGTACTGCGGCTTCTGAGTTTCCTTCCTCAGGTGATATGGTGAAGTCGTTAGGTGCTACCCTATTTAACTCCACCTGGTGCTTGGATCCTTGCTTCCAGTCAATGTTCTAGTGTTGGACCTGTTTCCTCCTGGAGTGTTCCTGTGGCCTGCTGATCTGCATAGCTAAGTTCCTCTTTGCTATTTGTTTGCTGTTTTTTCCTATTCCAGCTTGTCAATTTGTTTTTTCTGCTAGCTGGAAGCTCTGGGATGCAGAGGGTGTACCTCCGTGCCGTTAGTTCGGTACGGAGGGTCTTTTTGCCCCCTTTGCGTGGATTTTGTAGGGTTTTGTGTTGACCGCAAAGCTGCCTTTTCTATCCTCGCTCTGTTCAGGAAGTTGGGCCTCACTTTGCTAAATCTATTTCATCTCTACGTTTGTCTTTTCATCTTAACTCACAGTCATTATATGTGGGGGCTGCCTTTTCCTTTGAGGTATTTCTCTGAGGCAAGGTAGGCTTGTTTTCCATCTTCAGGCTAGCTAGTTTCTCAGGCCGTGCCGAGTTGCATAGGCAGCGTTAGGCGCAATCCACGGCTGCCTCTAGTTGTGTTGGAGAGGATTAGGGATTGCGGTCAACAGAGTTCCCACGTCTCAGAGCTCGTTCTTATTTTTTGGGTTATTGCCAGGTCACTCTATGTGCACTGACCTCTATGTCCATTGTGGTACTGAATTACCAGCCATAACAGTACTGGAAGCCAAAAGTACTAATGATTCTCAATAGAGGGAAAAAAGAAGTTCTGAGACCATTTTCTTTTCTTTGCACTGTGTGTGTGTGTTTTTTTTTTTCCCCCTAGACATTTGGGTGGTTCAGGACACAGGTGTAGCAATGGACATTAAAGGTCTGTCATCATGTGTGGATCAGCTCACGGCAAGAGTACAAAGTATTCAAGACTTTGTGGTTCAGAATTCTATGTTAGAACCGAGAATTCCTATTCCTGATTTGTTTTTTTTGGAGATAGAACCAAATTTCTGAGTTTCAAATATAATTGCAAACTATTTCTGGCTTTGAAACCTCGTTCCTCTGGTGACCCAGGTCAACAAGTTAGGATCGTTATTTCTTTTTTGCGTGGCGACCCTCAGGACTGGGCATTTTCTCTTGCGTCAGGAGATCCTGCATTAAGTAATATCGATGCGTTTTTCCTGGCGCTCGGATTGCTGTACGATGAGCCTAATTCTGTGGATCAGGCAGAGAAGAATTTGCTGGCTCTGTGTCAGGGTCAGGATGAAATAGAGGTATACTGTCAGAAATTTAGAAAGTGGTCCGTACTCACTCAGTGGAATGAAGGTGCGCTCGCAGCTATTTTCAGAAAAGGTCTCTCTGAAGCCCTTAAGGATGTCATGGTGGGATGTCCTATGCCTGCTGGTCTGAATGAGTCTATGTCTTTGGCCATTCAGATCGGTCGACGCTTGCGCGAGCGTAAATCTGTGCACCATTTGGCAGTAGTACCTGAGCTTAGACCTGAGCCTATGCAGTGCGATAGGACTTTGACCAGAGTTGAACGGCAAGAACACAGACGTCTGAATGGGCTGTGTTTCTACTGTGGTGATTCCACTCATGCTATCTCTGATTGTCCTAAGCGCACTAAGCGGTTCGCTAGGTCTGCCACCATTGGTACTGTACAGTCAAAATTTCTTCTGTCTGTTACCTTGATCTGCTCTTTGTCATCGTATTCTGTCATGGCATTTGTGGACTCAGGCGCTGCTCTGAATTTGATGGACTTGGAGTATGCTAGGCATTGTGGGTTTGTCTTGGAGCCCTTGCAGTGTCCTATTCCATTGAGAGGAATTGATGCTACGCCTTTGGCCAAGAATAAGCCTCAGTACTGGACCCAGCTGACCATGTGCATGGCTCCTGCACATCAGGAGGTTATTCGCTTTCTGGTGTTGCATAATCATAATCTGCATGATGTGGTCGTGTTGGGGTTGCCATGGCTACAAGTCCATAATCCAGTATTAGATTGGAAATCCATGTCTGTGTCCAGCTGGGGTTGTCAGGGGGTACATGGTGATGTCCCATTTCTGACTATTTCGTCATCCACCCCTTCCGAGATTCCTGAGTTTTTGTCTGATTACCGGGATCTATTTGATGAGCCCAAGTCCGATACCCTACCTCCGCAGAGGGATTGTGATTGTGCTATCGATTTGATTCCTGGTAGTAAATTCCCAAAAGGTCGACTGTTTAATTTACCTGTGCCTGAGCACGCCGCTATGCGGAGTTATGTGAAGGAGTCTTTGGAGAAGGGGCATATTCGCCCGTCATCGTCGCCATTGGGAGCAGGGTTCTTTTTTGTAGCCAAGAAGGATGGTTCATTGAGACCTTGTATAGATTACCGCCTTCTGAATAAGATCACGGTTAAATTTCAGTACCCCTTGCCATTGTTTTCTGATTTGTTTGCTCGAATTAAGGGGGCTAGTTGGTTCACCAAGATAGATCTTCGTGGTGCGTATAATCTTGTGCATATTAAGCGAGGCGATGAGTGGAAAACTGCATTTAATACGCCCGAGGGCCATTTTGAGTATCTAGTAATGCCATTCGGACTTGCCAATACTCCATCAGTGTTTCAGTCCTTTATGCATGACATCTTCCGAGAGTACCTGGATAAATTCCTGATTGTGTACTTAGATGACATTTTGATCTTCTCGGATGATTGGGCGTCTCATGTGAAGCAGGTCAGAACGGTGTTTCAGGTCCTGCGTGCTAATTCTTTGTTTGTAAAGGGATCAAAGTGTCTCTTTGGTGTTCAGAAGGTTTCATTTTTGGGGTTAATTTTTTCCCCTTCTACTATCGAGATGGACCCTGTTAAGGTCCAAGCCATCCATAATTGGACTCAGCTGACATCTCTGAAAAGTCTGCAAAAGTTCCTGGGCTTTGCTAATTTTTATCGTCGCTTCAGCTGCAATTTTTCTAGTATTGCTAAACCATTGACCGATTTGACCAAGAAAGGTGCTGATGTGGTCAATTGGTCTTCTGCTGCTGTGGAAGCTTTTCAAGAGTTGAAGCGTCGTTTTTCTTCTGCCCCTGTGTTGTGTCAGCCAGATGTTTCGCTTCCGTTCCAGGTCGAGGTTGATGCTTCTGAGATTGGAGCAGGGGCTGTTTTGTCGCAGAGAAGTTCTGATTGCTCGGTGATGAAACCATGTGCCTTCTTTTCCAGGAAGTTTTCGCCTGCTGAGCGAAATTATGATGTGGGCAATCGAGAGTTGCTGGCCATGAAGTGGGCATTCGAGGAGTGGCGTCATTGGCTTGAAGGAGCTAGGCATCGCGTGGTGGTCTTGACTGATCATAAGAACTTGACTTATCTCGAGTCCGCCAAGCGGTTGAATCCTAGACAAGCTCGTTGGTCGTTGTTTTTTGCCCGTTTTGACTTTGTTATTTCATACCTTCCGGGCTCTAAAAATGTGAAGGCGGATGCTCTGTCTAGGAGTTTTGTGCCCGACTCTCCGGGTGTATCTGAGCCGGCGGGTATCCTCAAAGAGGGAGTAATTGTGTCTGCCATCTCCCCTGATTTGCGGCGGGTGCTGCAGAAATTTCAGGCTAATAAACCTGATCGTTGCCCAGCGGAGAGACTGTTTGTCCCTGATAGGTGGACGAATAAAGTCATCTCTGAGGTTCATTGTTCGGTGTTGGCTGGTCATCCTGGAATCTTTGGTACCAGAGAGTTAGTGGCTAGATCCTTTTGGTGGCCATCTCTGTCGCGGGATGTGCGTACTTTTGTGCAGTCCTGTGGGATTTGTGCTCGGGCTAAGCCCTGCTGTTCTCGTGCCAGTGGGTTGCTTTTACCCTTGCCGGTCCCGAAGAGGCCTTGGACACATATCTCTATGGATTTTAGTTCAGATCTTCCCGTCTCTCAAAAGATGTCAGTCATTTGGGTGGTCTGTGATCGCTTCTCTAAGATGGTCCGTTTGGTACCCTTGTCTAAATTGCCTTCCTCCTCTGATTTGGTGCCATTGTTTTTCCAGCATGTGGTTCGTTTACATGGCATTCCAGAGAATATCGTTTCTGACAGAGGTTCCCAGTTTGTTTCGAGGTTTTGGCGAGCCTTTTGTGGTAGGATGGGCATTGACTTGTCTTTTTCCTCGGCTTTCCATCCTCAGACTAATGGCCAGACCGAACGAACCAATCAGACCTTGGAGACATATCTGAGATGCTTTGTTTCTGCTGATCAGGATGACTGGGTGTCCTTTTTGCCTTTGGCTGAGTTCGCCCTTAATAATCGGGCCAGCTCGGCTACCTTGGTTTCACCGTTTTTCTGCAACTCTGGGTTCCATCCTCGTTTCTCTTCAGGGCAGGTTGAGTCTTCGGACTGTCCTGGTGTGGATACTGTGGTGGACAGGTTGCAGCAGATTTGGACTCATGTAGTGGACAATTTGACCTTGTCCCAGGAGAAGGCTCAACGTTTCGCTAATCGCAGACGCTGTGTGGGTCCCCGACTTCGGGTTGGGGACTTGGTTTGGTTATCTTCTCGTCATATTCCTATGAAGGTCTCCTCTCCTAAGTTTAAACCTCGTTTTATTGGTCCGTATAGGATTTCTGAGGTCCTTAATCCTGTGTCTTTTCGTCTGACCCTTCCACATTCTTTTTCCATACATAACGTATTCCATAGGTCATTGTTGTGGAGATACGTGGCACCCGTGGTTCCATCTGTTGATCCTCCTGCCCCGGTTTTGGTGGAGGGGGAGTTGGAGTATATTGTGGAGAAGATTTTGGATTCTCGTGTTTCTAGACGGAAACTCCAGTATCTGGTTAAGTGGAAGGGTTATGCTCAGGAAGATAATTCCTGGGTCTTTGCCTCTGATGTCCATGCTCCCGATCTTGTTCGTGCCTTTCATATGGCTCATCCTGGTCGTCCTGGGAGCTCTGGTGAGGGTTCGGTGACCCCTCCTCAAGGGGGGGGGGGGTACTGTTGTGAATTCTGTGGCAGGGCTCCCTCTTGTGGTCACAAGTGGTACTTCGGCTGATTCTCTCTGTGATCTTCCGTTGGTGGAGAAAAGTGGTACTGCGGCTTCTGAGTTTCCTTCCTCAGGTGATATGGTGAAGTCGTTAGGTGCTACCCTATTTAACTCCACCTGGTGCTTGGATCCTTGCTTCCAGTCAATGTTCTAGTGTTGGACCTGTTTCCTCCTGGAGTGTTCCTGTGGCCTGCTGATCTGCATAGCTAAGTTCCTCTTTGCTATTTGTTTGCTGTTTTTTCCTATTCCAGCTTGTCAATTTGTTTTTTCTGCTAGCTGGAAGCTCTGGGACGCAGAGGGTGTACCTCCGTGCTGTTAGTTCGGTACGGAGGGTCTTTTTGCCTTCTTTGCGTGGATTTTGTAGGGTTTTGTGTTGACCGCAAAGTTGCCTTTTCTATCCTCGCTCTGTTCAGGAAGTTGGGCCTCACTTTGCTAAATCTATTTCATCTCTACGTTTGTCTTTCATCTTAACTCACAGTCATTATATGTGGGGGCTGCCTTTTCCTTTGGGGTATTTCTCTGAGGCAAGGTAGGCTTGTTTTCCATCTTCAGGCTAGCTAGTTTCTCAGGCCGTGCCGAGTTGCATAGGCAGCGTTAGGCGCAATCCACAGCTGCCTCTAGTTGTGTTGGAGAGGATTAGGGATTGCGGTCAACAGAGTTCCCACGTCTCAGAGCTCGTTCTTATTTTTTGGGTTATTGCCAGGTCACTGTACGTGCACTGACCTCTATGTCCATTGTGGTACTGAATTACCAGCCATAACAGGGGGGGGGTTGGAAGTTCAAAGGGTGGGGGGAGGGGTTAGACAGCTCAGGTTAAGGAGTAGGATTTTCTAAATGACTGTTCCGCGTCATGATGGGGGACCGTATTAAAATACTGAGTTGGAACGTTAGAGACCTTGCGAATAAAACCAGACGAGCGGCGGTGCTGCAATAAGCACGAGATCAAAGGGCCTCACTGATATGTCTGCTGGAGACACACTTGGTTCGTGAGAAGGTGGACGTCTTACGTAGGCACGGGTTGCAAAAGATGTAGCATTCTACCTTCTCTGCATATTCAAGGGGTGTATTGGTATTGGTCCCATCAGGTGTGCGCTATGAGGAGATGAAGGTGTATGTTGATATGTTCGAGCGATTTTTTTATCATCAGGGGGAAGCGATCTGGACGTAGGACGCGACAAGGGGGGAAGCACAAGGGTCTTAAGAAAAAGGACAAACGTCTACAAGGGGCCCACATCCCCCTTTCATCTTCCATACAGACATCGACCTTAATGAACGCTTCCCTGTCATCTTTAGATATCCAGGCCTCCTTAACTACATCTGAACACCTACAGGTAATTAATCTTTCTGATTATTCCTTATCCGCTTCTGAGATTTCCATATTGCAAAAGGGCCTCACGTTTTCACCTACTAAAGCCCTTGACAAATTTGTTCTGGTCAAGGATTTATTTCTATTCTGCCGTAAACTAGTCTTGCAGGTTATCCATCATAAACCTGACATGGCGAGGAAGTTGGACGTTGTGGAGGAACAGGCACTTCAGGATCTCCTGGATCTTTTACACGAGAGTGAGGACGGACAAGGTAGGAGGATTTTTCCATATAAAAATAAATCCGTATTCTCTCCATCATTTTCCTTGGTTCCCGCCGTTAAGATCTTTTACGAACTCGCCAAGAGGGACATTATGCTCTTGTCTCCCTCCTCAGGGGTTCCCAGTAACCTTACCCCATGTGAAAGGAGAGCTCTTACCTCACTCAAAAATAGCAAGGATTTCGTTATAAAGGAGGCGGATAAGGGCGGGAATATTGTCCTACGGCCCGTCCATCTTTATGTAACAGAAGTGCATAGACAGCTTAACAACAATAGGTTTTACACCAAGCTCCCTTCTGACCCTACGGAGACGTTTTCGGCCAAATATCATTCTTTGGTTAGCCAGGCCTTTGATTATGGTATCATTAACAAAAATATACAACAGTATTTGCAGGTGGAGTTCCCAGTTATCCCTACGTTTTACTTGCTCCCTAAGGTTCATAAATGCCTAACTGCACCCCCTGGACACCCTATAGTGTCCAGTGTAGGAAGCCTTTGCGAAAAGGCCAATGTTTATGTGGATTTTTTTTCTACAGCCTTTGGCCACATCTCTACCATCGTTCACTAGGGATTCGGCCCATTTCATTAGTGGGTGCCGCGAGGTGGTTTGCCCGGACCCAGTACTTTTGGTGACTTGCGATGTCGAATCGCTCTACTCAAACATCAGCCATTCTGATGGACTGCATGCAGTGGGGCATTTTCTCAGCAAACAGGACAACCCAGATCGTTTTCATGATTCCTTTTTGATTGATTTATTGCACTTTATTTTACATCACAATTATTTTTTATTTGACCGTACTTTCTTTCGGCAGATATCGGGTGTGGCCATGGGGGCGCGCTGCGCACCGGCTTTTGCGAACATTTTTTTAGGCTGGTGGGAGGAAACCTTTGTGTATCGCTCTACTCAAACATCAGCCATTCTGATGGACTGCATGCAGTGGGGCATTTTCTCAGCAAACAGGACAACCCAGATCGTTTTCATGATTCCTTTTTGATTGATTTATTGCACTTTATTTTACATCACAATTATTTTTTATTTGACCGTACTTTCTTTCGGCAGATATCGGGTGTGGCCATGGGGGCGCGCTGCGCACCGGCTTTTGCGAACTTTTTTTAGGCTGGTGGGAGGAAACCTTTGTGTATTGCTCCAATTCCTTCAAAACATACGTCCGGCATTGGCATCGCTTCCTCGACGATGTTTTCTTCCTATGGACAGGTACGGAGCAGGGGTGTCTTGACTTCCTCAATGAACTGAATAGTAACAACTTAAACATCGTCCTTACGCACTCTCTCTCTCCTGACTCAGTGACTTTTTTGGACTTAAAAGTCTGCATTCGAGACGAACGTCTGGTCACGGATCTGTATCGCAAATCCACCGCGACGAACAGCCTGCTCAGGTATGATAGCTTCCACCCTCTCCACACTAAAAGGGGTATCCCCATTGGCCAATTCCTAAGGATCCGTCGCAACTGCACCTTGGATGAGGACTTCCTAACACAGTCAAGGGCACTTACCTCTAGATTTAGGCAGCGGGGTTATCCTAAAAAGACCATCTCCCAGGCCTTTCAAAGGGCTTCGGGTATGAATCAGGACCTATTGATTTCTCCTAGTGTTCGCCATCAAGATAATAGTGTCCGTTTCATTACGGATTTTAATGATCAATGGGACCGGATAAGAGGTGTCCTAACATCCCATTGGGACATCCTTACCACTGACACACAAACCTCCACTCTTGTCACTCCCCGCCCTACCTTGACAGCTAAGAGGGCTCCAAACCTTGGGGATATCCTGACTAGGAGCCACTTTCTACGCCCTACCACCAGTTTGAATCGTGGCATACGCCTGAGAGGGTCATTCCCCTGTGGGGGATGCAGTGTCTGTCAATATGTTCCTGTTACCAGAGATCGGTTTATCAATCCTTTGGATTCAAAACCATACCGACTAACATCGTACATTAATTGCCGAACGGTCAATGTGATTTATGCCATCATCTGCCCATGTAATAAGGTGTATGTGGGCCAGACCTCCCAGGAATTCAGGAAGAGGGCACAGAAGCACCTGTCCACAATACATCTAGCGGCATCTGATACCAGAAAAGGCAGGATGGTGTCCCCAGTCGCTTCGCATTTTTTAATTGCTCATGGTGGCTCCTCTGCTCATATTTCATTCTTTGGTTTACAGAAAATCTTTCCTAACGCCAGAGGAGGAAACTTGAAGAAGCGGCTGTTGCAAACTGAGTCCCAGTGGATCTATAATTTACGGAGTCTTTCCCCCACTGGACTCAATGAGGAATTGCTTTTCACAAGCTTCCTGGGATGATTTTACTGGACCCAGGCACCATGAATTGGACACTAATGGATGAGGACGAGGGACTATGAGTGGCTTTGGGACCTTCATAGGAATCTTGACCTTCAATATAAGAACACCGGTTCTCTCTCCCCCTCATGGACGCTGTATTTCTTGTGGACTCACGCTTTGCCCACCCGTTTTGGCTTTCCCCATATCTTATGCAACTATTTTCATGGGTTGTGTACCATGTTTGGCAACTCATACGTATATTACCTGTGCTATAAGAGGATTGGTTACCATATTTTGTCATGTTCTTTCATCATGTACCTGCTCATGTGGGGTGGGGGTCCCTTGTTCATAGAGACTTAGCTACTCCATTGGGGGCCTCGCTGTTGTTCCCTTTATATTTGTCTGTATATATAACTTTATTATTTCTCTATTAAAATATTGTTTAAGCACTTTAGTATCACATTTTTGTATATATAGTGCATACACATACTTATATTTCTTATATATTTTTGTATGAATGTATGTGCATTTCTATGCTCGTTATGTCCATGGAATTGGATATTTATGGGTAACTGTCATTGTAATCATTTTTACCACATTGTGGTCTCTGAAACCTCCTTTCCTTGCCCCCTTCTATTTGGGGTACTGTGTTAATTTGCTCATCTCGCATATGTGGTTTTCAATCTTATAGCATATATGTCCCACTTGGACATTGCCCTGTCCGATCAGTCCTGCTTTTCTACCTACTGTGCTGGCGCTGGATTATGGCATTGTATGCCATAATCTCGGGGCTGGGGGACGGCGCTGTGAGCCTTACTCTACGCATGCGTCTCATGTTTTAGTTTGTCATGGGCTTATTTAGCCTCTCAGCCATTGCATTAGCTCTATTTCGAGCGGTATGTTGTGCGCAGGCGCCCCTTTGACGTTCAATATCCAGTCCTGTGCGCAGGTGCGCACTTTTACTTTCACTTTCAGTGACCGCTTCGCATGGACGCCGGCGCACCTCCCCCTTCTGTCTATTAAGGTATGTGCGTGGGTTTTTTTTTTTTTTTTGCCCACCTGCCAGAAATCATCTTAATCTATTCACCGCTACTTAAGACTTCCCTATTTGTCTCCCAGCACTTCCCCTGACGAAGCTGCGTCTAGCAGCGATACGCGTGGGGCTCCCCCCACACTCTCTGTATCCCGGGTTCGCCCTTTTCCACCTTTGACTACTGACTGCCGACGACCCATGCCACATATTGGATGACCTACTCTGGGTATTTATCTTTAACCCCTGTATCTTTTTACATCATTGTGCCACATACTTCCATTTTTATGGACGCCTTCTCTATACCTGAGTGGGTTTATTTCCCCACCTGGCTGCTTTGCTTGTCGCATCTCTTTACTTAGCTAATATCTCATAATTTTTTTATTTATTTATTTTTTTTTATATTATTCTCTTATGCGCTTATTGGGGCCCCATTGATGGTATTAGTCTCTTTCTCTATATTAGGGCACTTTATTTATTGCAAGGTTGTCTGGGGACGCCCAGACTC
This sequence comes from Ranitomeya imitator, assembly GCF_032444005.1. Taxonomy (NCBI): domain Eukaryota; kingdom Metazoa; phylum Chordata; class Amphibia; order Anura; family Dendrobatidae; genus Ranitomeya; species Ranitomeya imitator. The sequence continues at coordinate 37,398,805 of NC_091283.1, forward strand.
TTTATGCTCATATATGTTTATATTTGTATAGATATTGTTATATTGTGGCCATTTGAAATATTGAGTCATATTTTACCTATATAAGTATCAGGGGGTTCTTATTTTTCTATATTATAGGCCTTTCCCATATATTGTTTTGGGAAAGGTATGTATATATATTCATGCATATACTTCTATGGTATAACAATCCAATTGTGGCATGTCTTTATTGCTGTCGTTTAATATCATTTATATTTGGGCTGTTTATATATGAATATCTTGGGACCAGTAGTGTGGTTGTTGTATTTTATATGTTTTTATTTTTGTGCATTTGTTTCTTTCTTTAATAAATTATTTTTGTATTTTTTGCTATTCAGTTTGTATTTTTTTGGGCGTGCGCCCTATTTGCATAGCTTTCTTTCTCTTGTTGTTTTTCCATGATGTTTTTGCTATGCATTGAGCTGCACCCCTTTATATGTTCATCATAATTATGGTAGTCGCCCAGTTGTGGTGCTCCCTAACTCTCTAAATATTCCCTTATGTTGATGTGGATGGACAATATGTGGTAGTGAAATGCAGAATTCTTGGTGTTTTGATGTGTGTGGTGGCTATGTACATTCCTCCCCCTTATTCGAGCAAAAAACTTAGAGAAGTGCTGGATTTGATTCGATGGGGAGATCCGATGCCGCTTTTAATTATTAAAGACCTCAACAACATATGTGATGATTTTTGGGATAGAAACAAAAATATACAGAACAGGTCGCAAAACCATACTACGCTGTTCGGAACATATACTCGAGAGATTGGTATGACTGATTTGTGGAGAGTGCCCCACGTTGGGGAGAGGGGATATTCTTGTTATTCACCGGCTCATAATACTTTATCCAGAATAGATATGGCGCTCGGAAACAATATGTTTGATTCTATGGTGGGATAGGTGAGAAACTTGCTTTGGGTGATCTCCGATCATAATCCGATAGAGGTAGAGTTACGGCCAATGGGGACACAAACACGGCATAGGGGAGAGTGGAAAATTCACCCTAACTGTCTGAATAGTGTAAGATTGGAGGACATACAGCGGGAGGTGGAGGAGTTTTTTGGGATTAACGAGGGTAGTTCGGACATACCCACTATATGGGAGACTATGAAGGCATATTTGAGAGGATTGCTGTTCAGGGACATCAGTAGATGTAAGCAGCGATCAAAGCAGGCGGAGATTGCCGCAAGGGAAAGGCTGAGAGTTGCTGAAGATGAGTTGGTCACACTTTGTACCCCTGAGGCTGGAAAACAGTTAAGAGAGGCCCAGAATAATATGGATACAGTTTTTTGGAAAGGGCAGGGAGGAAGAGAGAGTTCTATCGACTAGCCTTTTATCAGGAAGGGGAGGTAGTAGGGCATATGCTCTCGTTGGTGGTGTCTGCCCAGAGGGGTACATCATTCGTACATTCGCTGGAACCTGTCAATGGTACAAAAGTGTCGGAGACCTCTGAGATCTTAAGGGTCTTTACGGACTTTTACGCGGACTTGTGCTCCTCTGTTGTGGTCCCATCGGGGGGTGACAACATGGCATTTCTAGAAGGTATTGTCTTACCTACGCTGAGTGAGGAGGATAGGGAAAGTTTGGAGGGGCCTATCTCGGATGAAAAACAAAGTCGCGCTTTAAGGGCCATGGCAAGAGGTAAGGTGCCAGGAGCAGATGGACTGCCAGCTGAAATTTATAAGGAGATGGAGGAAGTGCTGCTGCCCAGATTACGAGTAGTCTTGGAGGAGGCTGGGAATAGGGGGATTCTCCCAGCCCCAATGAGGGAGGCCATAATAGTTGTAATCCCGAAGGAAGATAAAGATCTATGACTCCCTGAATGGTATTGCCCGATTTCTTTGCTTACCACGTATGTTAAACTTCTGGCTGGGGTGTTAGCGACCCATTTATCGGGTGTTATTTCTAATTTGATTCATCCAGATCAGTCTGGCTTTATGCCTGACAGGTCCATGGCAGTTAATCTTAGAAGGCTTTTTTTGAATTTAAAACTGGGGGCTGATAACGGTGGGCATAGAGTTGTTGCTTCCTTAGATGCCAATGAGGCATTTGATAGTGTGGAATGGGGATACCTGTGGCAGGTATTACAATGCTTTGGCTTCGGTCCATAATTTGTGTCCTGGGTTCAGTTACCATATGCGCAACCATCAGCTAGAGTGAGAGTGAATGGGGAGCTTTGTCATACGATAAGTCTACATAGGGGGACGAGACAAGGGGGTCCGCTCTCCCCTCTTTTGTTTTCTTTAGCCGTGGAGCCAATGGCCGCCAAGATTTGACAGTCCACCGAGGTCTCTGGGTTTAAATATGGGTCGATAGAGGAAAAGATAGTGCTTTACGCGGACGACATACTGCTGTTCTTGAGTGACCCACATGATTCATTGAGTAATGCAATTCGGCTCATCGAGGGATTTGGTGCTCTGTCGGGGCTTAAAATAAATTGGAATAAATCAACTCTGCTCATGGTGGATGATGTAGGGGGTGAACTGTGAGATTCCAAGGAAGGGGGTAGACTTAAAGTAGCAGATCAATTCAAATATCTGGGGTTACTAATCTCTTTGCCGATCACGAATTACTTGCATACGAATCTCACACCGGTATTGGGAACTCTTAAGGTAAAGGTAGGGGCTTGGTCTAAGTTGCATTTATCTGTTGTTGGCCGAGTGAAACTCATTAAGATGATTCTGATGCCCAAGATACTGTATGTTCTCCATAACTCACCTATCTGGATACCACGTGGGAAATTCAAACTGATTAACTCTTTATTTAGAAGCCTGGTATGGGGAGGCAGCTTCCACGAATCAGGTTGGAGACGCTTCAACGCCCTAAGCATGCCGGAGTTTTTGACTATGGGACATATATCAGAATGGCAAGCCAGGGGGATTTGGTATGCCTGTCAGATTTTAGAGCGACGGGAATTGAAACCCTTTTCCCAGCTACAATCGGAGTATGGTCTTAGGATATCTGGGGGGTTCCAATATGCACAAGTACAGCATGCGTTTGTGGCTCAGAATGATGGGGATTGTTTCCAAATTCAAAGCGACTTAGTATTGGATTACATCTGTGGAGTGGGGACAACTAGGGGTGTTATCTCATCTCTATATAAGGATTTACTCCATACTCACTTATTGGGATATCTGATTGGCGCAAGGGCTAAATGCAAAAGAGAGTTGGGTCGCTTAGAGGATGAAGCGTGGGAGGCTGTACTAGAATGCATACCGAAATTATCACTAAATGAGCCATATAGACTTTCCCAGCTTTATATTGTACACAGAGTGTATAGATCCCCGGATGTCCTATACAAAGCTGGGTTCAGATCTGACTCGGAATGCCCTAGACCAGTGTTCCCCAACTCCGGTCCTCAAGAGCCACCAACAGGTCATGTTTTCAGGATTTCCTTAGTATTGCAAAGGTGATAATTGCATGACCTGGACAGGCAAGCATTCAATCACTTGTGCAATGCTAAGGAAATCCTGAAAACATGACCTGTTGGTGGCTCTTGAGGACAGGAGTTGGGGAACACTGCCCTAGATGTAGGAATGATAGTGCTGGAATGTTTCATATGTTACGGACGTGTCCGAGACTGACTTCTTTTTGGTTGGTGGTTGTAAGCCGGATAGAAGGGGTGTACAGATGTGTGATTCCAAGAGAACCTTTGCTGTGCATGTTAGTGTACGTGGAAGAGATAGTTGTGGATAACAAGCTGAAAATAGCAATGGCTAGACTATTATACATGGCTCGGAAGGTCATAGCCAGAAATTGGATCAAAGAGGAGCCTCCCTCGAGGGGAGAATATATTAAATATGTGAAGCAGAGGCTTGAGGGCAGAGGATAGTACTGCAGTGCGCAGGCGCCGGAAAGGTCAGAGGCCCGGCGCCTGCGCACTGCAGTACTTTGTCTGCCTCAACAGGGCAGAGCAAAGTACGCCTGCGCCGGAGCCGTGGCTGAAGATCAGAAGAGGACGTCTTGTAATGAAGATGGGAGGTGCGGCAGCGGACCAGAGACACCCATCCGACCAGACCAGCACCGGGACCGCCCCTGGGTGAGTATAATCTAACGTCTTTTTCTCATCTTTCAGGTTACATCAGGGGCTTATCTACAGCATTACAGAATGCTGTAGATAAGCCCCTGATGCCGGTGGGCTTACCTCACCCGCGATTTTCGGGGTGACAGGTTCCCTTTAATAAAAAATATTTGAGCTAAAAAAAACAAATGAAGGAATTCGACAGGAGTGAAATGCAAGCACCACACATAACTACCGGTATGCAGAATGTGTGCAGCTAGTCTATCCTGTGGTGTAGACTACCGGCAGGGCGACAAGTCGGCAACACAAATCAGCAGGAGGATGTTTCTCATTGCTGAGGTTCATTTAACTCTCACTTCTCATGAATCAAATTTTGTAAATTCCAAATTTTAGTATGGTCAACAGTCTCTTTTAGAAGGTATAGCAATTTTTCTGGGTAAAGTAGAGAGTGAATCCCCCTTTATATACTGGACAAGTGTCCCCGGGGATCACGCACTAACTTCAGGAGGTACACAATATTTGTTTATCTTTCAACTTGATGTTAGCAACCACAAAATAAGGTAACGTAAAATCAATGTGTAATAAATCAAACATTACGCGATGTCTCTTGGCTTTGTTATATTGATGAAAACACATGCAAATTCCCCATTGAAAATATTCATAACACATGTATAACATTTTTTCCCTATGTAATTTCTGGTCATGTATTCAGTATACCATCATTACTCTGCAGTGGATGATGTCACAGGATGGTATAGGAGGGAAAGTAAGCAGGAAAGGAAGAGTGGTGCTGTGGCACCAAAAAGAGACCCTACCTATACTATGAGCGGCTTAATTTTTTGGCTCCGATAAATGAGCTGTAGCCATACCTGCACCATATTGTTGGTTCATTGTCAAAAGGATGTGGATTGTACTAATTTTTATTTGAACATTTCATGTCCAAAGCTGACATATGGGATGCGGAGTCTGTTAGAGAGCTTGACATTGTGTAGCCCACTGAACCATCTGGACCTGCTGAAGTGGCCAAACCTGTGGAGCTAGATGCAGGCACTACTACAATGGTGCTTCTGCAGTAACCAGTAAAAGCTTCTTGTGTGCCAAGAAAGAGGCGGGAGTGGAAGGACCCCTACATCACCAGCAGAGTAGGCATGATTGATGATAGGGTGTTGGACTATCTGTCTCACACTGTGAATGATGATGAAGAGGAGTCTTTGCTTTAGTATGGCACCTTATTTGAGGGAAGTTCCAAGACCCATTCAGCTTCGTACCAGGGCGGCTTTCCAAATTGTCCTGGATGCAGCAACACCTACAAATGACCCCAGGGAGCTGTTCACTGTTTGAGCAGTGGCAACAATCACCCTCCAGCCGCCATAGGAATTTGAATCCACCCCCCATGCCTTCCCAACAGCCACCTGCTCCTGCCCATTCTCAAATGGGTCATTCTGCCCAACATAATCATTAGCGAGCTGGAGATGGGTCCCAAGCCAAGCCTCATGGGTATGATGCCCCATCACATCACACCCTATATGTGCATTGGTATCAGGGTGACCATCCTTACCCTCAGTCCCATTATGCCCAAAGCTATAATGCTGCTCCTCCAGCCGGACCCTGTTTCCCATCCTACCCCCATATTGGTCACCTTAGTCTGCATGCCAATTGCCAGGATCCACCACACATGTACCTCTGGTAAGATCTTCTAGTTCCTCTTATAATTTGTTGTGTCTATTTATTAGGTTACACTTTTTCATGTAGTAATGTTTTTTGAGGACTGTTATCCAATTGCTTATTCTTTTATCCCCTCCAAAAATTCTTTCTTGGAGCTAATTTGTACATAAAATTAAAAAACGGTGTTGCAATTGTGACCATTGTGTGTGTCAAATTATTGGACAGGAAGTTCACGGCTTACACACAATCATTTACACAACACATTTGTTACAGTAACTATTGTTTTATATCACAATGTAGAAAACAGAAATCACAAATGTGCAGTAACATAACTGTCTTGCCATGAAGTTGTTCCCTTTGGCGTTGCAAAATAGTTGGCAAACAATTGGCTCACATTGAGTCTCGAAGAGGAATGACGACTTTGTGAAACATGATGGACACTGGCAGGATTGGGGCCGTCTTCTCTATCACCTTCCACATACACAGGAAAATCATGTATCAGGGAGTAATTGTGGAGGATGACACACACTTTATTACAGCATTCACATTAGGCTCACTTTTCTGGAGCCCATTAGTACCCTCGATCTCAAAGGTGCATTCCACCAATCTCAGGGCCCTGGAAAGGCGGTAATTAAATATGTGGTGACGGTGATCAAATCTTCTGTGTGGATAGAGGTACAGTACATTGGCCCCATCAGCAACCAGTACAATTGGAGCTGGTTCTCTGGTGGAGCTAGCCAAAGACACTTTCATCTCCAGATCTTTCATATGCCTTTATTTCTACACTAATAAACTTGTAGGTGCAGTCGACCAAGGACAAGAGCATAATAGAAAACGTTTGCTTAAAATTGTATTACCTGAGTTCGGCGGCTTCCTCATACGGCTGTGTTTCCTCTCCAGGTCACCAATACTGTGGGGAATTGGCAGCTTTTTGCAAAACCCCTGGCAATATTGTATGTTCCCCGTGTTGAGTTGTAGGCTTCAGCATCACCAATTGGTGGAGTTTGTTCCAGACAACGTGACACATGGACTGCACAATGAGTGAAATGGTAGACTTCCCAACCAGAAACTCCAGATATCAGGCAGCAAACAAAGTGCCATAAACCTGTCGGATAAACAATACGACGCATGTATCCAGATTATGTATACATTTTCTCTAGAAGATGTAGGGATTTACTCTGTCAGGTAGGCATTAGGTAGCATTCACACATGAAATGCGGTTTAGTCCAGCTTCAACACACAGACTGCTCAGCTTTCCTAGCTGACCTATGTAGTCTCCATTCAGAGAGAGACCCAGGCACATCTCTCTTTCAGCTACAGCTCACATTTTGGCTGGTCACTCACCAGCAGCACACTCTACTCTGCTTCATCCATCAGACTGGCAAACACCTAGTGAACACAAGCCCTAGTTGTAGGAAAAAACTAGGCAGGTGCATCTAATCAAATCCCGCAGAGTTAAGAGTTAACCCATATCCTACCTGGCTTTGCTAAACAGAGCACATACACTTCTGTGATTAGGGCCACACTCGCATAATCTATCAGTCACAAGATGGATTAACATTACTTGCTTTTTTAGGGGGTTAGTGGAGATATTGCTATGTGCATTGATGTCTGTTATATGGTGTCCGGTAACCACAATATATAATATATGAGAGGGTAAGGCCATAGCATCACGTGAGTCAAGCCATTCTGTAATCACGCACAAGCTATTAAAATGAAAAATACACATTTACGTATCAACAAGCAAAAATGTCCACCAGAAACCATCATAAATAAAATGAATTGAAGGCAAACCACACTGGTTCCTCTGCCAAAATACAATGTCTCATTTTTGTATTTTGGAACATAAAGTCAGGATGAAGCTCCTCCAACAGGTGATCAAAAATTTCAAGGTGTATGTGAGAAAATGAAAAAAATGTGTCTGAGTGGCATGTGGCTGCACATACAGTTGGTGAAGTGGCCCTTAGATGTCTATTGGCTGACCAGAGGATGAATCCGTAGTTTGGACACCTCCTTGGTTCCACAATCATTTTGCACCACTCTCCAAATCGCCTTGACACCACCCAGGTCAGAAGGACTCTCTCAGCAAAGGTGAAGGATAAATTAGCCATATTGAGACCTTGCTCAACAACATCCAACAATCAGTAATTAATTTGGGATATCGCAACAACATGGATGTGGTCGGTTGTTTACAGTTTTAGGATCAAAAAAGTCCTTAATTTCATAGGAAATAGAAATAAGAAGCAGTTTGCATGCAATTAAAAGCTACACAATCAGAATGCACCGGGGTAATGAAAGAAGATTCTTACTTGTATAGAAAATACTTAGAGGACGGTTTAGTCTTAGCTACCTCTACAGTCCTGGCCAAAAGTTTTGAGACTGACCAATATTTTGGTTTTCACCCAATTCGCTACTTCACTGTTTTTATATCATTTAGTTGGGAATTTCTATAATTACTGAAATGCAATTATTAACAATTCATAAGTTTTTAAACGTTTATTGACAAACACATGAAGTTTATATAAAGACTCAGGCCCCCGATTCAGTAGTGACTTCATGACTGTTTTTTGTCTATTTTTTATTTTTTTTCGCCTGGTTTTCCATTTGCTCCAAATTCTTCTTGCCGTTCGTGCCTTTTTTAAAATCTACTTTGTACATGCTCGCCTGTTTGTTTTTATGTTCGCCATTCTCAGTGGAGTTTGGGGATTTCCAAATGCTTTTGGCTGATTCATCAATTGTAACTTTTTTGGAGTGACTTTTTGCATTAACAAGTTGCAAATAAAAACAATTAAGGACAGATAGAAAAAAGACCGTTTTCTGACTTCGCAAAATTCATAAACCATTTTAGCCATTTTGAAGAGGTTGACTCCAAAAACTGCAACGAATACCACAAGACAAAAAAGAAAAGTGATAAAAAAACATAAATGAGGAATCGCGGCCTCAATATTCATAGTGTTGACCTTTAATTTTCCAGACTTCTACCCTTCGCCCTGGCAGCTGGATAATTCTGGGACAAATCCTGACTGATGGCTGTCCATTCTTGTCTCATTAGTATCACAATTTCTGGCTTTTTGTTTGTCCTCCCACTTTTTGAGAATTACGGTACCCACAATTTCTCGGTGTTATTGAGATCTGTTTCCCGAACGTGGAGTTTCCTGGCTGCGGACCCAAAATACAAATGTTTCGTTAACTGAGCCACTTAGTTATGGGTTTTGTGTCATGACACGGTCTCCATCATCCTGGAGAAAGCCACATTGCTCTAGGATGGTTGGGAGATGTTGCTCTTGGAGGAGGTTCAGATCGTATTCTTTATTCATGGCAGTGTTCTTGGCAAAATTGTGAGTGATCCCACTCCATGGATGAAAAGCCACTGGACTCATGGCAGTTCCCCCTTTTCTTCTTCAGACAATCATTCTTCCAGGTCCCAAACAGTCAGAAAAAAAAAACGTTTCCCCTGTATAGTCCAATCCCCGTAGAAAGTTATGTGTTGCCATCAGTCCGCATTTGGTCTAGAAGCTGATATGAAGTTGCCAGGGTGAATTTCAGAATTCTTAAAAAAATAAGGATCAACATTGTGAACATTGAGTCTCTGCCTAAATGTGATGCATTTTTTATAACTTAAAAAAAAACAAAAAAAACAACGAAATGTTGATTGCACTTCAGGAACCATACAAAAATCTAAGAAATCTAAAAACACAGTGGCAGCAAAATGTGAAAAACAAAATGTGTGCCAGTCTCAAAACTTTTGACTGTATAAAGAAAAGACGAGTTGCAGATTCCAGACCAAAGAGCAGCTTGCTGACATCCTTTTTTGAGAGAGATATTTTGTCTTGGACTTTGATTTTATCAATGGTCACGACAGCTGGTGGTAAGGAAGCCATGGTTGTCCCTTATTCTGGTGGTTAAAACCCCTAGGAGGTCACCCCCCTCTTCAGTGGGTGTTATGGCCAACAGAGGTGTTGTTCTCACAGTTGCGGTTCCTCAGGAAGAGGTTTAAAAATAAACCCAGAAGGCGTAACTATTTAACCCCCCCGAACCCCCAAATGGTACTTTGCTTTGGGGGCTTAGTGATTTTTGTCACTGTGCAAGGGAGACATGCAAGACCTCCTCAGATATAAAGTGCATTTGGGTTAACAAAGTAGAAGTGGAAGCTTTGAAAAGGGAACTATTCCTTATGGGGGTATTCTCTGCTTGGAAAGTGGAGCATTGCCAGGATATGTCATCACTTTATGATCAGTGAGAGTTTGGCCTTTGGGACCCTCCATGATACTGAGAATGAAGAATGAAGAAGCTGCTGGTCTAGCATAACTTGCTCCACACCCGGAGAGTAAAAGGGAAGCAGCAGAGGACAAGCATCTTCTTCATTCTCAGAATGATTGGGTCCCAGAGGTCAGAACTTCAGAAGGGCCTGATTTGGGTGTGTAAGGACCCATTGCGGTTCCCTGCACGGCTGTGTGGCCAGAAGTGCTGTTTCGCTTCATTCTTATGGTTGGTGAGAAAACCCTGATATAATAGGTGCAGGGCAACACAGCGACTTTGGCCGTACAGTGGAAAGTTGCGTTTCCAAAAAAATGCATGCCAGCTGACAGTCATGTTTGTTTGTGTTCCGCAATGTGACTGCATTGACAATTTTTAGATGCCGTATTGCAATGTGGCGATCTTTACGTCCTTTACTTTTACAACAAGCAGATGTCTAAAAATGGCAAGGAGCTGAAATACAAAGCCTATCAGAGAGGTGCAGAACACGTCATTATGTAATGATTATGCTTTATTTACATCTATCTGGAAAATCCCTTAGGTGCTTACAGAAGGTGCGGTGTTTGTTTCTAGGATGGACAGAAATTACACATTAGTCATCCACATGACCTGTGTGCCTGGAGGACCAGCTACTAAAATTATTAGCATCCATAGCTGATATGGACGTCTTTGAAGGCATTTTTTTTTTTTTGCTTTTTGCATGTATTTTGGGATAAAAATTAATTTTCAATTTTGGTTTCATTAAAAATGTTGGCTGTTTTGGCTTCTATATAGCAGACTGAAGAATCATTTTGTTACGCACCTACCTCGGATCCAAGCTTTGTTTCCCTCACCCCAGTTCCGCTAAACTCCGTTGTGCTCCAGGATTTGCAGACTACTCGGCGTTCTCACATGTGATCATCATTGGACACGTTCAGCACAATGAAACCTTTTATATCATTCCCATCATTTACTAAAAAAATTGCATTGATAGTAAAGGAAACCAAGGAGAACCTGACGGACCCGATTATAGGTCACGGAAACCACAATTGGCTTCACTGTCATTTTAAAAGGAAGCCATGACAGTAGTGGGGCGCAAGAATACCGTCAACGTCATTGTCACAGAAGTCAATAATATTCAAAGGGGTCGTCCATCTTAATGAATGCGTTTCTACAGTGAAGGAGAACCAATCTACTATATAATTGTCTAAGGGTCACTTCCGTCTTTCTGTCTGTCCTTCTGTCTGTCACGGATATTCATTGGTCGCAGCCTCTGTCTGTCATGGAAATCCAAGTCGCTGATTGGTCTCGCCAGCTGCCTGTCATGGCTGCCGCGACCAATCAGCGACGGCCACAGTCCAATTAGTCCCTCCCTACTCCCCAGCAGTCAGTGCCCGGCGCCTGCTCCATACTCCCCTCCAGTCATCGCTCACACAGGGTTAATGCCAGCGGTAACGGACCGCGTTATGCCGCGGGTAACTCACTCCGTTACCGCCGCTATTAACCCTGTGTGACCAAGTTTTTACTCTTAAGCTGCCTAAGCAGCATCAATAGTAAAAAGATCTAATGTTAAAAATAATTAATAATCTCTGCCGCCAGCTTCCGTTCCCAGAGATGCATTGCAAAATTACCCAGAAGACTTAGCGGTCTCGCGAGTCTGCTAAGTGATCTGGGTAATTTCACAATGCATCCTGGGAACAAAAGATGGCGGCAGCCGCGCGCGCATCGCCAGAGGTTCGCTGGATCTACGCTGGATCCCGGCGGGTGAGTATATAACTATTTTTTATTTTAATTATTTTTTTTAACAGGGATATGGTGCCCACACTGCTAAATACTATGTGGGCTGTGTTACATACTGCGTGGCCTGTGTTCTATACTGCGTGGCTGCTATATACTATGTGGGCAGTGTTATATACTATGTGGCTGTGTTCTATAGTGCGTGCTATATACTACATGGCCAATGTTAGATACTATGTGGGCTGTGCTATATATTACGTGGCCAGTGTTACATACTACGTGGGCTGTGTTATATACTGCGTGGCTGCTATATACTGTGTGAGCTGTGTTATATACTACATGGGCTGTGTTATTTACTGTGTGGCCTATAGTAACGCATCGGGTATTCTACAATATGTATGTATGTATATAGCAGCCACATTGTATATACCACAGGCCACGTAGTACTCCTATATACTACGTGGCCTGTGCTATATACTATGTGGCTGCTATATACATACATATTCTAGAATACCCGATGCGTTAGAATCGGGCCACCATCTAGTGATCATATAATCAGTTTTTCTGCCATCTGATGTACATTATTCGGAAACATGGCAGCGATTGTCCAGCAGCTCAACCACATGGGAAATGGAGCGTAACGTTACACAAGTCTTACTGAAATAAGTAAACGGTCGGAGGATTGCATGGATGTGGCAAACACTTTGTATCCGCTCTCAACTGCAACAGATATTCGAGGGTCCTAAGTGAAACATCCCACTCCTCAAATGTCCCTCATAGGAAGCTCAAGTGAAAATGATTTTATCAACTGAATATTCTCATAAAACATCGTATTAAAAGTTCAGTTATTGGGTGATTTCAAGGGCAGAATGTCGTTATTTGGAAATAAACACAAATTACATTACATCCACATTGTCAATTATGGGATGTACAACCCATTTCCGCCTCCTACACAGAATGCTGCAATCAACAAAATAAACAAAGCTATAAAATGGGAACGGAACAGGTGCATAGATTACTGGAAATAGAGACGGCGTGAAGACAATCTGAGCACAATGCAGACCCCACAACTCATCTACCTTACTGTTCTCATAGCATGCGGCACTCAGACTGGTAAGTAATGTGAAGTATACAAGAGAACATGCTACCTTGTGCCTATAGTATCTGCTTATGATGGAGATGACACTGCTGTGTGCACTATGCTGCATATACATGTCATGGTGTATTAATGTGAGGAGGAGATGACACTGCTGTGTGCACTGTGCTGCATATACATGTCATGGTGTATTAATGTGAGGAGGAGATGACACTGCTGTGTGCACTGTGCTGTGTATACATATCAAGGTGTAGTAGTGTAAGGAGGAGATGACACTGCTGTGTGCACTGTGCTGCATATACATGTCATGGTGTATTAATGTGAGGAGGAGATGACACTGCTGTGTGCACTGTGCTGTGTATACATATCAAGGTGTAGTAGTGTAAGGAGGAGATGACACTGCTGTGTGCACTGTGCTGCATATACATGTCATGGTGTATTAATGTGAGGAGGAGATGACACTGCTGTGTGCACTGTGCTGTGTATACATATCAAGGTGTAGTAGTGTAAGGAGGAGATGACACTGCTGTGTGCACTGTGCTGCATATACATGTCATGGTGTATTAATGTGAGGAGGAGATGACACTGCTGTGTGCACTGCACTGTGTATACATATCAAGGTGCAGTAGTGTAAGGAGGAGATGACACTGCTGTGTGTACTGTGCAGGCAGACAGGTAACTGAGGTATAGTAAGCTGCAGGCAGACAGGAAACACCCTGGAAATTGCAGACAGGTAGCAGACATAACTCCAGAGTAACTAGAAAGTTTAAATACCATGGAAGGCAGAGGCAAACAAAAGATGTCCTGAAGACCGCATATAGGTTGCAGAATTACTGAAAGCCATAGGCAGACAGGTATCTGAGGTCCTGGAAGCCGCAGACTGCCAGGATATGTACTGGAGACCACAGACAGGTTGCAGAGATACTGAAAGTCTCAGGTAGACAGGTAACTAGGAATTGCAAGTCGCAAGCAGACAGGAGATGTCCTGAAAAACTTAGGCAGCTTGCAGAGGTACTGAAAGCTGCAGGCAGACAGGTAACTGAGGGAGTGGAAGCCACATGCAGACAGGTAACTGAGATACTGTAATCTGCACGATGCCAGGTAACTGAGGTACTGAAAGCTTCAGACAGCCAGGAAACATCTGGAGACAACAGACAGGTTGCAGAGCTACTGAAAGTCTTACCCAGACAGGTAACTGAGCAACTGCAGGTCTCAGGCAGACAGGAGACATCCTGAAGAATGTAGGCAGCTTGCAGAGGTACTGAAGGCTGCAGGCAGATAGGTAACTGAGGGAGTGGAAGTCACAGACAGCCATGAGACATTTTGGAGACCATAGACAGGTTGCAGAGATACTGAAGGCCGTAGTCAGACAGGTAACTGATGAACTAGAAGCTGCAGGCAGACATGAGATGTCCAGAAGACCGTAGATAGCTCGCAGCAGTACTAGAGGACTGCAGGCAGACAGGTAACTGAGGGACTGGAAGCCGCAAGCAGCCACGTGACGTTTTGGAGACCATAGGCAGGTTGCAGAAATACTAATGTCCACAGGCAGACAGGCTGCTGTGCACAGACAAACTAAAAGTCTTAATACCATGACACAGGTGTGTGTCTTCGTAAGCCATATTTAGGTAAGGATTTTTAACACATGGCAGCAAAACAGGCTACTTGCAACGCCCAATGTGGAGCACGAAAAAAGTTTAGCTGACTGGGGTGTAGCGTGCAGAGCCAAGAACGGGATAGGAGTGTAATAGTAGGACATTGCAGTAGCTTAGATATTCATGGTTACAGCCACTCACATAGTGACAGTTAGCTAGTTGTTGTTAGTGGTGGTAACCATGGATATCTAAACTACTACAATGCCCTTCACATGGAGTAAGTGACATAGCTAATCGGAAGAACTATACTACTTTTCTAATTGGAGGCATTTGCTAATATTATTATTACTACATATTGGGATAGGATTTTGGAGATGAGAATACCCCTTTAAGTATTCCCTTCTCTGCCTGCAACAAAGGGGCCAAGGCCGACCCCCTGAAAAACAAGCCAATAGCATTATCCTGCTTCCACCACCAAACCTTTATAGGTGGTGTATGTTTTGGGGGATTATGTGACGTATCTTCTCTTTGCAGTTACTTCACTGAACTGCTTTCAATGTTCGGATCCTCAGTGTAAGAATCCCACTACAACGACCTGTCCTGCGAGAAATCACTGCTTTTCACTGGCCTTTAGCCAATGTGAGTACATGTAACATAACCCTATTTCACCATTCAATTGACCCAATAAACTGCACTTCTGGCATTTTAATTTTTCTTTTTTTGTTTTGCTGTATTACGTATTTATATGATAATTTTAGAATTTAACAAATTGGATTTTAAAGGATGCGGCAATTACAAATATTCTTATCTTTAATCTATTTTTGTATAGGGATGCAATTTTTATTTTACTTAATATTTACAAAAAAAAATTGTTCGAATGACTTTTTCTTTCTGAGTTCCTTAATTGATCGTTTGTGGTTTATATCGTAGTTCAATAGGATCACCGTAAGTTGCTGGGATTTCATAGGAGCACCAAGATGGCGGCGATGGTGGCCTTATGTTAGGTCATGGCTGCCAAAGTAACCAATTGGCACCCTATGACTAGCCCTAACGGACCCCCATACTGGCTTGATAGAGGCATCAAAATGGTAAAACAGAAGAAATTGTAGCGAGATGATTAATAGGGGTCTGAGCCCACATGACCCCCCATGAGGCTCGAGCACGGGTCTCTGAAATGTGCTAGAATGGCGCCAAGGTGGAGCAGAAAAGTCACCACTCCATTCATCGTCTATGGAAGCGCAGGAGATAATTAAGTATCACAGTCCCATAGACAATGAATGTTTGCGTAGCTCCAGCGAAACCGGGAATTTGAGATTGTCGAGATCGGGGGGAACCACAGGTCAGACCCCCAGCGGTGACAAAGTTATCATTTATCCTGTGTCTAGGTGAGAACTTGCCGAGTTAGACAACTCCTTTCATGTCGCCTCCTTGCAGGGGATTTGCAGAATCAGAAAAACAGATCACAACCGCGACCCTTTAAGTGGATGAAATGTCTCCTATGAATCCCATAAATGGCGTCTTACAATGTGTGTTCTCTCTGTTGCAGTTAACGCTGAAGTTGCAATAAAAGGTTGCTCTCCGCCGGAGCTGTGTAATCATCGTCCTCCTTTAGTACCGCCTGGTGTTTCGTATAAGTCAAGCTGCTGTGATACAAATTTGTGCAACTCTGCCATCACTAACAAGATGTCCCTCGTCTCTGCCGGCGTCCTGGTCCTGGTGTCTCTACATGTTTCCAGGTTTTGATCCTCGCACTCCTCTGATGCCCTGATATACCAGCTTGTATTACGCACAGCGTCTTCCTCTGTACCATGCTGAGGCCACATATGCCATTTATATTTGTATTACCTATGCTTATCCAATAAAGCTAATTCTATAGATTTTTTTCTGATTGCTTATAGAGCTCCAAAATCTGCTGACGCCAGTCCCACATCCCCACCAGGACTCATAATCTGACTCCCCTCTCTCATAGCACGGGAGTTTGGGCATACTTACCAACAACACATTTAAGTTTTGACTCTGGTCCCCAGGAATGGCCAATCCCAATGCCAATTTTTGGGTGCGGTTTCCGTAAATTCCACAATGGGAAATCCTAAATAGACCTTGATTGGCTCCTCAAAATGTAGACAGTCCCTTCAAGTTTGGCTCTGTTGGGAAGCTTCCCTGATCCTTTTCTTACCTTAGGCCCATGACTGCCCAATCCACTCATCAAGGTACACCGTGCACTAATTAAATCATTATTGAAAACCCTGAGGCTCGCATAGAGGGGGATGGTTTTGTATTTTTTGCCAGTGTGACTCTATTTCCAGTAAGCTTGACCCTTGGCAAGGCCTGACTCGTCTCTGCTCTGCAACTGCAATCTGGGAAGTTGTCAGCCAAACCTCCGACTCCAACTCTGACTCCGACTCCTCTCTTCCCATGACACTGACTCTGACGCCACCAAAATGGGCTCAGACTCCGACTCCATGACTCCGACTCCACAGTTCTGCTAGTGAGCTGGCCACAAAATTGCCCTCAATAAAATAGCTGACAGTGTGGGGATAGACTGACGACAGGTACGACAGGTGAGGATGGCATCCATACAGATTGTTCGATGGGTCCCATTGCTCAAGAGCTGGAATATTCCGTCCCTGCTGCTTAGTGAATCGGAGGACAGATGTATTGGAGGAGAGTTTTTTTCACTTTGGTCAGTAAGTAAGCATGATTTTAGTAAAATTATGTAAGATGCGCCTATTCTGGCACTTAGTCGCTCTCTTCCCACTCCCGTTTAGCGGTGGGATATGGGGATATAAAGGGTTAATGTCACCTTGCTAATGTAAGGTGACATTAAGCCTGGTTAATAATGGAGAGATGTCAATAAGACACCTATCCATTATTAATCCAATAGCAGTAAAGGGTTAAAAATACACACACACATTAAGAATCAAGTATTTTAATGAAATAAATAAACACATGGGGTTTTATTATCTTTATTGTACGCTCAATCTAACTGAAGACCCTCGTTCTCCTGTAATAAAGGAAAATAAAAAAGTTACAAAGTCCCCAAAGCTACGTTACCATCATTTCATTCATTCCCCAGTGTTTTACAGCCGAGAGCATTCGCATTAGCAGCGCACCTGGTTGTAACTGTATTTAACCCCTTCAGATGGATTTACATAGTGGGACATGACTGTATGCCAGACAGGTATGGGATATTGTTGCTTTTTTATTTTCCTTTTTTACAGGAGAACGAGGGTCTTCAGTTAGATTGAGCGTACAATAAAGATAATAAAACCCCATGTTTTATTTATTTCATTAAAATACTTGATTCTTAATGTGTGTGTATTTTTAACTATTTCCTACTATTCGATTAATAATGGATAGGTGTTTTATTGACACCTCTCCATTATTAACCAGGCTTAATGTCACCTTACAATAGCAAGGTGACATTAACCCCTTATTACCCCATATCCCACCGCTACACGGGAATGGGAAGAGAGAGGCTAAGTGCCAGAATAGGCGCACCTTACCCCTTTTCTGGGGTGGCTGGGGGGCAAATGTCTTTAGCCGGGGGGGGGGGCAATAACCATGGTCCCTCTCTAGGCTATTAATATCTGCCTTCAGTCACTGGCTTTCCCACTATGGCAGAGAAAATTGCGCGGGAGCCCACGCCAGTTTTTTCTGTGATTTAACCCTTTATTTTAACACCTACAGCTCCAAAATTTTGCACACACACTACTAACATTATTAGTGAGGGAAATATAAAAATCTGAAGTATATGAAATGGTTTACTGTATGTAAACCATGTCTCATATCCTGTCGGGTTTGGTAAGGAGTTAGCAAAAGCCGACAATTGAATTACCGGCTATTATGCTATCTAGCTCTGTATTAAATATAAATATATATATATATATATATATATATATATATATATACAGTGGGGCAAAAAAGTATTTAGTCAGTCAGCAATAGTGCAAGTTCCACCACTTAAAAAGATGAGAGGCGTCTTTAATTTACATCATAGGTAGACCTCAACTATGGGAGACAAACTGAGAAAAAAAAATCCAGAAAATCACATTGTCTGTTTTTTTAACATTTTATTTGCATATTATGGTGGAAAATAAGTATTTGGTCAGAAACAAAATTTCGTCTCAATACTTTGTAATATATCCTTTGTTGGCAATGACAGAGGTCAAACGTTTTCTGTAAGTCTTCACAAGGTTGCCACACACTGTTGTTGGTATGTTGGCCCATTCCTCCATGCAGATCTCCTCTAGAGCAGTGATGTTTTTGGCTTTTCGCTTGGCAACACGGACTTTCAACTCCCTCCAAAAGGTTTTCTATAGGGTTGAGATCTGGAGACTGGCTAGGCCACTCCAGGACCTTGAAATGCTTCTTACGAAGCCACTCCTTCGTTGCCCTGGCGGTGTGCTTTGGATCATTGTCATGTTGAAAGACCCAGCCACGTTTCATCTTCAATGCCCTTGCTGATGGAAGGAGGTTTGCACTCAAAATCTCACGATACATGGCCCCATTCATTCTTTCATGTACCCGGATCAGTCGTCCTGGCCCCTTTGCAGAGAAACAGCCCCAAAGCATGATGTTTCCACCACCATGCTTTACAGTAGGTATGGTGTTTGATGGATGCAACTCAGTATTCTTTTTCCTCCAAACACGACAAGTTGTGTTTCTACCAAACAGTTCCAGTTTGGTTTCATCAGACCATAGGACATTCTCCCAAAACTCCTCTGGATCATCCAAATGCTCTCTAGCAAACTTCAGATGGGCCCGGACATGTACTGGTTTAAGCAGTGGGACACGTCTGGCACTGCAGGATCTGAGTCCATGGTGGCGTAGTGTGTTACTTTTGGTAGGCCTTGTTACATTGGTCCCAGCTCTCTGCAGTTCATTCACTAGGTCCCCCCGCGTGGTTCTGGGATTTTTGCTCACCGTTCTTGTGATCATTCTGACCCCACGGAGTGGGATTTTGCGTGGAGCCCCAGATCGAGGGAGATTATCAGTGGTCTTGTATGTCTTCCATTTTCTAATTATTGCTCCCACTGTTGATTTCTTCACTCCAAGCTGGTTGGCTATTGCAGATTCAGTCTTCCCAGCCTGGTGCAGGGCTACAATTTTGTTTCTGGTGTCCTTTGACAGCTCTTTGGTCTTCACCATAGTGGAGTTTGGAGTCAGACTGTTTGAGGGTGTGCACAGGTGTCTTTTTATACTGATAACAAGTTTAAACAGGTGCCATTACTACAGGTAATGAGTGGAGGAAAGAGGAGACTCTTAAAGAAGAAGTTACAGGTCTGTGAGAGCCAGAAATCTTGATTGTTTGTTTCTGACCAAATACTTATTTTCCACCATAATATGCAAAAAAAAATGATTAAAAAACAGACAATGTGATTTTCTGGATTTTTTTTTCTCAGTTTGTCTCCCATAGTTGAGGTCTACCTATGATGTAAATTACAGACGCCTCTCATCTTTTTAAGTGGTGGAACTTGCACTATTGCTGTCTGACTAAATACTTTTTTGCCCCACTGTATATATATATATATGTGTGTGTGTGTGTTAATGACATATACGTATACAGTTGTGGCCAAAAATATTGACACCCCTGCAATTCTGTCAGATAATATGCAGTTTCTTCCTGAAAATGATTGCAATCACAAATTCTTTGGTATTATTATCTTCATTTAATTTGTCTTAAATGAAAAAACACAAAAGAGAATGAAGCAAAAAGCAAAACATTGATCATTTCACACAAAACTCCAAAAATGGGCCAGACAAAGGTATTGGCACCCTCAGCCTAATACTTGGTTGCACAACCTTTAGCCAAAATAACTGCTACCAACCGCTTCCGGTAACCATCAATGAGTTTCTTACACTGCTCTGCTGGAATTTTAGACCATTCTTCTTTGGCAAACTGCTCCAGGTCCCTGATATTTGTAGGGTGCCTTCTCCAAACTGCCATTTTTAGATCTCTCCACAGGTGTTCTATGGGATTCAGGTCTGGACTCATTGCTGGCCACCTTAGAAGTCTCCAGTGCTTTCTCTCAAACCATTTTCTAGTGCTTTTTGAAGTGTATTTTGGGTCATTGTCCTGCTGGAAGACCCATGACCTCTGAGGGAGACCCAGCTTTCTCGCACTGGGCCCTACATTATGCTGCAAAATTTGTTAGTAGTCTTCAGACTTCACAATGTCATGCACACGGTCAAGCAGTCCAGTGCCAGAGGCAGCAAAGCAACCCCAAAACATCAGGGAACCTCCGCCATGTTTGACTGTAGGGACCGTGTTCTTTTCTTTGAATGCCTCTTTTTTTTCTCCTGTAAACTCTATGTTGATGCCTTTGCCCAAAAAGCTCTGCTTTTGTCTTATCTGACCAGAGAACATTCTTCCAAAACGTTTTAGGCTTTTTCAGGTAAGTTTTGGCAATTCCAGCCTGGCTTTTTTATGTCTCAGGGTAAGAAGTGGGGTCTTACTGGGTCTCCTACCATACAGTCCCTTTTTATTCAGATGCTGACGGATAGTACGGGTTGACACTGTTGTACCTTCGGACTGCAGGGCAGCTTGAACTTGTTTGGATGTTAGTCGAGGTTCTTTATCCAACATCCGCACAATCTTGCGCTGAAATCTCTTGTCAATTTTTCTTTTCCGTCCACATCTAGGGAGGTTAGCCACAGTGCCATGGGCTTTACACTTCTTGATGACACTGCGCACGGTAGACACGGGAACATTCAGGTTTTTGGAGATGGACTTGTAGCCTTGAGATTGCTCATGCTTCCTCACAATTTGGTTTCTCAAGTCCTCAGACAGTCTTCTTTCTTTTCTCCATGCTCAATGTGGTACACACAAGGACACAGGACAGAGATTGAGTCAACTTTAATCCATGTCAACTGGCTGCAAGTGTGATTTAGTTATTGCCAACACCTGTTAGGTGCCACAGGTAAGTTACAGGTGCTGTTAATTACACAAATTAGAGAAGCATCACATGATTTTTTGACCAGTGCCAATACTTTTGTCCACCCCCTTTTTTATGTTTGGTGTGGAATTATATCCAATTTGGCTTTAGGACAATTCTTTTTGTGTTTTTTTCATTTAAGACAAAATAAATGAAGATAATAATACCAAAGAATTTGTGATTGCAATCATTTTCAGGAAGAAACTGAGTATTATCTGACAGAATTGCAGGGGATCATAGGACATAGGGACACTGACGGCAGACAGTGCACCTACAAAGCAAAGGTGTCTTACCTAGGGAGACGCCGGGAAGAAATACCCGATGGGCGCCGCCATGTTGGGGCGGAGCTACCGGGTCGCGACCTCCCAGAAGGCTCTGCGGCGGAGGAGACACGACCGCGCATGCGCCGAGAGACCAGACGCTGAGAGCCGGCGAAGGAGGAAGCAGAGCGGCGCTGGACAGGATCGCGAGTGCGCCGAGGGATGGGAGAAGCCGGGTAAGTATGCGCAGCGATCGTAACAGTACCCCCCTCCTTAGTCCCCCTCTTTTTAAGGCTAGAAAGGAATCTTTTCATGATAAGAGGAGCATTGATGTTCTCTCGGGGCTCCCAGGACCTCTCCTCGGGACCAAATCCCTCCCAATCAATCAAAAAGTAGGTTTTACCCCTAACTACCTTTTTGGCAAGAATATCTTTAACATTAAAGATTCCATCAGAAGTACAGAGCTGAGGAGAGGAAGAGGTAGCGGAGTGAAAACGATTAAAGACTGCAGGCTTGAGAAGAGACACATGGAAGGCATTGGGAATGCGCAAAGAGGCAGGCAGCTTCAACTTATAAGAGACATCATTCATGCGACTCAAGATAGGAAAAGGACCAATATAGCGGGGACCCAGTTTGCAAGAGGGAATTTTAAGCTTGATATAGCGAGAGGAAAGCCAAACTTTATCACCCGGAGAATATGGCGGAGCATCCAAACGCCTCTTGTCAGCAAACTTTTTCATATTAAGTCTAGCTCTCTCAAGAGCCACTTTGGTCTCATTCCAAATCGTAGAGAATTCCCGGGACAAGAAATCCGCTGCCGGTACCCCCGAGGAAAGAGAAACAGGAAGAGGAATGTTCGAATGTTGACCATAGACTACAAAAAAGGGAATTTTGGAGGAAGACTCGCTGGGAAGATTGTTATATGAGAATTCGGCCCAGGGGAGAAGAGAGACCCAGTCATCTTGGTGTGCATTGGAGAAATGTCGCAGATATGTAGTCAGAACTTGATTAACTCGCTCCACTTGTCCGTTGGACTGAGGGTGATAGGCGGAAGAGAAGTCCAAGTTAACCTTTAATAGACTGCAGAGAGCTCTCCAAAAACGTGAGGTAAATTGTACTCCTCGGTCTGAGACGATATGATGTGGAAAACCATGAAGACGGAAGACTTGGTGTAAAAAGATCTTTGCCAACTCAGGAGCGGAAGGCAGACCAGGCAATGCGATGAAGTGAGCCATCTTAGAGAACCGATCTACAACAACCAAGATGACAGAGCAAGTCGAGGAACAAGGTAGATCAGTGATGAAGTCCATAGCTATATGACTCCAAGGAACGGAAGGCACAGGCAGAGGGTGCAGGAGACCGGAAGGAAGCTGCCTAGGGACTTTATTTTTTGCACAAGAAGGACAAGAAGCGATGAATTTGGTGACGTCTTGTCGGAGAGATGGCCACCAGTAATGCGAGATAAGAGAAAGTGTCTTCTTGACTCCTACATGTCCTGCAATTTTGGAGGAGTGACCCCAACGTAAAACTCTCTCCTTTTCTTGATTAGCCACAAGAGTCTTGCCAGGAGGAGTTGAAATCACTCTTAGAGGAGCAAGAGTGACGATCTTCGCAGGATCAATGATGTGAGCCGGAGAATCCTCAATGTCCTGAGGCTGAAAGGATCTCGACAGAGCATCTGCTTTGACATTCTTATTTCCGGGTCGGAAATGAAGTTCAAATTCAAATCGTCCGAAGAATAAAGACCATCTGGCTTGTCGTGGATTTAGTCTTTGGGCAGACTGAATATAGGCCAAATTCTTGTGGTCTGTGTTATGTTTGCTAATGACAGGTGTTATGAAGGCAATCCAGAGACACAGTGTGCTTAGTGATCAGAGCGCACACAGTGATCTGACAAATACCCAAAAATACAAGAACGAGCTCTGAGACGTGGAAACTCTGTAGACTGCACACCTGATCCTATCCTAAACACAACTAAAAGCGGCTGTGGATTGCGCCTAACAACTACCTAGGCAACTCGGCACAGCCTAAGAAACTAGCTAGCCTGAAGATAGAAAAATAGGCCTGACTTGCCCCAGAGAAATTCCCCAAAGAAAAAAGGCAGCCCCCCACATATAATGACTGTGAGTAAGATGAAAAGACAAAACGTAGGGATGAAATAGATTCAGCAAAGTGGGGCCCGATATTCTAGCACAGAGCGAGGACAGTTAAGCGAACTTTGCAGTCTACAAAAAACCCTAAAGCAAAAACCACGCAAAGGGGGCAAAAAAAACCACCGTGCCGAACTAACGGCACGGCGGTACACCCTTTGCGTCTCAGAGCTTCCAGCAAAACAAAAGACAAGCTGGACAGAAAAAAACAACAAAATAGCAAAAAGCACTTAGCTATACAGAGCAGCAGGTCACAGGAACAATCAGGAGAAGCTCAGATCCAACACTGAAACATTGACAAGGAGCAAGGATAGCAGCATCAGGCGGAGTTAAGTAATGAAGCAGTTAACGAGCTCACCAGAACACCTGAGGGAGGAAGCTCAGAAGCTGCAGTACCACTTGTGACCACAGGAGTGAATTCAGCCACAGAATTCACAACAGTACCCCCCCCCCTTGAGGAGGGGTCACCGAACCCTCACCAGAGCCCCCAGGCCGACCAGGATGAGCCACATGAAAGGCACGAACAAGATCGGAAGCATGAACATCAGAGGCAAAAACCCAGGAATTATCTTCCTGAGCATAACCCTTCCATTTAACCAGATACTGGAGTTTCCGTCTAGAAACACGAGAATCCAAAATCTTCTCCACAATATACTCCAATTCCCCCTCCACCAAAACCGGGGCAGGAGGCTCAACAGATGGAACCATAGGTGCCACGTATCTCCGCAACAACGACCTATGGAATACATTATGTATGGAAAAGGAGTCTGGGAGGGTCAAACGAAAAGACACAGGATTGAGAACCTCAGAAATCCTATACGGACCAATAAAACGAGGTTTAAATTTAGGAGAGGAAACCTTCATAGGAATATGACGAGAAGATAACCAAACCAGATCCCCAACACGAAGTCGAGGACCCACACGGCGTCTGCGATTAGCGAAGAGTTGAGCTTTCTCCTGGGACAAGGTCAAATTGTCCACTACCTGAGTCCAGATCTGCTGCAACCTATCCACCACAGAATCCACACCAGGACAGTCCGAAGACTCAACCTGTCCTGAAGAGAAACGAGGATGGAACCCAGAATTGCAAAAAAATGGAGAAACCAAGGTAGCTGAGCTGGCCCGATTATTAAGGGCGAACTCAGCCAACGGCAAAAAGGACACCCAATCATCCTGGTCTGCAGAAACAAAACATCTCAGATATGTTTCCAAGGTCTGATTGGTTCGTTCGGTCTGGCCATTAGTCTGAGGATGGAAAGCCGAGGAAAAGGATAGGTCAATGCCCATCCTACCACAAAAGGCTCGCCAAAACCTTGAAACAAACTGGGAACCTCTGTCAGAAACAATATTCTCAGGAATGCCATGCAACCGAACCACATGCTGAAAGAACAAAGGTACCAAATCAGAGGAGGAAGGCAATTTAGCCAAGGGCACCAGATGGACCATTTTAGAAAAGCGATCACAGACCACCCAAATGACTGACATCTTTTGAGAAACGGGAAGGTCAGAAATTAAATCCATCGAAATATGTGTCCAAGGCCTCTTTGGGACCGGCAAGGGCAAAAGCAACCCACTGGCACGAGAACAGCAGGGCTTAGCCCTAGCACAAATCCCACAGGACTGCACAAAAGTACGTACATCCCGTGACAGAGATGGCCACCAGAAGGATCTAGCCACTAACTCTCTGGTACCAAAGATTCCAGGATGACCAGCCAACACCGAACAATGAAGTTCAGAGATAAGTTTATTAGTCCACCTATCAGGGACGAACAGTTTCTCCGCTGGACAACGATCAGGTTTATTCGCCTGAAATTTTTGCAGCACCCGCCGCAAATCAGGGGAGATGGCAGACACAATGACTCCTTCCTTGAGGATACCCGCTGGCTCAGATAAACCCGGAGAGTCGGGCACAAAACTCCTAGACAGAGCATCCGCCTTCACATTTTTAGAGCCCGGAAGGTACGAAATCACAAAGTCGAAGCGGGCAAAAAATAACGACCAACGGGCCTGTCTAGGATTCAAGCGCTTGGCAGACTCGAGATAAGTCAAGTTCTTATGATCAGTCAATACCACCACGCGATGCTTAGCTCCTTCAAGCCAATGACGCCACTCCTCGAATGCCCACTTCATGGCCAGCAACTCTCGATTGCCCACATCATAATTACGCTCAGCGGGCGAAAACTTCCTGGAAAAGAAAGCACATGGTTTCATCACTGAGCAATCAGAACCTCTCTGTGACAAAACCGCCCCTGCTCCAATCTCAGAAGCATCAACCTCGACCTGGAACGGAAGAGAAACATCTGGCTGACACAACACAGGGGCAGAACAAAAACGACGCTTCAACTCCTGAAAAGCTTCCACAGCAGCAGAAGACCAATTAACCAAATCAGCACCCTTCTTGGTCAAATCGGTCAATGGTTTGGCAATGCTAGAAAAATTACAGATGAAGCGACGATAAAAATTAGCAAAGCCCAGGAACTTTTGCAGACTTTTCAGAGATGTCGGCTGAATCCAATCCTGGATGGCTTGGACCTTAACTGAATCCATCTCGATAGTTGAAGGGGTAAAGATGAACCCCAAAAATGAAACTTTCTGCACACCGAAGAGACACTTTGATCCCTTCACAAACAAAGAGTTAGCACGCAGGACCTGAAAAACCATTCTGACCTGCTTCACATGAGACTCCCAATCATCTGAGAAGATCAAAATGTCATCCAAGTAAACAATCAGGAATTTATCCAGATACTCACGGAAGATGTCATGCATAAAAGACTGAAACACAGATGGAGCATTGGCAAGTCCGAACGGCATCACTAGATACTCAAAATGACCCTCGGGCGTATTGAATGCAGTTTTCCATTCATCTCCTTGCCTGATTCTCACCAGATTATACGCACCACGAAGATCTATCTTAGTGAACCAACTAGCCCCCTTAATCCGAGCAAACAAGTCAGATAACAATGGCAAGGGATACTGAAATTTAACAGTGATCTTATTAAGAAGGCGGTAATCAATACACGGTCTCAGCGAACCATCCTTCTTGGCTACAAAGAAGAACCCTGCTCCCAGTGGTGATGACGATGGGCGAATATGTCCCTTCTCCAGGGATTCCTTCACATAACTGCGCATAGCGGCGTGTTCGGGCACGGATAAATTAAATAATCGACCTTTAGGGAATTTACTACCAGGAATCAAATTGATAGCACAATCACAATCCCTATGCGGAGGTAGGGCATCGGACTTGGGCTCTTCAAATACATCCTGATAATCAGACAAGAACTCTGGGACCTCAGAAGGGGTGGATGACGAAATCGACAAAAATGGAACATCACCATGTACCCCCTGACAACCCCAGCTGGATACCGACATGGAATTCCAATCCAATACTGGATTATGGGTTTGTAGCCATGGCAACCCCAACACGACCACATCATGCAGATTATGCAACACCAGAAAGCGAATAACTTCCTGATGTGCAGGAGCCATGCACATGGTCAGCTGGGCCCAGTACTGAGGTTTATTCTTGGCCAAAGGTGTAGCATCAATTCCTCTCAATGGAATAGGACACCGCAAAGGCTCCAAGAAAAACCCACAACGTTTAGCATAATCCAAATCCATCAGATTCAGGGCAGCGCCCGAATCCACAAACGCCATGACAGAAAACGACGACAAAGAGCATATCAAGGTAATGGACAGAAGGAATTTGGACTGTACAGTACCAATGACGGCAGACCTAGCGGACCGCTTAGTGCGCTTAGGACAATCAGAAATAGCATGAGTGGAATTACCACAGTAGAAACACAGACCATTCAGACGTCTGTATTCCTGCCGTTCAACTCTAGTCATAGTCCTATCGCACTGCATAGGCTCAGGTTTAACCTCAGGCAATACCGCCAAATGGTGCACAGATTTACGCTCGCGCAAGCGTCGACCGATCTGAATGGCCAAAGACAAAGACTCATTCAAACCAGCAGGCATAGGAAATCCCACCATGACATCCTTAAGAGCCTCAGAGAGACCCTTTCTGAACAAAGCTGCCAGCGCAGATTCATTCCACTGAGTGAGTACTGACCATTTCCTAAATTTCTGACAATATACTTCTATATCATCCTGACCCTGGCACAAAGCCAGCAAATTTTTCTCAGCCTGATCCACTGAATTAGGCTCATCGTACAGCAATCCGAGCGCCAGGAAAAACGCATCGACACTACTCAATGCAGGGTCTCCTGGCGCAAGAGAAAATGCCCAGTCTTGAGGGTCGCCGCGCAAAAAAGAAATAATAATCAAAACCTGTTGAATAGGATTACCAGAAGAATGAGGTTTCAAGGCCAGAATTAGCTTACAATTATTTTTGAAACTTAGAAACTTAGTTCTATCTCCAAAAAACAAATCAGGAATAGGAATTCTTGGTTCTAACATAGATTTCTGATCAATAGTATCTTGAATTTTTTGTACATTTATAACGAGATTATCCATTGAAGAGCACAAACCCTGAATATCCATGTCCACACCTGTGTCCAGAATCACCCAAATGTCTAGGGCAAAAAAAAAAAGTGAACACAGAGCAGAAAAAAAAAAATGATGTCAGAACCTTTTCTTTCCCTCTATTGAGAATCATTAGTAGGGCTCCTTGTACTGTTATGTTTGCTAATGACAGGTGTTATGAAGGCAATCCAGAGACACAGTGTGCTTAGCGATCAGAGTGCACACAGTGATCTGACAAATACCCAAAAATACAAGAACGAGCTCTGAGACGTGGAAACTCTGTAGACTGCACACCTGATCCTATCCTAAACACAACTAAAAGCGGCTGTGGATTGCGCCTAACATCTACCTAGGCAACTCGGCACAGCCTAAGAAACTAGCTAGCCTGAAGATAGAAAAATAGGCCTGACTTGCCCCAGAGAAATTCCCCAAAGGAAAAGGCAGCCCCCCACATATAATGACTGTGAGTAAGATGAAAAGACAAAACGTAGGGATGAAATAGATTCAGCAAAGTGGGGCCCGATATTCTAGGACAGAGCGAGGACAGTAAAGCGAACTTTGCAGTCTACAAAAAACCCTAAAGCAAAAACCACGCAAAGGGGGCAAATAAAACCCACCGTGCCGAACTAACGGCACGGCGGTACACCCTTTGCGTCTCAGAGCTTCCAGCAAAACAAAAGACAAGCTGGACAGAAAAAAAACAACAATATAGCAAAAAGCACTTAGCTATACAGAGCAGCAGGTCACAGGAACAATCAGGAGAAGCTCAGATCCAACACTGAAACATTGACAAGGAGCAAGGATAGCAGCATCAGGCGGAGTTAAGTAATGAAGCAGTTAACGAGCTCACCAGAACACCTGAGGGAGGAAGCTCAGAAGCTGCAGTACCACTTGTGACCACAGGAGTGAATTCAGCCACAGAATTCACAACAGGTCTGTGTAAATGGTGAATGGATGAAGAGCCCCCTCAAGGAGATAACGCCATTCTTCCAAGGCTAGCTTGATAGCCAATAGTTCTTTATCTCCTATTGAGTAGTTACGCTCAGGAGCGGAAAAGGTTTTAGAAAAAAAAACCACAGGTCACCAAACGTCCGGACGAGGATCTTTGCAAAAGTACCGCTCCAGCTCCAATAGAGGATGCGTCGACCTCAAGGACAAACGGTCTATTAGCATCAGGACGATGAAGCACAGGGGCCGTAGCGAAACTTTGTTTAAGAGACAGAAAGGACTCTTCAGCTTCAGGGGTCCAAAGACTGGAGTTGACTCCCTTGCGAACTAGGGCAGAGATAGGCTTGGTCATGGAAGAAAAATGAGGAATAAATTGTCTATCGTAGTTGGCAAAGCCAAGAAAACGTTGGATTGCTTTTGTTCCAAGAGGACGAGGCCAATTCAGGACAGCAGAAACCTTCTCTGGATCCATCTCTAAGCCAGATCTTGAGACAATATATCCAAGGAATGGAAGAGAAGATTGTTCAAAGACGCACTTCTCAATCTTAGCGAACAGATGATTCTCTCTTAGTCATTGCCGAACACGACGGACATCTCGCCTGCGAGTGGAGAGATCCGGAGAAAAGATGAGAATGTCGTCAAGGTAAACTACGACTGAGGAGTAGAGAAGATCCCGAAATACATCGTTCACAAATTCCTGGAAAACCGCGGGGGCGTTGCAGAGACCAAACGGCATAACCAAGTATTCGTAGTGACCGTCACGAGTATTGAAGGCAGTCTTCCACTCATCGCCTGCACGAATACGAACCAGATTGTATGCGCCACGTAGATCTAGTTTGGTAAAAATTTGTGCACCTCGAAGACGGTCGAAGAGTTTCGCAATGAGTGGCAGAGGATATTTGTTCTTCGCCGTGATGTTGTTTAGGCCTCGATAATCAATGCAGGGACGGAGAGAACCGTCTTTCTTCTTCACGAAAAAAAAACCTGCTCCGGCCGGAGAAGAAGACTTGCGAATGAATCCTTTAGCAAGATTTTCTTGAATGTACTCAGACATAGTTTGAGTCTCAGCAGGAGAGAGAGGATAGATTCTGCCCCTGGGTGGGTTAGTTCCAGGCACGAGATCTATGGGACAATCATAGAGACGGTGAGGCGGAAGACCCTCAGCCTCCTTCTTGTTGAAGACATCAGAAAAAGCGCTGTAGACACAGGGTAATGCGGGAAAAGAAGAGGAAGGAGAAGAATTAGAGGAAGATCCCACAGGACGCACCGGCAGCAGACAACGTTCCCGACAAAGCTCACCCCAGCGCAAGATATTACCATTGCGCCAATCTAAAATGGGCTTGTGGTTCCGTAACCAAGGAAGACCTAAGAGCATAGGATGAGACAGACCCGCTAAAACATAAAATGCAATTCTCTCCTTGTGCAGAGCCCCAACCTGAAGTTCCACCTCAAGTGTTACTTGAGTAATGGTCTCCTGTAAAGGTTTACCATCCACAGATGCAAGAGTCACAGGAGCCTCTAAGGTTTTGACTGGAACGGAGAATTTCAAAACCTCTTCCAACCTGATAAAATTCCCTGCTGAGCCCGAATCCACATACGCATCCAGAGAAATGCCCTTGCCCGCAATATGCAAAAGAACGGACAAAGTAAGGGGTTGAGAGGGATCACACACACCTAGGGAGGCCTCTCTTACCTGACCTAGGCGGAGGAGTTTTCCGGACATTCAGGGCAAGAGCGCAATAAATGAGCAGCACTCCCGCAGTAAAAACATAACCCCTGAGTGCGCCTCTCTTTACGACGTTGTTCGGACATCCTAAGACGGTCCACTTGCATAGGTTCCGGTGCGGACGCCTGAGAGGAAGTTCTAGGCTGTGGGCTGAGTGGCTTACGGGTGGCAGGAGAAGGACGAAGAGATCTCCGCTCGCGGGTGCGTTCTTGGAACCGAAGGTCAATACGGGTAGCAAGGGAAATTAATTTTTCCAAAACTGTAGGGGTGTCCCGACCAGCTAACTCATCTTTTATGCGCCCAGAGAGACCCCGCCAGAAAGCACCCACCAACGCCTCATTGTTCCAGCCCAAATCAGAGGAAAGGGTGCGGAACTGAATAGCGTACTGGCCTACGGATAGCGATCCCTGATGGAGAGAAAATAGCGCTTCAGTAGTAGAGGCCAGACGTCCAGGTTCGTCAAAGACAAGACGGAAAGTCTCCAAAAATTCAGACAACCGGGAGACTAGGGGATCGTCTTGCTCCCAGAGTGGATTAACCCATGCCAAGGCGTCACCCTCCAGATGGGAAATGAGAAAAGCAACCTTGGACCGATCCGTTGGGTAATGCTGGGGCAGAAGCTCAAAGTGAAGACGGCATTGGTTTAAAAATCCTCGGCAGGATTTAGGATCCCCATTGTACCGAGGCGGTTTAGCAGGAGCAGATGTAGAAGCGGCTGTCTGGATAGAAAGCAGCCGATCGTCTATTGAAGACATATAACTAAGTATATGGGCCTGGGTGTCACGCTGCTGAGCTAACTCTTGCTGTAAGCCGACGAGTAGAGCGCCGTTGCCAGGATCAGAGGGCAGGAGCGAAGACTAGCGAGAATCCATAGCTTTCAAAAAGGACATTATACGGGACTGATTCTCCCGCAAAAAGAGTAGCTCTTTTTGCGCAGCAGAAGCCCCAGCGGGGTCCATGGCCTTTGCTTACTGTAGGGATTCGGACAGAGTTCAGAGAGTGGACGCTCTGGGTCGTGACTCTAGAGCCCCCGGGGTCGAGCGGACCAGATGGAATCACCCCCTATACAGGGAGTGTTAGGAGCAGGACCACGGGGGAAGGGAGACACAACGGCTAGAGCCAAAGGGACGACCCAAGATAGGATGGAGACAACGGAGCAACTAGAGTAGCGGGAAAAATAGGAAAACAGGACTTAACTGATAATGACAGGAACACAGACGATGTAGGACAAGGCAGGACCACAGGACTTGGCAGGAGACGGCTGGCACACGGAACTTGGAAGAACACAGCAGGAACACGGACCTTGGCAGGAGACAGCAGGAACACGGAACTTGGTAGGACACAGCAGGAACACGGAACCAGGCAGGACACAGCGGGAACACGGAACTAGGCAGGACACAGCGGGAACACGGAACTTGGCAGGACACAGCAGGAACACGGAACTTGGCAGGACACAGCAGGAACACGGAACTTGGCAGGACACAACAGGAACACGGAACTTGGCAGGACACAGCACTGAAACAAAGCGAAGACTAAGCAGGGAAACGAGACTGGAATAAGGGAGCCTAGGACATAGGGACACTGACGGCAGACAGTGCACCTACAAAGCAAAGGCGTCTTACCTAGGGAGACGCCGGGAAGAAATACCCGATGGGCGCCGCCACGAAGGCTCTGCGGCGGAGGAGACGCGACCGCGCATGCGCCGAGAGACCAGACGCCGAGAGCCGGCGAAGGAGGAAGCAGAGCGGCGCTGGACAGGATCGCGAGTGTGCCGAGGGATGGGAGAAGCCGGGTAAGTATGCGCAGCGATCGTAACATACGGCTGATGGAAGCTGCCCCATAGAGAAACATTGGTCCGTGTGCAATGCGTTGGGAGGTGGAGCCGCATATTCATTACTGTAATGGACGGCACCACGTGACCGCTCATACAGGAGAAGCTGCGGCCAGGAGAGGATGCTGCGAGGGAGCCGGGTGAGTATTTTAGTAACAGCTGCCGGGCGCACAGAGGGTGGGAGGGGGGTGGGGACAGGGATCTTTATTTTAAACACGAAAAAAAAAAAAAAAGGATTTTTCATATCTTCTTTCCAGCGAACGCTGCTGGAGAAAATATATGAATGGCGGCTTCAGCACCAGATGCAGGAGACAGCGCTTATCTCTAGCGCTGTCTCCTGCACGCTCCGTGTGGTACCCAGTCGGCACACGGGCGGCACACGTGTGCTGCACGTGTGCCACACGGATGGCCTACGTGAGCTCACGGACACGGATAACTCCGGTACCGATTTTTTAGGTACCGGAATTATCTGGACGTGTGGGACAGGCCTAACATGGATTCTCAGGTTATGAGATCATGGTTCAGACACCATAATTCTAAACAGTCGGGAGGCAGCAGGAATTGTCAGTATTTGTATTGACCCCATGGTACGTCTAAAAATGAGACGTGCAAGGGACACTGCAGAGAACTTCTCTCTGTTGCACTTGGTGAGAGATTCTGTGGCACAAATGTATAACTCTACTATTGAATTAATACCACAAACATGATGGGAGTCTCTTGCAGACGGAGTTCAGAGATTGAGAGAAATCGCATGCATAGGCGGTACAACTCGCTGTTAGTGATGAGCGAGTATACTCGTTGCTCGGGTTTGCCCGAGCATGCTCGTGTGATCTCCGAGTATTTGTTAGTGCTCGGAGATTTACTGTAGTTTTCCTCACCTCAGCTGCATGATTTACAGATACTAGACAGCTTGAATACATGTGGGGATTCTCTAGCAACCAGGCAACCCCAACATGTACTCAGCCTGTCTAGCAGCCGTAAATCATTCAGCTGCGGTGATGAAAACTAAATCTCCATACACTAACAAATACTCGGAGATCACTCGAGCGTGCTCAGGAAAATCCGAGCAACGAGCATACTCACTCATCACTCTCCTTTGCCAGATTTGAATGATCACTTTGCTGTTGTGGAGGATTAGAAGGGACCAGATGCTGCACTGTTGTCCCCATTATTCACTATGTTCAGTGCGCTTATGGGAAATTCCACTACTGTCTACACAGCATGCAATTTAACCCCTTCCTGACCAGAGCGTTTTTCGCTTTTGCGTTTTCGTTTTTCGCTTCCCTCCTTCCCAGAGCCGTAACTTTTTTTAATTTTTCCATCAATATGGCCGTGTGAGGGCTTATTTTTTGCAATACGAGTTGTATTTTTGAATTATATCATTTGTTTTACCATGTCGTGTAACAGAAAACAGGGAAAAAATTCCAACTGCGGTGAAATTTGAAAAAAAAAAATGCAATTCCACACTTGCTTTTTGTTTGGCTTTTTTGCTACGTTCACTAAATGCTAAAACTGACCTGCCATTATGATTCTCCAGGTCATTAGGAGTTCACAGACACCAAACATGTCTAGGTTCTTTTTTATGTAAGTGGTGAAAAAAAATTCCAAAGTTTGCTAAAAAAATTTGCGCCATATTCCAAGACCCATAGCGTCTCCATTTTTCGTGATCTCGGGTTGACTGAGGACTAATTTTTTGCGTGCCGATGTGACGTTTTTAATGATATCATATTTGTACAGATACGGTCTTTATATCGCCAGTTATTGCATTTTAATGCAATGTCGCGACGACCAAAAAAACTAATTCTGGTGTTTTGATTTTTTTCTCGCTACGCCGTTTAGCCATCAGGTTAACCCTTTTGCAATTTTCCAACTTTGAATTCTTATGCCCTTAAATCACAGAGATATGTCACACAAAATACTTAATAAGTAACATTTCCCACATGTCTACTTTACATCAGCACAATTTTGGAACCAAAATTTTTTTTGTTAGGGAGTTGTAAGGGTTAAAATTGACCAGCAATTTCTCATTTTTACAACACCATTTTTTTTTTAGGGACGACATCACATTTGAAGTCACTTTGATGGATCTACAGTGGGGCAAAAAAGTATTTAGTCAGTCAGCAATAGTGCAAGTTCCACCACTTAAAAAGATGAGAGGCGTCTGTAATTTACATCATAGGTAGACCTCAACTATGGGAGACAAACTGAGAAAAAAAAATCCAGAAAATCACATTGTCTGTTTTTTAACATTTTATTTGCATATTATGGTGGAAAATAAGTATTTGGTCAGAAACAAAATGTCATCTCAATACTTTGTAATATATCCTTTGTTGGCATTGACAGAGGTCAAACGTTTTCTGTAAGTCTTCACAAGGTTGCCACACACTGTTGTTGGTATGTTGGTCCATTCCTCCATGCAGATCTCCTCTAGAGCAGTGATGTTTTTGGCTTTTCGCTTAGCAACACGGACTTTCAACTCCCTCCAAAGGTTAACAGAAGAAATTGGGCCCCAAAAGTTGTTGTGCAATTTTTCATGACTATGCTGATACCCCATATGTGGGGGTAAACCACTGTTTGGGTGCATGGCAGAGCTCGGAAGGGAAGGAGCGCTGTTTGACTTTTCAATGCAAAATTGACTGGAATTGAGATAGGACACCATGTCGCGTTTGGAGAGTCCCTGATGTGCCTAAACACTGAAAGCTCCAACAAGTGACACCATTTTGGAAAGTATACCCCCTAAGGAACTTATCTAGATGTGTTGTGAAAACTTTGAACATCCAAGTGTTTCTCTACAGGTTATAACACAGAGCTGTGAAAATAAACATTCTTTTTTTTCCACAAAAATTATTTTTTAGCCCCCAGTTTTGTATTTTTTTAAGTGTAACAGGAGAAATTGGACCCCAAAAGTTGTTGTCCAATTTGTTCTGAGTACGCTGATACCCCACATGTGGGGGGGAACCACTGTTTGGGTGCATGGCAGAGCTCGGAAGGGAAGGAGCGCCATTTGGAATGCAGACTTAGATGGATTAGTCTGCAGGCGTCACATTGCATTTGCAGAGCCCCTGATGTACCTAAACAGTATAAACCCCCCACAAGTGACCCCATATTGGAAACTAGACCCCCCAAGGAACTTGTCTAGATGTGTTGTGAGAACTTTGAACCTCCAAGTGTTTCACTACAGTTTATAACACAGAGCCGTGAAAATAAAAAATCTTTTTTTTTCAC
This sequence comes from Ranitomeya imitator, assembly GCF_032444005.1. Classification (NCBI taxonomy): domain Eukaryota; kingdom Metazoa; phylum Chordata; class Amphibia; order Anura; family Dendrobatidae; genus Ranitomeya; species Ranitomeya imitator. Next base: position 37,434,734 of record NC_091283.1, read on the forward strand.
AAAAATCATTTTTTAGCCCCCGGTTTTGTATTTTCCTAAGGGTAACAGGAGAAATTGGACCCAAAAAGTTGTCCTATTTGTCCTGAGTACGCTGATACCCCATATGTTTGGGTGAACCCCTGTTTGGGTCCATGGGAGAGCTCGGAAGGGAAGGAGCACTGTTTTACGTTTTCAACACAGAATTGGCTGGAATTGAGATCGGACGCCATGTCGCATTTGGAGAGCCCCTGATGTGCCTAAACAGTGGAAAACCCCAAATTCGAACTGAAACCCTAACCCAAACACACCCCTAACCCTAATCCCAACCCTAATCCCAACCGTAAATGTAATCCAAACCCTAACTTCAGCCCCAACCCTAACCCTAACCTTAGCCCCAACCCTAACCCGAACTTTAGCCCCAACCCTAACCCTAACTGTAGCCCCAACCCTAACCATAAGTTTAGCCCCAACTCTAACCTCAATCCTAACTGTAGCCCTAACCCTAACTTTAGTCCCAACCCTAACCCTAACTTTAGCCCCAACCATAACCCTAACTGTAGCCACAACCCTAACCATAAGTTTAGCCCCAACCCTAACCTCAAACCTAACTGTAGCCCTAACCCTAACTTTAGCCCCAACCCTAACCTGAACTTTAGCCCCAACCCTAACCCTAACTGTAGCCCCAACCCTAACCATAAGTTTAGCCCCAACCCTAACCTCAATCCTAACTGTAGCCCTAACCCTAACTTTAGTCCCAACCCTAACCCTAACTTTAGCCCCAACCATAACCCTAACTGTAGCCCCAACCCTAACCATAAGTTTAGCCCCAACCCTAACCTCAATCCTAACTGTAGCCCTAACCCTAACTTTAGTCCCAACCCTAACCCTAACTTTAGCCCCAACCATAACCCTAACTGTAGCCCCAACCCTAACCATAAGTTTAGCCCCAACCCTAACCTTAACCCTAACTTTAGCCCCAACCCTAACCCTAATGGGAAAATGGAAATAAATAAATTTTTTAAAATGTTATTATTTTTCCCTAAAATGAAGGGGGGTTTGATTTACTTTTACAGTGGGGTTTTTAGCGGATTTTTATGATTGGCAGCCGTCACACACAAAAAGACGCTTTTTATTGCAAAAAATAGTTTTTGCATCTCCACATTTTGAGAGGTATAATTTTTCCATATTTTGGTCCACAGAGTCATGTGGGGTCTTGTTTTTTGCGGGATGAGTTGACATTTTTATTGGTATCATTTTCAGGCACGTGACATTTTTTGATCGCTTTTTATTCCGATTTTTGTGAGGTAGAGTGAAAAAAAAACAGCTACCGCATTCGTGAATTTCTTTTGGGGGGGCGCTTATACCGTTCCACGTTTGGTAAAATTGATAAAGCAGTTTTATTCTTCGGGTCAGAACGATTACAGCGATACCTCATTTATTTTTGTTATGTTTTGGCGCTTTTATACGATAAAAACTATTTTGTATAAAGCATAATTATTTTTGCATTGCTTTATTCTGAGGACTATAACTTTTATATTTTTTCGCTGATGATGCTGTATGGCAACTCGTTTTTTGCGGGTCAAGATGACGTTTTCAGCGGTACCATGGTTATTTATATCTGTCTTTTTGATCGCGTGTTATTGCACTTTTTGTTTGAGGTATGATCAGAGGCGTAGCTAGGGTTTTGGTTCAGGGGGGGGGGGCGAAGCTTCTGAGTGGGCCCCTAAGCAGGTAACTTTTATTATAACTGGGTGACGTGACCTAATACTGGAGGAGAACCTCCGCAGATGACCGCGCTGTTACTGAGGATAATCTCTATATAAAGACCAACATGGATATTACTGCCATATGGTCAGTAGTAGATACCAGTCCTACAGAACATGTAAGGGATCACAGCACAGTTACAGATAATCTCTTACCGCTCAAGTCCTTTATGATGGAATCGTTCACTTTTCATGTCTTTTCCATCTGGCCCAGACCGACATGACAACTTCTTCCAGCCAGGACCCGTCGGCAGAGAATACAACAAAGACACGTTTCACTTCTAATATTCCAGTCCCATCACCATCTATTCCCAACCTAAACAAACTCGTCATCCTGCTGATATCCCAATACTGAGCCGCTGCTGCCGTATGTGTCCCTATTACTGCACCTGATACCCCAATACTGAGCCGCTGCTGCCGTATGTGTCCCTATTACTGCACCTGATACCCAATACTGAGCCGCTGCTGCCGTATGTGTCCCTATTACTGCCCCTGATACCCCAATACTGAGCCTCTGCTGCCGTATGTGTCCCTATTACTGCACCTGATACCCCAATACTGAACTGCTGCCGTATGTGTCCCTATTACTGCCCCTGATACCCCAATACTGAGCCGCTGCTGCCGTATGTGTCCCTATTACTGCACCTGCTACCCCAATACTGAGCCGCTGCTGCCATATGTGTCCCTATTACTGCACCTGATACCCAAATACTGAGCCGCTGCTGCCATATGTGTCCCTATTACTGCACCTGCTACCCCAATACTGAGCCGCTGCTGCCGTATGTGTCCCAATTACTGCACCTGATACCCCAACACTGAGCCGCTGCTGCCATATGTGTCCCTATTACTGTACCTGATAACCCAATACTGAGCCGCTGCTGCCGTATGTGTCCCTATTACTGCACCTGATACCCCAATACTGAGCCGCTGCTGCTATATGTGTCCCTATTACTGCACCTGCTACCCCAATACTGAGCCGCTGCTGCCGTATGTGTCCCTATTACTGCACCTGATACCCCAATACTGAGCCGCTGCTGCCGTGTGTGTCCCTATTACTGCACCTGATACCCCAATACTGAGCCGCTGCTGCTGTATGTGTCCCAATTACTGCACCTGATACCCCAATACTGAGCCTCTGCTGCCGTATGTGTCCCTATTACTGCACCTGATACCCCAATACTGAGCCGCTGCTGCCGTATGTGTCCCTATTACTTCACCTGATACCCCAATACTGAGCCGCTGCTGCCGTATGTGTCCCTATTACTGCACCTGATACCCCAATACTGAGCCGTTGCTGCCATGTGTCCCTATTACTGCACCTGATACCCCAATACTGAGCCGTTGCTGCCATGTGTCCCTATTACTGCACCTGATACCCCAATACTGAGCCTCTGCTGCCGTATGTGTCCCTATTACTTCACCTGATACCCCAATACTGAGCCGCTGCTGCCGTATGTGTCCCTATTACTGCACCTGATACCCCAATACTGAGCCGTTGCTGCCATATGTGTCCCTATTACTGCACATGATACCCCTTACTGCACCTGATACCAACAATACTGAGCCGCTGCTGCCGTATGTGTCCCTATTACTGCACCTGCTGTGTGGTTCTCTGTACCCTCTAAAGTAATGCCGGGTGCAAGAGCCCTAGAAATTAGTGCCCACATTTTGCCCCCTAGAAAGTAATATTGCCCTGTGTGCTCCTTTGATAGTCACAGTAACCTGAGTTCCCCTATAACAATAAGTGCCCACTTTACATTTAATAATAATGTCCTCAGTCTCCCCCCTGTACAGCTCCCCTATACAAAGTATAATGCCCCCTAACTGTATAGTACCACCCACACAGTATACTGACCCCTTATTAGCCTCCAAACTGTTTGATGGCTCCAACACTATATGATGGCCCCCTCACTGTAATCCCCACATTGTATGATGCCCCTTCACTGTGTGATGGCCCCATAGATAACCTCCATATAGAATAATGTGCCAGATAGTCCTCAATATAGTACAAGGCAGCACCCCATAGGCAGACCCAGTAGTATAAGACAGCACCCCTATCGGCAGACCCTGTAGTATAAGACAGTACCCCATAGGCAGAGCCTGTAGTATAAGGCAGCACCCCATAGGCAGCCCTTGCAGTATAAGACAGTACCCCCATAGGCAGACCCTGAGACCCTGTAGTATAAGACAGTACGCCCATAGGCAGACCCTGTAGTATTAAGCAGCACCCCCATAGGCAGATCCTGTATATAAGGCAGCATCCCCCAGAGGCAGATACTGCATATAAGGCAGCACCCTCCCCAATAGGCAGATCCTGTATGTAAGGCTGCACCCCCCAATAGGCAGATCCTACAAATAAGGCAGCACCCCTCCAAAAGGCAGATCCTGTAAATAAGGCAGCACACCCCCCCAATAGGCAGATCATGTAAATAAGGCAGCACTCCCCCCCCCCCAAATAGGCAGAGCCTGTAAATAAGGCAGCACTCCCCCCCCAAATAGGCAGATCTTGTAAATAAGGCAGCACCCCCCCCCCCAAATAGGCAGATTCTGTATATAAGGCAGCACTCCCCCCCAATAGGCATATCATGTATATAAGGCAGCACTCCCCCCCAATAGGCAGATCCTGTAAATAAGGGAGCACCCCCCCAATAGGCAGATCATGTAAATAAGGCAGCACTCCCCCCCCCAAATAGGCAGATCCTGTAAATAAGGCAGCACCCCCCCCCCCCAAATAGGCAGATCCTGTAAATAAGGCAGCACTCCCCCCCCCCAAATAGGCAGATCATGTATATAAGGCAGCGCCCCCCCAATAGGCAGATCCTGTAAATAAGGCAGCACTCCCCCCCAAAATAGGCAGATCCTGTAAATAAGGCAGCACTCCCCCCCAAATAGGCAGATACTGTAAATAAGGCAGCACTCCCCCCCAATAGACAGATCCTGTAAATAAGGCAACACTCCCCCCCAAATAGGCAGATCCTATAAATAAGGCAGCACCCCCCCCCCAAATAGGCAGATCATTTATATAAGGTAGCACTCCCCCCCAAATAGGCAGATCATGTATATAAGGCAGCACTCCCCCCCAAATATGCAGATCCTGTAAATAAGGCAGAACTCCCCACCCCAATAGGCAGATCATGTAAATAAGACAGCACTCCCCCCCCCAAATAGGCAGATCCTATAAATAAGGCAGCACTCCCCCCCCCCAAATAGGCAGATCATTTATATAAGGCAGCACTCCCCCCCCCCAAATAGGCAGATCATGTATATAAGGCAGCACTCCCCCACCAAAAGGCAGATCCTGTAAATAAGGCAGCACTTCCCCCCCCAATAGGCAGATCCTGTAAATAAGGCAGCACTTCCCCCCCAATAGGCAGATCCTGTAAATAAGGCAGCACTCCCCCCCAATAGGCAGATCCTGTAAATAAGGCAGCACTCCCCCCCCAAATAGGAAGATCCTGTAAATAAGGCAGCACTCCCCCCCCCCCCAAATAGGCAGATCATGTATATAAGGCAGCGCCCCCCCCAATAGGCAGGTCCTGTAAATAAGGCAGCACTCCCCCCCCCAAATAGGCAGATCCTGTAAATAAGGCAGCACTCCCCCCCAAATAGGCAGATACTGTAAATAAGGCAGCACTCCCCCCAATGGGCAGATCCTGTAAATAAGGCAGCACTCCCCCCCCCAACTAGGCAGATCCTGTAAATAAGGCAGCACTCCCCCCCAAATAGGCAGATCCTATAAATAAGGCAGCACTCCCCCCCCCCAAATAGGCAGATCCTGTAAATAAGGCAGCACTCCCCCCCAAATAGGCAGATCATTTATATAAGGCAGCACTCCCCCCCCCCAATAGGCAGATCCTGTAAATAAGGCAGCACTCCCCCCAATAGGCAGATCCTGTAAATAAGGCAGCACTCCCCCCCCAATAGGCAGATCCTGTAAATAAGGCAGCACTCCCCCCCAATAGGCAGATCCTGTAAATAAGGCAGCACTCCCCCCCCAATAGGCAGATCCTGTAAATAAGGCAGCACTCCCCCCCCAATAGGCAGATCCTGTAAATAAGGCAGCACTCCCCCCCCAATAGGCAGATCCTGTAATTAAGGCAGCACTCCCCCCATAGGCAGATCCTATAAATAAACAATACTCACCTCTCTTCCTCCTTGTTCCAGCGGCGCTCTCTGCTCCCGCTCATCCACTGACAGCGGGCGCAGGGCGGTGACGTCATCGCACCCGCTGTCAGTGTGGGGGATGATGGGAGAAGGAGCACAGCGCTCCTTCCCTCATCAATGCGGTGAGCTGTAGCGGCTAGATGCCGATACAGCTCACATTGTGATAACCGGCGGGGGGCCCACTGCTGGCACCGGGCCCCCCCCCCGCCTGCCCAGGGGCCCTATAGCGGCAGAGCAGGGAGATTGATTCTCCCTGCCCTGTCGCAGAATGTAACTGCAGCGCGCCGATGCAGTTACAGTAGCGTAGCTCCGGGTGGGCCCCCTCAGAGCGCGGGGCCCAGGGCGATGGCCACCTCTGCCCCCCGGTAGCTTCCCTACTGGGTATGATAATAAAGCATCGTTTTTTTGCCTCGTTTTTTTTTATGGTGTTCACTGAAGGGGTTAACTAGTGGGACAGTGGGACTGCATCCAGACTGATCTTGCACTCCTCCCATTGACCTTGCAGGTGGCCGTAATCAACTCTACCTGCCCATAAATTGTAGGTTTAGCCCAGAGTGACATGTTTTTTCCATAGTTGTAGGCTGGTGGCCCAAAAGTGGCATGTACGGTAGAGTAGGACCCATCAGAAGGAGATCACCTTGCCGTGGTTGATGGGCACACATGAATTGGCCAATTTATGCGCTAAGAATCTTCATTTCATCTATTACTGTAAGTTTTATGAAAAAAAATATATATATATTTTTGAGAAGTATAATTCATATTGAATATTTGTCTGTGTTTTCACATGGCCTAGATTCATGTACATGTGTTGCTGTTCTTTTTTTATCTATATGATGCAGTTTGCAGCTTGCACGTGTTCACATTAGAAGTGCTGGTTGTTTTTTTTTTCTCTACAAAGCGGGGATTCGGACGTACTGTACCGTCTGACGTCAGAAAGGGGTTAATCTCTCAGTTATCTGCTCTAGAGAAAGCTAAACAGTCAAAAAAAAAATACAGTAGACAGAGCAGATTAAGAAAGGAGAAAAGAGGATGATACCCAAATTAGAAAGGGCAGGAAGGAGTTGTTTTGTGACCTGATAGCGAGTGGAGTTCCATTTCAGGAGATAGATGGGATCCCTATTAGTGACCTGTTGAGGAGATGGCAAGATCTGAGGAAAAAAAGTAAATTGCAAATCGCCAGGTCCCGGAGGGAGACAAATGAGATAGGGGGTTGGAAAGATAGAGGTGGAACACAGAGGTGTAGCTAGGGCTTTGGTTCAGGGGGGGGGGGCGGCGAAGCTTCTGAGTGGGCCCCTAACCAGGTAACCTTGATAACAACTGGGTGACGCACCCTAATAGTGGAGGAGAACCTCAGCAGATGACCGCGCTGTTACTGAAGATAATCTCTATATAAAGACCAACATGGATATGACCGCCATATGGTCAGTGGTAAATACCAGTCATACAGAACATATAACAGATCACTGCACAGTTATAGATAATGACTTGCCGATGACATTCTTTCTGATGGAATCGTTCACTTTTCCCGTCTTTTCCATCTGGCCCAGACCGGCATGACAACTTCTTCCACCCAGGACTCGGCTGTAGAGAATACAACAAAGTCACATTTCACTTCTCATATTCCAACCCCAACACCATCTATTCCCAACCTGCACAAACTCCTCATCCTGCTGATACCCCAATACTGAGCCTCTGCTGCCGTATGTGTCCCTATTACTGCACCTGATCCCCCAATACTGAGCCGCTGCTGCCGTATGTGTCCCTATTACTGCCCCTGATACCCTAATACTGAGCCGCTGCTGCCGTATGTGTCCCTATTACTGCTCCTGATACCCTAATACTGAGCCGTTGCTGCCGTATGTGTCCCTATTACTGCACCTGATACCCCAATACTGAGCCGCTGCTGCTGTATGTGTCCCTATTACTGCACCTGATACCCCAATACTGAGCCGCTGCTGCCGTATGTGTCCCTGTTACTGCACCTGATCCCCCAATACTGAGCCGCCTGCTGCCGTATGTGTCCGTATTACTGCACCTGATGCCCCGATACTGAGCCGCTGCTGCCGTATGTGTCCCTATTACTGCACCTGATCCCCCAATACTGAGCTACTGCTGCCGTATGTGTCCCTATTACTGCCCCTGATACCCCGATACTGAGCCTCTGCTGCCGTATGTGTCCATATTACTGCACCTGTCACCCCAATACTGAGCCACTGCTGCCGTATGTGTCCCTATTACTGCCCCTGATGCCCCGATACTGAGCCTCTGCTGCCGTATGTGACCCTATTACTGCACCTGATACCCCAATACTGAGCCGCTGCTGCCATATGTGTCCCTTTTACTGCCCCGATACCCCAATACTGAGCCGCTTCTGCCCTATGTGTCCCTATTACTGCACCTGATACCCCAATACTGAGCTGCTGCTGCCGTATTTGTCCGTATTACTGCCCCTGATACCCCAATACTGAGCCGCTGCTGCCATATATATCCGTATTACTGCACCTGATACCCCAATACTGAGCCACTGCTGCCGTATATATCCGTATTACTGCACCTGATACCCCAATACTGAGCCGCTGTTGCTGCCGTATGTGTCCCTATTACTGCACCTGATACCCCAATACTGAGCCGCTGCTGCCATATGCGTCCCTATTACTGCCCCTGATACCCCAATACTGAGCCGCTGCTGCGTATGTGTCCCTATTACTGCACCTGATACCCCAATACTGAGCTGCTGCTGCCGTATTTGTCCGTATTACTGCCCCTGATACCCCAATACTGAGCCGCTGCTGCCGTATATATCCGTATTACTGCACCTGATACCCCAATACTGAGCCACTGCTGCCGTATATATCCGTATTACTGCACCTGATACCCCAATACTGAGCCGCTGTTGCTGCCGTATGTGTCCCTATTACTGCACCTGATACCCCAATACTGAGCCGCTGCTGCGTATGTGTCCCTATTACTGCCCCTGATACCCCGATACTGAGCCACTGCTGCCGTATGTGTCCCTATTACTGCCCCTGATGCCCCGATACTGAGCCTCTGCTGCCATATGTGACCCTATTACTGTACCTGATACCCCAATACTGAGCTACTGCTGCCGTATGTGTCCCTATTACTGCCCCTGATACCCCAATACTGAGCCGCTGCTGCCGTATGTGTCCCTATTACTGCACCTGATACCCCAATACTGAGCCACTGCTGCCGTATGTGTCCCTATTACTGCCCCTGATACCCCAATACTGAGCCTCTGCTGCCGTATGTGACCCTATTACTGCACCTGATACCCCAATACTGAGCTGCTGCTGCCGTATGTGTCCCTATTACTGCCCCTGATACCCCAATACTGAGCCGCTGCTGCCGTATGTGTCCCTATTACTGCCCCTGATATCCCAATACTGAGCCGCTGCTGCCATATGTGTCCCTATTACTGCCTCTGATGCCCCGATACTGAGCCGCTGCTGCCGTATGTGTCCCTATTACTGCCCCTGATACCCCAATACTGAGCTGCTGCTGCCGTATGTGTCCCTATTACTGCACCTGATACCCCAATACTGAGCCGCTGCTGCCGTATGTGTCCCTATTACTGCACCTGATACCCCAATACTGAGCCGCTGCTGCCGTATGTGTCCCTATTACTGCCCCATATACCCCAATACTGAGCCGCTGCTGCCGTATGTGTCCCTATTACTGCCCCTGATACCCCAATACTGAGCCGCTGGTGCCGTATGTGTCCCTATTACTGCACCTGATATCCCAATACTGAGCTGCTGCCATATGTGTCCCTATTACTGCCCCTGATACCCAATACTGAGCCGCTGCTGACGTATGTGTCCCTATTATTGCACTTGCTGTGTGGTTCTCTGTGCCCTCTAAATTCTAAAGAAACCCTCTATAATATAGTAATGCCGGGTGCAAGTGCCCTAGAAAACCGTGCCCATATTTTTCCCCCTAGAAAGTAATAATATCCTGTGTGCCCCTTTGATAGTAACAGTAACCTGAGTTCCCCTATAACAATCAGTGCCCACTTTACATTTAATAATGTCCCAAGTCTCCCCCCTGTACATCTCCCCTATACACAGTATGATGCTCTCTTGTACACAGCATAATGCCCCCTCACTGTATAGTACCACCCACACAGTATACTGAACCCTTAGTAGCCTCCAAACTGTTTGATGGCTCCAACACAGTACGATGGCCCCTTCACTGTAATCCCCACACTTTACGATGGCCCCATCACTGTAATCTCCACACTCTATGATGGCCCCCTAGATAGCCTCCATATAGTATAATGCACCATAGTCCTAACTGTAGTATAATGCACTCCCCATAAGCCTCCATATAGTATAATGCACTCCCCATAGGCCTACTATATATTAAATAATGCACCCCCCATAAGCAGACTCTATAGCACAAGGCAGCCCCCATAGGCAAACTCTATACTGTAAAATGCATCCCTCATAGGCAGACTCTATTGCACAAGAAAGCACCCATAGGCAGACTCTATAGCACAAGGCAGCACCCATAGGCAGACCCTGCGGTATAAGGCAGCACCCCTATAGGCAGATCATGTAGTATAAGGCAGCACCCCTATAGGCAGACCCTGTAGCATAAGGCAGCACCCCATAGGCAGACCCTGTAATATAAGGCAGCACCCCCATAGGCAGATCCTGTAATATAAGGCAGCACCCCTATAGGCAGACCCTGTAGCATAAGGCAGCACCGCCATAGGCAGACCCTGTAGTATAAGGCAACACCCCCATAGGCAGATCTTGTAATATAAGGCAGCACCCCTATAGGCAGACCCTGTAGCATAAGGCAGCACCCCCATAGGCAGACCCTGTAGTATAAGGCAACACCCCCATAGGCAAACCCTGTAATATAAGGCAGCACCCCCATAGGCAGATCCTGTAATATAAGGCAGCACCCCTATAGGCAGACCCTGTAGCATAAGGCAGCACCCCCATAGGCAGATCCTGTAATATAAGGCAGCACCCCTATAGGCAGACGCTGTAGCATAAGGCAGCACCCCCATAGGCAGACCCTGTAGTATAAGGCAACACCCCCATAGGCAAACCCTGTAATATAAGGCAGCACCTGTATAGGCAGACCCTGTAATATAAGGCAGCACCCCTATAGGCAGACCCTGTAGTATAAGGCAGCACCCCTATAGGCAGACCCTGTAATATAAGGCTATTCTAAACAAAAAAAACACCAGTACACAGGCAGAGATGCTTACCTGTCCAAGGCCTCCAACAATTGTACTAGCCAAGGTGCAGTGAACCCAAGTTAAGATGGCAGATACACAGGTGCAATAATACCGAAAAGGCAGCCAGCCTACAATCAGGAATATGCCACTTGGTGCACCTGTGCAAACAAATAGTCTGTATGTGGCGTGTTCACACAGAAATGCAAAGTATATGGCTCAAAACCTATTAATCAGGGCCGTATTTGCCACTAGGCACGCGAGGGCATGTGCCTAGGGCGGTGACATTGTGGGGGGCGGCACCTGAGCAAGGTGTTTTTTTTTTTTGTTTTTTTTTTATAACTCCCGGGTCAAAAACGCGACCGACGGCCCGCCCCCCAGCCTCCGAGTCACCCCCACCTCCGAGTCCCCCCACCTCCAATTATGAGCCATCAGCCATGCATAGGGAGGGAGGGGGGGGGGAATTATGAGCCATCAGCCATGCATAGGGAGGGAGGGGGGGAATTATGAGCCATCAGCCATGCATAGGGAGGGGGGGGAATTATGAGCCATCAGCCATGCATAGGGAGGGGGGGGGGGATTATTAGCCATCAGCCATGCATAGGTAGGGAGGGAGGGGGGGGAATTATGAGCCATCAGCCATGCATAGGGAGGGAGGGGGGGAATTATGAGCCATCAGCCATGCATAGGGAGGGAGGGGGGGAATTATGAGCCATCAGCCATGCATAGGGAGGGAGGGGGGGGGAATTATGAGCCATCAGCCATGCATAGGGAGGGAGGGGGGGGGAATCAGCCATCAGCCATGCATACAGGGGGGGGGGAATTATGAGCCATGCATACAGGAGGAGGGGGGGGGGATATGAGCCATGGCCATTATACAATATGGAGCATCATGTGGGGCCATTATAAAGTATGGAGCATCATGTATGGCCATTATACAGTATGGAGCATCATGTGCGGTCATTATACAATACTAGATTGTGGCCCGATTCTAACGCATCGGGTATTCTAGAATATGCATGTCCCCGTAGTATATGGACAATGATGATTCCAGAATTCGCGGCAGACTGTGCCCGTCGCTGATTGGTCGAGGCAACCTTTATGACATCATCGTCGCCATGGCAACCATTATGACATCATCGTCGCTGTGCCCGTTGCTGATTGGTTGAGGCCTGGCGGCCTCGACCAATCAGAGACGCGGGATTTCTACGTCGATGCTGTGCCGGTCTCTGATTGGTTGAGGCCTGGCAGCCTCGACCAATCAGAGAGCCGGGATTTCCAGGACAGACAGACAGACAGACAGAAAGACAGACAGACAGACAGAAAGACAGACAGACAGACAGACAGACGGAAAAACCCTTAGACAATTATATATATAGATGGAGCATCATGTGGGGCCATTATAAAGTACTAGATTGTGGCCCGATTCTAACGCATCGGGTATTCTAGAATATGCATGTCCCCGTAGTATATGGACAATGATGATTCCAGAATTCGCGGCAGACTGTGCCCGTCGCTGATTGGTCGAGGCAACCTTTATGACATCATCGTCGCCATGGCAACCATTATGACATCATCGTCGCTGTGCCCGTTGCTGATTGGTCGAGGCCTGGCGGCCTCGACCAATCAGAGATGCAGGATGTCTACGTCCTTTATGACATCATCGTCGCTGTGCCCGTTGCTGATTGGTCGAGGCCTGGCAGCCTCGACCAATCAGAGACGCGGGATTTCTACGTCGATGCTGTGCCGGTCTCTGATTGGTCGAGGCCTGGCAGCCTCGACCAATCAGAGAGCCGGGATTTCCAGGACAGACAGACAGACAGACAGAAAGACAGACAGACAGACAGAAAGACAGACAGACAGACAGACGGAAAAACCCTTAGACAATTATATATATAGATGGAGCATCATGTGGGGCCATTATACAGTATGGAGCATCATGTATGGCCATTATACAGTATGGAGCATCATGTGCAGTCATTATACAATATGGAGCATCATGTGAGGTCATTATACAGTATGGAGCATCATGTATGGCCATTATACAGTATGGAGCATCATGTATGGCCATTATACAGTATTGAGCAACATGTGAGGTCATTATACAGTATGGAGCATCATGTGCGGTCATTATACAGTATGGAGCATCATGTGTGGCCATTATACAGTATGGAGCATCATGTGCGGCCATTATACAGTATGGAGCATCATTTGCGGCCATTATACAGTATGGAGCATCATTTGCGGCCATTATACATTATGGAGCATCATGTGCGACCATTATACAGTATTGAGCATCATGTGACGTCATTATACAGTATTGAGCATCATGTGTGGTCATTATACAGTATGGAGCATCATGTGCGGCCATTATACAGTATGGAGCATTATGTGCAGTCATTATACAGTATTGAGCATCATGTGAGGTCATTATACAGTATTGAGCATCATGTGGGGCCATTATAAAGTATGGAGCATCATGTGTGGCCATTATACAGTATTGAGCATCATGTGCGGTCATTATACAGTATTGAGCATCATGTGGAGCCATTATACAGTATTGAGCATCATGTGTGGCCATTATACAGTATGGAGCATCATGTGTGGTCATTATACAGTATGTGGAGCACTGTGTGGCCATTATACAGTATGGAGCACTGCGTGGCCATATTTTTTTGGTTTTAATTATTGTATATGAAACAGTGAGATCAGCAGTGCTGAATGGGTGTGGTTGGGACTTGGATATGGGTGTGATTAGTTGTGAAATGGGTGTGGTCAGAGGCGTGGCTTAAAATTTGCACCTTTTTCCCTTCTTCAAAAGTTGGGAGGTATGGTACCGCATTTCCCAGATCACAGCAAGTACCGCAAATCCCATAGGGAATGAATGAAACCAAACACGGTGTTGCCGTAAGTGATCCGTTACATGGCAGATGCAGAAAAACTGCCCGATCTGCTGCAAAAGGCGACTTTCACAACAGTGATTCTTGCCAAAGTCACTGACGATAGTGTCATACTCACCAATGGGGAGGCAGCACTAAAAGTGCCTAGGGCAGCAGAAACTCTAAATACGGCCCTGCTATTAATGACGCCATATAGCAGGCTAACCATAATGCATCCTGTGTGAACAGAGGCCACAGTATACAGAGCCATCTAGGGCCCAGCCGCACCCTGGAAAGATATACAGTGCACCAAAAACATAACAATGTATGCAAGGTATTGGTCGATGCATAAATTGTTATGTTTTTGGTGCAGGCAGACTCTGTAATATATGGCAGCACCCCCCATAGGCAGATCCTGTAGTATAAGGCATCACCCCTATAGGCAGACCCTCTAATATAAGGCAGCACCCTTATAGGCAAACCCTGTAATATAAGGCAGCACCAGTATAGGCAGACCCTGTAATATAAGGCAGCAGCCCTATAGGCAGACCCTGTAATATAAGGCATCACCCCTATAGGCAGACCCTGTAGTATAAGGCAGCACCCTTATAGGCAAACCCTGTAATATAAGACAGCACCCATATAGGTAGACCCTGTAATATAAGGCAGCACCCCTATAGGCAGACCCTGTAATATAAGGCATCACCCCTATAGGCAGACCCTGTAATATGAGGCAGCACCCCTATAGGCAGACCCTGTAGTATAAGGCAACATCCTTATAGGCAAACCCTGTAATATAAGGCAGCACCCCTATAGGCAGACCCTGTAGTATAAGGCAGCACCCCTATAGGCAGACCTTGTAATATAAGGCATCACTCCTATAGGCAGACCCTGTAATCTAAGGCAGCACCCCCATAGGCAGATCCTGTAGTATAAGGCAGCACCCCTATAGGCAGATCCTGTAATATAAGGCATCACCCCTATAGGCAGATCCTGTAATATAAGGCAGCAGCCCCCATAGGCAGATCCTGTAGTATAAGGCAGCACCCCTATAGGCAGATCCAGTAAGATAAGGCAGCACCCCTATAGGCAGATCCTGTAAGATAAGGCAGCACACTGTCAGAAGTGTAGACTAGTGGCCCTTTTAGAAGAAAAGGTGCGGGGTCTGGAAGAAAGAATAGCAACTTTGAAACTCATCAAAGAGAATGAAGACTTTCTAGACAGAACAGAAGCATCTCTACTGGTCACAGAAGGTGAAAAAAGTGTCAGAGAACCTCCAAAAGCAGATGAGTGGAAGCATGTGACCAAAAGAAGCAAGAAGACCATGGAGAAATCACCAACCACACAACTGAAGAACCGATATCAAATCTTTGTAGAGGATGAAGATGGCACACCTAAGAATGAAGCAATACCAGCAAGCAAAAAAGAAAAGGGCACACAGCAACAAGTGACAGCAAAAAGTACAGCCAAGAAGCAACGAAGAGTGGTGGTGGTGGGAGACTCACTACTGAGAGGCACAGAAGCAGCCATCTGCAGACCGGACATAACTGCAAGAGAAGTATGCTGCCTTCCAGGTGCGATGATCAAGGATGTGACCGATAGGATACCAAAGCTCTTCAGCTCCAAGGACGTCCACCCATTTCTTCTGATACATGTTGGCACCAATGACACGGCAAGGAAGGACCTACCGACAATCTGCAAGGACTTTGAAGAGTTGGGGAAGAAAGTAAAGGAACTGGATGCACAGGTAGTTTTTTCTTCTATCCTTCCAGTAGACGGGCATGGCACCAGGAGATGGAACAGGATCCTTGATGCAAACAACTGGCTAAGACGATGGTGCAGACAACAAGGATTTGGATTCCTGGACCACGGTGTGAATTATTGGTATGATGGACTCCTCGCCAGAGACGGACTACACCTCAACAAACCTGGGAAACACACATTCGCCAGAAGACTCGCTACACTCATCAGGAGGGCGTTAAACTAGAAGAAGAGGGGACGGGAAGAAAAACATTAGACTCGAACAAAGACGACCCAGGAAAACATACTCAGAAGGGAGGTAAGAACATTTCTAAAACAATCCACAGTGAGGAGATTGGAACAAAACAAAATCCTCTAAACTGCATGCTCGCAAACGCCAGAAGCCTGACAAACAAGATGGAAGAACTAGAAGCAGAAATATCTACAGGTAACTTTGACATAGTGGGAATAACCGAGACATGGTTAGATGAAAGCTATGACTGGGCAGTTAACTTACAGGGTTACAGTCTGTTTAGAAAGGATCGTAAAAATCGGAGAGGAGGAGGGGTTTGTCTCTATGTAAAGTCTTGTCTAAAGTCCACTTTAAGGGAGGATATTAGCGAAGGGAATGAGGATGTCGAGTCCATATGGGTTGAAATTCATGGAGGGAAAAATGGTAACAAAATTCTCATTGGGGTCTGTTACAAACCCCCAAATATAACAGAAAGCATGGAAAGTCTACTTCTAAAGCAGATAGATGAAGCTGCAACCCATAATGAGGTCCTGGTTATGGGGGACTTTAACTACCCGGATATTAACTGGGAAACAGAAACCTGTGAAACCCATAAAGGCAACAGGTTTCTGCTAATAACCAAGAAAAATTATCTTTCACAATTGGTGCAGAATCCAACCAGAGGAGCAGCACTTTTAGACCTAATACTATCTAATAGACCTGACAGAATAACAAATCTGCAGGTGGTCGGGCATCTAGGAAATAGCGACCACAATATTGTACAGTTTCACCTGTCTTTCACTAGGGGGACTTGTCAGGGAGTCACAAAAACATTGAACTTTAGGAAGGCAAAGTTTGAACAGCTTAGAGATGCCCTTAATCTGGTAGACTGGGACAATATCCTCAGAAATAAGAATACAGATAATAAATGGGAAATGTTTAAGAACATCCTAAATAGGCAGTGTAAGCGGTTTATACCTTGTGGGAATAAAAGGACTAGAAATAGGAAAAACCCAATGTGGCTAAACAAAGAAGTAAGACAGGCAATTAACAGTAAAAAGAAAGCATTTGCACTACTAAAGCAGGATGGCACCATTGAAGCTCTAAAAAACTATAGGGAGAAAAATACTTTATCTAAAAAACTAATTAAAGCTGCCAAAAAGGAAACAGAGAAGCACATTGCTAAGGAGAGTAAAACTAATCCCAAACTGTTCTTCAACTATATCAATAGTAAAAGAATAAAAACTGAAAATGTAGGCCCCTTAAAAAATAGTGAGGAAAGAATGGTTGTAGATGACGAGGAAAAAGCTAACATATTAAACACCTTCTTCTCCACGGTATTCACGGTGGAAAATGAAATGCTAGGTGAAATCCCAAGAAACAATGAAAACCATATATTAAGGGTCACCAATCTAACCCAAGAAGAGGTGCGAAACCGGCTAAATAAGATTAAAATAGATAAATCTCCGGGTCCGGATGGCATACACCCACGAGTACTAAGAGAACTAAGTAATGTAATAGATAAACCATTATTTCTTATTTTTAGTGACTCTATAGCGACAGGGTCTGTTCCGCAGGACTGGCGCATAGCAAATGTGGTGCCAATATTCAAAAAGGGCTCTAAAAGTGAACCTGGAAATTATAGGCCAGTAAGTCTAACCTCTATTGTTGGTAAAATATTTGAAGGGTTTCTGAGGGATGTTATTCTGGATTATCTCAATGAGAATAACTGTTTAACTCCATATCAGCATGGGTTTATGAGAAATCGCTCCTGTCAAACCAATCTAATCAGTTTTTATGAAGAGGTAAGCTATAGGCTGGACCACGGTGAGTCATTGGACGTGGTATATCTCGATTTTTCCAAAGCGTTTGATACCGTGCCGCACAAGAGGTTGGTACACAAAATGAGAATGCTTGGTCTGGGGGAAAATGTGTGTAAATGGGTTAGTAACTGGCTTAGTGATAGAAAGCAGAGGGTGGTTATGAATGGTATAGTCTCTAACTGGGTCGCTGTGACCAGTGGGGTACCGCAGGGGTCAGTATTGGGACCTGTTCTCTTCAACATATTCATTAATGATCTGGTAGAAGGTTTACACAGTAAAATATCGATATTTGCAGATGATACAAAACTATGTAAAGCAGTTAATACAAGAGAAGATAGTATTCTGCTACAGATGGATCTGGATAAGTTGGAAACTTGGGCTGAAAGGTGGCAGATGAGGTTTAACAATGATAAATGTAAGGTTATACACATGGGAAGAGGGAATCAATATCACCATTACACACTGAACGGGAAACCACTGGGTAAATCTGACAGGGAGAAGGACTTGGGGATCCTAGTTAATGATAAACTTACCTGGAGCAGCCAGTGCCAGGCAGCAGCTGCCAAGGCAAACAGGATCATGGGGTGCATTAAAAGAGGTCTGGATACACATGATGAGAGCATTATACTGCCTCTGTACAAATCCCTAGTTAGACCGCACATGGAGTACTGTGTCCAGTTTTGGGCACCGGTGCTCAGGAAGGATATAATGGAACTAGAGAGAGTACAAAGGAGGGCAACAAAATTAATAAAGGGGATGGGAGAACTACAATACCCAGATAGATTAGCGAAATTAGGATTATTTAGTCTAGAAAAAAGACGAATGAGGGGCGATCTAATAACCATGTATAAGTATATAAGGGGACAATACAAATATCTCGCTGAGGATCTGTTTATACCAAGGAAGGTGACGGGCACAAGGGGGCATTCTTTGCGTCTGGAGGAGAGAAGGTTTTTCCACCAACATAGAAGAGGATTCTTTACTGTTAGGGCAGTGAGAATCTGGAATTGCTTGCCTGAGGAGGTGGTGATGGCGAACTCAGTCGAGGGGTTCAAGAGAGGCCTGGATGTCTTCCTGGAGCAGAACAATATTGTATCATACAATTATTAGGTTCTGTAGAAGGACATAGATCTGGGTATTTATTATGATGGAATATAGGCTGAACTGGATGGACAAATGTCTTTTTTCGGCCTTACTAACTATGTTACTATGTTACTATGTTACCCCTATAGGCAGACCCTGTAGTATAAGGCAGCACCCGTAAAAAATAAATAAATAAATACTCACCTATCTTCCTTTGCAGCTCTGAGCGCCCGCTCATCTCCTGATAGCGGGCGCCGGCTAATGACGTCATCGCGCCCCCTGACAGAGGCTGAGAGGGGGATGATGGGAGAAGGAGCGTAGCGCTCCTTCTCCCATCAATGCGATCAGCTGTATCAGCTAAATGCTGGTACAGCTATGATGGGCAGGGGGCCCACTGCTAGCATGGGGGCCCCCGCCTACTCAGGGGCCCCATGGCGGCCGGGCAGCAGAGCAGGGAGATCGATTCTCCCTACTCTGCCGCAGAATGAAACTGTATTGGCGCGCGCAGTAGTACAGTAGCGTAGCTCTGGGTGGGCCCCCTCAGAGCGCGGGGGCCTGGGCAACCACCCCCTCTGCCCCCCCGGTAGCTGCGCTACTGGTGGGACACCAGATGGAGGCATACAAAGCCCCTACTGTAACCACCCCTTAGGCTGTGTGCACACGTTGCTGATTTTTCACGTTTTTTTTTGTGATAAAAACACTATAAAAACCGCAAAAAAAAGCATACAATATGCATCCCATCATTTAGACTGAATTCTGCATGTTTTGTGAACATGATGCGTTTTTTTCCACGAAAAAAACGCATCGCGGTAAAAAATGCAGCATGTTCATTATTTTGCGTTTTTTTTGCGGATTTCCCACTATAAAATGTATTGGGAAATGTCCGGAAAAAAACTCATCAAAAACGTGGCAAAAACGCACAAAAAATGCATGCAGATTTCTTGCAGAAAATTTCAGGTTTTTCTCAGGAATTTTCTGCAAGAAATCTCCTAAACGTGTGCACATAGCCTTACACTCCTTCAATACCAAGGCATACTATACCCCCTGCCCTAATTCCCTCATGGACTAATTTAATTGCAGATTTTAGATAAAAGTTGTGGAACATCCCCTGAGAATTGTTTGAACAGTTTCGCCATTTTTGATGTTGTCTCCAGATGTTTGAAATATTCCTGTGAGCATACTGTGATATATGTGCTGGCTGACATATGATAAATTGGGTTTGGTCTTGGTGGTACATAAATGTGCATTTCTCATTTGAGGGATTGTGAGGCTATGTGCACACGCTGCGGATTTTGCTGCGGATCCACAGCGTTTCCGCAGCTGCAGATCCGCAGCAGTTTCCCATGCATTTACAGTACCATGTAAAGCAATGGGAAATTAAATCTGCAGTGCACATGCTGCGGAACAAAACGCGCGGAAACGCAGCGGTTTATTTTCCGCAGCATGTCAATTCTTTCTGCGGATTCCGCTGCGGGTTTGCCCCTGCTCCAATAGAAATCTGCAGGTGTAAACCCGCAGAGGAAACCGCAAAAGAAACCGCGGTAAATCCGCAGTAAAAACCGCAGCGGTTTTTCACTGCGGAATTTGCAAATCCGCTGCGGAAAATTCCGCAATGGAATCCGCAGCGTGTGCACTTAGCCTAATACCTTCCAGCTGACAGTCCGCTATCACTTGGTGCTAGACCTTGATGTTTTTAAATGGCGAAAGACCACAACAGATGCAAGATGACTCTGTATGTGAGAGAAGCGTACAAGGAAAAGAAGGAGTGAAATTACAGACATTGAACTTAAGCCTAGTGTGAGATGACTGGTGATATACTGGGGGTGACTAAAGAGATAGATGACTTCATGACTTACAGTATTTGTACTACGTGTTCTTCTTGTCACTGTATGTTGTTTGTACAACCACTGTAATTGTCATTGATATCCTTAGTTCACAGCCAAAGAAGGAAATCCACAGGGTATTTTTTATGAGCTCATTCTTTACTGTGTTTGGCACTGTTTTTAAAAGGAACTGTTTTCACCTTTAAGGATATGTGCACACATATTCTGGAGGACTGCGGATTTTTCCGCAGCGGATTTGGAAAAACCGCAGTGCAAAACCGCTACGGTTTTTCCTGCGGATTTATCGCGGTTTCTACTGCGGATTCCGCTGCGGCTTTACACCTGAAGTTTTCTATTGGAGCAGGTGTAAAACCGCAGCGGAATCCGCGCAAAGAATTGACATGCTGCGGAATGTAAACCGCTGCGTTTCCACACGTTTTTTTCCGCAGCATGTGCACTGCAGATTTTGTTTCCCATAGGTTAACATGGTACTGTAAACTCATGGGAAACCGCTGCGGATCCGCAGCTGCTGAAACGCTGTGGATCCCCAGCAAAATCCGCAGCTTGTGCACATAGCCTTATGGTACCGTCACACTATACGATTTACCTACGATCACGACCAGCGATATGACCTGGCCGTGATCGTAGGTAAATCGTAGTGTGGTCGCTGGGGAGCTGTCACACAGACAGCTCTCCAGCGACCAACGATGCCGAAGTCCCCGGGTAACCAGGGTAAACATCGGGTAACTAAGCGCAGGACCGCGCTTAGTAACCCAATGTTTACCCTGGTTACAAGCGTAAAACTAAAAAAAAAAAAACAGCATATACTTACATCTGGTGTCCGTCAGGTCCCTTGCAGTCTGCTTCCCGCACTGTGACTGCCGGCCGTAAAGTGAAAGTGAAAGCACGTCACCGCTGTGCTCTGCTTTCACTTTACGGCCGGCAGTCACAGTGCGGGAAGCAGACTGCAAGGGACCTGACGGACACCAGATGTAAGTATGTGCTGTTTGTTTTTTTTTAGTTTTACGCTTGTAACCAGGGTAAACATCGGGTTACTAAGCGCGGCCCTGCGCTTAGTTACCCGATGTTTACCCTGGTTACAAGCGAATGCATCGCTGGATCGCATCGCTAGATCGCTAGATCGGTGTCACACACACCGATCTAGCGATGACAGCGGGAGATCCAGCGATGAAAGAAAGTTCCATACGATCTGCTACGACGTACGATTCTCAGCAGGATCCCTGATCGCTGCTGCGTGTCGTAACGATATCGCTGGAACGTCACGAATCGTACCGTCGTAGCGATCTAAATGGTATAGTGTGACGGTACCCTTAGTCTACTAAATGTTCAATTGGGGTAGGGTATGTAATTAACCTTTTGTTTGTTTGCAGGAGTGAAAGAAGAAACCCTTGGCAATTTGATTAACCCCTTCCCCCCTTCCCGACCTGTGATGCCATGTAGGCGTCATGAAAGTCTTCCAAAATGGTGGGCGCATGCGCAGTGCGCCCGCCGAATCTGCCGGCTGGCAGATTCATTGCAGGTACATTTTGATCACTGTGATAAAACCTATCACAGTGATCAAAATTAAAAAAAATAGTAAATGACCCCCCCCCCCCCTTTATCACCCCCATAGGTAGGGACACTAATAAAATAAAGAAAATATATTTACTTTTATTTTTCAACTAGGGTTAGGGTTAGAACTAGGGTTAGGGCTAGGCTTAGGGCTAGGGTTAGGGCTAAGGTTAGGGTTGCAATTAGAGTTAGAATTAGGGTTAGGGTTAGAATTAGGGATAGGGTTGCAATTAGGGTTAGGATTAGGGTTAGAATTAGGCTATGTGCACACGGTGCGGATTGGCGGCTGTGGATTTGTGGCAGTTTCCCATCACGTTTACAGTACCATGTAAACCTATGGAAAACCAAATCTGCAGTGCCCATGGTGTGGAAAATACTGTGCAAAAACGCTGCGCAGTATTTTCCGCAGCATGTCAATTCTTTGTGTGGAATCCGCAGCGTTTTACACCTGTTCCTCAATAGGAATCCACAGGTGAAATCCACACAAAAAACACTGGACATCCGCGGTAAATCCGCAAGTAAAACACAGTGCGTTTTACCTGCGGATTTTTGAAAAACGGTGCAGAAAAATCTGCACACGAATCCGCAACGTGGGCACATAGCCTTAGGGTTAGGGTTGCAACTAGAGTTAGCGTTGGAATTAGGGTTAGGGTTGGAATTAGGGTTAAGATTAGGGTTCGGGGTGTGTTGAGGTTAGGGTTAGGCTTGTGGTTAGGGTTAGTGTTGGGATTAGGGTTGGTTGTGTGTTGGGTTAGGGTTGTGGTTAGGGTTGGGATTAGGGTTATGGTTAGAGTTGGGATTAGGGTTAGTGTTGTGATTACGGTTATGGTTAGAGTTGGGATTAGGGTTAGGGGTGTGTTGGGGTTAGGGTTGTGATTAGGGTTATGGTTAGTGTTGGGATTAGGGTTAGGGGTGTGTTGGGGTTAGTATTGGAGTTAGAATTGAGGGGTTTCCACTGTTTAGGCACATCAGGGGGTCTCAATCACGACATGGCGCCACCATTCATTCCAGCCAATCTTGCATTCAAAAAGTCAAATGGTGCTCCCTCCTTTCCGAGCCCCGACGTGTGCCCAATCAGTGGTTTACCCAAACATATGGGGTATCAGCGTACTCAGAAAAAATTGTACAACAATTTTGGGGGTCTAATTTCTCCTGTTACCCTTGGAAAAATAAAAAAATGGGGGCTAAAAAATTATTTTTGTGGGAAAAAAATGATTTTTTATTTTCACGGCTCTGTGAAGCACTTGGGGGTTCAAAGTGCTCACCACATATCTAGATAAGTTCCTTGGGGGGTTTAGTTTCCAAAATAGGGTCACTTGTGGTGGGTTGCTACTGTTTAGGTACATCAGTGTCTCTGCAAACGCAACGTGACGCCCGCAGACCATTCCATCAAAGTCTGCATTTCAAAACGTCACTACTTCCTTTCCGAGCCCCAACGTGTGCCCAAACAGTGGTTTACCCCCACATATGACGTATCAGTGTACTCAGGACAAACTGGACAACAACTATTGGGGTTTAGTTTCTCTTGATACCCTTGTGAAAATAAAAAATTGCCATTAGGCAACCCCCACATGTACTTATGCTGGCTAACAGATGTAAATAATTCAGCTGCGGCAAGAAAAACTAAATCTCCGAGCACTAAAAAATACTCGGAGGACCCCCGAGCATGCTCAAGAAATCTCGAATAACGATTATATTCACTCATCACTAGTAATTATGATCATCATTATTATGCAAATGTGATTGACACAGATTTGATGTGTTTGATATTCTGGAGTTATGATTTATATATTAAGTAGTTAGTTATCATCTAGAATAGAAAAAAATTGTTTGCTACAGTAGAAAATTTCAAAGGTCATTCTGGGCACAGTAAATTGGGCCAACAAACTTAAACTACAGTAACTTTGTTTCATTCATTTGATGAAGGGGTTGAGAAACAAGCCACCAGGACCAGGACTGTGAATCTATCATGAACTGAGTTATCTTGGACCAAGTTAATCTATCTTGGACTGTTGTTTTGGACTGAGTCAGCCAGGACTTTGGAACTTTTTCAAGTGTGATTTTGAATTTCACTTTCCCACAGTGCAGGCTGTATCTGTGCATAGGCTGCAAATGTCCAATTGTGCGCTGAGACCGAGCCCAGATGTTGCTAAACCATCACCAGGGTGAACCGCCAGCTGATGACAAGCGAGGGGAGAACGTAGAAGCTTCTCTCCTCCTTAGAATCTAAATGGCGTATAAGGTGAGGCCCTGAACAGCTGCAGCAATAGAAGATGAAGGGACTCTATGTTTAGCCATGGACACCTGCACCCCCCTCACCCATTGCTTTGGAGAAACGAGGGGTTAATGTCATAAAAGGGCAGAGACAGATTACTCTTTAGAGCAGGGGTGGGGAACCTCAGGCTCCATCCCCCCCCAGCAGATTCTCAAGGACCACATTCTTGGGCAGGGAGGTGTATTTTGACCTCCACCAGCTCATTCATTTCTTCTTGCTCTGTTAGCACACACGCAGTATTCACCACTGAACATGAAGGGCATGCAATGAAAGATTACATCCTTGAACCAGCGCCAGAGTCAGAATGTCCTTTGTGGGCGGAGTTTGTACGGCCCCCAAAGGATGGTATAAATATCCAAATGGCCCTTGGCAGAAAAAAGATTCCCCACCCATGCTTTAAAGTCTGTTCTTTTGCTATCCAGGGAAAGTAGTGGAGTCACCTTGGCACCAGGCCATTGGTGATGAGGGCACAATAATCCCCTTGCTTCCCTTGTTAATTTTTTTTCACTTTCCCACCTATGGATCCGTTACATACGTTGTGTGACCAGGTGGCGAATCTGACTCAGTTAATCCAAGATTTGGCCGTGGAACAACACAAACAGGTTTCCTCTGAGCTGGAAGCTGAGTTTGCCTTTAACAGTCGGGTTAATCAGTCCTCGCCGTTTTTCTGTAATTGCGGGTTTCATCCTCATTTTGGTGAGTTTTCCTGGATAAGTTCTGGGTGTCCTGGGGTGGATGTCACCATTCAAGAGCTGGGGGATGTTTGGAGGAAGGTTAAAAAGAACATTGGTGTGGCTCAGCATTGGCAGAAGCAGAAGGCCGATAGGAGGAGCTTGTCAGGGGTCTCCTTCAAAGTGTACAATATTGTACAGTTTCACCTGTCTTTCACTAGGGGGACTTGTCAGGGAGTCACAAAAACACTGAACTTTAGGAAGGCAAAGTTTGACCAGCTTAGAGATGCCCTTAATCTGGTAGACTGGGACAATATCCTCAGAAATAAGAATACAGATAATAAATGGAAAATGTTTAAGAACATCCTAAATAGGCAGTGTAAGCGGTTTATACCTTGTGGGAATAAAAGGACTAGAAATAGGAAAAACCCAATGTGGCTAAACAAAGAAGTAAGACAGGCAATTAACAGTAAAAAGAAAGCATTTGCACTACTAAAGCAAGATGGCACCATTGAAGCTCTAAAAAACTATAGGGAGAAAAATACTTTATCTAAAAAACTAATTAAAGCTGCCAAAAAGGAAACAGAGAAGCACATTGCTAAGGAGAGTAAAACTAATCCCAAACTGTTCTTCAACTATATCAATAGTAAAAGAATAAAAACTGAAAATGTAGGCCCCTTAAAAAATAGTGAGGAAAGAATGGTTGTAGATGACGAGGAAAAAGCTAACATATTAAACACCTTCTTCTCCACGGTATTCACGGTGGAAAATGAAATGCTAGGTGAAATCCCAAGAAACAATGAAAACCCTATATTAAGGGTCACCAATCTAACCCAAGAAGAGGTGCGAAACCGGCTAAATAAGATTAAAATAGATAAATCTCCGGGTCCGGATGGCATACACCCACGAGTACTAAGAGAACTAAGTAATGTAATAGATAAACCATTATTTCTTAGTTTTAGGGACTCTATAGCGACGGGGTCTGTTCCGCAGGACTGGCGCATAGCAAATGTGGTGCCAATATTAAAAAAGGGCTCTAAGAGTGAACCTGGAAATTATAGGCCAGTAAGTCTAACCTCTATTGTTGGTAAAATATTTGAAGGGTTTCTGAGGGATGTTATTCTGGATTATCTCAATGAGAATAACTGTTTAACTCCATATCAGCATGGGTTTATGAGAAATCGCTCCTGTCAAACCAATCTAATCAGTTTTTATGAAGAGGTAAGCTATAGGTTGGACCACGGTGTGTCATTGGACGTGGTATATCTCGATTTTTCCAAAGCGTTTGATACCGTGCCGCACAAGAGGTTGGTACACAAAATGAGAATGCTTGGTCTGGCGGAAAATGTGTGTAAATGGGTTAGTAACTGGCTTAGTGATAGAAAGCAGAGGGTGGTTATAAATGGTATAGTCTCTAACTGGGTCGCTGTGACCAGTGGGGTACCGCAGGGGTCAGTATTGGGACCTGTTCTCTTCAACATATTCATTAATGATCTGGTAGAAGGTTTACACAGTAAAATATCGATATTTGCAGATGATACAAAACTATGTAAAGCAGTTAATACAAGAGAAGATAGTATTCTGCTACAGATGGATCTGGATAAGTTGGAAACTTGGGCTGAAAGGTGGCAGATGAGGTTTAACAATGATAAATGTAAGGTTATACACATGGGAAGAAGGAATCAATATCACCATTACACACTGAATGGGAAACCACTGGGTAAATCTGACAGGGAGAAGGACTTGGGGATCCTAGTTAATGATAAACTTACCTGGAGCAGCCAGTGCCAGGCAGCAGCTGCCAAGGCAAACAGGATCATGGGGTGTATTAAAAGAGGTCTGGATACACATGATGAGAGCATTATACTGCCTCTGTACAAATCCCTAGTTAGACCGCACATGGAGTACTGTGTCCAGTTTTGGGCACCGGTGCTCAGGAAGGATATAATGGAACTAGAGAGAGTCCAAAGGAGGGCAACAAAATTAATAAAGGGGATGGGAGAACTACAATACCCAGATAGCTTAGCGAAATTAGGATTATTTAGTCTAGAAAAAAGACGACTGAGGGGCGATCTAATAACCATGTATAAGTATATAAGGGGACAATACAAATATCTCGCTGAGGATCTGTTTATACCAAGGAAGGTGACGGGCACAAGGGGTTATTCTTTGCGTCTGGAGGAGAGAAGGTTTTTCCACCAACATAGAAGAGGATTCTTTACTGTTAGGGCAGTGAGAATCTGGAATTGCTTGCCTGAGGAGGTGGTGATGGCGAACTCAGTCGAGGGGCTCAAGAGAGGCCTGGATGTCTTCATGGAGCAGAACAATATTGTATCATACAATTATTAGGTTCTGTAGAAGGACGTAGATCTGGGGATTTATTATGATGGAATATAGGCTGAACTGGATGGACAAATGTCTTTTTTCGGCCTTACTATGTTACTATGTTACTATGTATGGCTTTCCTCTAAGAATATTAAGTTGAAGGTGCCCTCACTAAAGTTGGGTCCTAGATTCATTGGTCGGTATGAAATTCTAGAGGTGGTCAATCCAGTTGCCTTCCGGTTAAAGCTCCCTTGGTCTTTCCATATTTCTAATGTGTTCCACAAGTCATTGTTGAAGGAATTTATTCTGTTCTGTATTCTTCGCCCCGGCTTCATCCAGTGTCAATTGAGGGAAGCTTGGAGGAACGATCCTGGGATCCAGCTCATTCTGTAAGGGCTGATTGGTTGATCCAGGCCTTTCATCGGAGGTTTCCTGGGAAACCTGGGGGGCCTGTGGCTCCCCCTTGAAGAGGGGGTACTGTCATAATTTCCACTCTGTTTCTGTCTTTTTGTTACTTTGTGTCGGGGCTGTCAGTCTGTGCTGGGTCTGTGCTGCAATCACCTGTGTTCATTTTGCTTAATCAGGCTTCTACTTAAGCACGCTAGTTCCTTCCCCAGTGTCAATCGTACACTTGCTGTTGTCTGTATAACATTGATCCCTCTGTGCTCTGTGCCTGACCCAGCTTGACTTGATTCTCTTCCCAGACTCTGACCCTTTGCTTGTGACCTGACTTTGCTTGTGCCTGCTCCCTGGCTCCCCTTTGTCGTACTGCGCCATTTCCTGGACCTGACCTCAGATTGTTTGACCTCCCTTTACTTACAGCAAGTAGTATTTATATTTACTAGCGTGACTCGCGTCACAAATTGGTTGACCGATGCTCCTTCGCAATCTCACCAATGTCCTCAGTTTTTCTAGTAGTAAAAGAAACACTATTAGTAGTGATGAGCGAGTATACTCGTTGCTCGGGTTTTCCCGAACACGCTCGGGTGACCTCTGAGTGTTTGTTAGTGTTCGGAAATTTAGTTTTCATCACTTCAGCTGAATGATTTGCAGCTACTAGCCAGCCTGAGTACATGTGGGGGTTGCCTGGTTGCTAGGGAATCCCCACATGTAATCAAGCTGGCTAATAGCTGTAAATCATTCAGCTGAGGCAATGAAAACTAAATCTCCGAACACTAACAAATACTCGGAGATCACCCGAGCAACGAGTACACTCGCTCATCACTAACTATTAGATGTTTTCTCAAGAAATGGGTATAAAACATGCAATACATCATCTTAGTTCCTGCCTAAAGAAAAATTACAGGCTTGTACCGATGACACCGGTATGGATGGGAGGTTAGGAAGTAATGTTGGAAGTGAAAACTGGTTAGGAGTTGCAGCTACATCCTGCTCCATTCAATGACCAGACCTTGATCACCATCTTCCATGGTGACTGCCTAGATGTCATCTGCATTGTCAGCTGTGGTCATTGATCTTTCATGAAGAGGAGTAGCATGACAACTAATGCTCTGCGGGGCTGCTTAGAGGTGGAGTTATGCGAGTGCACTTAGCAGGGGCTGAAAAACCCATGATTGATAGAGATATCACATAATATAGAAAGTCTAAGGTCACTATGTATATGCACAGCGGACATCTGCCAAACCACCTAGCCAATCTCCCAAATGGCTTAGGTAGGAGAACTAGAACTGCTTCCACTTACCTTTAAACATTAAGGATGATTTGATTCTAATATAAAACAGACAAATACGCAATACCATTGTGTTGGGTGAAAACAAGTGGCCACAGCTTTATTCTTTAAATTACTCATATAAAATTGTTATTGGCCCTGCTTCTAAAAATATTCTACCATGTCAGGTCACTGTGCAAAGCAGTAAGCATGTCATTTCCATGGCCAAATTTTCCCGTCCAGCTGTGACAAGTATGTTAACCTTTAAAACACATCTTTAAACTAACCCAAAACAAAACCAATGTAGGAGGGAAGGTGGATTATGCTCTTCAGGCTGAGGTAGGAAGAGGGGGAGCTTTCCTCCCACCCTTATATTTTATATACCACCTCTTCTGCAGTGTTAGCTAGGAGGGATAGCTAACAATACAGAAAACAGAAAGGATTCAGAAGGCTCTAGATAAGCTTGAATAGTGGGCAAGCGACTAATAGACTGGTATTTAACAGGGAGAAATGCGAGATTCTACATCTGGGCAAGAAAAACGAAAATTACATCTACAGAATGGGAGGACTAGAACTAAGCAACAGCACGTGTGAAAAAGACTTGGTATATATAACAGTGTGATGCAGCAGCCTAAAAGGCAAACAAAGTTGTAGGATGTATTAAGAGAAGCACAGAGCCTATATCACATGAAGTAATTATCCCCCACTACTTCTCCTTGGTCAGACCTCATCTGGAATACTGTGTTCAGTTCTGGACACCACACTTTTAAAAAGACATTGAAAAACTGGAGCAAGTTCAGAGAAGAGCGACCAGGAGGGTGAGCGGACTGCAAAGTATGTTCTAGTAGGAACGGTTTAAAGGATCTGGGAATGTTTTGCTTGCAAATAAGGCTAAGAGGAGACTTAATAGCTGCCTACAAATATCTGAAGGGCTGTCACAGTGTAGATGGATCATCATTATTCTCATTTGCACATGGAAACACGAGAAGCAATGGAATGAAACTGAAAGGGAGAAAATACAGATTAGATATTAGAAAAAACTTTTTGACAGTTAGGGTGATCAATGAGTGGAACAGGCTGCCACGAAAGGTGGCGAGTTCTCCTTCAATGGAAGTCTTCAAACCGAGGCTGGACAGACATCTGTCTGAGATGGTTTAATGAATCCTGCATTGAGCAGGGGGTTGTACATGATGATCCTTGAGGTCCCTTCCAACTCTAACATTCTATGATTCTGTGATCGTGATGTGGCCTCAGAGGGAATTTCGGCGTACTGCTAGCATCAGCCTGAGGACGAACAGCATCCCTTGGCCTTCTCGACCACGGTAAAGGGCTGTGGGATAACCGGGATGCTGGCCGGAGCCTCTAACCTGTGCCAGCACACTCGCAAACCAGGGGGAATCCTGCTGTGCCACTCTTTCTTGGATCAGCATCTCCAGGGCGTCACCCATGGTGGCATTCCGCTCTAGAAACAGGGATGTGTGTGATGCTCCTCAGAATGATGTAGGAAGAGGAGTCTTCCCTCCTACCCTTCTATTCTATATACCCCTTCATAACACTCTTTTTGAGCTTTGGACTGGCATGTTTGAGCTATGAGTAGTGTTGAGCGATACCGTCTGATACTTGAAAGTATCGGTATCGGATAGTATCGGCCGATACCCGAAAAGTATCGGATATCGCCGATACCGATATCCGATACCAATACAAGTCAATGGGACATCAAGTATCGGAAGGTATCCTGATGGATCCCAGGGTCTGAAGGAAAGGAAACTCTCCTTCAGGCCCTGGGATCCATATTAATGTGTAAAATAAAGAATTAAAATAAAAAATATTGTTATATTCACCTCTCCGGCGGCCCCTGGAACATCACCGCGAGGAACCGGCGTCTGGCAGGCTTCTTTGTTCAAAATGAGCGCCTTTAGGACCTGCGGAATGACGTCGCGGCTTCTGATTGGTCGCGTGCCGCCCATGTGACCACCACGCGACCAATCAGAAGCCGCGACGTCATTCCTCAGGTCCTAAAGGCGCTCACTCTAGGAATTTATCTGAGGAATGACGTCGCGGCTTCTGATTGGTCGCGTGGCGGTCACATGGGCGGCACGCGACCAATCAGAAGCCGCGACGTCATTCCTCAGGTCCTAAAGGCGCTCATTTTAAACAAAGAAGCCTGCCGGACGCCGGTGACTCGCGGTGATGTTCCAGGGGCCGCCGGAGAGGTGAATATAACAATATTTTTTATTTTAATTCTTTATTTTACACCTCCGATACCGATACCCGATACCACAAAAATATCGGATCTCGGTATCGGAATTCCGATACCGCAAGTATCGGCCGATACCCGATACTTGCGGTATCGGAATGCTCAACACTAGCTATGAGCAGTGTTGACACAGCATTAGTGGGGCGGGCAGTATAATTCTGGTGGGAGTTGCATGAAAAGGTGATGATTGCGTGTGCTACTTACCCACTGAGCGGAGGGAATCATTCTTACTGAGGGACAAGCAATCCATGCAGTGCTCGATGCCACTGCTTCTGAGTGATTCACTGCCTGGAGTGACAAGCAAAGTGTCCCACCATTGTGTCCCTCTCCTACATGGGGCCTCCTTCTCAACCCTTTCAAGAGGAGAAAGACAGTTAATGGCTTTCTAGCTTACACGGCCAGAGATACTGCGGGGAAAAATGATATCTTTGGTTAGTTGACTGGCTAAATCATTTTCTTTCGCAATTTATGATTCTCCGATCAATTTCAAGAGATTATAAACTCTGTCACTTCACCTTAGATAACCGCAGGTTGCACAAATTATCAGCGTCAGGTGAATGGAAAAAAACACGCAACAGTTTCACAATTGTTGTGTATAATATAATTACCCAGGTCAGAAATGGACAAATTGTTTGAGAACAGGTGACTTTTATATGCTTTCGATTGCTGATTTCAATAAAAAAATGTAGAAAAAATTCCATCACGTACAGTTTTTTCCCAAACACCGACTCCATACGCTTTTTAAAGCACCATCCTTTGACCCCATTGCGTGACCTTCGGTGGATGATTTTGGCGTCATTAGATTGGTTAGAAATTAATGGAGGCTGTGCTGCGATTGGCTGCTGTGGGCAGAGAAGATTTTCTTAATCCTGCTATCAAAGAGTGTGGTGGTGTCCATAGCATCCAATCATAGCACAGCTTTCATTTGATCTCAGCAGTATAGGAACTGAAAGCTGCAGTGTGATTGGTTGATATGGGGATTCAGAACATAAAGGGCAGGATTCTGCCGAAGATTTTCACATTAGTCCCAACGAGCCGCAGCTATTTTCACAGCTCAAATTAATTGATTTAGTCAATGACTTTGACCATCCTAAACATTTTGAAAAACTTTTAGGCTCTTGACTTTCATGGTACGGAAGCAGAGAAAAGGAACTCCTTTCATACTTTTCTCAAGACAGTGCTCTAGTATACTGCAGTGATGTTCCTGGGTTGATGGAAAAATTTAACATAGAGTAAAATCTCATTGAGTGGAGACTCTTTATAGATGCTACTGCACAATAGCAGCAAGTATGCTTCATTGCCTGTAGGGCATACTGTGCACTTGAAGGAAAGCTATGAGAATTTAGACTTTATTCTCAAGAAGCCTAACTACGAGGATTAAGGATAGTCAATATGTGGTGATCAGAAAGTTCTCTTTGCCCCTAGGGCAAAGTACCAATTCTTTTTGTGTGAATGGGACAGCCAGGATAATACTCATCACTGGAGCCAAAAAAGTTGGCCAACCAGAACACCTTTGCAAAGTGGACTCAAGAAAATAGTTCTAGAAAGTTCAGTTGATCCCACTACAGATCTCCTGCCACCACTCCCAATTCAGCTTGAACTGATGAAGTGGTTTCTGAAAGCTCTACCAAAATAATGAGAGAATTTTAAGTACCTATGTACCAAGTTTCAGGGACTGTCCAAAAGCAAAACTGAAGTAAGGCATTTTTGTGGGTACGGATATTTGGAAACTCATGAAGGACGACGTGTTTGAAAATGAAAGCTGTTGAGAAAAGGGCTTTGGACTTTAAAGAAGTTGTGAAGAAATTTCAAGGTAACAACAAAGACCCAACAATTAAGTCCATCCTGAAAAACATTTTGAAACAATTCAAAGCCTTGGTTTGTCTGATAAAATTGAAGTTACATTTTTTACATTCCCTTTTGGACTACTTTCCTGAAGACCTTAGTACTGTTAATGAAGAAGAAGGAGATGAATTTAATCAGGATATCAAGGAGATGGAATGACGATGCAAGGTAGATGGAACATCACCATTATGGGGAACTACTGCTGGATGCTTCACAGAGAAGATTGGCAGGCCTTCTATAAGAGAAAATGTCAAATTAGTTTCCAATAAAGTTGCAGAATGTGTGTTCAATACATTTTTAGATATAATATTGTGTACATTTTTGGCTGCAATAAAGATTTTTCTTGTTCATCTCTCTTGTTCGTAATTTAACAAGCACTTTATGCAAAATACATACATGATTATTAAAAACAGAAGTGTTTTTTTAAATCGGACCAAAAGAAAACATAAGAATCATTGTACTGCATTTGAAAACATTTTCATGAACCCAAACTTTGCATACCTGTGTTATCACTGCTATAGGGTGCAACCACTGTATAATAGTTGGAAGTTGCATCAAAGTTGCATCGAGGAACAACTTCTATATATTTTTAACACTGAGACATAAGCAATTGTTATTGCCATGTAAAAGAAAAAACACCAGCGCTCGCAAACTGAATAATATCCATAGCAGCTGGGATCAGGACAGCCAGGTGCCAGGATATACTGGGTACTGGGCAAAGAACTGGGCAGGCAGCAGTCGCAGCCAAGCAGGGTAGCGGTGAGTCGGCGTAGAGTCCGGGAACGCCCCGGCTGGTGGCATTCCTGGATACAGACAAGAAAGATGGCCGACCCTTCAACCCTGATGAAGAAGGACTAAGCTCCTTCGAAACGCGTCGGTAACCTTCTTGGACTCTTGTAGTCTCTGTGACGTCACACGCTAGGCGCTCTCGTCGGCCATCATTCTTGTCTGTATCCAGGGACGCCATCGGCCGGGGCGTTCCCGGACTCCACGCCGACTCACCGCTGCCCTGCATGGCTGCGGCTGCTGCCTGCCCAGTTCATTGCCCAGTACCTGCTCATCAGGATTGCCACTCAGCAATCTTTACAGGTGATCCACGCATATGATAGCTCCTTGCACCTACAATGCTACGGAAACCTTGTGAGTCAGACCAGAGCTATTAGTGCTAGACATCGTGCTTATACATATGATATATCTACCCTCCACACTGCACAGTATTTACAGGGCAGATCTATTCTGGGTAGGGTTGAGCGAAACGGATCGTTCATTTTTAAAAGTTGCCGACTTTTGGCAAAGTCGGGTTTCATGAAACACGATCCGACCCTTGTGTGGGGTCGGCCATGCGGTACACGACTTTCGCGCCAAAGTCGCGTTTCAATGATGCAAAAAGCTCCATTTCTCAGCCAATGAAGGTGGACGCAGAGTGTGGGCAGCGTAATGACATAGGTCCTGGTCCCCACCATCTTAGAGAAGGGCATTGCAGTGATTGGCTTGCTGTCTGCGGTGTCACAGGGGCTATAAAGATGCGTTCCCGCTGACCGCCATCTTACTGCTGCTGATCTGAGCCTAGGGAGAGGTTGCTGCCGCTTCGTCAGAAGCAGGGATAGCGTTAGGCAGGGTCCATTAACCACCAAACCGCTTGTGCTGTAGCGATTTCCACTGTCCAACACCACCTTTTGTTTGCAGGGACAGTGGAAGCTACATTTTTTTTTCCTCAGCGCTGTAGCTCATTGGGCTGCCCTAGAAGGCTCCCTGATAGCTGCATTGCTGTGTGTACGCCGCTGTGCAAACCAACTGCTTTTTTCAAAGCACAAATCCTGCTGTTCCTTCCTTTCTGCACAGCTATCTTGTTTGTTTGTCCACACTTTTTATTTAATTTGTGCATCAGTCCACTCCTTATTGCTGCCTGCCATACCTGGCTGAGATTACTGCAGGGAGATAGTAATTGTAGGACAGTCCCTGTTTTTTTTTTTTTTGAATTCTCCCTAAAAAAATAAGTTGTGGGAGATTAAGATTGGCATTTCTGCTAGAGTGCCATCCCTGTGTGTGCCATCTCTCTCACATAGTGGGCCATAGAAAGCCTTTTCATTTTTCTGTTTTTTTTTGTGGGGTTTATAAATTCTCCCTGATAAAAAAAAAACAGTGGGAGATTAATATTGGCCTTTGGGCTTCTGTGCCAGTCCTGAGTGTGCCATCTCTCTCTCAAATAGTGGGCCATAGAAAGCCTATTAATTTTTTTTTTATTGGGTTTCTAAATTCTCCCTGAAAAAATCAAAAAGAAATCAGTGGGAGATTAATATTTCACCATTCTGCTTGTGTGCCACTCCTGACTCCTGGGTGTGCCATCTCTCTCTCTCAAATAGTGGGCACTGGGCCATAGAAAGCCTATTTTTTTTTATTTGGTTTCTAAATTCTCCCTGAAAAAATCATTTTATTTTATTTGGTTTCTAAATTCTTCCTGAAAAAATCATTTTATTTTATTTTGTTTCTAAAGTCTTCCTGAAAAAAAAAAAAAATTAGTGGGAGATTAATATTGCCCTTTCTGCTTGTGTGACAGTCTTGACTCCTGGGTGTGCCATCTCTCTCTCTCAAATAGTGGGCACTGGGCCATAGAAAGCCTTTTTTTTTTTTATTGTGTTTCTAAATTCTCCCTGAAAAAATCAAAAAGAAATCAGTGGAAGATTAATATTGCCCTTTCTGCTTGTGTGCCACTCCTGACTCCTGGGTGTGCCATCTCTCTCTCTCAAATAGTGGGCCATAGAAAGCCTATTTTTTTTTTATTTGGTTTCTAAATTCTCCCTGAAAAAATCATTTTATTTTATTTGGTTTCTAAATTCTTCCTGAAAAAATCATTTTATTTTATTTTGTTTCTAAAGTCTCCCTGAAAAAAAAAAAATCAGTGGGAGATTAATATTGCCCTTTCTGCTTGTGTGCCAGTCTTGACTCCTGGGTGTGCCATCTCTCTCTCTCTCAACTAGTGGGCCATAGAAAGCCTATTTTTTTTTTTATTGTGTTTCTAAATTCTCCCTGAAAAAATCAAAAAGAAATCAGTGGGAGATTAATCTTGCCCGTTCTGCTTGTGTGCCACTCCTGACTCCTGGGTGTGCCATCTCTCTCTCTCTCAAATAGTGGGCCATAGAAAGCCTATTTTTATTTTTTATTTGGTTTCTAAATTCTCCCTGAAAAAATCATTTTATTTTATTTGGTTTCTAAATTCTTCCTGAAAAAATCATTTTATTTTATTTGGTTTCTAAATTCTTCCTGAAAAAATCATTTTATTTTATTTTGTTTCTAAAGTCTCCCTGAAAAAATAAAAAAAAAATCAGTGGGAGATTAATATTGCCCTTTCTGCTTGTGTGACAGTCTTGACTCCTGGGTGTGCCATCTCTCTCTCTCAAATAGTGGGCACTGGGCCATAGAAAGCCTATTTTTTTATTGTGTTTCTAAATTCTCCCTGAAAAAATCAAAAAGAAATCAGTGGAAGATTAATATTGCCCTTTCTGCTTGTGTGCCACTCCTGACTCCTGGGTGTGCCATCTCTCTCTCTCTCAAATAGTGGGCCATAGAAAGCCTATTTTTTTTTATTTGGTTTCTAAATTCTCCCTGAAAAAATCATTTTATTTTATTTGGTTTCTAAATTCTTCCTGAAAAAATCATTTTATTTTATTTTGTTTCTAAAGTCTTCCTGAAAAAAAAAAAATCAGTGGGAGATTAATATTGCCCTTTCTGCTTGTGTGCCAGTCTTGACTCCTGGGTGTGCCATCTCTCTCTCTCAACTAGTGGGCCATAGAAAGCCTATTTTTTTTTATTGTGTTTCTAAATTCTCCCTGAAAAAATCAAAAAGAAATCAGTGGGAGATTAATCTTGCCCTTTCTGCTTGTGTGCCACTCCTGACTCCTGGGTGTGCCATCTCTCTCTCTCTCAAATAGTGGGCCATAGAAAGCCTATTTTTTTTTATTTGGTTTCTAAATTCTCCCTGAAAAAATCATTTTATTTTATTTGGTTTCTAAATTCTTCCTGAAAAAATCATTTTATTTTATTTTGTTTCTAAAGTCTCCCTGAAAAAAAAAAATCAGTGGGAGATTAATATTGCCCTTTCTCCTTGTGTGCCACTCCTGGCTCCTGAGTGTGCCATCTCTCTCTCTCAACTAGTGGGCCATAGAAAGCCTATTTTTTTTATTGTGTTTCTAAATTCTCCCTGAAAAAATCAAAAAGAAATCAGTGGGAGATTAATATTGCCCTTTCTGCTTGTGTGCCAGTCTTGACTCCTGGGTATGCCATCTCTCTCTCTCAAATAGTGGGCACTGGGCCATAGAAAGGCTATTTTTTTTTTATTTGGTTTCTAAATTCTCCCTTAAAAAATCATTTTATTTTATTTGGTTTCTAAATTCTTCCTGAAAAAATCATTTTATTTTATTTTGTTTCTAAAGTCTCCCTGAAAAAAAAAAATCAGTGGGAGATTAATATTGCCCTTTCTGCTTGTGTGCCAGTCTTGACTCCTGGGTGTGCCATCTCTCTCTCTCAAATAGTGGGCCATAGAAAGCCTATTTTTTTTATTGTGTTTCTAAATTTTCCCTGAAAAAATCAAAAAGAAATCAGTGGGAGATTAATCTTGCCCTTTCTGCTTGTGTGCCACTCCTGACTCCTGGGTGTGCCATCTCTCTCTCTCTCAAATAGTGGGCCATAGAAAGCCTATTTTTATTTTTTATTTGGTTTCTAAATTCTCCCTGAAAAAATCATTTTATTTTATTTGGTTTCTAAATTCTTCCTGAAAAAATCATTTTATTTTATTTGGTTTCTAAATTCTTCCTGAAAAAATCATTTTATTTTATTTTGTTTCTAAAGTCTCCCAGAAAAAATTTAAAAAAAATCAGTGGGAGATTAATATTGCCCTTTCTGCTTGTGTGACAGTCTTGACTCCTGGGTGTGCCATCTCTCTCTCTCAAATAGTGGGCCATAGAAAGCCTATTTTTTTTTATTGTGTTTCTAAATTCTCCCTGAACAAATAAAAAAAAAAAGTGGGAGATCAATATTGACATTTCTGCTTGAGTGACAGTCCTGCGTGTGTGGCATCTCTCTCATTTGGTGCCACCGAAAACAGAGTGTGTAACATTGTGCCTGATTTTCCTTGCGGTCTCACCCACCTGTAAAGGGATATCTAAATCATACTGAAGTTATAGCTCACCGTGTAAGTTGTTTGACAGCAACAAATACCGTTACTTTGGTTACGTTTTTAAAACAATGAGGAAGTCTGGTGGAAGAGGTCGTGGCCGTGGGCGTTCATTGTCAGCTGGTAATGATGGTAGTGGTAGTGGAGCACCAGGTGGTCGTGGGAAAAAAAATACTGCACCTAAGTCTGGAGCTGTGGAGCCAGGTTCGTCGTCTGGCTACAGAAGGCCTCGAACGCTCCCTTTTCTGGGAGTAGGAAAACCGCTTTTAAAGCCGGAGCAGCAAGAGCAAGTTTTGGCTTACCTTGCTGACTTAGCCTCTAGCTCTTTTGCCTCCTCTTTTGAAACTGGTAAATGTAAAAGCAGCGCGTCGTTAGTGGATGTTCACGGTCTGGGACAAGTCGCTTCCTTGTCCTCTTCAGCAAAAACAACAACAGAGAAGGATGCAGCAGGCGACACAACGGGTTACTCCATGGAGCTCTTTACACATACCGTCCCTGGCTTAGAAAGTGAAGCAGTTAACAGGCCATGCCCATTACAAGTTGAATCTGACATGGAGTGCACTGATGCACAGCCACAGCCAGACTACTATGCTGGTCCTTTGACTCAGACCACAGCATTGCCCTCGCAGGGTACTGATCCAGAATCAGACCCTGATGAGACTATGTTGCCTGTCATGATCCCAATGGCAGGGAATCACAAAAGGACAAGCACAGACACAAAACGATCTCTAGGGAGATGGAACCTGAGCTGACCGCGACTCTAAACCTAAACACACAAATAGCAGTAGCCGGGGAACGTGCCTACGATGATCCTAGACGTCTCGCACCAGCCGAAGATCTAACTTCCCCTATTAGAAGAAACACAGACCTCTCTTGCCTCCAGAGAAATACCCCACAGAAATAGCAGCCCCCCACATATAATGACGGTGAAATGAGAGGAAAGCACATACGTAGTATGAAAACAGTTTCAGCAAAATGAGGCCCGCTAAAGCTAGATAGCAGAGGATACAAAAGTGAACTGCGCGGTCAGCTAAAAACCCTTCAAAAAACCATCCTGTAATTACTTGAACTCATGTTCCAACTCATGGACCATGAAGAGTAATTACAGCCCACTAGAGCAACCAGCAGCAAGGAATCACATATCTGCAAGCTGGACTAAGAAAAAATTAAACAAAACGTGAAACAAGAAAAAACAGAACTTAGCTTGTCCTGAAGAATACTGAAGCCGGTAGCAGAGGAAACAAGACACACTGATTACATTGATAGCCGGCCAGGAAATGACAAGAAAGCCAGGTTAAATAGGAAACTCCCATATCCTGATGGAACAGGTGGAACCCAGAGACCGCAGAAAACACAAGTCACCCAGTACCATCAGTAACCACCAGAGGGAGCCCAAAAACAGAACTCACAACAGTACCCCCCCCCTTGAGGAGGGGTCACCGAACCCTCACGAGAACCACCAGGGCGACCAGGATGAGCCCTATGAAAGGCGCGGACCAAATCATCAGCATGAACATCAGAGGCAACCACCCAGGAATTATCCTCCTGACCATAACCCTTCCACTTGACCAAATACTGGAGTTTCCGTCTGGAAACACGAGAATCCAAGATCTTCTCCACAACATACTCCAATTCTCCCTCCACCAGCACCGGAGCAGGAGGCTCAAGCGAAGGAACAACAGGTACCTCATACTTCCGCAACAACGACCGATGGAACACATTATGAATAGCAAATGATGCCGGGAGATCCAAACGAAACGACACAGGGTTAAGAATTTCCAAGATCCTATAGGGACCGATGAACCGAGGCTTGAACTTAGGAGAAGAGACCTTCATAGGAACAAAACGAGAAGACAACCACACCAAGTCCCCAACACGAAGTCGAGGACCCACGCGGCGACGGCGATTAGCAAACTGCTGAGCCTTCTCCTGGGACAACTTCAAATTGTCCACCACATGACTCCAAATCCGATGCAACCTATCCACCACCATGTCCACTCCAGGACAATCAGAAGGCTCCACCTGACCAGAGGAAAAACGAGGATGAAACCCCGAATTACAAAAGAAAGGAGAAACCAAGGTAGCAGAACTAGCCCGATTATTAAGGGCAAACTCGGCCAGCGGCAAAAAGGTAACCCAGTCATCCTGATCAGCAGAAACAAAACACCTCAAATAAGTTTCCAAGGTCTGATTAGTTCGTTCCGTCTGGCCATTCGTCTGAGGATGGAATGCAGACGAAAAGGACAAATCAATGCCCATCTTAGCACAGAACGTCCGCCAAAATCTAGACACAAACTGGGATCCCCTG
The DNA here is from genome assembly GCF_032444005.1 of Ranitomeya imitator. Lineage (NCBI taxonomy): Eukaryota > Metazoa > Chordata > Amphibia > Anura > Dendrobatidae > Ranitomeya > Ranitomeya imitator. Next base: position 37,475,524 of record NC_091283.1, read on the forward strand.
TCAGAAACGATGTTCTCCGGAATCCCATGCAAACGAACCACGTTCTGGAAAAACAGAGGGACCAACTCAGAGGAGGAAGGTAACTTAGGCAAGGGTACCAGATGAACCATTTTAGAAAAGCGGTCACACACAACCCAGATGACGGACATTTTTTGAGAGACAGGGAGATCCGAAATAAAGTCCATGGAAATGTGCGTCCAAGGCCTCTTCGGGATAGGCAAAGGTGACAACAATCCACTGGCCCGAGAACAGCAAGGCTTAGCCCGAGCACAAACCTCACAAGACTGCACAAAAGAATGCACATCCCTCGACAAGGAAGGCCACCAAAAAGACCTGGCCACCAAGTCTCTAGTACCAAATATTCCAGGATGACCTGCCAACGCAGAAGAATGGACCTCGGAGATGACTCTACTGGTCCAATTATCCGGAACAAACAGTCTCTCAGGCGGACAACGATCAGGTTTACCCGCCTGAAACTCCTGCAAAGCACGTCGCAAGTCTGGGGAGACAGCCGACAAAATCACCCCATCCCTAAGGATACCAGTGGGCTCAGAATTTCCAGGGGAGTCAGGCACAAAACTCCTAGAAAGAGCATCCGCCTTCACATTCTTTGAACCTGGCAGGTATGAAACCACAAAATTGAAACGAGAGAAAAACAGTGACCAACGAGCCTGTCTAGGATTCAGACGCCTGGCAGACTCAAGGTAAATCAGATTTTTGTGATCAGTCAAGACCACCACACGATGTCTAGCACCCTCTAGCCAATGAAGCCACTCCTCAAATGCCCACTTCATGGCCAAAAGCTCCTGATTACCAACATCATAATTCCACTCAGCCGGCGAAAACTTTCTAGAAAAAAACGCGCATGGCTTCATCACTGAGCCATCGGAGCTTCTCTGTGACAAAACCGCCCCCGCTCCAATCTCGGAAGCATCAACCTCAACCTGAAAAGGAAGCGAAACATCTGGCTGACGCAACACAGGAGCAGAAGAAAACCGGCGCTTAAGTTCCTGAAAGGCCTCCACAGCCGCAGGAGACCAATCAGCAACATCAGCACCCTTCTTAGTCAAATCCGTCAAAGGCTTAACAACACTAGAAAAATTAGTTATGAAACGACGATAGAAATTAGCAAAGCCCAAGAACTTCTGAAGACTCTTAAGAGATGTAGGCTGCGTCCAGTCACAAATAGCCTGAACCTTGACGGGATCCATCTCAATAGTAGAAGGGGAAAAAATATACCCCAAGATAGAAATCTTCTGGACTCCAAAGAGACACTTTGAGCCTTTTACAAACAAGGAATTGGCCCGCAGGACCTGAAACACCTTCCTGACCTGCTGAACATGGGACTCCCAGTCATCAGAAAAAAACAAAACATCATCCAAATACACAATCATAAATTTATCCAGATATTCACGGAAAATATCGTGCATAAAGGACTGGAAGACTGAAGGAGCATTAGAAAGTCCAAAAGGCATTACCAAATACTCAAAATGGCCCTCAGGCGTATTAAATGCGGTTTTCCACTCATCACCTTGCTTTATTCGTATAAGATTATACGCACCCCGAAGATCAACCTTAGTGAACCATTTAGCTCCCTTACTGCAAGCAAACAAATCAGTCAACAATGGCAAAGGATACTGATATTTTACGGTAATCTTATTCAAAAGACGATAATCTATACAAGGCCTCAAGGAACCATCTTTTTTGGCCACGAAAAAAAAACCTGCTCCCAAAGGGGACGAAGATGGACGGATATGTCCCTTTTCCAAGGACTCCTTAACATAATCCCGCATAGCAGTATGCTCTGGCACTGACAGATTGAACAAACGACCTTTAGGAAATTTACTGCCAGGAATTAAATCTATAGCACAATCGCAATCCCTGTGAGGAGGAAGCGAACTGAGCTTAGGCTCCTCAAAAACATCCCGATAATCAGACAAAAACACAGGAACCTCAGAAGGAGTAGATGAAGCGATAGAAATCGGAGGTGCATCATCATGAACCCCCTGACAACCCCAGCTTAACACAGACATTGTTTTCCAGTCAAGGACTGGATTATGAGTTTGTAACCATGGCAGACCAAGCACTAGGACATCATGCAAATTATACAGTACCAGGAAGCGAATCACCTCCTGATGAACGGGAGTCATACGCATGGTCACTTGTGTCCAGTACTGAGGTTTATTCATAGCCAAAGGTGTAGAGTCAATTCCCTTCAAAGGAATAGGGACTTCCAGAGGCTCCAGACTAAACCCACAGCGATTGGCAAATGACCAATCCATAAGACTCAGGGCAGCGCCTGAATCCACATAGGCATCGACGGAAATGGATGATAATGAACAAATCAGAGTCACAGACAGAATGAACTTAGACTGTAAAGTACTAATGGCAACAGACTTATCAACCTTTTTTGTGCGTTTAGAGCATGCTGATATAACATGAGCTGAATCACCACAATAAAAGCACAACCCATTTTTCCGCCTATAGTTTTGCCGTTCACTTCTGGACTGAATTCTATCACATTGCATTATCTCAGGTGACTGTTCAGAAGACACCGCCAAATGATGCACAGGTTTGCGCTCCCGTAAACGCTGATCAATCTGAATAGCCATAGTCATAGACTCATTCAGACCTGTAGGCGCAGGGAACCCCACCATAACATCTTTAATGGCCTCAGAAAGGCCATCTCTGAACTTTGCAGCCAGGGCGCACTCATTCCACTGAGTAAGCACCGACCACTTCCGAAATTTTTGACAATAAATTTCTGCTTCATCTTGCCCCTGAGAGAGAGCTAATAAAGCTTTTTCAGCCTGAATCTCTTGGTTTGGTTCCTCATAGAGCAAACCCAATGCCAGAAAAAACGCATCCACATTAAGCAACGCAGGATCCCCTGGTGCCAATGCAAATGCCCAATTCTGAGGGTCACCCCGCAGGAAAGATATAATAATCTTGACCTGCTGAGCAGGGTCTCCAGAGGAGCGAGATTTCAAAGAAAGAAACAACTTGCAATTGTTCCTAAAATTCAGAAAACTAGAGCTATCTCCAGAAAAAAACTCTGGGACAGGAATTCTAGGTTCAGACATAGGAGCATGTACAACAAAATCTTGTATATTTTAAACCTTAGCAGCAAGATTGTTCAGGCAGGAAGCTAAACTCTGGACGTCCATGATAAACAGCTGAGGTCAGAGCCATTCAAGGATTAAGAGGAGGAAAAAAAAAACAGCCAGGCTGCAATTAAGGCTAGGCAGCAAACTCTGAGGAGGGGAAAAAAAAAAAAAAAAAAAACTTCCTCAGACTACTTTTCCTCCTACTTCAGCCAAAACGATTACCACTTTTTGGGCCAGCTATACTGTCATGATCCCAATGGCAGGGAATCACAAAAGGACAAGCACAGACACAAAACGATCTCTAGGGAGATGGAACCTGAGCTGACCGCGACTTTAAACCTAAACACACAAATAGCAGTAGCCGGGGAACGTGCCTACGATGATCCTAGACGTCTCGCACCAGCCGAAGATCTAACTTCCCCTATTAGAAGAAACACAGACCTCTCTTGCCTCCAGAGAAATACCCCACAGAAATAGCAGCCCCCCACATATAATGATGGTGAAATGAGAGGAAAGCACATACGTAGTATGAAAACAGTTTCAGCAAAATGAGGCCCGCTAAAGCTAGATAGCAGAGGATACAAAAGTGAACTGCGCGGTCAGCTAAAAACCCTTCAAAAAACCATCCTGTAATTACTTGAACTCATGTTCCAACTCATGGACCATGAAGAGTAATTACAGCCCACTAGAGCAACCAGCAGCAAGGAATCACATATCTGCAAGCTGGATTAAGAAAAAATTAAACAAAACGTGAAACAAGAAAAAACAGAACTTAGCTTGTCCTGAAGAATACTGAAGCCGGTAGCAGAGGAAACAAGACACACTGATTACATTGATAGCCAGCCAGGAAATGACAAGAAAGCCAGGTTAAATAGGAAACTCCCATATCCTGATGGAACAGGTGGAACCCAGAGACCGCAGAAAACACAAGTCACCCAGTACCATCAGTAACCACCAGAGGGAGCCCAAAAACAGAACTCACAACAGTTGCCCCGTCACGAACGCTCTACCACCGACTTACATGGTGACACAGATGAAGTTGCGCACGAGCTAGAAGAGGAGGTTATAGATGACCCAGTTGTTGACCCCGATTGGCAGCCATTGGGGGAACAGGGTGCAGGCGGCAGTAGTTCTGAAGCGGAGGAGGAGGGGCCGCAGCAGGCATCAACATCGCAACAGGTTCCATCTGCCGGGCCCGTAGATGGGACAAAACGCGTGGCAAAGCCAAAAACTGTTGGAGGGCAGCATGTCCATCCGGTTAAAGCTCAGTCTGCAATGCCTGAAAAGGGATCCGAGGCTCGAAAGAGTGCAGTCTGGCATTTTTTTAAACAACATCCAATTGATCCGCACAAAGTCATCTGTCAAAAGTGTTCAACTACCTTAAGCAGAGGTCAGAATCTGAAAAGTCTGAATACAAGTTGCATGCATAGACATTTAACCACCATGCATTTGCAAGCCTGGACTAACTACCAAACGTCCCTTAAGGTTGTAGCACCCTCGGCCAATGAAGCTACTCACCAACGCTACATCCCTGCCGTCACTGTAAGGCCACCATTTTCCGCACCACCTGCAGTATCTGTGCAGGTTTCTTTGCCAGGCCAAAGCAGTCAGGGTCAGGGAATCACCAGTTTCGTAGTAGGAAACACTGCATCTAGGGCACAGGCGGAAACAATACCGTCTCCAACCGTCTCTCAGTCTGCCATGTCCACCGGCACATCCGCTAGTTCCACGATCTCCAGCTCTCCAGTCCAGCTCACCCTACATGAGACTCTGGTTAGAAAAAGGAAGTACTTATCCTCGCATCCGCGTACACAGGGTTTGAACGCCCACATAGCTAGACTAATATCGTTAGAGATGATGCCCTACCGGTTAGTTGAAAGTGAAGCTTTCAAAGGCCAGATGGACTATACTGTACCACGCTACGAGCTACCCAGTCGACACTTCTTTTCGAGAAAAGCCATCCCAGCCCTCCACCAGCATGTTAAAGAGCGCATCGTCCATGCACTCAGGCAATCTGTGAGTACAAAGGTGCACCTGACAACAGATGCATGGACCAGTAGGCATGGCCAGGGACGTTATGTGTCCATCACGGCACACTGGGTGAATGTGGTGGATGCAGGGTCCACAGGGGACAGCAATTTCGGGACAGTTCTGCCTAGCCCACGGTCTAGGAAACAGTTGGCTGTAGGCGTTCGCACCCCCTCCTCCTACTCCTCATCCTCCTGCAGAAGCGAGAGCTCGTCCACAGATCGCAGTCGCCCAATCACTCCATCCGCAACTGCCACTGTTGCACACCAGTTGTCCCATTATGGGGCAGCTACTGGCAAACGTCAGCAGGCTGTATTGGCTATGAAGTGTTTGGGCGACAACAGACACACCGCGGAAGTTCTGTCCGAGTTCTTGCAGAAAGAAACGCAGTCGTGGCTGGGCACAGTAGATCTTGAGGCAGGCAAGGTAGTGAGTGATAACGAAAGGAATTTCATGGCTGCCATCTCCCTTTCCCAACTGAAACACATTCCTTGCCTGGCTCACACCTTAAACCTGGTGGTGCAGTGCTTATTGAAAACTTATCTGGGGTTATCCGACCTGCTCCTCAAAGTGCGCGGACTTTGCTCACATATCCGCCGTTCGCCCGTACACTCCAGCCGTATGCAGACCTATCAGCGGTCTTTGAACCTACCCCAGCATCGCCTAATCATAGACGTTGCAACAAGGTGGAACTCAACACTGCACATGCTTCAGAGACCGTGCGAACAGAGGCGGGCTGTTATGTTTTTCTGGGAGGATACGCATGCACGGGCAGGCAGTAGGATGGCAGACATGGATGTCAGGTGTGCAGTGGTCGACGATACAAGACGTGTCAAGTCCTTCAGTGTTTTGAGGAATGCACATGGCTGGTTAGTGCAGACAACACCATAATAAGCATGAGCATCCCCCTAGTGCGTCTGCTGATGCAAAGTTTGACGCACGTAAAAAATCAGGCGTCTGCAGCAGAGGAAGAGGAAAGCCTTGATGACAGTCAGCCATTGTCTGGTCAGGGCAGTGTACAGGACGAGGTAGCGGGCGAAGAGGAGGAGGACGAGGAGGATGATGGGGATGAGTATATTTTTAATGAGGAAGCTTTTCCGGGGCCACTGGAAATTGGTGGCGTGGCAAGGCCGGGTTCTGTTTTTTGAGGGACACAAGTGACGTAGATTTGCCTGAAACTGCCCCTCAACCAAGCACAACCGCTGATTTGACAACTGGAAGTTTGGCCCACATGGCGGATTATGCCTTATGTATCCTCAAAAGGGACACACGCATTACTAAAATGATGAACGATGACGATTACTGGTTGGCCTGCCTCCTTGATCCTCGCTATAAAGGCAAATTGCAAAATATTATGCCACATGAGAACTTGGAACTAATATTAGCAACCAAACAATCAACTCTTGTTGACCGTTTGCTTCAGGCATTCCCAGCACACAGCGCCTGTGATCGTTCTCACATGAGCAGCAGGGGGCAGCAGAACAGAAGTGTTAGAGGTGCAGAAATCCGAAGTGGCGTTGGACAGAGGGGTTTTCTGACCAGGTTGTGGAGTGATTTTGCTATGATCGCAGACAGGACAGGTACTGCTGCATCAATTCAAAGTGACAGGAGACAACATTTGTCCAGTATGGTTACTAACTATTTTTCATCACTTATCGATGTTCTACCTCAACCGTCATTCCCATTTGATTACTGGGCATCCAAATTTGACACCTGGCCAGAGTTGGCAGAATATGCATTGCAGGAGCTTGCTTGCCCGGCAGCTAGTGTCATATCAGAAAGAGTATTCAGTGCTGCAGGTTCAATATTAACCGAAAAAAGGACTTGTCTGGCCACCCAAAATGTTGATGATCTAACCTTTATTAAAATGAACCACAACTGGATTTCGAATTCTTTTGCCCCACCTTGCCCGGCCGACACCTAGCTTTCCTATGAAAAGGTATTGCCTGTGGACTACTCTGAATGACTTTACCAATCTCGTAATTTGCAGCAGCTGATTGTCCAGCATACGACATGTTTACACCTCCCTAAATGGCCAAACTCCCCACACGGGGCCGTGGTATCGCCACTTGGCGCAAGCACCCGTGAGAGTGCTGTTTGTCTGAAGAGGTGGGTGTGCCCGCTTTTGGTCTACGGCACTGCCACTGGGTCCCTCATAGTACAATAAAGTGTCTCTGGCGGTGGTGGTGCGCACCCAACGTCAGACACACTGTTGTAACATGAGGGGCCCTGGGCATGTACCGCCGGCCACAAGAGAGTTCACCCACCCCCAGCTCAAACATTGCTCTACCACTTGCACAATTATCTCTCACAGTTCCACCAATGTTTAGTCTATGCGCTGACATCCGTAAATTCCTGCCACTGACAATACCATTGTGTTGACATGCATGATGGTACTTAACATAGTCAGGGGCAGTGTCCTATATTTACCCAAGTAAATACTTTGTGCAAAATTACTAGGTCTGAAACTACGCAGAGGAGCCCAACCCTGTACCTAATGATTGCACCCTTTTGGTTTTTCTTTTTGTTGTAATGCGAGACATTAACATGTATTGATTTTTTGGGACTACTAACTGGCAGACACTCATTACAATCAGCCGCCGCTGACAACACCAATGGTGCCCACTGCCTGTGTACCCCTGCAAGAGAATTCAAAGTGCCTACAGCCCAATTTTATTATGTTAGGCCTTCGAAGCCTGTCTGCAGTCCCTCCTTCCACTAGGCCTCCAGTGACCTGTCTACTGCTGCCCGTGTACCCCTAGAACCAATGTTAAAGTGCCTACAGCCCTAATTTATTATGTTAGGCCTTCGAAGCCTGTCTGCGGTCCCTCCTTCCACTAGGCCTCCACTGACCAGTCTACTGCTGCCTGTGTACCCCTGGAACCAATGTTAAAGTGTCCACAGCCCTAATTTATTATGTTAGGCCTTCGAAGCCTGTCTGCGGTCCCTCCTTCCACTAGGCCTCCACTGACCAGTCTACTGCTGCCCGTGTATCCCTGGAACCAATGTTAAAGTGCCCACAGCCCTAATTTATTATGTTAGGCCTTCGAAGCCTGTCTGCGGTCCCTCCTTCCACTAGGCCTCCACTGACCAGACCAATGCTGGCCGTGTACCCCTGGAACCCAGCTGAAAGTGCATGGAGCCTCCTTTTTTTCTTTGTTTTATATTTAGAAAGCCCAGATGAACTACGATGTACCACGGTTCAAGCTACACAGTCGACATTTCTTTTGCGAGAAAAGCCATCCCAGCCCTCCACCGGCATGAAAAAGTCTGCATTGTCATAGCACTTAGGCAATCAAACAGTAGAAAGGTGCACCTGACAAGAGACGCATGGACCAGTAGGCATGTCCACAAAAAGTTACGTGTCCATTACGGCGCACTGGGTTAATGTGTTGGATGCATGGTCCACAGGGGACAGCCTACAAAGTCTGTCTGCTGTCCTTAATTCAAATTGTCCTCCGCTGACCACACCACTGCTGCACGTGTACCCCTGGAACCAATTTTAAAGTGCCTACAACCTAATTTTGTTATGTTAGGCCTACTACGCCTGTCTGCGGTCCCTCCTTCCAATACTCGTCCACTGACCACACCACTGCTGCCCGTGGACCCCTGGAACCTATTTTTAATTGCATAGAGCATCCTTTTTTTAATAGTAGGCGTACAAAGTCTGTCTGCGGTCCACTATTGAAATTGTCCTCCACTGCCCAGAGCAATGCTGCCTGTGTACCCCTGTAACCTTTTTTAAACTGCAGTGAGCCACATTTTTGGTTTAAGGCCTACTACCTGTGTCTGTCTGCGCCACTCAATACAGCTGTCCTCCTTTGAAAAAAGCAGAGCGTCAATAGTCTTGTTTTCAGCCTCTAGGAATTTTAAAACTGCATTGGGGCTACTACTTTGGTAGGGCCTACTAACGGTGTCTGCCGCCCCAAGGTGTGCCCCAGGTTTCCTCTCCATTGCTTCAATCTTGCTACTCTCGTTTAGTAGTTGTTGAAAACTACACTGCATTAGGCCTACAAATTGGGTATGGGGTGTAGAGAGACGGTGTGTTACACTCCAAGGTGTTCCCCAGGTTTCGTCCACATTGCTTCGATCTTCCTACTCTCGTTTAGTAGTTGTTGAAAACTACACTGCATTAGGCCTACAAATTGGGTATGGGGTGTAGAGAGATGGTGTGTTACACTCCAAGGTGTTCCCCAGGTTTCGTCCACATTGCTTCGATCTTCCTACTCTCGTTTAGTAGTTGTTGAAAACTACACTGCATTAGGCCTACAAATTGGGTATGGGGTGTAGAGAGACGGTGTGTTACACTCCAAGGTGTTCCCCAGGTTTCCTCTCCATTGCTTGGGTCTTCCGACTCTCGTTTAGTAGTTGTTGAAAACTACACTGCATTAGGCCTACAAATTGGGTATGGGGTGTAGAGAGACGGTGTGTTACACTCCAAGGTGTTCCCCAGGTTTCCTCTCCATTGCTTGGGTCTTCCGACTCTCGTTTAGTAGTTGTTGAAAACTACACTGCATTAGGCCTACAAATTGGGTATGGGGTGTAGAGAGACGGTGTGTTACACTCCAAGGTGTTCCCCAGGTTTCGTCCACATTGCTTCGATCTTCCTACTCTCGTTTAGTAGTTGTTGAAAACTACACTGCATTAGGCCTACAAATTGGGTATGGGGTGTAGAGAGACGGTGTGTTACACTTCAAGGTGTTCCCCAGGTTTCCTCTCCATTGCTTGGGTCTTCCGACTCTCGTTTAGTAGTTGTTGAAAACTACACTGCATTAGGCCTACAAATTGAGTATGGGGTGTAGAGAGATGGTGTGTTACACTCCAAGGTGTTCGCCAGGTTTCGTCCACATTGCTTCGATCTTCCTACTCTCGTTTAGTAGTTGTTGAAAACTACACTGCATTAGGCCTACAAATTGGGTATGGGGTGTAGAGAGACGGTGTGTTACACTCCAAGGTGTTCCCCAGGTTTCCTCTCCATTGCTTCGATCTTCCTACTCTCGTTTAGTAGTTGTTGAAAACTACACTGCATTAGGCCTACAAATTGGGTATGGGATGTAGAGAGACGGTGTGTTACACTTCAAGGTGTTCCCCAGGTTTCGTCCACATTGCTTCGATCTTCCTACTCTCGTTTAGTAGTTGTTGAAAACTACACTGCATTAGGCCTACAAGTTGGGTCTGGGTTGTAGAGACGGTGTCCTCCGCTCCAAGGTGTTCTCCAGGTTGCCTCTCCATTGCTTCAATCTTCATGCTCGTGTTAAGTAGTTGTTGAAACAACACTACATTATGCCTACAAGTTGGGTCTGGGTTGTAGAGACGGTGTCTTCCGCTCCAAGGTGTTCTCTAGGTTGCCTCTCCATAGCTTCGATCTTCTAGCTCTCGTTAAGTAGTTGTTGAAACAACACTGCATTAGGCCTACAAGTTGGGTCTGGGTTGTAGAGACGGTGTCTTCCGCTCCAAGGTGTTCTCCAGGTTGCCTTTCCTGAGCTTCTATCTTCAGGCTCTTGTTAAATAGTTGTTAAATGGAACAACTGCATTTGGCGTACTAGTTGGTTTGGGGCCTACTAACAGTGTCTGCCGCTCCTTGCTGTTCTCCTGGTTTCCTGTCCTGAAATTCCATTTTCAGGCTCTCGTTAAGTAGTTGTTAATGTTAGACTGCATTTGGCCTACTAGTTGGGTTGGGGCCTACTATCGGTGTCTGCCACTCCTTGCTGTTCTCCTCCACTGAACAAAGCTGTGCCGCCTGTTTACTACTGTTGCCAATTTTGAACTGCATTTCGACTACTTACTGATTTGGGCCTACTCTCTGTGTCAGCCTCTCATTCCAGTTGTCCTCCACTGCAATGCCCCCTGGTTAGTCCTGTGTTACCAATTTTGAACTGCATTTAGCCCACTTTATTCTTTGGGCCTATATCTGTGTTTCCTCCTCATCCTGCCCATTGCCCAGCCAGTGATAGATGAGTCTGCTGGTACATTGACCCATAACGCAACATTCCCCGTGCACGCTACACAGCAAGATTGTGACCCTGCTGAAAGTCAGGTTCCTCTTCCCGCATACCATACCACCTTACACGGGGACAAAGAGGAAGGTGCAGATGAAAGTGCAGGTTCCTTCATCAGGTGGGGGGAGGAATACTAGTTGGCGACGTCACTGGCACAGGGCCTCTCATAGTACGCAAAAGTGTTGCTGCCAGTGGGAGGCGCCCCCACCGTGCAAACACACCGCTGTACTTTGAGGGGCCCTGTGCCAGTGCCAATGCCAACGAGTGGGCCCCCCCTGCTTGCTCAGGATCACAGCACTTGCAAAGTTGAAATACTTACCTCTCCCTGCTCCACTGCCGTGACGTGGTCCAGATTTACTGGGCCCACTAATTACTTGAACCAGCCCTACCCCCCACAACTTTAGCCAAATGACCCCCAATTTCAAATGCCTTCCAATTATTATAAGCTAAATTACGATTGACAAGCTTCTGTAACAAGAATGGATGTTTTTGCCATTAAAATGGGCAGTGTAAATGTTTTCCTGGCCTCCACTCACTGCCGACTATGCTCCCCCATTGACTTGCATTGGGTTTCGTGTTTCGGTCGATACCCGACTTTTCGCGATAATCGGCCGATTCCACTCGACTCGACTTTTAAGATAGTCGGGTTTCGCGAAACACGGCTCGACTCTAAAAAGGTCAAGGTCGCTCAACCCTAATTCTGGGCGCACAACAGGAGCACCGGTTGGGGATTTTTATCTCGTGTTTTATTGTGCATATACGCCCCTCTAGTAGTGATATATCCTCAATTGTTATTGCCAGTTTGTTAAACTTTTTAGTATTTATAATGGCAAAAATAGTGCAGCCTGTAGTAATATCCGTGACATATAAAGTAGCAGAAGAGACTAACGGACTCTATTATAGGTCTAAGTGATCAAAAGTGGATAAGCTGTCAGCACAACTGCAATCACAATTATCCAACCCCTTTTGCAGATTTTCTCTATTAGCAAAATTTAAAAATTTTCTGTTCTTTCCAATAAAGCTATCAAAGAAGAACAATGTAAATAGCAAAACACAACTAATACAAGTGGTTTATCCAAATTCACCACAAAATGCAGCTAATACCGACAACTGAAGTCTCAAAATTATTCTCCCCCTTCATGACAAGCATCTTTAGCACGTAGAAGAGCCCCTGTAGCTGTTATGACCTGCTGCCAATGTGGTGCATATCCAAACACCAGCTTCTGGCAGCGTTCCTGAAAAATCTTAACCCATTCCACATGGCCAATGATCTCCAGGTCACAAATATTCTTGGGTTTGGGTGCTATAACCGCCTTCCTCAAATCCCACAAAAACATTTTATTGGGTTCATGTCAATAGACGGTCGGCAAATCTAAAATTTTTCAAGACTTCTGAAACTAAGCCTCAGTAGACTATGGTGTGTGCTTGGGATCAATCCCTTGTTGAAAAGTCTAAAGTACCCCAAGATTTAGCTTCCTCATAGAAGTCAAGACAATTTCTCCTAGGATTTCCTGATACTTGATTAAATTTATCTTTCCCACCACTCGCTGCAGGTCTCCAGTTCTAGAGGACTCAAACCAGCTCCAGCGTATCACAGAACCATCACCATGTTTCATTGTAGACATCGCCACCACTATACTTAATTTTAGGCATCACCAACCACCACTTAACTTCACTGCATGCATCACCGAGCGCCCACCATGCTCCAATGTTGGAATCACTAAGGCACTACAGTTCTTCATTGTAGGCATCACCAAGTCAACACCATGCACCAACTGTAGGCATCATCAATCCAATACCATTCTTCTCTGTAGACTTCACTGAGCCGCCACCATGCTTCACCATAGGCAGGGGGTTCTGTTGAGTGTATCATTCATTCTTCCTTCTGAAGACATACCGTAGATCCGTAAGCCTGAACAATTCCACTTTTGTTTCATCATTCTGCCTAGACCAGGTACTGTAGTGGAGTCAATATTCTTTTATCTTTGACCTTGTGAACTATGGGTCCACCTCTATCTCTAGGATCACTCAAGCCTTTTGCTATTTTTTGGTATCCATTTCTTTGCTTGTACAACACAATGGTCTTTTCGCTAATGACTATATTTTAAAGTAACTTTTCAGAATAATCTGTCCTGTATGTACATGAGAAATAACACTATTTTGAGCTATTATATCAGTTGTATTCTGCATCTTCACCAGTTCCCCTTCTTCAGTCTCTATCGTTTATTTGGCACTTGACTCTAAGCTGGTGGGAGGAAACTAGCTGCTATGATGTCTCCTATACAAGCACAACAAGCAGACGTATTCTTGAGATTCATTCTTTAGCACACAGACAGACAATAAAACACCATGGAGACTGTTACTCAGCAAAATTCAGAAGTGTAAATGTGAATCCATCTCTATGTTGAGCTCGTTGGATAGCTCTGCGCAATCTTTATGTATGTCTCTGTCTGTCTGTTTCTCACTCTGCTCCTCCCCTTTCCAAAACGTATAATAGGAGGTGTAACCTGACAAGTCAATGTACTGGAAGCAAATATTGGGTTCATCACCAAGAATTAGAGCTGTTAGTGAGTGGATGTTGAGTTTAAGATGCAGTTGGGAGACGAAAAAGTGTCCCACAATGAGGAAAAAGAAGCAGATTTCTCTGTTACAATATATTTCAGAGTTTATTATATTCATCTATAATATTGAATAATGCAAAGTATTTTTGAAATTACAATGAATATTTAACTTTTTAGACCTCACTCTCGAAGTAGCCATATTTTTATTATGCAATGAAACGTCATAGTCAACCAATCACCAGCCAGTTCCGGTATTTGATGTGTTATATCCCAAGCACTTCTGATGCCACTAAGAAAGCCCTTGATTGGTCGATTCCAGCATGCCTGAGACAGCACCTGATTTGCAAATGTCAGGACTAATAAGGTATGCTATTCAGGGGGAAAACAGTTTGCAATAGTCATTAAAAGTGGTAATTCGTGTTAAATTTGGAGAAACCAGAAAAAAAAACTGAAAAAAATAAATTTAACATAAAAATCTGCTTCAAAGATAACCTTTCACTAGTTTGTTGAAAACTTTAAATTCTAATTTATGCTCAGACTAACAGGGTGTTAGCAGAGATTTGTCTCTGTGGGTGTGTACTTTTTCTCTTGTATGATGTTGACCAATCATAAGCAAGAGGAATCATATAGAGGGAATAAAAGAACACACCCCTAGGGAAGCAGACTCAGCTTTCTCTGTGTGAGGCCAGTAATGACACACCGCCCTGCTCGCCTCTGTAGTGTCTGCATCTACAGTGTAGAAAAGAGCAGAACAGAGCTTTGTGTCATTAAAAACACTTCTTGCTGATTTCATATCAGAGCATTTAGCGTGGGGGAGGGAGAGCACAGCAGAGCTGACAGTGCCCTGAGATGAAAGTCATGTGTTTTTTTTTATGTTTAAATCAAAGCTTTGCACTTCTTTATACATTAGTTGCAGAGATCATGGAGGACAGCAGGGCGGTGTGTCATTGCATGTCTCACAGAGTAAGTTGGGTCTAGACTTTTCTGGGGGGGTGTTCTTTTTTACCCCTGTATGAAGCCTTCTGCTTATGATTGGTCAACATCACACAGGAGAAAATAAGTACAAGCTCCTAAAGAAGAATCTGAGCTAATGCTCCTAGTCTTGAAGACATCTTATTCAGTTCTGCAGCCACTATTCCACGATTTTGCCAGATTAGCATGCTAAAACTTATGAAAGGTCCTTATCATCAAAGACTGCTTCCTGATGACACAAGTCTTATGTAGGGAGGCTAACATTTTCTCCTTACTGCCATTATTGAACCTTGCCTTTTATTAGGTGTACAATCTTTTTCCACCTCCTACACAGGTGATGCTGCAATAGCTAAGATTAACAAACCTATAAAAACAGTGCAGAGCAAGGTCGTAACTTAGCGGAAGCAGAAGGAGAAGAAGAATCCAGACCATCCTGACCACGATGGAGGCTAAACACCTTCTATACCTTACTATCCTCATCTTATCCAGCTCTCAGACTGGTAAGTAAGGTTAGGTATACAGGTAAATACGACCGTATGTCTCTACCTAACTGCATAGGGTATGTCTGTCAAAGTGTGAGGAGGAAATGACACTGCTGTGTGCACTGTGCTGCGTATACATGACATGGTGTAGTAGTGTGAGGAGGAGATGACACTGCTGTGTGCACTGTGCTGTGTATACATGTCATGGTGTAGTAATGTGAGGAGGAGATAACACTGCTGTGTGCACTGTGCTGTGTATACATGTCATGGTGTAGTGAGGAGGAGATGACACTGCTGTGTGCACTGTGCTGTGTATACATGTCATGGTGTAGTAGTGTGAGGAGGAGATGACACTGCTGTGTGCACTGTGCTGTGTATACATGTCATGGTGTAGTAGTGTGAGGAGGAGATGACACTACTGTGTGCACTGTGCTGTGTATACATGTCATGGTGTAGTAGTGTGAGGAGGAGATGACACTGCTGTGTGCACTGTGCTGTGTATACATGTCATGGTGTAGTACAGTAAGGAGGAGATGACACTGCTGTGTGCATTGTGCTGTGTATACATGTCATGGTGTAGTAGTGTGAGGAGGAGATGACACTACTGTGTGCACTGTGCTGTGTATACATGTCATGGTATAGTAGAGTAAGGAGGAGATGACACTGCTGTGTGCATTGTGCTGTGTATACATGTCATGGTGTAGTAGAGTAAGGAGGAGATGACACTGATGTGTGCATTGTGCTGTGTATACATGTCATGGTGTTGTAGTGTGAGGAGGAGATGACACTGCTGTGTGCACTGTGCTGTGTATACATCATAGTGAAGTAGTGTAAGAAGGAGATGACACTGCTGTGTGCACTGCTGTGTATATATGTCATGGTGTAGTAATGTGAGGAGGAGATGACACTGCTGTGTGCACTGTGCTGTGTATATATGTCATGGTATAGTAGTGTAAGGAGGAGATGACACTGCTGTGTGCACTGTGCTGTATATATATGTCATGGTGTAGTAATGTGAGGAGGAGATGACACTGCTGTGTGCACTGTGCTGCGTATACATGTCATGGTGTAGTAGTGTGAGGAGGAGCTGACACTGCTGTGTGCACTGTGCTGTGTATACATGTCATGGTGTAGTAGTGTGAAGAGGAGATGACACTGCTGTGTGCACTGTGCTGTGTATACATGTCATGGTGTAGTAGTGTGAGGAGGAGATGACACTGCTGTGTACACAGTGCTGTGTATACAGGTCATGGTGTAGTAGTGTGAGGAGGAGATGACGCTGCTGTGTGCACTGTGCTGTGTATACAGGTCATGGTGTAGTGGTGTGAGGAGATGACACTGCTGTGTGCACTGTGCTGCGTATACATGTCATGGTGTAGTAGTGTGAGGAGGAGTTGACACTGCTGTGTGTACTATGCTATATTTACATGTCATGGTGTAGTAGTGTGAGGAGGAGCTGACACTGCTGTGTGCACTGTGCTGTGTATACATGTCATGGTGTAGTAGTGTGAAGAGGAGATGACACTGCTGTGTGCACTGTGCTGCGTATACATGTCATGGTGTAGTACAGTAAGGAGGAGATGACACTGCTGTGTGCATTGTGCTGTGTATACATGTCATGGTGTAGTACAGTAAGGAGGAGATGACACTGCTGTGTGCATTGTGCTGTGTATACATGTCATGGTGTAGTAGTGTGAGGAGGAGATGACACTACTGTGTGCACTGTGCTGTGTATACATGTCATGGTATAGTAGAGTAAGGAGGAGATGACACTGCTGTGTGCATTGTGCTGTGTATACATGTCATGGTGTAGTAGAGTAAGGAGGAGATGACACTGATGTGTGCATTGTGCTGTGTATACATGTCATGGTGTTGTAGTGTGAGGAGGAGATGACACTGCTGTGTGCACTGTGCTGTGTATACATCATAGTGAAGTAGTGTAAGAAGGAGATGACACTGCTGTGTGCACTGCTGTGTATATATGTCATGGTGTACTAATGTGAGGAGGAGATGACACTGCTGTGTGCACTGTGCTGTGTATATATGTCATGGTATAGTAGTGTGAGGAGGAGATGACACTGCTGTGTGCACTGTGCTGTATATATATGTCATGGTGTAGTAATGTGAGGAGGAGATGACACTGCTGTGTGCACTGTGCTGCGTATACATGTCATGGTGTAGTAGTGTGAGGAGGAGCTGACACTGCTGTGTGCACTGTGCTGTGTATACATGTCATGGTGTAGTAGTGTGAAGAGGAGATGACACTGCTGTGTGCACTGTGCTGCGTATACATGTCATGGTGTAGTAGTGTGAGGAGGAGATGACACTGCTGTGTGCACAGTGCTGTGTATACAGGTCATGGTGTAGTAGTGTGAGGAGGAGATGACGCTGCTGTGTGCACTGTGCTGCGTATACATGTCATGGTGTAGTAGTGTGAGGAGGAGATGACACTGCTGTGTGTACTATGCTATATTTACATGTCATGGTGTAGTAGTGTGAGGAGGAGATGACACTGCTGTGTGTACTATGCTATATTTACATGTCATGGTGTAGTAGTGTGAGGAGGAGCTGACACTGCTGTGTGCACTGTCCTGTGTATACATGTCATGGTGTAGTAGTGTGAAGAGGAGATGACACTGCTGTGTGCACTGTGCTGCGTATACATGTCATGGTGTAGTAGTGTAAGGAGATGACACTGCTGTGTGCACTGTGCTGTGTATTACATGTCATGGTGTAGTAGAGTAAGGAGGAGATGACACTGATGTGTGCACTGTGCTGCGTATACATGTCATGGTGTAGTAGTGTGAGGAGGAGATGACCCTGCTGTGTGCACTGTGCTGTGTATACATGTCATGGTGTAGTAGTGTAAGGAGGAGATGACACTGCTGTGTGCACTGTGCTGTGTAAACATGTCATGTTGTAGTAGTGTGAGGAGGAGATGACACTGCTGTGTGCATTGTGCTTTGTCATGCCCCCCTGGCTTATTTGCCACCCTGTTTAAAAAATGTACACACTTTCTGCATTTTTTATGCAATAGTGCAACACAGCTATTATAAGTGGTGTCTCTAAATTCAGCAGTAATGTCACCTGTTAATACTACTGCAGTCTTAGAATTTTTCACCACATGAATGGAATCAGTTGTTGTCTCCAGCGACTCATATAATAATCAAGAGCTTTTTTGTTGCATCTAGTGAGCTTGAAACAAAACACCACAAATCAAACTGCAGAAAATATACTATATAAAGTGAAGTATTCCAGAAGCCAACTACTGTTTCTTCTTCCTGTTTCTCTCTTTCCACTTCTCTTTATTTCCTCTTTTCTTTATTTCTTTTGTCTTTCAACAAAAACCTGGACTGGCCAGGGGTTTTGGACCATGATGTTTTTTGTATGTTAGTTAGTTGTATGCTAGTTGTCCAAAACAGTAAGAGAAGAGATCACTTTCTTGTATGAAGCAAGAAAATTATATAAAAAGATAGAAAGGCAGTGAATGTTCCGAGAGATACAGTTACAATCAGAATTTGCAATACGCTACTTGGACATGGCAGAAAGAGGAAGATGTCACCGGCTGTCACCAGATTCTTGAGGAGACCTGTTGTTCAAAAACTGGAAGAGACTTGCACCAAAATTTGGTGGCAGCAGGTGCTGAGATTTCAGTTTGAACATTGAGGTGCACATTAAATGCTGAAGGTCTCCATGACCAAACTCCAAGATGTCACCTCTACTGATCCAAAAGCACAAGAAGAGTCACCTCCAATATTCTCAAAACGATAAAATTAACCACAGAAGTTTTGGGATTCTGTTCTTCAGAGATAGTAAATAAAACTGGAGCATTTTAAATCTATAGATCAGTGATATGTCAGGAGGAAGAATAATGAAGCATATGCTGAAAAGAAAACCCTGCCTACAGTGAAGTATGGTGTTAGCTTGGTGATGCCTACAGTAAAGCATGGTGGTAGCCTGGCGGTGCCTACAGTGAAGCATAGTGGTGGTTCGGTGATGGTGATGCCTATGGTAAAGCATGGTGGTGCCTGCAGTGAAGCATGGTGGTGGCTTGGTGATGGTAATGCCTATGGTATAGCATGGTGGTATCTTGGTGATGCCTACAGTAAAGCATGGAGAGTGATCAGTGCTGCTTTGGGACAGATTAATTTTCTTTGGCCCTGGAAATCTGTAGCATATGGAAGACAAGATAAAAATCAATCAAGTATAAGGAAATTGTCATACCTTCTGCGAAGTAGCTGAAGCTTTGGCGTCAATGGACCCTCCAACAGGACAATATAGTAACATAGTAACATAGTAACATAGTTAGTAAGGCCGAAAAAAGACATTTGTCCATCCAGTTCAGCCTATATTCCATCATAATAAATCCCCAGATCTACGTCCTTCTACAGAACCTAATAATTGTATGATACAATATTGTTCTGCTCCAGGAAGACATCCAGGCCTCTCTTGAACCCCTCGACTGAGTTCGCCATCACCACCTCCTCAGGCAAGCAATTCCAGATTCTCACTGCCCTAACAGTAAAGAATCCTCTTCTATGTTGGTGGAAAAACCTTCTCTCCTCCAGACGCAAAGAATGCCCCCTTGTGCCCGTCACCTTCCTTGGTATAAACAGATCCTCAGCGAGATATTTGTATTGTCCCCTTATATACTTATACATGGTTATTAGATCGCCCCTCAGTCGTCTTTTTTCTAGACTAAATAATCCTAATTTCACTAATCTATCTGGGTATTGTAGTTCTCCCATCCCCTTTATTAATTTTGTTGCCCTCCTTTGTACTCTCTCTAGTTCCATTATATCCTTCCTGAGCACCGGTGCCCAAAACTGGACACAGTACTCCATGTGCGGTCTAACTAGGGATTTGTACAGAGGCAGTATAATGCTCTCATCATGTGTATCCAGACCTCTTTTAATGCACCCCATGATCCTGTTCCAGGTAGTAATCTCAAGCATACCTCGTAGTCCATCAAGGCTTGATTATAGAACAAGACATGTATGATTCTGGAGCGGCCATCAGTCGCCTGACGTGAATCCCATAGATAATCTTTAATGGGATTTGAAGAAGGAGATTGCAGCGAGAATATTAGTGAACTGGAGGCCATTGCCCTTGAGGAATGAGCAAAAGATTCCTTTGCTCTGCAGCAAAAAGCTGGTGTTTGGCTACCCATCATGTCTGCGGCAGGTCATAACAGCCAGAGGTGCTCTACTATTATAGATGCTTGTCAGGAAAGAGGTAAATGAATCTGAAATTGCAGTTTATGTAGAATTTGGGGAGATCACTCGTTTTATTAGTTGTGTTATTTACATTGTTCTTGTCTGGTGGATTTATTACCAACAGCAGAAAGTTTGTACAATTTGGATCATTTTAATTGCAACAGTGAATATTGCCCACAAAGTACAGTATATGACTGCACAACAGCCGCCAACAGGCGTTGCACAGTCTCACTCCTGGTGAATATTTTATGGAATTGTGATTATATTTCTGGGATTTTCTCTTCCTTTTTAGTGACATCGCTGCAGTGCTACGCGTGTACGGATCTTAGCTGTAACAACAACCCATATAAAATGCCCTGTCCTGCAGGACATAGATGCTTATCAGTGTCCTTTACCTATGGTGAGTACATGTAACAACAGCCACTTGTCATATTTTATATTCCATATACCAGCTGTTTTATATTCCGTAATACCTTCATATTGCAATATGTAATAAAGTTACCAATCTTCTATGCTGAGCTTCATAGGAGCACCAAGATGGCACAGTAAAGACCTTCAGTAGGCTCACGACTACTGTGTACTGTGGCTCAGGAGCTCGCGCCTCTGTGTATGGTGCGGGCTCAGCTCCTGAGCCAGCCCCGTACATCCACATACGACGTCACTTGTCAGGAAGGGCATAAAGGGGTTGTCCCAAGTTTGCTGAACACTGGGCTTTTGGCCACAGGGACTACCATCAATGTTAAGATCCGGGAAATGGATGCCATGTTGCAATGGAGTAGTGGCCCGCACGTGAGTCATCCCTCCATTCATTGTCTATGGGACTATTGTTGATACCACTAACGCTGTTCTTTTCTATCTCTGAAGGTTCCATAGACAATGAATGCACAAATTCAGAGACATCATTCTCACCTCTTACATGACGTTGCTCCTCTATTGAGCATCTGGGTTGGTGCGACGTCTTCTTTTGGGAGACGCGCACACAATGTCGTGCCAGCACGGGTAATCAAAAGAGGAGCGACATGAGGTAAGAGGTGATTGGCAGCGCTCCCGTCCACTGGACATGGAATACTGACCTGGGAGCTTTGTCTATGCAATAGGCTTGCAGCTGTGTATATAAAAAATACACAGCACCAACCGTGGTCCTGATGGACGGTCTTACGGAAAGGAAATATCTCCCATAAATCTCATAAATCAGCATCTCACAATATGTTATTCTCTCTGTTGCAGATAATACTCACTTTGCAATAAAAAGTTGCTCTCCGCCGGCAATGTGCAGTTTGCCACCTTCTTCTGTACCATCGGGAGTTTCTTATAAACAGAGATGCTGTGATACGGATCTGTGCAATTCTGCCATCACTAACAAGATGTCCCTCGTCTCTGCCGGCGTCCTGGTCCTGATGTCTCTATATGTTTCCGGGTGTTGATCTGGTTCCTATCAGACCGATTGATCAAATAAAGCAAATTCTGTTTGGTATATTTTTGTACATATGGTGTCAAAATCTCCTCACTCCAGTCTCACAAGCCCACCAGGGCTCACAATCTGATTCCCGTCTAGTAGATATCGATGTAACCCATTTCTACAGAAAGCCGACTGTATGTGGATGTTGGCCTGGATGGCTTTAAACTAAAAATGAGAAAATCTGCCAAAATGTAAATTAAAACTCACACATTAGGACACAAACTCAATATATGGCGTAAATATACATCCTGGTGCAGGTAGGTGTCAATAAGAACGCTGATAGAGGGGTATTTCCATCTCCAAGATCCTATTTCAATATGTAGTAGGTGTAATAATAATAATATTAGCAAATATGTCCAATTAGAAATGAGGTATAGTTCTTCAGATTCGCTATGTCACTTACCACATGTGCGGGGCATTGCAGTAGCTTAGGTACCATGGTTACGACCACTCATATAGTGACAGTTGTTAGTGATCATAACCATGGATACCTAGGCTACTGCAATGCCCTGCACATGGGGTAAATGACTAAATCGCTAAAGTTTGCCCCCTATATGGTCCGTTTCCTGGTACTATTTCTTTTAAAAAATGGTACCGTTAGCCTGTATTACAGTACTAAAATGTCACAAAGCACTTGGGAACGCTGTCATTCATTTCAGTATTTAGTGGTTGTGGTGGATTAAAGTGAACCTGTCACCCCCCTCAGGCGTTTGTAAATAAGAGCCACCCTTGTGCAGCAGTAATGCTGCATTCTGACAAGGTGGCTCTTTTAGTTCAGGTCCCTGGCACTGCTGAAATAATAGTATCACGAGAAGCTTTGAAGAGAAAGGGAAAAAGGCACAAAAATTAATTTCCAATAAAATTGCAGACTGTACGTTCAATACATTTTTAGACATATTGTGTACATTTTTGGCTAAAAAAAAATTTTCTTGTTCATCTCTCTTGTACGTAATTTTACGCGCGCTTTGTGCAAAATCCATATGTGATTATTTTTTTAAATCAGTGCATAAGAAAACATACGAAGAATCAGTCATTGTATTTGTTTCAAACAATTTTATTGGATTTTCAATTGTAATAGGGTAATTATGAGGGGTGGGTAGGGGAGGGGGGGGGGGAAGGAAAGGGGAATGATGAGGGAAGGTAAGGGAAAAAATAACATTAACATTAACAGTCAGTATAATGTGCATCGGGTATCAAACATTTTGTTGACCTCAAAAAATCATGCAAACATTTAGAGAATCATTTGGTGTACATCTTGTAAATGAACATAATAACGTGTGAGAGTGTGAAACTTTTATTAACCTATGTCATTCTTTATAAAGTTGAAGTAGTTATGTTAATTGCTCTTGAGGTTCAAGCAGTCAGAGGGGGGAAAGACTTATCCCATTTGGACCATTTTTTTGTGAATTTGGTGAGTTGATTGTTTGCTATAGCAAACTGGAGCTCATGGGCTCTATGTTGAGTAAGTATTAACCTTATTTCACTTAATGATGGGGTATGTTGACTCTTCCAATGGTAGGCTATACTATTTTTTACTACTATGCAGATATGGATTATGATGAGTTTCACAGCATGGTCTATTTGTTCAAGTTCCAACGAGAGTAGGGCTGTCTGAGGCGAAAGGGTGAAAGGTGCATTAAGAAGTTTACTGAATATTTCTTTAGAGATCTGAGTCCAGAGGGAATTTATAGTTGGGCAATTCCAGAAGACATGAAGCATGTCTCCATTTTGTCCGCAACCTCTCCAGCATAGGGGGGAGTTAGTGGATCCTATATGAGCTAGCCTGTTTGGTGTGAAATACCAGCGTGACATGACCTTAAAATTAGTCTCCTGTAGGGACATAGATATGGTGGACTGGTAAGAGATAGAAATGGCCTCCTCCCAGTCCTCAGTACTAAATGTAGAGTTTAGGTCCTTTTCCCATTTTTTGATTGGAGGGCTTTTGGAGAAGTTATGATCATAATTAAAACAGTTGTAGATAAATCTGTGGCTCCAAAAAATGCGGTGACCAACATTACTCAGTATCTTAATCGAATCTTCAGAAAATTTGGTTTTTTTATCCAGGAATGTTTTGATGTTCTTTTTAAGAATCAAATAGTCCATGAAAAAAGAAGAGTGGATACTAAATTTGCTTTTTAATGTTTGGAAGTCTAAGAATTTTTGTCCAGTGAAAACATTTCCTATTTTAACTACCTTTGAGTTGGGCCATATGCTAGGTAAGGTCTCGTTGATTATGGAGTATGTGAGGGACAAAGGGACTTCTTTGATGATGTCTACATGGTTTGAGCCTCTTTTTGGTTGTGATATTTTGTACCATGCTTTAGCCACCGCTTGAAATACGGGATGGGCAACGGAGTTAGGTGGGTTGTCACATAAGGCCTTATAAATGATTAATTTAGGGTGAGAATTGTTGTTTATTGCGGTTTCCAGGTCAAACCATACTGGGGGATCTGTGTCCCTGAGCCAGTGCATGCTTTGTTTTAATAATAAGGAGTCATAATGGGCCTTGATATTAGGGATATTAATCCCTCCGTTGAGTCTCCTTTTAAAGAGGGTTTGTGTGGCTGTTCTCGGTCTTTTATAGTTCCACAGTCATTGTATTTGAATACATTTTCATGAACCCAAATTTTGCATACCTGTGTTATCACTGCTATAGGGTGCAATCACTGTAGGATAGTTGGAAGTTGCATCAAAGTTGCATCTAGGAACAACTTCTATACATTTTTAGCACTGAGACATAAGCAATTGTTATTGCCAGTTTGTTAAAGTTTTTACCATTTGTATTTGGCAAAAATAGTGCAGCCTGTAGTAATATCCGTGACATAAAAAGTAGCAGAAGAGACTAATGGACTCTATTATAGGTCTAAGTGATCAAAAGTGGCTTAGCTGTCAGCACAATTGCAATCACAATTATCCAGCCCCTTTTGCAGATTCGATACATTAGCAAAATTTACAAATTTTCTGCTGTTTCCAATAAAGTAATCAAAGAAGAACAAAGTGAAGAGCAAAATACAACTAATACAAGTGGTTTATCCAAATTCACCACAAAATGCAGCTAATACCGACAACTGAAGTCTCAAAATTATTCTCCCCCTTCATGACAAGCGTCTTTTGCACGTAGAAGAGCCCCTCTAGCTATTATGACCTGCTGCTAATGTGGTGCATAGCCAAACACCAGCTTCTGGCAGCGTTACAGAAGAATCTT
Organism: Ranitomeya imitator; assembly: GCF_032444005.1. Taxonomy (NCBI): domain Eukaryota; kingdom Metazoa; phylum Chordata; class Amphibia; order Anura; family Dendrobatidae; genus Ranitomeya; species Ranitomeya imitator. The sequence goes on from NC_091283.1 coordinate 37,500,553, forward strand.
AACTCATTCCACATGGCCAATGGTCTCCAAGTCAATAATATTCTTGGGTTTGGGTGTTATAACCGCCTTCCTCAAATCCAACAAAAACATTTTATTGGGTTCATGTCAATAGATGGTCGGCAAATCTAAAAATTTTCAAGATTTCTTCTGAAGTTAAGCCTTAGTAGACTATGGTGTGTGCTTGGGGTCAAGCCTTTGTTGAAAAGTCTAAAGTATCCCAAGATTGAACTTCCTCATAGAAGTCAAGACGATTTCTCCTAGGATTTCCTGATACTTGATTAAATTTATCTTTCCCACCACTCGCTGCAGGTCTCCAGTTCTAGAGGACTCAAACCAGCTCCAGCGTATCACAGAACCATCACCATGCTTCATTGTAGACATCGCCACCACTATACTTAATTTTAGGCATCACCAATCACCACTTAAATTCATTGCATGCATCACCGAGCGCCCACCATGCTCCAATGTTGGAATCACTAAGGCACTACAGTTCTTCATTGTAGGCATCACCAAGTCAACACCATGCACCAACTGTAGGCATCATCAATCCAATACCATGCTTCTCTGTAGACCTCACTGAGCCGCCACCATGCTTCACCATAGTCAGAGGGTTCTGATGAGCGTATCATTCATTCTTCCTTCTGAAGACATACCGTAGATCCGTAAGCCTGAACAATTCCACTTTAGTTTCATCATTCTGCCTAGACCAGGTACTGTAATGGAGTCAATATTCTTTTATCTTTGACCTTGTGAACTATGGCCCGCCTCTATCTCTAGGATCACTCAAGCCTTTTGCTATTTTTTTAGTATCCTTTTCTTTGCTTGTTCAACACAATGGTCTTTTTTCTAATGACTATATTTTAACCCCTTCACACCGAAGCCTGTTTTCACCTTCCTGACCGGGCCATTTTTTTAAAATTCTGACCACTGTCACTTTATGAGGTCATAACTCTGAAACGCTTCAACGGATCCTGGTGATTCTGAGAATGTTTTCTCATGACATATTGTACTTTTTGATAGTGGTAAAATTTCTTCGATATGACTTGTGTTTATTTGTGAAAAAAATGGAAATTTGGCAAAAATGTTGAAAATTTATTTATTTAAAATTTTGCAATTTTTAAACTTTTAGTTTTTATGCCCTTAAATTAGAGAGTCATAGCATACACAATAGTTAATAAATAACATTAGCCACATGTCTGCTTTACATTAGCACAATTTTGGAAACATCATTTTTTTTGTTAGGAAGTTATAAGAGAAAAAGGTTGACTAGCGATTTCTCATTTTTACAACAAAATTTGCAAAACCATTATTTTTAGGGACCACCTCACACTTGAAGTGACTTTGAGGGGCCTATATGACAGAAAATGCCCAAAAGTGACATCATTCTAAAAACTGTACCACTCAAGGTACTCAAAACCACATTCAAGAAGTTTATAAGTTTATTAACCTATTAACCCTTCAGGTGCTTCACAGGAATTTTTGTAATGTTTAAAAAAATTGAACATTTAACTTTTTTTCACAAAATTTTTACTTCAGATCCAATTTGTTTTATTTTACCAAGGGTAACAGGAGAACTTGGACCACAAAAGTCGTTGTACAATTTGTCCTGAGTACGCCAATACCCCATATGTGGGGGTAAACCACTGTTTGGGCACATGGCAGAACTCAGAGGGAAAGGAGCACCATTTGACTTTTCAATGCAAAATTTGCTGGAATTGAGATCGAACACCATGTCGCGTTTGGAGAGCCTCTGATATGCCTAAACAGTGGAAACTCCCCACATGTGACACCATTTTGGAAAGTAGACCCCCTAAGGAACTAATCTAGATTTGTAGTGAGCACTTTGAACCCCCCAAGTGCTTCACAGAAGTTTATAATGTAGAGCCATAAAAAAAAATCATATTGTTTTCACAAAAATGATCTTTTTGCCCCAAATTTTTTATTTTCCCAAGGGTAACAGGAGAAATTGTCCTGAGTACGCTGATATTCGATATGTGGGGGTAAACCACTGTTTGGGCGCATGGCAGAGCTTGGAAGGGAAGGAATGCCATTTGACTTTTCAATGCAAAACTGTCTGGAATTGAGATCGGACACCATGTCGCGTTTGGAGAGCCCCTGATGAGCCTAAACATTGAAACCCCCCACAAGTGACACAATTTTGGAAAGTAGATCCCCTATTGAACTTATCTAGATGTGTGGTGAGCACTTTGAACCCCCAATTATTTTACTAAAGTTTAGAATGTAGAGCCGTGAAAATTAAAAAAACATTTTTTTCCACAAAATGATATTTTAGCCCCCAAATTTTTATTTTCCCAAGGGTAACAGGAGAAATTGGACCTCAAAAGTTGTTGTCCAATTTGTCCTGAGTACACTGATACCCCATATGTGGGGGGAACCACCGTTTGGGTGCACGGCAGAGCTCGGAAGGAAAGGAGCACCATTTTACTTTTTCAACGCAGAATTGGCTGGAATTGAGATCAGGCGGCATGTCACGTTTGGAGAGCCCCTGACGTGCCTAAACAGTGGAAATCCCCCAATTCTAACTCCAACCCTAACCCCAATGCACCCATAAACCTAATCCCAACCATAACTCTAACCACACCCCTAACCCGAACACACCCTTAACCCTAATCCAAACCCTAACCATAACCCTGACCACTCCTCTAACCCAACACACCCCTAACCCTAATACTAGCCCTAATCTCAACCCTAACCATAACCCTAACCACACCTCGAAGCCTGACACACCCCTAACCCTAATCCCAACCCTAACCCCAACCGTAAACATAATCCAAACCCTAACTTTAGCCCCAACCCTAACCCTAACTTTAGCACCAACCCTAACCTTAGCCCCAGCCCTAACCCTAACTTTAGCCCCAACCCTAACCCTAACTTTAGTCCCAACCCTAACTTTAGCCCTAACCCAAACTGTAGCCCCAACCCTAACTGTAGCCCCAACCTTAACTCCAATGGGAAAATGGAAATAAATACATTTTTTTATTTTTATTATTTTTCTCTAACTAAGGGGGTGATGAAGGGGGGTTTGATTTACTATTTATAGTGGGTTTTTATAGCGGGTTTTTGTGTTTGGCAGCTGTCACACACTGAAAGATGCTTTTTATTGCAAAAAATAGTTTTTTGCATCACATTTTGAGAGCTATAATTTATCCATATTTTGGCCCACAGAGTCATGTGAGGTCTTGTTTTTTGCGGAACGAGTTGCCGTTTTTATTGGTACCATTTTCGGGCACATGACATTTCTTGACCGCTTTTTATTCCGGAGGAGGCAGAATGAACAAAAAACAGCAATTCCTGAATTTCTTTTAGGGGGGCGTTTATACTGTTCCGCGTGTGGTAAAATTGATAAGTTTTATTCTTCGGGTCAGTATGCTTACAGCGATACCTCATTTATATCATTTTTTTATGTTTTGACGCTTTTACACAATAAAAACTATTTTATGTAAAAAATAATTGTTTTTTGCATCGCTTTATTCTGAGAGCTAGTACACAAAAAAAAAAAAAAAAAAAAAGGTAGCGGGCACCACAGCTATAAATAAATGAGGGATCAACCATATGCATATAGAACAGTACATTCAAAGAAAGCCAAGAAAAAGGGATATGCATAACACTGGGATCAACCATCAAAATAAACAGCAACTTTATTAATACAAGGCATATCAAAACAAGACATACATTTAAAAACATTTCAAAAAACCCAAAGAACAGCATATGGCCAGTAAGCCACATGCTACCCCCCAGACAGATGGAAATAAATGGCAATAAGCACCACACAAAGTCTAATATCAAATACAGAACAATGCACATATATACAATTTCAGATATGCAAACTCAACCACTACCTGCTACACTCTATGGGCTTAAATTACAGCTTTTGTGCAACCTTATCAGCGCTTACAAAATGTGTATTGCACTGCCCAGGAGCCTGGGACTAGGATAACCCCATTCTAAATCAGGGAATACCACACAGAGGCAACCGTACACTTACGCTTTATTCTGAGAGCTATAACTTTTTTATTTTCAGGGGGACCATATCACAGGTGTGCAGTGGGGCCATGTCGCAGGTGTGCAGGGGGCCATATCACAGGTGTGCAGGGGGACCATATAACAGGTGTGCAATGGGGCCATATCGCAGGTGTGCAGGGGGGCCATATAACAGGTGTGCAAGGGGACCATATAACAGGTGTGCAAGGGGACCATATAACAGGTGTGCAATGGGGCCATATCGCAGGTGTGCAGGGGGGCCATATAACAGGTGTGCAAGGGGGCCATATAACAGGTGTGTGGATCGCCACCAAGGACTAGGGGACCTTGGTACGGGTCATTCGGTTCTCAAGGGGGATGTCACGTGGCTGACCCAGTCCGTGGCCCTCGGGAGGGCCCTATTAAAGGGAAAATTCTTTAAAGGGGAAATGTTCGTGACGTCACCTGTGGTATTCGGTCAGGGTGACCGACGCTGCTTTAAGGGGTCCAGGGCACCAGATCACAGGGTAGGCAGAGTCCGGCCGGTTTGAAGGCAAATCCAGAGTCCCCTTATCCAGGTGGAAATCAGTAGCCTTCCTCTAGTGCCGTGGTATTGTAGTACCTTATTGCTGAGCCTCTCATAAGGTCCTCACAACTATTGTAGATGTTCTAGATGTTATGTCTCTCTCTGTTCCCCTGATGGATAGGACAACCCGTATGACCTGAGGCTTTTTACAGGGACTCTATCATGCCTCGGCCTCTCGTGGGTGCCACCTTGCCTCCTGGGTATGGGGCAGATCAGTAACGTGAAATTAGCTGTACTGACGGTCTCTGGAGCAAGGCATAAAGTACTGTTGCTCCCTCAGTGTTCCGGCTACCGGATCCTGCGCCTCAGAAGGAGGCAGCCTGTGCAGGGCAGAACTCCTTCTGGTATCCACTCCTTTTGCTATGACTTCGTTTCTCACTCTCTACAATACAGTTCTCTGTTCATATCCTCTCTTAGGAACTGCCGCACGATGGGCAGGCACAGCTCCATGACCTTCTGTCTAGGCCTCTGACAGGATTCCACCCCTGTCAGGGACCAACTACCTGAGCCGAAGCTCAGCCAGCAACTGCCTAACTTCCTCTCCAGGCCAGCAGTTTTACCTAATTGTGAAGAGTTCCCTAATAAATAGGAGCATAGCTCCCCCTGGTGGATTGGAATATGAAATGTGTTGTATGTTTGTGATACCTGGTAAAGAGATCTCCTTTATTGCCTCCAAACGTAACATCACTCCCCCCTAGAGGAGAATGATATTACTGCAACGACCAGGACCCTGGGGCGCTGCATGTGCAGGGGGCCATATCGCAGGTGTGCAGGGGGCATATAACAGGTGTGCAGGGGGCCATATTGCAGGTGTGCAGGGGGACCATATAACAGGTGTGCAGTGGGACCATATAACAGATGTGCAGGGGCATATAACAGGCGTGCAGGGGGCATATAACAGGTGTGCAGGGGGCCATATTGCAGGTTTGCGTGGGGCCATACAGCAGGTGTGCAGGGGGCCATATAGCAACATCACATGGCACAATATCCAACAGGTCAGTGACTGCAATGTGCCAACTAGTGACATGGCAGCAGCCTTCACTGGTGGCTCCTGGGATGCAGGTTGTATGGAGACAGATAAATAGGTGATGGAGAAAGATACAGAGTAGAGAGAATAATATATAGAGTTGATATAAAAGACGACAGACTGGAGAGATGAACTCTCAGCAATGAGCTCATAGAAGCTGGTACCTACCCGGCCTCTCCTCCGCTCACCGGCCGGCTACTGGCAGGTCAGCTGGTGTGCAGGCAGTGCCGGCGGGCAGATACTCCGCTCCCGAGTGCGGCTCTCTGCACGCTTCCAACCGTCTTCATTGCCCTGGCGAGAGGGGAGAGGGGGGGGGGCCACTCACGCTGTCTGAGATACAGCTTGCTCAGACTACGCAGTGACCGTCCGCCGGACTGTGTGATGTCAGGTGGATCAGAGCGCTGAGGCTGGAGACACTGGTAAAAGGGCAGGAGGATCATGAACAGTGCCTGTGGGCAGACACTTCGCTCCCGAGTGCGGCTCTCTGCACGTTTCCAACCGTCTTTATGATCCTCCTGCCCTTTTCTCTGTGTCTCCAGCCTCAGCGTTCTCCTCCTCCACCTGACATCACACAGTCCGGCGGACGGTCACCGAGTAGTCTGAGCATGCTGTATCCCAGATAGCATGAGTGGGCCCCCCCCCCCCCCCCGTCTCGCCAGGGCCCCGGCATTTGCCCGGGTGCGCCGGGTGCTGACGCCGGCCCTGCCGGGAAGCCACTTCATTTCAGGACCCGAAAGGAGCCCCGTGGCCATTTTGGATCCGGGAAGTCCATGGAGAATACCGGAACAACGCGATCGCATCGAGTTGTTCCGGTGGGAGAGCGCAGGAAGCCCCCATCCCTGGACGATGCTCCTCTATGTCGCAGTCACTACTGACAGCGGCATCAGAGGGGTTAAATGCTCACGATCGTCGCTAGTGCCGATCGTGGGCATTGCTGTGGGGTGTCAGCTGTCACATATAGCTGACACCCACAAGCGATCGCCGCGGTGCTCACCGTAAGACTGGCCGATCGTGCCGCCGTACTAGTACTGCAGTTTGTGGGATCTCAGTTCCCGCAGAGAAGTACTAGTATGGCGCATGTCGGGAAGAGGTTAAAGTTACTTTTCAGAATAATCTGTCCTGTGTGTATATGAGAAATAACACTATTTTGAGATATTATATCAGTTATATTCTGCATCTTCACCAGTTTCCCTTCTTCAGTCGTAATTGTTTATCTGGCACTTGACTCTAAGCTGGTGGGAGGAAACTAGCTGCTATGATGTCTCCTATACAAGCACAACAAGCAGACGTATTCTTGCAATTCATCCTTTAGCACACAGACAGACAAGAAAACACCATGGAGACTGTTATTCAGCAAAATTCAGTGTAAATGTGAATCCACCTCTAGGTTGAGCTCGTTGGATAGCTCAGTTCTAAGATTGCATTAGTCATTAAAAGTAATAATTAGTGTTACATTTGGAGAAACCAGAAAAATATATTTAACACAAAAATCTGCTTCAAAGATGACCTTTCATGAGATTGTTGAAAAGTTTAAATTCTAATTTATGCTAAGACTAACAGGGTGTTAGGAGAGATTTGTCTCTGTGGGCGTGTACTTTTTCTCTTGTATGATGTTGACCAATCATAAGCAAGAGGAATAATATAGAGGGAATAAAGGAACACACCCCTAGGGAAGCAGACTCAGCTTTCTGTGTGTGAGGCCAGTAATGACACACCACCCTGCTCGCCTGTGTAGTCTCAGCATCTACAGTGTAGAAAAGAGCAGAACAGAGCTTTGTGTCATTAAAAACACTTCTTGCTGATTTCATATCACAGCGTTTAGCGTGGGGGAGGGAGAGCACAGCAGAGCGGACAGTGCCCTGAGATGAAAGTCACAAGTGTTTTTGTTTTAAACTTCAAAGCTTTGCACTTCTCTATACATTAGTTGCAGAGATCATGGAGGACAGCAGGGCGGTGTGTTATTGCATGCCTCACAGAGTAAGTTGGGTCTAGACTTTTCTGGGGGGTGTTCTTTTTTACCCCTGCATGATGCCTTCTGCTTATGATTGGTCAAAGTCACGCAGGAGAAAATAAGTACACTCTCCCAAAGAAGAATCTGCGCTAATGCTCCTAGTCTTGAAGACATCTTATTCAGTTCTGCAGCCACTATTCCACGATTTGGCCAGATTAGCATGCTAAAACTGGTGAATGGTCCTTATCATCAAAGACTGGTTTCTGATGACACAAGTCTTATGTAGCGGAGGCTAATATTTTATCATTACTGCCATTATTGAACCTTGCCTTTTATTAGGTGTACATTCTTTTTCCACCTCCTACACAGGTGATGCTGCAATAGCTAAGATTAACAAACCTATAAAAACAGTGCAGAGCAAGGTCGTAACTTAGCGGAAGCAGAAGGAGAAGCAGAATCCAGACCATCCTGAGCACGATGGAGGCTAAACACCTTCTATACCTTACTATCCTCATCTTATCCAGCTCTCAGACTGGTAAGTAAGGTTAGGTATACAGGTAAATACGACCGTATGTCTCTACCTAACTGCATAGGGTATGGCTGTCAAAGTGTGAGGAGGAAATGACACTGCTGTGTGCACTGTGCTGCGTATACATGTCATGGTGTAGTAGTGTAAGGAGGAGATGACACTGCTGTGTGCACTGTGCTGTGTATACATGTCATGGTGTAGTAGTGTGAGGAGGAGATGACACTGCTGTGTGCACTGTGCTGTGTATACATGTCATGGTGTAGTAGTGTAAGGAGGAGATGACACTGCTGTGTGCACTGTGCTGTGTATACATGTCATGGTGTAGTAGTGTGAGGAGGAGATGACACTGCTGTGTGCACTGTGCTGTGTATACATGTCATGGTGTAGTAGTGTAAGGAGGAGATGACACTGCTGTGTGCACTGTGCTGTGTATACATGTCATGGTGTAGTAGTGTGAGGAGGAGATGACACTGCTGTGTGCACTGTGCTGTGTATACATGTCATGGTGTAGTAGTGTAAGGAGGAGATGACACTGCTGTGTGCACTGTGCTGTGTATACATGTCATGGTGTAGTAGTGTAAGGAGGAGATGACACTGCTGTGTGCACTGTGCTGTGTATACATGTCATGGTGTAGTAGTGTGAGGAGGAGATGACACTGCTGTGTGCACTGTGCTGTGTATACATGTCATGGTGTAGTAGTGTAAGGAGGAGATGACACTGCTGTGTGCACTGTGCTGTGTATACATGTCATGGTGTAGTAGTGTGAGGAGGAGATGACACTGCTGTGTGCACTGTGCTGTGTATACATGTCATGGTGTAGTAGTGTGAGGAGGAGATGACACTGCTGTGTGCACTGTGCTGTGTATACATGTCATAGTGAAGTAGTGTGAGGAGGAGATGACACTGCTGTGTGCACTGTGCTATGTATACATGTCATGGTGTAGTAGTGTGAGGAGGAGATGACACTGCTGTGTGCACTGTGCTGTATATATGTCATGGTGTAGTAGTGTAAGGAGGAGATGACACTGCTGTGTGCACTGTGCTGCGTATACATGTCATGGTGTAATAGTGTAAGGAGGAGATGACACTGCTGTGTGCACTGTGCTGCGTATACATGTCATGGTGTAGCAGTGTAAGGAGGAGATGACACTGCTGTGTGCACTGTGCTGCATATACATGTCATGGTGTAGTAGTGTGAGGAGGAGATGACACTGCTGTGTGCACTGTGCTGTGTATACATTTCATGGTGTAGTAGTGTGAGGAGATGATACTGCTGTGTGTACTGTGCTGTGTATACATATCATGGTGTTGTAGTGTGAGGAGGAGATGACACTGCTGTGTGCACTGTGCTGTGTATACATATCATGGTGTAGTAGTGTCAGAAGATGACACTGCTGTGTGCACTGTGCTGTGTATACATGTCATGGTGTAGTAGTTACATAGTTACATAGTTATTAAGGTTGAAGGAAGACTATAAGTCCATCTAGTTCAACCCATATTTGAAAAAAAAGGGCAGCAACACTTACCTGCCCAGATCTTAGAACAAATGCACTGCAGGGTGCATCCAGCCCATAAAGCAAGATGTTAGCAGCACAGGTGCAAAATACCAGATCAACAGCCACTCTCCACATACCCACTCCTGGAGGGGGTGACTGCCCAGTATACAATTGCACAGTAAAGGCCCACATAGGGCATTGTTCACACAATGGTACTGCATAGTGTCTGGTTCATAGCCTATTAGTCACGCCCCTACTTTTCGATTAGGCGGGCTGGCCAGTACACTTTTTTTCTGCTGTTGAAAATTGAATTTTTGTAGACCTTGAGTCTCTAGTGGCTTTGCTATTTAGTTTAGTTCAACCCATAGCCTAACCTAACATGCCCTAACATGTAGTGTGAGGAGATGACACTGCTGTGTGCACTGTGCTGTGTATACATGTCATGGTGTAGTAGTGTGAGGAGGAGATGACTCTGCTGTGTGCACTGTGCTGTGTATACATGTCATGGTGTAGTAGTGTGAGATGACACTACTGTGTGCACTGTGCCGTGTATACATGACATGGTGTAGTAGTGTGAAGAGATGACACTGCTGTGTGCACTGTGCTGTGTATACATGTCATGGTGTAGTAGTGTGAGGAGGAGATGACAATGCTGTGTGCACTGTGCTGTGTATACATGTCATGGTGTAGTAGTGTAAGGAGGAGATGACACTGCTGTGTGCACTGTGCTGTGTATACATGTCATGGTGTAGTAGTGTGAGGAGGAGATGACAATGCTGTGTGCACTGTGCTGTGTATACATGTCATGGTGTAGCAGTGTAAGGAGGAGATGACACTGCTGTGTGCACTGTGCTGTGTATACATGTCATGGTGTAGTAGTGTGAGGAGGAGATGACACTGCTGTGTGCACTGTGCTGTGTATACATGTCATGGTGTAGTAGTGTAAGGAGGAGATGACACTGCTGTGTGCACTGTGCTGTGTATACATGTCATGGTGTAGTAGTGTGAGGAGGAGATGACACTGCTGTGTGCACTGTGCTGTGTATACATGTCATGGTGTAGTAGTGTGAGGAGGAGATGACACTGCTGTGTGCACTGTGCTGTGTATACATGTCATAGTGAAGTAGTGTGAGGAGGAGATGACACTGCTGTGTGCACTGTGCTATGTATACATGTCATGGTGTAGCAGTGTGAGGAGGAGATGACACTGCTGTGTGCACTGTGCTGTATATATGTCATGGTGTAGTAGTGTAAGGAGGAGATGACACTGCTGTGTGCACTGTGCTGCGTATACATGTCATGGTGTAATAGTGTAAGGAGGAGATGACACTGCTGTGTGCACTGTGCTGCGTATACATGTCATGGTGTAGTAGTGTAAGGAGGAGATGACACTGCTGTGTGCACTGTGCTGCATATACATGTCATGGTGTAGTAGTGTGAGGAGGAGATGACACTGCTGTGTGCACTGTGCCGTGTATACATGACATGGTGTAGTAGTGTGAAGAGATGACACTGCTGTGTGCACTGTGCTGTGTATACATGTCATGGTGTAGTAGTGTGAGGAGGAGATGACAATGCTGTGTGCACTGTGCTGTGTATACATGTCATGGTGTAGTAGTGTAAGGAGGAGATGACACTGCTGTGTGCACTGTGCTGTGTATACATGTCATGGTGTAGTAGTGTGAGGAGGAGATGACAATGCTGTGTGCACTGTGCTGTGTATACATGTCATGGTGTAGCAGTGTAAGGAGGAGATGACACTGCTGTGTGCACTGTGCTGTGTATACATGTCATGGTGTAGTAGTGTGAGGAGGAGATGACACTGCTGTGTGCACTGTGCTGTGTATACATGTCATGGTGTAGTAGTGTGAGGAGATGATACTGCTGTGTGTACTGTGCTGTGTATACATATCATGGTGTTGTAGTGTGAGGAGGAGATGACACTGCTGTGTGCACTGTGCTGTGTATACATGTCATGGTGTAGTAGTGTGAGAAGATGACACTGCTGTGTGCACTGTGCTGTGTATACATGTCATGGTGTAGTAGTTACATAGTTACATAGTTATTAAGGTTGAAGGAAGACTATAAGTCCATCTAGTTCAACCCATATTTGAAAAAAAAGTGCAGCAACACTTACCTGCCCAGATCTTAGAACAAATGCACTGCAGGGTGCATCCAGCCCATAAAGCAAGATGTTAGCAGCACAGGTGCAAAATACCAGATCAACAGCCACTCTCCACATACCCACTCCTGGAGGGGGTGACTGCCCAGTATACAATTGCACAGTAAAGGCCCACATAGGGCATTGTTCACACAATGGTACTGCATAGTGTCTGGTTCATAGCCTATTAGTCACGCCCCTACTTTTCGATTAGGCGGGCTGGCCAGTACACTTTTTTTCTGCTGTTGAAAATTGAATTTTTGTAGACCTTGAGTCTCTAGTGGCTTTGCTATTTAGTTTAGTTCAACCCATAGCCTAACCTAACATGCCCTAACATGTAGTGTGAGGAGATGACACTGCTGTGTGCACTGTGCTGTGTATACATGTCATGGTGTAGTAGTGTGAGATGACACTACTGTGTGCACTGTGCCGTGTATACATGACATGGTGTAGTAGTGTGAAGAGATGACACTGCTGTGTGCACTGTGCTGTGTATACATGTCATGGTGTAGTAGTGTGAGGAGGAGATGACGCTGCTGTGTGCACTGTGCTGTGTATACATGTCATGGTGTAGTAGTGTGAAGAGATGACACTGCTGTGTGCACTGTGCTGTGTATACATGTCATGGTGTAGTAGTGTGGAGATGACACTGCTGTGTGCACTGTGCTGTGTATACATGTCATGGTGTAGTAGTGTGAAGAGATGACACTGCTGTGTGCACTGTGCTATATATACAGTGGGGCAAAAAAGTATTTAGTCAGTCAGCAATAGTGCAAGTTCCACCACTTAAAAAGATGAGAGGCGTCTGTAATTTACATCATAGGTAGACCTCAACTATGGGAGACAAACTGAGAAAAAAAAATCCAGAAAATCACATTGTCTGTTTTTTAACATTTTATTTGCATATTATGGTGGAAAATAAGTATTTGGTCAGAAACAAAATTTCATCTCAATACTTTGTAATATATCCTTTGTTGGCAATGACAGAGGTCAAACGTTTTCTGTAAGTCTTCACAAGGTTGCCACACACTGTTGTTGGTATGTTGGCCCATTCCTCCATGCAGATCTCCTCTAGAGCAGTGATGTTTTTGGCTTTTCGCTTGGCAACACGGACTTTCAACTCCCTCCAAAGGTTTTCTATAGGGATGAGATCTGGAGACTGGCTAGGCCACTCCAGGACCTTGAAATGCTTCTTACGAAGCCACTCCTTCGTTGCCCTGGCGGTGTGCTTTGGATCATTGTCATGTTGAAAGACCCAGCCACGTTTCATCTTCAATGCCCTTGCTGATGGAAGGAGATTTGCACTCAAAATCTCACGATACATGGCCCCATTCATTCTTTCATGTACCCGGATCAGTCGTCCTGGCCTCTTTGCAGAGAAACAGCCCCAAAGCATGATGTTTCCACCACTATGCTTTACAGTAGGTATGGTGTTTGATGGATGCAACTCAGTATTCTTTTTCCTCCAAACACGACAAGTTGTGTTTCTACCAAACAGTTCCAGTTTGGTTTCATCAGACCATAGGACATTCTCCCAAAACTCCTCTGGATCATCCAAATGCCCTCTAGTAAACTTCAGACGGGCCCGGACATGTACTGGCTTAAGCAGTGGGACACATCTGGCACTGCAGGATCTGAGTCCATGGTGGCGTAGTGTGTTACTTATGGTAGGCCTTGTTACATTGGTCCCAGCTTTCTGCAGTTCATTCACTAGGTCCCCCCGCGTGGTTCTGGGATTTTTGCTCACCGTTCTTGTGATCATTCTGACCCAACGGGGTGGGATTTTGCGTGGAGCCCCAGATCGAGGGAGATTATCAGTGGTCTTGTATGTCTTCCATTTTCTAATTATTGCTCCCACTGTTGATTTCTTCACTCCAAGCTGGTTGGCTATTGCAGATTCAGTCTTCCCAGCCTGGTGCAGGGCTACAATTTTGTTTCTGGTGTCCTTTGACAGCTCTTTGGTCTTCACCATAGTGGAGTTTGGAGTCAGACTGTTTGAGGGTGTGCACAGGTGTCTTTTTATACTGATAACAAGTTTAAACAGGTGCCATTACTACAGGTAATGAGTGGAGGAAAGAGGAGCCTCTTAAAGAAGAAGTTACAGGTCTGTGAGAGCCAGAAATCTTGATTGTTTGTTTCTGACCAAATACTTATTTTCCACCATAATATGCAAATAAAATGTTAAAAAAACAGACAATGTGATTTTCTGGATTTTTTTTTCTCAGTTTGTCTCCCATAGTTGAGGTCTACCTATGATGTAAATTACAGACGCCTCTCATCTTTTTAAGTGGTGGAACTTGCACTATTGCTGACTGACTAAATACTTTTTTGCCCCACTGTATATATATATGTCATGGTGTAGTAGTGTAAGGAGCAGATGACACTGCTGTGTGCACTTTGCTGTGTATACATGTCATGGTGTAGTAGAGTGAGGAGGAGATGACACTGCTGTGTGCACTGTGCTATGTATGCATGTCATGGTGTTTTAGTGTGAGATTATACTGCTGTGTGCACTGTGCTGTGTATACATATCATGGTGTAGTAGTGTGAGGAGGAGATGACACTGCTGTGTGCACTGTGCTGTGTATACATGTCATGGTGTAGTAGTGTGAGGAGATGACACTGCTGTGTGCACTGTGCTGTGTATACATGTCATGGTGTAATAGTGTGAGGAAGAGATGACACTGCTGTGTGCACTGTGCTGTGTATACATGTCATGGTGTAGTAGTGTGGAGATGACACTGCTGTGTGCACTGTGCTGTGTATACATGTCATGGTGTATAGCACAATCGAGAAGCACCGAAGTATGATATATCTGAGAACGACAAAGTTCTGCTCTCCCCAAACACCAATAAGGTGTCCTATCACTGGGACCACTCCAAGCAAATATAAATACGAAAAAACAGAGTGATGAAGTCCACAAAGACATAATTAAAAATGTCAATCGTAATTTTATTATGAACAAAATGTATCAACAAACATATACAAAGATGAGTCAAATGCCGCAAAAATGTGCTGTGCATTTTGTTCATAATAAAATTACGATTGACATTTTTAATTATGTCTTTGTGGACTTCATCACTCTGTTTTTTCGTATTTACATGTCATGGTGTAGTAATGTGAAGAGATGACACTGCTGTGTGAACTGTGCTGTGTATACATGTCAAGGTGTAGTAGTGAAAGGAGGAGATGACACTGCTGTGTGCACTGTGCTGCGTATACATGTCATGGTGTAGTAATGTGAGAAGATGACACTGCTGTGTGCACTGTGCTGTGTATACATGTCATGGTGTAGTAATGTGAGGAGATGACACTGCTGTGTGCACTGTGCTGTGTATACATGTCATGGTGTAGTAGTGTGAGGAGGAGATGACACTGCTGTGTGCACTGTGCTGCGTATACATGTCATGGTGTAGTAATGTGAGATGACACTGCTGTGTGCACTGTGCTGCGTATACATGTCATGGTGTAGTAATGTGAGGAGATGACACTGCTGTGTGCACTGTGCTGTGTATACATGTCATGGTGTAGTAGTGTGAGGAGGAGATGACACTGCTGTGTGCACTGTGCTGTGTATACATGTCAAGGTGTAGTAGTGAAAGGAGGAGATGACACTGCTGTGTGCACTGTGCTGCGTATACATGTCATGGTGTAGTAATGTGAGATGACACTGCTGTGTGCACTGTGCTGCGTATACATGTCATGGTGTAGTAATGTGAGGAGATGACACTGCTGTGTGCACTGTGCTGTGTATACATATCATGGTGTAGTAGTGTGAGGAGGAGATGACACTGCTGTGTGCACTGTGCTGTGTATACATGTCATGGTGTAGTGTGAGGAGGAGATGACACTGCTGTGTGCACTGTGCTGTGTATACATATCATGGTGTAGTAGTGTGAGGAGGAGATGACACTGCTGTGTGCATTGCGCTTTGTCATGCCTCCCTGCCTTATTTGCCACCCTGTTTGAAAAATGTAAACACTTTCTGCATTTTTATGCAATAGTGCAACACAACTATTATAAAAGTGGTTTCTCCAAATTCAGCAGTAATGCCACCTGTTAATACTACTGCAGTCTTAGAATTTTTCACCACATGAATGGAATCAGTTGTTGTCTCCAGCGACTCATATAATAATCAAGAGCTTTTTTGTTGCATCAAGTGAGCTTGAAACAAAACACCACAAATCAAACTACAGAAAATATACTATATAAAGTGAAGTATTCCAGAAGCCAACTACTGTTTTTTTTCTTCCTTTTATCTTCCTTTTTCCCTCTTTCCACTTCTCTTTATTTCTTTTGTCTTTCAACAAATACCTGGACTTGTCGCAGTTTTTGGACCATGATGTTTTTTGTATGTTAGTTGTCCAAAAAGTAAGAGAAGAGATCATTTTCTTGCATGAACAAAGAAAATGATACAGCTCTAAGCAGAATTTTCAATACGCTACTTGGACATGGCAGAAAGAGGAAGATGTCACCGGCTGTCACCAGATTCTTGAGGAGACCTGTTGTTCAAAAACTGGAAGAGACTTGCACCAAAATTTGGTGGAAGCAGGTGCTGAGATTTCAGTTTGAACATTGAGGTGCACATTAAATGCTGAAGGTCTCCATGACCAAACTCCAAGATGTCACCTCTACTGATCCAAAAGCACAAGAAGAGTCACCTCCAATATTCTCAAAACGATAGAATTAACCACAGAAGTTTTGGGATTCTGTTCTTCAGAGAGAGTAAATAAAACTGGAGCATTTTGAATCTATAGATCAGTGATATGTCAGGAGGAAGAATAATGAAGCATATGCTGAAAAGAAAATCCTGCCTACAGTGAAGTATGGTGTTGGCATGGTGATGCCTACAGTAAAGCATGGTGGTGGATCGGTGATGGTGATGCCTACAGTATAGCATGGTTGCGCCTACAGTGAAGCATGGTTGTGGCTAAGTGATGGTGATGTCTATGGTATAGCATGGTGGTATCTTGGTGATGCCTACAGTGAAGCATGGAGGGAGATCAGTGCTGCTTTGGAACAGATTAATTTTCTTTGACCCTGGAAATCTGTAGCATATGGAAGACAAGATAAAACTGGAGGCCATTGCCCTTGAGGAATGAGCAAAGATTCCTTTGGTCTACAGCAAAAAGCTGGTGTTTGGCTACGCATCATGTCTGCAGCAGGTCATAACAGCCAGAGGTGCTCTACTATTAAAGATGCTTGTCAGGAAAGAGGTAAATGAATCTGAAATTGCAGTTTATGTAGAATTTGGGGAGATCACTCGTTTTATTAGTTGTGTTATTTACATTGTTCTTGTCTGATGGATTTATTACAAACAGCAGAGAGTTTGTACAATTTAGATCATTTTAATTGCAACAATGAATAACGGCCACAAAGTACAGGCGGTGCACAGTCTCACTCCTGGTGAATATTTTATGGAATTGTAATTATATTTCTGGGAATTTCTCTTCCTTTTCAGTGACTTCCCTGCAGTGCTATGTGTGTACGGATACTAGCTGTAACAGCCAACATACAATGCCATGTTCTGCAGGATATAGATGCTTACTACTGTCAGGGCCGTATTTGCCACTAGGCACTTGAGGGCACGTGCCTAGGGCGGCGGGATGCGGGGGGCGCCCTTGAGCTAGGTTTTTTCCTTTTTTTTTTTTTTTTTATTTTATAAAACTCCGGGGTCAAGTTTCCGCCCCCCCTCCTCCCTCCCCCCCTTCCCGCCCCCCCCTCCTCCCTCCTTCCCGCCCCCCTCCCTCCCTCCCTGAAGACGTAATACTCACCTTCCTCCAGCGGTGGCTGCAACTGCGTCTCAGCGCCGTCCTGTCTTCAGCGGTCACATGGTACCGATCATTAAGGGTGATGAATATGCGCATATTCATCACCCTTAATTAGCGCTACCATGTGACCGCTGAAGACAGGAAGGAAGACGCTGAGATGCCAGGAAGTTCTGTGCTGCGCGCCGGTGAGAGGTAAGTATGACAGGGAAAAAAGTGGGGTGCCGTGCACACAGGGGGGAAGGATGGGGAGCCGTGCACACAGGGGAGGAGGATGGGGAGCCATGCATACAGGGGAGAAGGATGGGGAGCCGTGCATACAGGGGAGAAGGATGGGGAGTCGTGCATACAGGGGAGAATGATGGGGAGCCGTGCACACAGGGGAGAAGGATGGGGAGCCGTGCATACAGGGGAGAAGGATGGGGAGCCGTGCATACAGGGGAGGATGGGGAGTCGTGCATACAGGGGAGAAGGATGGGGAGCCGTGCACACAGGGGAGAAGGATGGGGAGCCATGTACACAGGGGAGAAGGATGGGGAGCCGTGCACACAGGGGAGAAGGTTGGGGAGCCGTGCACACAGGGGAGAAGGATGGGGAGCCGTGCACACAGGGGAGAAGGATGGGGAGCCATGTACACAGGGGAGAAGGATGGGGAGCCGTGCACACAGGGGAGAAGGATGGGGAGCCGTGCACACAGGGGAGAAGGATGGGGAGCCGTGCATACAGGGGAGAAGGATGGGGAGCCGTGCATACAGGGGAGAAGGATGGGGAGCCGTGCATACAGGGGAGAAGGATGGGGAGCCATGAACGCAGGGGAGAAGGATGGGGAGCCATGAACGCAGAGTGGGAGGATGGGGGAGCCATGAACGCAGAGTGGGAGGATGGGGGAGCCATGAACACAGAGTGGGAGGATGGGGGAGCCATGAACGCAGGGGAGAAGGATGGGGGAGCCATGAACGCAGGGGAGAAGGATGGGGAGCCATGAACGCAGAGTGGGAGGATGGGGGAGCCATGCTTGCAGGGGAGAAGGATGGGGGAGCCATGAACGCAGGGTGGGAGGATGGGGGAGGCATGAACGCAGTGTGGGAGGATGGAGTATAAATATGGAGTATAAATACTGGGCCCTATAAGGGGGACACAGTGTGAGAGGACAGTGTGAAGAGGGGACTGGTATAGAAAGGAGAGGACAGTGTGAAGAGCATGTACCATAAGAGGGACAGTGTGGGGGTCATACTTTGTGCAGACAATATAGTGAGGGGCAATTTTTTATTTGGGAGCATTATAATGACACTTGTATCTTTAAGGGCGTCATGTGGAGACTTTCTGCAAAAGAGCGGCGAAGATGGAAGTCTGCAGAGACGGCTGTGGATGAGAAAACTCATCATGGGATCTGGACAAGATGAAGAAAAGGAGAACGGCTCCAGAGGCGACGTCATCTATCAGGTACCTGGATGTAAATGTTATTTGTGATGCTAACTCTCATGTTTTTATATATGTTAGGAGATTTAAAGGGACACTGTCACCTGAATTTGGAGGGAACAATTTTCAGCCATAGGGGTGGGGTTTTCGGGTGTTTGATTCACCCTTTCCATACCCGCTGGCTGCATGCTGGCTGCAATATTGGATTGAAGCTCATTCTCTGTCCTCCGTAGTACATACTGTACCTGCACAATCTGCAATCTTGCCTTGCGCAGGCGTGTACTATGGAGGACAGAGAATGAGCTTCAATCCAATATTGCAGCCAGCATGCAGCCAGCGGGTAAGGAAAGGGTGAATCAAACACCCGAAAGCCCCGCCCCTATGGCTGAAAATTGTTCCCTCCAAATTCAGGTGACAGAGTCCCTTTTAAAGGGGATGTCCAGGCTTGTGATGAGTCTGCAGTCATTCTTTGTGACTGCAGACTTCTGAATTCTCACAGTGCACACTGCACGCTGTCAGGATTCTCTCATGCTGGGGATTTACATTAATGCGATCACGTGCTGACTAGACATGCGTGACCTCCGTCAATGAAAATGAACTGAGCGAGGCCGGGCACATCTAGTCAGAATGTGGTCAGAAGTCTACAAATCACATACTTGTGCTGACATGACCGTCCACCGGCAAGGGAGAATCCTAAAAGTGCAGTGCATGCGTTGTGAGAATTCAGAAGCTGCGATGTCAGGATTCAGCTCTGCAAGTTCCAGTAGTCGTCACATGGACACGTCACTCATATGCGATTTTTCAGACTTAGGGTGTGTGTCCACGTTCAGGATTGCATCAGGATTTGGTCAGTATTTTACATCAGTATTTGTAGCCAAAACCAGGAGTGGGTGATAAATACAGAAGTGGAGCATATGGTTCTATTATAGTTTTCCTCTAATTGTTCCACTCCTGGTTTTGGCTACAAATACTGATGAAAAATCCTGACCAAATCCTGATGCAATCCTGAACGTGGACACATACTCTTATGGTCCTGTGACATCGAGCTTCTCTTCTGCTTCTCTTAGTTTTTCACTGAACATTGAGAGCATTAGGGAGAGGAGCTCGTGGGTACATGACTGAGTGTGCAAATCATATATGTCCTTGGCGGAGGGGGGGCACCAAAATGAATTCTTTCCCCGGGTGCCAGAAACCCTAGATACACCTCTGCTGGTATGCTACTGCGAGCGGTGATTACCGGGTGCGGTGGAGGGAGGTCTGTGCACAGGCAGTGAGGCAGGGACTGAGGGTGTGCACAGAGAGGATGGAGACCCGGAGACTGCCCGTCCCAGTCTACGCCGTAGCCTAGAGCCCTCATTATCATAGGAATATGGCAGTTAATAAATTGCTTTTCTGAAGCTTTATAGTGTAGTTTTAGGTCAGGGAGGGTTGGATAGGGATGAGCTAGCAAGGTGCAGGGACAGGTAATGATGGCTACTTGCGAACATGTGCGGCAATTGCGGTTTTGCACTTACGATGATACATAAAACACTGCTAGTAGTGTTTTTTCTCATTGCTGCAAGTACCGCATTTGCCGGATGGCGGCAAAACCGCAAGAGCCGCACATGTCTGTAAGTCCCATAGGGAATGAATGAGGCCGAACGCAGTGTTGCCCTAAGTGATCCATTACGCGGCAGATGCGGAAAAACTGTCGGATCTGCTGCAAAAGGCGACTTTCACATCAGCGATTTTTGCCAAAGTCACTGCCGATAGTGTCATACTCACCAAAGGGGGAGGCAGCACTAAAAGTGCCTAGGGCAGCAGAAACTCTAAATACGGCCCTGACTACTGTCCTTTACCTATGGTGAGTACATGTAACACCAGCCACTTGGCATATTTTATATTCCATATACCAGCTGTTTTATATTCCGTAATACCTTCATATTGCAATATGTAATAAGGTTACCAATCTTCTCTGCTGAGCTTCAGAGGAGCACCAAGATGGCACAGTAAAGACCTTCAGTAGGCTCACGACTACTGTGTACTGTGGCTCAGGAGCTCGCGCCTCTGTGCATGGTGCGGCCTCAGCTCCTGAGCCAGCCCCGTACATCCACATACGACGTCACTTGTCAGGAAGGGCATAAAGGGGTTGTCCAACATTTGCTGAACACTGGGCTTTTGACCACAGGGACTACCATCAATGTTAAGATCCAGGAAATGGATGCCATGTTGGAATGGAGTAGTGGCCTGCACATGAGTCATCCCTGAATTCATTGACTATGGGACTATTGTTGATACCACTAACGCTGTTCTTTTCTATAAGCTGAGTTGCAACAACCCCTTTAATTAGAGATGAAAGAATCAATTGACAGGGCCCCGATGTAGCAGGCAGGTCAGTACTCCATGACTGGTGGACGGGAGTCTTATCTGACGTTGCCCCTCTATTGAGTATCTGGGTTGGTGCGACGTCTTCTTTGTCGAGACGCACTTGGAGTGCCCCCAAGGGCTAGGGGAACTCGGTACCGGGCCCTTCTGTTCTCAAGGGGGATGTCATGGTGGCTGACCCAGTCCTTGTCCCTCGGTAGGTCCGTATTAAAGGGAAAGGTCTTTAAAGGGGAAATTTTCGTGACGCCACCTGTGGTATTCTGTCAGGGTGACCGACGCTGCTTTAAGGGGTCCACTGGGGTGATGTTATGGCAGCTAGATGGTATACCTTCCCAAAGGTGAAGTGTGTCCCCAGGGCTTCCTAGTGTGTAGATGGTGGATGGTGAGAGGCGCAGTGAAGAACGAGGACACAAGGTTGCAGTCTTTTTACCTTTTTACTGAAGACTTCAGCATCCACAGTCCAGGGCACCAGATCACAGGGTAGGCAGAGTCTGGCCGGTTTGGAGGCAAATCCAGAGTCCCCTTATCCAGGTGGAAATCAGTAGCCTTCCTCTAGCACCTGGGTGTTGTAGTACCTTACTGCTGAGCCTCTCATAAGGTCCTCACAACTATTGTAGATGTTTCAGATGTTATGTCTCTTTCTCTGTCCCCCGGATGGATAGGAACAACCCGTATGACTGATGGCCTGAGGCTTTTTACAGGGACTCTAGCATGCCCCGGCCTCTGAGAGGTGTCACCTTGCCTCCTGGGTATGGGGCGGATCAGTAACGTGAAATTAGCTGTCCTGCCAGTCTCTGGAGCAAGACATAAAGGACTGTTGCTCCCTCGGTGTTCCGGCTACTGGATCCTGCACCTCAGAAGGAGGCAGCCTGTGCAGGGCAGAACTCCTTCTGGTTTCCACTCCTTTTGCTATGACTTCGTTTCTCACCCTCTACAATACAGTTCTCTGTTCGTGTTCTTTCTTAGGAGCTGCCGCACGTTGGGCAGGCACAGCACCATGTCCTTCCGTCTAGTCCTCTGACAGGATCCCACCCCTGTCAGGGACCAACTACCTGAGCAGAGCTCAGCTAGCAGCTGCCTGGGTGAAGCTCAGCCAGCATCTGCCTAACTTCCTATCCAGGCCACCAGTTTTACCAAATTGTGAAGAGTGCCCTAATAAATAGGAGCATAACTCCCCCTGGTGGACTGGAGTATGAAATGTGTTGTATGTTTGTGATACCTGGTAAAGAGATCTTCTTTATCGCCTCCAAAAGTAACATAATTCGCCCCCTAGAGGAGAATAATATTACTGCAATGACCAGGACCCTGGGGCGCTGCACACGCACAATGTCGTGCCAGCACGGGTAATCAAAAGAGGAGCGACGTGAGGTAAGAGGTGATTGGAAGCGCTCCCGTCCCCTGGACATGGAATACTGACCTGGGAGCTTTGTCTATGCAATAGATTTGCAGCTGTGTATATAAAAAATACACAGCACCAACCGTGGTCCTGATGGACGATCTTACGGAAAGGAAATATCTCCCATAAATCTCATAAATCAGCATCTCACAATATGTTATTCTCTCTGTTGCAGAAAATATTCACTTTACAGTAAAAGGTTGCTCTCCGCCGTCAACGTGTAGTTTGCCACCTTCTTATGTACCATCGGGAGCTTCTTATACCCAGAGATGCTGTGATACGGATCTGTGCAATTCTGCCATCACTAACAAGATGTCCATCGTCTCTTCCGGCGTCCTGGTCCTGGTGTCTCTATATGTTTCCGGGTGTTGATCTGGTTCCTATCAGACCGATTGATCAAATAAAGCAAATTCTGTTTGGTATATTTTTGTATATATGGTATATACAGTGGGGCAAAAAAGTATTTAGTCAGTCAGCAATAGTGCAAGTTCCACCACTTAAAAAGATGAGAGGCGTCTGTAATTTACATCATAGGTAGACCTCAACTATGGGAGACAAACTGAGAAAAAAAAATCCAGAAAATCACATTGTCTGTTTTTTTAACATTTTATTTGCATATTATGGTGGAAAATAAGTATTTGGTCAGAAACAAACAATCAAGATTTCTGGCTCTCACAGACCTGTAACTTCTTCTTTAAGAGTCTCCTCTTTCCTCCACTCATTACCTGTAGTAATGGCACCTGTTTAAACTTGTTATCAGTATAAAAAGACACCTGTGCACACCCTCAAACAGTCTGACTCCAAACTCCACTATGGTGAAGACCAAAGAGCTGTCAAATGACACCAGAAACAAAATTGTAGCCCTGCACCAGGTTGGGAAGACTGAATCTGCAATAGCCAACCAGCTTGGAGTGAAGAAATCAACAGTGGGAGCAATAATTAGAAAATGGAAGACATACAAGACCACTGATAATCTCCCTCGATCTGGGG
This sequence comes from Ranitomeya imitator, assembly GCF_032444005.1. Lineage (NCBI taxonomy): Eukaryota > Metazoa > Chordata > Amphibia > Anura > Dendrobatidae > Ranitomeya > Ranitomeya imitator. The sequence continues at coordinate 37,524,222 of NC_091283.1, forward strand.
CTCCACGCAAAATCCCACCCCGTGGGGTCAGAATGATCACAAGAACGGTGAGCAAAAATCCCAGAACCACGCGGGGGGACCTAGTGAATGAACTGGAGAGAGCTGGGACCAATGTAACAAGGCCTACCATAAGTAACACACTACGCCACCATGGACTCAGATCCTGCAGTGCCAGACGTATCCCACTGCTTAAGCCAGTACATGTCTGGGCCCGTCTGAAGTTTGCTAGAGAGCATTTGGATGATCCAGAGGAGTTTGGGGAGAATGTCCTATGGTCTGATGAAACCAAACTGGAACTGTTTGGTAGAAACACAACTTGTCGTGTTTGGAGGAAAAAGAATACTGAGTTGCATCCATCAAACACCATACCTACTGTAAAGCATGGTGGTGGAAACATCATGCTTTGGGGCTGTTTCTCTGCAAAGGGGCCAGGACGACTGATCCGGGTACATGAAAGAATGAATGGGGCCATGTATCGTGAGATTTTGAGTGCAAACCTCCTTCCATCAGCAAGGGCATTGAAGATGAAACGTGGCTGGGTCTTTCAACATGACAATGATCCAAAGCACACCGCCAGAGCAAGGAAGGAGTGGCTTCGTAAGAAGCATATGAAGGTCCTGGAGTGGCCTAGCCAGTCTCCAGATCTCAACCCTATAGAAAACCTTTGGAGGGAGTTGAAAGTCCGTGTTGCCAAGCGAAAAGCCAAAAACATCACTGCTTTAGAGGAGATCTGCATGGAGGAATGGGCCAACATACCAACAACAGTGTGTGGCAACCTTGTGAAGACTTACAGAAAACGTTTGACCTCTGTCATTGCCAACAAAGGATATATTACAAAGTATTGAGATGAAATTTTGTTTCTGACCAAATACTTATTTTCCACCATAATATGCAAATAAAATGTTAAAAAAACAGACAATGTGATTTTCTGGATTTTTTTTTCTCAGTTTGTCTCCCATAGTTGAGGTCTACCTATGATGTAAATTACAGACACCTCTCATCTTTTTAAGTGGTGGAACTTGCACTATTGCTGACTGACTAAATACTTTTTTGCCCCACTGTATGTCAAAATCTCCTCACAGCAGTCTCACAAGCCCACCAGGGCTCACAATCTGATTCCTGTCTAGTAGATATCCATGTAACCCATTTCTATAGAAAGCCGACTGTATGTGGATGTTGGCCTGGATGGCTTTAAACTAAAGATGAGAAAATCTGCCAAAATGTAAATTAAAACTCACACATTACAACATGTCAGTTACCACATGTGCGGGGCATTGTAGTAGCTTAGGTATCCATGGTTACGACCACTCATATAGTGACAGTTAGTTGTTAGTGATCATAACCATGGATACCTAGGCTACTGCAATGCCCTGCACATGAGGTAAATGACTAAATCGCTAATGTTTGGCCCTATATGGTCCGTTTCCTGGTACTATTCCTTTAAAAAAAGGTACCGTTAGCATGTATTACAGTACTAAAATATCACAAAACACTTGGGAACTCTGTCACAAATTTTGGACTGGGGTTTATGACCATAAATCATTCTCACAGCTAAAAATTCCCTTTATCCAAAATGGCGTCCAAAAGAAAAACAAAGCTTCACCTCTCTCTAAATGAATAGAATAAAGTCAGCCGACTCCATCACAAAAAAAAAAACACTGCTATTCTATTTATGAACAAGTTTTAGTCATATGATCAAAATGGCTGCCAAAATACACAAACCCTGGTTACCTGCCTTCTTAATTACCGTACAAAACCGATATAACAAACAAAACCTGTGTCGTCATTCATTCCTATGTCCCCGTCTCCATAATACGCGGCTACACAAACACGGCCACCGGTGACTCACGTAGTGGGATTGTATAAGATGGGAAAAAGTGATGACAGTGGGAATGACAGGAAGATGGGTGCAAGGGGCAGTCAGTGTGGTCACCCTTGTGCTGTCACCTATACGTCATTGGAATTACGCAGTACCCACTCAGTATCGCAAATGTATGAGGTGGTGATAGCCGAGGGTGATGTGACCGGGACCGGCTCCAGGTTTTCGTGGGCCCCGGGTAAAAGAGTCTCAGTGGGCCCCTTTAACACATACCACAAAACATGGTGCACAGATAAGGCAGAGAAATATAGGTATAGTCAGCGTCCGTCTGGCCTGGCGCGTTATCGGAGAAATCCCTCCTGGGCCCTTGGCAATGGGAAGAAGGAGAGGAGGAGAAAAAAAAAGTCTGTGGTTTTAGGGGCATGGGCCCTTTAAAAGTGCAGACAGAGAATGTGCAGGGGCGCGTGCACGCAGTGTTCATTACCTGAACTGGCGGCGTCGCACGTCCCGATCGTATCTGTCAAGTGTACGCCCATCGTCACCTGCGTATGACGTCAGTGTCATGCGCCACATGCGATGGGCACACACATTCACCACCGGCCTCTGCTAGGTCGGCAGCCATTTTACTACATGCGCGCTGAACCTGCAGAGGAGGAGGACACCACCCGGTGCTGGGAGCACAGGAAGGTAAGAGGAATCTTCTGTCTGTCTGTGTCTGTCTGTCTCTCTCTCTGTCTGTCTCTCTCAGTCTCTCTGTCTTGGTCTCTCTGTCTCTCCATGAAGCCAGGAGAAGGGGCAGGATGGATAAATGGGGGGCAGGAAAAAAGGACCAGGATGGATATAAGGGGGGGCAGGAAAAAAGGACCAGGATGGATATAAGGGGGGCAGGAAAAAAGGACCAGGATGGATATAAGGGGGACAGGAAAAAAGGACCAGGATGGATATGAGGGGGTTGGCAGGATAGATATAAGGGGGCAGGAAAAAGGACCAGGATGGATATAAGGGGGACAGGAAAAAAGGACCAGGATGGATATGAGGGGGTTGGCAGGATAGATATAAGGGGGCAGGAAAAAGGACCAGGATGGATATAAGGGGGGCAGGAAAAAAGGACCAAGATGGATATAAGGGGGGCAAGAAAAAAGGACCAGGATGGATATAAGGGGGACAGGAAAAAAGGACCAGGATGGATATGAGGGGGTTGGCAGGATAGATATAAGGGGGCAGGAAAAAGGACCAGGATGGATATAAGGGGGCAGCAGGATGGATATATTGGGGGCAGGAAAAAAGGACCAGGATGTATATAATGGGGGTGGCAGGATGGATTTATGGGGGGCAGGAAAAAAGGACCAGGATGGATAAAAGGGGGCGGCAGGATGGATATATGGGGGGCAGGAAAAAAGGACCAGGATGTATATAATGGGGGTGGCAGGATCGATATAATGGGGCAGAAAGAAAGGACCAGGATGGAAATATGGTAATGCCAGGATGCATATACAGGTCCTTCTCAAAAAATTAGCATATAGTGTTAAATTTCATTATTTACCATAATGTAATGATTACAATTAAACTTTCATATATTATAGATTCATTATCCACCAACTGAAATTTGTCAGGTCTTTTATTGTTTTAATACTGATGATTTTGGCATACAACTCCTGATAACCCAAAAAACCTGTCTCAATAAATTAGCATATCAAGAAAAGGTTCTCTAAACGACCTATTACCCTAATCTTCTGAATCAACTAATTAACTCTAAACACATGCAAAAGATACCTGAGGCTTTTATAAACTCCCTGCCTGGTTCATTACTCAAAACCCCCATCATGGGTAAGACTAGCGACCTGACAGATGTCAAGAAGGCCATCACTGACACCCTCAAGCAAGAGGGTAAGACCCAGAAAGAAATTTCTCAACAAATAGGCTGTTCCCAGAGTGCTGTATCAAGGCACCTCAATGGTAAGTCTGTTGGAAGGAAACAATGTGCCAGAAAACGCTGTACAACGAGAAGAGGAGACCGGACCCTGAGGAAGATTGTGGAGAAGGACCGATTCCAGACCTTGGGGAACCTGAGGAAGCAGTGGACTGAGTCTGGTGTGGAAACATCCAGAGCCACCGTGCACAGGCGTGTGCAGGAAATGGGTTACAGGTGCCGCATTCCCCAGGTAAAGCCACTTTTGAGCTACAGAGAAGCAGCACTGGACTGTTGCTAAGTGGTCCCAAGTACTTTTTTCTGATGAAAGCAAATTTTGCATGTCATTCGGAAATCAAGGTGCCAGAGTCTGGAGGAAGACTGGGGAGAAGGAAATGCCAAAATGCCTGAAGTCCAGTGTCAAGTACCCACAGTCAGTGATGGTGTGGGGTGCCATGTCAGCTGCTGGTGTTGGTCCACTGTGTTTCATCAAGGGCAGGGTCAATGCAGCTAGCTATCAGGAGATTTTGGAGCACTTCATGCTTCCATCGGCTGAAATGCTTTATGGAGATGAAGATTTCATTTTTCAGCACGACCTGGCACCTGCTCACAGTGCCAAAACCACTGGTAAATGGTTTACTGACCATGGTATTACTGTGCTCAATTGGCCTGCCAACTCTCCTGACCTGAACCCCATAGAGAATCTGTGGGATATTGTGAAGAGAAAGTTGAGAGACGCAAGACCCAACACTCTGGATGAGCTTAAGGCCGCTATTGAAGCATCCTGGGCCTCCATAACATCTCAGCAGTGTCACAGGCTGATTGCCTCCATGCCACGCCGCATTGAAGCAGTCATTTCTGCCAAAGGATTCCCGACCAAGTATTGAGTGCATAACTGAACATTATTATTTGATGGTTTTTTTGTTTGTTATTAAAAAACACTTTTATTTGATTGGATGGGTGAAATATGCTAATTTATTGAGACAGGTTTTTTGGGTTATCAGGAGTTGTATGCCAAAATCATCAGTATTAAAACAATAAAAGACCTGACAAATTTCAGTTGGTGGATAATGAATCTATAATATATGAAAGTTTAATTGTAATCATTACATTATGGTAAATAATGAAATTTAACACTATATGCTAATTTTTTGAGAAGGACCTGTATATGGGGGGCCAGGATGGATTTATGAGGGGAAGGACAAGGGAACAGGATGCATATATATGGGGGGCCAGGTTGCAGCTATATGGGGGAGCCAGTATGGATATATAGTAGAGCCAGGAAGCATATATATGGGGGGGGGGGGGGCAGGATCGATATATGGGGGACCAGAGTGGATTTATGGGGGAGGCAGGACAAGAGGGCAGGATGCATATATATGGGGGGCCAGAATGGATATATATGAAGTGCCAGTAGGATATATGGGGGCAGGACAAGGATGGATATATATGGTGGAGCCAGGATGCATATATATGGGGGGCCAGGATGGATATATGGTAGAGCCAATATGCATATATATGGAGGGGCCAGGATCGATATATGGGGGAGCAGAATGGATTTATGGGGGGGGGGGCAGGACAAGGGACCAAGATGCATATATATATGGGGGGCAAGGATATATATATATATATAATCTATATATATAATTGTCTAAGGGTTTTTCCGTCTGTCTGTCTGTCTGTCTGTCCTGGAAATCCCGGCTCTCTGATCAGCGACGAGCACAGCGACGATGATGTCATAAAGGACGTAGATATCCCGCGTCTCTGATTGGTCGAGGCCGCCAGGGTTTTTCCGTCTGTCTGTCTGTCTGTCTGTCTGTCTGTCCTGGAAATCCCAGCTCTCTGATCAGCGACGGGCACAGCGACGATGATGTCATAAAGGACGTAGAAATCCACATTTCTGATTCAGCGACGGGCACAGTATCGACGTAGATGTCATAATGGTTGCCATGGCGACGATGATGTCATAAAGGTTGCCTCGACCAATCAGCGACGGGCACAGTCTGCCGCGAATTCTGGAATCATCATTGTCCATATACTATGGGGACATGCATATTCTAGAATACCCGATGCGTTAGAATCGGGCCACAATCGTCGATGCTGTGCCGGTCTCTGATTGGTCGAGGCCGCCAGGCCTCGACCAATCAGAGACCGGCACAGCATCGACGTAGAAATCCCGCGTCTCTGATTGGTCGAGGCCGCTGATGATGATGTCATAAAGGACGTAGACATCCCGTGTCTCTGATTGGTCGAGGCCGCCAGGCCTCGACCAATCAGCGACGGGCACAGTATCGACGTAGATGTCATAATGGTTGCCATGGCGACGATGATGTCATAAAGATTGCCTTGACCAATCAGCGACGGGCACAGTCTGCCGCGAATTCTGGAATCATCGTTGTCCATATACTACGGGGACATGCATATTCTAGAATACCCAATGCGTTAGAATCGGGCCACAATCTAGTATATATATATATTTATATAGGGGGTCCAGGATGCATATATGGGGGACCAGGATGCATATATATGGGGGGCAATAATAATATTGCATGCCCCCCTTTTCAGTTTTTGAATTTCCACAAGAATTTAAAATAATCAAAAAATTTAATCCAACTTCACAATTGTGTTCCACTTGCTGTTTATTCTTCACCCAAAATTTACATTTGGTATCTTTATGTTTGAAACATGATATGTGGGAAAAGGTTGAAAAGTTCCAGGGGGCCGAATACTTTCGCAAGGCACTGTATTTTAGAACGGACAGCATAGTCCCCCATACGGTATAATGAGCCCCATTTAGTGCTCCATACATCATAATGAGCCCTATATATTGCTCCATACAATATAGTGAACGCCACATAGTCCCCAATACAGTATAATGGGCCCCATATATTGCTCCATATAGTATGATAAGCCCCATATAGTGCTCCATACAGTATAATGAGCCCCATATATTGCTCCATACAGTATAATGAGCCCCATATAGTGCTCCATACAGTATAATGAGCCCCATATACTGCTACATACAGCATTATCAGCACCAAATAGTCCTCCATACAGTATAATGGGCCTCATATATTGCTTCATTCAGTATTATGAGCGCCATATATTGCTCCATACAGTATAATGAGCCCCATATTGTGCTCTATAAAGTATAATGAGCCCCATATAATGCTCCATTCAGTATAATGGACCCCATATATTGCTCCATACAGTATAATGAGCCCCATATAGTGCTCCATACAGTATAATGAGCCCCATGAAATGCTCCATACAGTATAATGACCCCTATATAATTCTCCATTCAGAATAATGGACCCCATATAAAGCTCCATGCAGAATAGGCCCCATGAAATGTTCTATACAGAATAATGTGCTCCATATAATAATCTATACAGGATGGGCCCCAATGCCCCATATAATGCTACATACAGTATAATGGGCAACATATAATGATCCATACATACAGAAAAAAACAATCACATACTCACCTCTCCTCGTTCCATGCTGGCTGCAGCTCTGGTCTCTTCAACATCTTCTGACCCTCTGCACTGCTCAGCGAAGAGGGCGTGCTGTAGTGACGTCATCTCACCTTCTGCTCTGAGATGTCACAGAGTCAGAAGATGCGAACGAGACCGGAGCTGTGGAGGAACAGGGAGAGGTAAGTATTTCAAGCAGTTTAAAGCACAATGGGGTGGAACAATGGCAGCCCCGCTTGCTCAGGGCCCCGGCACTTGCCTGGGTGCGCTGGGTGGTGACGCTGGCCCTGGATGTGACCACGGTTTGAGCCTGGCGGGATTGTTTCACGGCCTTCCAGATCATTTGACTGTAACATATAAGTGATTGCCCCATCTGTTAAATTTGCTGGGACAATCTTGGCAAATCTGAGATGTCCTGGGTCGAAAAGAAAATGTTTGTTTGCAAGTGAGAATGGGACAGTTCTGTAAGGGACAGGACTAAAGTTCCTGTAAAATGCTAAAACCAATCTTGGCAACTAAAAATTAAAGTGTAAGTAAGTTTTCGTGCAATTTTTTAGTTTATTAACCTCTTACCGACATCGGGCGTAATAGTACGCCGATGTCGGACTCCCTCCCTTTGATGTGGGCTCCGGCGGTGAGCCCACATCTTTCTGGGGACATCTCAGCTGTTTTAAAATGCAATAACGGGCGATCAAAAGATCATATCTGCACCAAAATGGTATCATTAAAAAGTCAGCTCGGCACTCAAAAAATAAGGCCTCACCCAACCCAAGATCACGAAAAATGGAGACGTTACGGGTATCAGAAAATGGCACAATTTTTATTTTTTTTAACAAAGTTTGGAATTTTTTTTCACCACTTAGATAAAAAAGAACCTAGACATGTTTGGTGTCCATCAACTCGTAATGACCTAGAGAATCATAATGTCAGTATTAGCATTCAGTGAACCTAGCAAAAAAAGCCAAACAAAAAAAAAGTGTGGGATTGTACTTTTGTTGCAATTTCACAGCAATTTTTTTTCCTGTTTCCTAATACACGACATGGTAAAACCAATGGGGTCATTCAAAAGTACAACTCGTCCAGCAAAAAAACAAGCCCTTACATGGCCATATTGACAGAAAAATAAAAAAGTTATGGCTCTGGAAAGAAGGGGAGCGAAAAAAGCAAAACCGAAAAAAGCTACGGGGGTTAAGGGGTTACCTTGCAGATCGGTGGGCATCTGGCTCCTAAGACCCCAATCGATCACACAGACAAAAAAAATAAACAGGCAGAAGCAGAATACGAATCCAACATACAGTGCCTTGCGAAAGTATTCGGCCCCCTGGAACTTTTCATCCTTTTCCCACATATCGTGCTTCAAACGTAAAGCTACCAAATGTAAATTTTTGGCGAAGAATCAAAAACAAGTGGAACACAATTGTGAAGCTGAACGAAATGTATTGATTATTTAAAATTTTTGTGGAAATTCAAAAACTGAAAAGTGGGGCGTGCAATATTATTCGGCCTCTTTAACTTAATTCTTTGTTGCACCACCTTTTGCTGCGATTACAGCTGCAAGTTGCTTGGGGTATGTCTCTATGAGTTTTGTACATCGAGAGACTGAAATTCTTGCCCATTCTTCCTTGGCAAACAGCTCGAGCTCAGTGAGGTTTGATGGAGATCGTTTGTGAACAGCAGTTTTCAGCTCTTTCCACAGATTCTCGATTGGATTGAGGTCTGGACTTTGACTTGGCCATTCTAACACCTGGATACGTTTATTTGTGAACCATTCCATTGTAGATTTTGCTTTATGTTTGGGATCATTGTCTTGTTGGAAGACAAATCTCCATCCCAGTCTCAGGTCTTTTGCAGACTCCAACAGGTTTTCTTCAAGAATGGTCCTGTATTTGGCTCCATCCATCTTCCCATCAATTTTAACCATCTTCCCTGTCCCTGCTGAAGAAAAGCAGGCCCAAACCATGATGCTGCCACCACCATGTTGTGCAGTGGGGATGGTGTGTTCAGGGTGATGAGCTGTGTTGCCTTTACCGTTTGGCATTGTTGCCAAAAAATTTGATTTTGGTTTCATCTGACCAGAGCACCTTCTTCCACACGTTTGGTGTGTCTCCCAGGTGGCTTGTTACAAACTTTAAACAACACTTTTTATGGATATCTTTGAGAAACGGCATTCTTCTTGCCACTCTTCCATAAAGGCCAGATTTGTGCAATGTACGACTGATTGTTGTCCTATGGACAGACTGTCCCACCTCAGCTGTAGATATCTGCAGTTCATGCAGAGTGATCATGGGCCTCTTGGCTGCATCTCTCATCAGTCTTCTCCTTGTTTGAGATGAAAGTTTAGAGGGACGGCCGGGTCTTGGTAGATTTGCAGTGGTATGATACTCCTTCCATTTTAATATGATCGCTTGTACAGTGCTCCTTGGGATGTTTAAAGTTTTGGAAATCATTTTGTATCCAAATCCAGCTATAAACTTCTCCACAACAGTATCACGGACCTGCCTGTTGTGTTCCTTGGTCTTCATGATGCTCTCTGTGTTTCAAACAGAACCCTGAGACTATCACAGAGCAGGTGCATTTATACGGAGACTTGATTACACACAGGTGGATTATATTTATCATCATTAGGCATTTAGGACAACACTGGATCATTCAGAGATCCACAATGAACTTCTGGAGTGAGTTTGCTGCACTAAAAGTAAAGGGGCCGAGTAATATTGCACGCCCAATTTTCAATTTTTGAATTTCCACAAAAATTTAAAATAACCAATAAATTTCATTCAACTACACAATTATGTTCCACTTGTTGATTCTTCACCAAAAATTCCACTTGTTGATTCTTCACCAAAAATTTACATTTGGTATCTTTATGTTTGAAGCATGGTATGTGGGAAAAGGTTGAAAAGTTCCAGGGGGCCGAATACTTTCGCAAGGCACTGTAAAACCTATATACACGAGCTAAGCCTGCTCCATACCAGGCAGGTGTACATTGTGTCATACAGCCGGCACCGGCCTCTTGTAACAGCGAGTGGAACAAGCGCTGATCGCTGCTGGTCAACTTTTGTGAATTCCGCTCTTGGGCTCCCTCCGGTGGTTGTAAGTAGCATTTTTGTGAGTTCTGCTCTTGGGCTCCCTCCTGTGGTTTTGAGTGGTATGGCTGCTTCTTGGATTTAGCTTCAGCAGCTGTTTTCACTGATCATCTTTCTGGCTCGGCTATATTAGTCTGGCCTTAACCCTCATTCAATGCCAGTTGTCAATTGTTCCTGCCTGGAGTCAATGCTCCTAGGATTTTCCTAACACTCTGACCAGTTCAGCAAAAGCTAAGTCCTTGCTTGTCCTTTTGCAGTTCACTTGTTGTGGACTTTGTTGTTCTGCACTTTCTATGTTTTGTTCATTTGTCCAGCTTATCAGTATGGATCTATTCAGCTAGGCTGGAAGCTCTGGGCAGCAGAGTTGCCCTCCACACCTTTAGTCAGGTGTGGAGATTTTTGCATTCCTCTGCGGTGGACTTTTTCTAGTTTTTATTACTGACTGCACAGCGTTCTGTCCTGTACTATTTCTATCTAGCTAGAAGTGGCCTCCTGTGCTTAATCTTGTTTCATACTACGTATGTCATTTCCTTCTCCTCTCACAGTCATTACATGTGGGGGGCTAATCTATCCTTTGGGGATTTTCTCTGAGGCAAGATAGTTTTCCTGCTTCTATGTTTAGGGGTAGTTAGCTCTTAGGCTGTGACGAGATGCCTAGGCAGAGTTAGGAGCATTCCACGGCTACTTCTAGTGTTGTGTCGAGCTTAGGGACTGCGGTCAGTATAGTTACCACCTGCTCAGAGCTAGCCGCATGTCGCTCCTTAATCACCAGATCATAACAGTACAACTGGCCAAAAATGAGCTGAATTCATCTCAAAAGAAGGAAAAGAAAAAGAGTTCTGAGCCATTTTTTTTCTCTTTAGTTTGTTTTGTCTTTTTCCTTCCTCATATCTCTGGGTGATTCAGGATTTGGATGCAGGCATGGATGTTCAGGGGTTGTTTTCTCGTGTGGATCAGCTTGCTGCAAGAGTACAGAGTATTCAAGATTATGTTGTTCAGACTCCGGCCTTAGAGCCTAGAATTCCTACTCCGGATTTGTTTTATGGGGATAGATCTCAGTTTTTGAACTTTAAAAATAACTGCAAATTGTTTTTTGCTCTGAAACCCCGTTCCTCTGGTGACCCCATTCAGCAAGTAAAGATAGTTATTTCTCTGCTGCGTGGCGACCCTCAGGACTGGGCATTCTCTCTTGAGTCAGGGGATCCGGCATTGCTCAATATAGATGCATTCCTTCAATCGCTCGGATTATTGTATGACAAACCTAACTCTGTAGAGCATGCTGAGAAAACACTATTGGCCCTGTGTCAGGGTCAGGAAGCGGCAGAATTGTACTGCCAGAAATTTAGAAAATGGTCTGTGCTCACTAAATGGAATGAGGACGCTCTGGCAGCAATTTTCAGAAAGGGTCTTTCTGAAGCCCTTAAAGATGTTATGGTGGGTTTTCCCACGCCTGTTGGTTTGAGCGAATCTATGTCTCTGGCCATTCAGATTGATCGGCGCCTGCGCGAACGCAAAGTGGTGCACCATATGGCAGTGTCCTCTGAGTAGAGTCCTGAACCTATGCAATGTGATAGGATTTTGACTAGAGCAGAACAGAGGGGATACAGACGTCAGAATGGGCTGTGTTTTTACTGTGGCGATTCTGCTCATGCTATTTCTGATTGCCCTAAGCGTATTAAGAGGGTCGCTAGGTCTGTTACCATTAGTACTGTGCAGCCTAAGTTTCTTCTGTCTGTGACCCTGATTTGCTCATTGTCATCTTTTTATGTCATGGCATTTGTGGATTCGGGCGCTGCCCTCAACTTAATGGACTTAGAATTCGCCAGGCGCTGTGGTTTTTCCTTGGAACCTTTGCAGAGTCCCATACCCTTGAGGGGTATTGATGCTACACCATTGGCCAAGAATAAACCTCAGTATTGGACTCAGCTGACTATGTGCATGGCTCCTGCACATCAGGAAGATTGCCGTTTTCTGGTGTTGCATAATTTACATGATGTTGTTGTACTGGGTTTTCCATGGTTACAAGTACACAATCCAGTGCTGGATTGGAAATCAATGTCTGTGACTAGTTGGGGTTGTCAAGGGGTACATAGTGACGCTCCTTTGATGTCAATTTCCTCTTCCCCCTCTTCTGATGTTCCTGAATTTTTGTCAGATTTCCAGGATGTATTCGATGAGCCCAAGTCCAGTTCCCTTCCTCCACATAGGGACTGTGATTGTGCTATTGACTTGATTCCTGGCTGTAAGTTCCCTAAGGGCCGACTTTTCAATCTGTCTGTGCCGGAGCATGCCGCCATGCGGAGCTATGTTAAGGAGTCTTTGGAGAAGGGGCATATTCGGCCGTCTTCGTCACCATTGGGAGCGGGATTCTTTTTTGTTGCCAAGAAGGATGGCTCCTTAAGACCCTGTATTGATTATCGCCTTCTTAATAAGATCACGGTCAAATTCCAATACCCTTTACCTTTGCTCTCTGATTTGTTTGCTAGGATTAAGGGGGCTAGTTGGTTTACCAAGATTGACCTTCAAGGGGCATATAATCTTGTTCGTATTAAACAGGGTGACGAATGGAAAACTGCATTTAACACGCCCGAAGGCCATTTTGAATACCTGGTGATGCCTTTCGGGCTTTCTAATGCTCCTTCTGTATTTCAGTCCTTTATGCATGATATTTTCCGCAATTATCTTGACAAATTCTTGATTGTGTATTTGGATGATATTTTGATTTTTTCCAATGATTGGGAGTCTCATGCGAAGCAGGTCAGGATGGTATTCCAGATCCTTCGTGATAATGCTCTATTTGTGAAGGGGTCTAAGTGCCTATTTGGAGTTCAGAAGGTCTCTTTTTTGGGTTTTATTTTTTCCCCTTCGTCTATAGAAATGGATCCTGTTAAGGTCCAAGCCATTCATGACTGGATTCAACCCACATCTGTGAAGAGCCTTCAGAAATTTTTGGGCTTTGCTAATTTTTATCGCCGTTTCATTGCCAACTTCTCTAGTGTGGTTAAACCCCTGACCGATTTGACGAAGAAAGGCGCTGATGTGACTAATTGGTCCTCTGAGGCTGTTGAGGCCTTTCAGGAGCTTAAACGCCGATTTACTTCTGCCCCTGTCTTGCGTCAGCCGGATGTTTCTCTTCCCTTTCAGGTTGAGGTTGACGCTTCTGAGATTGGGGCAGGGGCCGTTTTGTCACAGAGGAATTCTGATGGTTACTTGATGAAGCCATGTGCCTTCTTTTCCCGAAAGTTTTCGCCTGCGGAATGCAATTATGATGTTGGCAATCGGGAGTTGTTGGCTGTGAAGTGGGCATTTGAGGAGTGGCGACATTGGCTTGAGGGAGCCAAGCATCGCATTGTGGTCTTGACCGATCATAAGAATCTGATTTACCTTGAGTCGGCCAAGCGGCTGAACCCTAGACAGGCTCGGTGGTCCCTGTTTTTCTCCCGTTTTGATTTTGTGGTCTCGTATCTTCCAGGATCTAAGAATGTTAAAGCGGATGCCCTCACTAGGAGTTTTTTGCCGGATTCTCCTGGAGTCCTTGAGCCGGTTGGCATTCTTAGGGAAGGGGTGATTCTGTCTGCCATCTCCCCTGATTTGCGGTGGGCGCTTCGGGAGTTTCAGGCTGATAAACCTGACCACTGTCCTGTGGGGAAGTTGTTTGTTCCTGATAGATGGACAAGTAAGGTAATTTCTGAGGTCCATTGTTCTGTGTTGGCCGGTCATCCTGGGATTTTTGGTACCAGAGATTTGGTTGCTAGGTCCTTTTGGTGGCCTTCCTTGTCGCGGGATGTGCGTTCTTTTGTGCAGTCCTGTGGGACTTGTGCCCGGGCTAAGCCTTGCTGTTCCCGCGCTAGTGGGTTGCTTTTGCCTTTGCCCATCCCGGAGAGGCCTTGGACGCATATTTCCATGGATTTTATTTCGGATCTTCCTGTGTCCCAGAGGATGTCTGTTATCTGGGTGGTTTGTGACCGGTTCTCTAAAATGGTCCATTTGGTACCTTTGCCTAAATTGCCTTCCTCCTCTAATTTGGTTCCATTGTTTTTTCAACATGTGGTTCGTTTGCATGGCATTCCGGAGAATATTGTGTCTGACAGAGGTTCCCAGTTTGTTTCCAGGTTTTGGCGGGTCTTTTGTGCTAGGATGGGTATTGATTTGTCTTTTTCTTCGGCGTTCCATCCTCAGACAAATGGTCAAACTGAGCGAACTAATCAAACCTTGGAGACCTATTTGAGATGCTTTGTGTCTGCTGATCAGGATGATTGGGTGACTTTCTTGCCGTTGGCCGAGTTTGCCCTTAATAATCGGGCCAGTTCGGCTACTTTGGTTTCGCCTTTCTTTTGTAATTTTGGTTTCCATCCTCGTTTTTCTTCAGGGCAGGTTGAGCCTTCTGATTGTCCCGGTGTAGATTCTGTGATGGACAGGTTGCAGCAGATTTGGACTCATGTGGTGGACAATTTGACGTTGTCCCAGGAAAAGGCTCAGCGTTTTGTTAACCGCCGTCGGTGTGTTGGTCCTCGGCTTCGTGTGGGGGATTTGGTATGGTTGTCCTCTCGTCATGTTCCTATGAAGGTTTCTTCCCCTAAGTTCAAGCCTCGGTTTATTGGTCCTTATAAGATTTCTGAGATTATCAATCCTGTGTCTTTTCGTTTGGCCCTTCCAGCCTCTTTTGCCATCCACAATGTTTTCCATAGATCTTTGTTGCGGAGATATGTGGTGCCCGTTGTTCCATCTGTTGATCCTCCTGCCCCGGTGTTGGTTGAGGGGGAGTTGGAATATGTGGTTGAGAAAATTTTGGATTCTCGTTTTTCGAGGCGGAAGCTTCAGTATCTTGTCAAGTGGAAGGGTTATGGCCAGGAGGATAATTCTTGGGTTGTTGCCTCCGATGTTCATGCCGCCGATTTGGTTCGTGCTTTTCATTTGGCTCGTCCTGATCGGCCTGGGGACTCTGGTGAGGGTTCGGTGACCCCTCCTCAAGGGGGGGTACTGTTGTGAATTCCGCTCTTGGGCTCCCTCCAGGGGTTGTAAGTAGCATTTTTGTGAGTTCTGCTCTTGGGCTCCCTCCTGTGGTTTGAGTGGTATGGCTGCTTCTTGGATTTAGCTTCAGCAGCTGTTTTCACTGATCGTCTTTCTGGCTCGGCTATATTAGTCTGGCCTTATCCCTCATTCAATGCCAGTTGTCAATTGTTCCTGCCTGGAGTCATTGCTCTTAGGATTTTCCTGACACTCTGACCAGTTCAGCAAAAGCTAAGTCCTTGCTTGTCCTTTTGCAGTTCACTTGTTGTGGACTTTGTTGTTCTGGACTTTCTATGTTTTGTTCATTTGTCCAGCTTATCAGTATGGATCTATTCAGCTAGGCTGGAAGCTCTGGGCAGCAGAGTTGCCCTCCACACCTTTAGTCAGGTGTGGAGATTTTTGCATTCCTCTGCGGTGGACTTTTTCTAGTTTTTATTACTGACCGCACAGCGTTCTGTCCTGTACTATTTCTATCTAGCTAGAAGTGGCCTCCTGTGCTTAATCTTGTTTCATACTACGTATGTCATTTCCTTCTCCTCTCACAGTCATTACTTGTGGGGGGCTAATCTATCCTTTGGGGATTTTCTCTGAGGCAAGATAGTTTTCCTGCTTCTATCTTTAGGGGTAGTTAGCTCTTAGGCTGTGACGAGATGCCTAGGCAGAGTTAGGAGCATTCCACAGCTACTTCTAGTGTTGTGTCGAGCTTAGGGACTGCGGTCAGTATAGTTACCACCTGCCCAGAGCTAGTCGCATGTCGCCCCTTAATCACCAGATCATAACAGTCAAGCACCCACATGCACTTAAGTAACAAAATCCCGGTGTTATGTCAACTTGAGCAACCATTGACACCCCCCGTCTGCAAACCTCCAAATTTTGGGGTACCAGTGGATGGCCATGGCTTCTGGGGGCCTGCTGTAAGTCCTTCATTGCCGCCATCTTGGGCCTCCTAGAAAGCCCAGCAGAGGAGGTTAGTATTTGAAGTGTAAATTGCAAGTTCAGAAAAGGTTCCAAAAAATAGGGTAGCAAAAAGTATTAAAAATATTTTAAAAATTAAAAATAAAAAAACACATACAGGCTTTAATTATCCCTCTTCCTTTTTTCAATACTAAGAAATAAAAATAAATATATATATGCAGCGCCCCAGAGTCCTGGTGGTTGCAGTAATGTCGCTCTGCCACTAAGGGGAGTGATGTTATGTCTGATTGCACTAAAGGAGTTCACCTGACCAGGTATCACAGTCACACATTACACTTCACAGTTCGGCCACCAGGGGGAGCATAAGGCACTATGTATTAGGCCACTCCTCACACTCTGGTAAAACTGGGGGTTGGACAGGAAGTTAGGGAGAACGCAGCCTGGGAGAGCTCCAGGGAGGACCTGTCAGGGGTGGGTTCCTGGCAGGTACCTAGCAGAGAGGACAGATCATTACGGAGCCGCGCCTGCACTACCTTGCGGCGGCATCCTAAGGAAGGACAAGAAGCGAAGGATATTGTGGAGAAGTGAGAAACGAAATCGCAGCACAAGGAGATAAACTGGTAGGAGTCGTGCTCCGAGATCGGCAACATCCTACTGAGGCGCGTAGCCGGTGGCCGGAACGCCGAGGAAGTAATAGACTTCAAGCATTACTTCAAACAGCGGCAGGACAGTTGATTATAGGTTGGCTATAGACATAGGGGGCAAGCATGGAGAGGGGCGTCTCTAGGGTCCCAGAATAGTTCCGAGCCTACCCGTCATACGGGTGCGTCCTAGCCAGATAAACTTGGGGGACGGAGAAGAGAAAGAACGAATACGAAAGTTGTGAGGACTATCCTGAATGCTCAGCAGGGAAGGACTACAACACACAGGCGCTAGTTGGTAGGCACTGATTTCCACCTGCAAAAAGAACTCTGGATGTGCCTTCGGACCGGCCAGACTCAGCTAGCCCTGTTAGCAGTGCTCTGGATTGCGGATCCCGAAGTCTTCAGTAAAAAAGGTAAAGAGACTGCAACCCTGTATCCTCGTTATTAACTGCGCCTCACATCATCACCACCTACACTACTGGGAAGCCCTGGGGATATATTTCACCTGTGGGAAGGTATACCATCTAGCTGCCATTCCATCACCCCAGCGGACCCCTAAGCAGCGTCAGTCACCCTGACCGAATACCACAGGTGGCGTCACGAACCCTTGACAAACTTTCATCACCCCTTTTATTGGACGCTCCTTAGCAGGGTCACGGACCGGGTCCAGCCACCGTGACAACCCCAGTACCGAGACAGAGAGGAGCGGTACCGAGTACTCCGCGGCCCTGTGTCTGGAGGCACTCTATATATATTTGCTATTGCCCAATTCTTAGCAATATAACATTATTTGGCATGTAGGGTTAGCGCCATGAAAACATTTTTTTCTTCACTTAAAAAATAAAATAAAACAAGATAAATAAAATTTGGTATCGATGTCATCGTGCTGATCTGGAGAATTATATCATCTGGTCATTTTTACTCTTCAATCAATTCCATAAAAATGAAGCCCAAAAAACAATGGGGGAACTGCACTTTTTTTTCTCCACCGTGTCATCTCACTTGGAATTGTTTTTCTTGTCTTCCAGAACATTACATAGTAAAGTGAAAGGTGTCATTCAAAACCACAGCCGTCCAGTAAAAAAGCAAGAACTCATATGGCTATATCAACAGAAAAATAAATAAGTTATGGCTCTTGTAGGGAAGGAAAAAAAGTGAAACAATTTATATTCATTCTGTTAGGAAGTGGTTAATGTTGATAAGTCTGACCTATCCTACGGCACCCTCGTGATAAACTGATTGAAGATACCACTGTTGTGAATGGGAGGCGGCACAGCTCTGTACATTGTGTTGTGGCCATGAATGGTACTGCAAATTGGACCTCCACCAATCTCATAGTGATTTTGATATGATGACCTAACGTAAAGACCCCATACACATTAGAATAAGGTTGACCAAACCTGCCAATATCAACTAGTTTGACAGACACTCCAATGGGTATGGAGGCACTGACTATCGAGGGAGACGTCGATTGGACATGTTCGATTTCGTACTGCTGATCTCCCTGTCCTCCTGGAGATAAGCTGCTGGCAGAGTTATCTGATGGTATATTTTTCATAGAAAACGCAGGAGCACTGATTCAGCCAACTATGGCAGAGTTGGCTGAGATGTCTGTCAGTTGAACGATTGGCCAGAGCATTGTTTGGTTGACAGCCATCTAATGTGTATGGCCGGGTTAAGGATAGATGAAAACAGCCAATACTTTCAAAGGAGTTGTCCGAAAAATAACAAATATTATCTATCCAAAGGGTATATGATAAATGACACATATGATCTCTGGAGGACTGACTGCTGGGACCCTTGTAAGGCTATGTGCACACGTAGGAAAAGAGGTGCAGAATTTTTTGCTCAAAATCCGCATCTCCTGGCAGAATCCGCAGCTGCGGATTTGCAACGGATTTTGTGCAGTTTTTATGCGGAATTGATGGGGATTTTGTCTGGTTTTTCTGCGGTTTTTGCCACTGTGGATTTTTAACATGGAGGGGTGCAGAAACGCTGCAGATCCGCACAAAAGAAGTGACATGCACTTCTTTGAAATCCGCAGCAATTCCGCACTGATTTTTCTGCACCATCTGCACAGCTTTTTTTTAATCCCATTGAATAACATTGTACTATACATCACAGTGCGTGGAAAAATCCACTGCAGATCTGCAGCAAATCCGCATCGTGTCCACATAGCCTTAGAGGGTAGAAAGCGGAAGATGTAATTAATTAACGTTCCCCAGCCTTCACAACCAAATGTTGCCATCTGCCGGTCAAACCGAGCAGACAGAAACTGTAAGATGGTGGAAGCATTCCTGGTGGGAAGAACTTGAAAGGTGAGAAGACAGCTGGGGTGCAATTGTTAAATATAAAAGGTCGGGATGGCGAAGTAGAAACTCTGTTGGTGCCAGGATGTGAGAAGGAGAACTTGTGTTCATCCACGAAGCATCGATACAGAAGAGTAGCTTGATACTGAAGCAGGTGAGACATCGTTGGTCAAGCACAAATGACAGACTTCGTTGGTCAAGACCCAAAGTTCAGACTTCGCAGGTCAAGACTCAGAGCCCAGACTTTGCAGGACAAGGCCCAATGTCCAGACTCGGCAGGTCAAACACCAAATGTCGGGTGCTGATATTTGGACAGGAGGGAACGTCTGTCATGCTGATTACAAGTTCTGAGTGAATCAGTGCTTTACTTCCAGCTTAGACATACAGTACAGGGTGTGGTCGTGGGTTGCGCTTGAGGGAGCGAAGGTGGTCAGTAAGACAAACCCATTGAGTGCCAAGCGACTCATCTATTGAGGACTTGCTGCCTAGCGAGAAGTACCGGTGACCCCTGTTAGGGCCAGTGTAACAATCAAGAGCACCTGAAAAGAGTACAACAGTGATGGGCCCAGCATTGAGAGTGACGCCCGTCAAGTTAAGACATAAAGGCATCAATAGATGTTCAACTGTTAGATAATAACGACGGTGCATATAAACAGAACATTGAGTAAAATATTACATTCAGCTTAATAAGTATCGCAACATACTGTGCTACCCTTATTGTTATTACTTCCAATATTGCATCTATCTATCTATCTATCTATCTATCTATCTATCTATCTATCTATCTATCTATATCCTTATGTCTAGATCCCATCTGTGTTAAAGTGTTGGTTGACTACCTCTACCTTCCCCTTGTCTGCATTGTTACATCCAAGTAATCTGCTTACACCCTCATCACGAGAACAAGAATCGAGCAGTAGCGAGTCACTCCATTCACCACTGCTCCATTCTCTGTTGATAGGAGCGGTGGTCGCACATGCTCACTACTGCTCCATTCAAACAGCAGACCTCTTCTGTTTTTGAGATCGATGAGGTCTCAAGCAACAGAACCCTGAGCAATCATACCATTATCATCTATCCTTTGGGAAATTGGTGTTTTTTTTTACGGACCAATCCATTTAAGCCTCTATATCTACAATCCACCAGTGATTCTGAACCATGATTACCACTAGCTCAGTCACTTATGGGTTATCTTATAGACAGTAGATGCTTTGAAGGTGACATCGAGCTAATGCTACTGGTTCCCAGTGCATCAACTCAAGTCACCCATATGCTACGTTAGCCCCTTGAAAAATCCTTGGAAAGTCAGGCCATACATCCTAGGCAGAAGGCACCAGGGTTCTTTGATGTACGAATGAAAGTAGAGGTTCCTCAAGGTGATACCGTAGGCAGAAGACCTAAGAGAGATCTTTCTACAGGTAAATCAAGGTAAGTAGATGTTTTAGGGTTTGTAAAGACATCACGTAATGTAATCCTGAAAATATGTTTTATTTTTATGTACAGTACAGGGATAATGAGCATCAGTGACGCTTGACCATCAAGTCAACAAAAAGATGTAATTAGCACTTCATACCACACCTCGCCTCCACTGCCACAAATATGTACATCCTGAATTCTCTTCCTCCCACTCCTTGTATTTACCACTGAAACCAAAGCCCCACCTTGAAACTCCCAAGGGTGAAGAGAGCCCCCATATAGAGCACCTTAATAAACCGGCAACCAGTGTATTCCCAACTCCCGAAGAGCCAAGCTACACCTAAGCTCCTCGATATACGGCTTACTTCCCAATACAGGAATTTGTGACTACTTCAATATAAGAGGATGGTCTCCTACTTGCTGCTGTGTCTTCTAGCCATTTGTGCAATTCCAGGTATGTACTTATATATATTTATTGAAGTTCTTATATTGCTTCTCCAAAGTGCAAGGACTACCAATGGTGCCACCAGCTTCAGCCTATGTTGCTCAGGGGAGGATAAACCAATGTGCTCATGTTGCAACCTATATTACAGTCCAAAGCTGTAGTCACAATTCTGCAGACTTAAAAGTTAAGATCTTCTATCATTTCCTGAGTAGATAATGTTTGCACAAAGCTTGTTTAGGTATCAAGTATAGTCTTAACCCCAAGTACAGGTGCACTAAAACTAATTGCTCCTCCTTGGAATCTAGAAGCTCAGATAAGCTACTTGGGATATGCTTACACACAAGATTGATGAGGGTTTCTAGTAATAACCACCTTAATTATGAATGCAGCCCTGAGGTATAAAACAAGATGTAGATTAGGTTCAATAATTAAATATAATTTACTGAAATTTTTCATACATGTATCTGAACTGTTAATTGGTGGTCATAAAAGCACTATTAGTACATTTCCTATTGATATCCAAAGCTTATTCAAAAAGTAATTGAAGTAGAATTTTATCTGAAGCAGAATCCACTCCAAAAAAAACTCTTTGTGAACAAACTAGATGAGAACACAAAGTTTTGTGAGTAGTTTTTGTATCAGAATCTAAGTGGAACCTGAGCAGAAACTCTCCGAATCCTCCTCAAAATCTCAAATGTCTTCCAAAACTTGGAGTTTTTATTCAATGTTGGCTTAGAAAACTCTACAAAAAGACTCAGTGTGCACTAAGTCAATATGTCATTTCTTGAGATGTTTCTGCTTGAAAAAAAACATTCTCTGAATTGGCTTCTGAATTAACTAAAGCAGAAAAAAAAAAATTCAATAGGTAACAACGGCATCAAAAAGCACACCAAAAAAATTACTATTTTGAAGCTTTTTAATGAGAATTTTTCAGCCTGAGAAATCCACGTCAAGAAAACTCTGCTTGAAGATATCCTAAGACTATGGTATATTTAAACTTGGTAAATCTGGAACACATATTACCTAACAAAATGAGGTTAATCTACAGCAAAATGCAAATTCTGTGAGGATGAATTTCAGGATATGCTAGGATGGTCAACAAAATAAATGACCGGGAGGTCGGGGTGCCAACTGTTGGTAAAGCCAGCTACTCCTGACTTCATTCCTCCAGAGTAGATGGCCTCATATGTGTAGGGCTTTTTCCATCCAACCGTGGTGGTGTTGCTCATTAATCTGAGAAAGCTTTATATGCCACAGATATGCAAGTTTATTTTTTACCCTTAGGGAGAATCTGGTCAAACAAGTTTCCATATCTCAACTTCCTGGACCCCTGTGTGACACAGAGGAAGAGAAGTGAGATAATGGGTCTATAGTTGCTCCTGAATTCTGAGGTTTTGGGAGGCATCTGGGGAAGCTGTATCAGGCCATTGTTATAGAAGGAGCTGCTGATAATAACAAAAACATATTTCTGTCCACCACCAAAAAACAACGGGTGACATGTTTGTAACCTCAGAAAACAAGCCCATTATCCTCTTGTTATCCGCCCTGATATTTTCCATCAACGACGAGTCTTCTGTTGGCTAAGACCATCATTAGTGGTAATGACTTGATCAGAATCATGAATCACAGACTGTGTATGATCTCAAAAAAACAAACCACAATACAGGAGCCGCTACAATAAAGGGTCCGCTTGTGCTCATGATACACAAAGTGGCTTCATGAGAAATGCACATGAAAGAAGATCGGCTGCTGGATTACACCTCCTTACAGTCCCATGACTTGGACTCTCCAGATATCGACACTAGTTATGGCCATAGTTGGCTAAAATTAAAACAAATATTTTGACCATTAGGTACAAATCTTTGACTTACCTTGGTTATTTTAAGTCCCCCATAAATATTAAATACTTCTTAGCCGAATGATCATTCAGCTGGCAGCTGTGTCTCCCGAATCCTCCATATGGAGGAGCAATCGATTCAGCAGAGCTCTCTTTTGTTCTCCATGAGAGAACTGCTGCCAGACCCCTTTGTCACCTCCAGACCCTTCTGTCACCTCCAGACTCCTCTACCCCCTAGGTCCTTCTTTCACCTCCAGACCCCTCTATCCTCCCAGACTCTTCTGTCATCTTCAACCTACTCTATCCCATCCAGAATCTTGTCCACCTCCAGACCACTTTGTCCCCTCCAGATCTCTCAATCACCTCCAGACCCTTTTGTCATCTCCAGACCCTTTTATCGCTTCCAGACTTCTCTATCCCCTCCAGACTCTTGCCCTCCTTCATACCCCCTGCCCCTCCAGACCCCTTCTACCCTTCCAGATTCCTCTATCCCTTCCAGACCCCTATGCCCTCCAGACTCTTGTCCCCCTCCAGACTGCTCTATCACTTGAAGAATTCTCTATCCCCCCAAGTCTCCTGTCACTCCCAGACCCCCAAGTCACCTCCAGACTCCCTCTATTCCCTCGAGACCCTTCTGTCGCCTTCAGACTCCTCTATTGCCTTAAGTCCCCTCTGTCACCCTCCAGACCCCTCAGTCTTCTCCAGACTCCTCTGGCACCTCCAGACTCCTCTATCTCCTACAGGCCCCCTTGTCCTCTCAAGAACCCTCAGTCCTCTCCAGACTCGTCAGTCCCCTACAGACCTCTCAATCCCTTCCAGACTCCTGTGTCACCTCCAGACTTCTCTACCCCCTCCAGACTCCTCTATTACCTCCACAACCTGTCACCTCCAGACCCTTCGTTTACCTCCAGACCATTCTGTCACCTCCAGACTCCTCCATATCCTCCAGATTCGTCTATGTCCTTCAGGCTATTATTCCCCTCCAAATCCTTCTGTCCCCTCCAGACTCCTCTAACACCTCTATACCTCTCTGTCACCTCCAGACTTATCTGTCCCCTCCAGACCACTCAGTCCCTTCAAGACCCCTCAGTCACCTCCAGACTTCTTTATTCCCTTCAGAATTTCTGACCCCTCCCACATTTAAAAAAAAAATGGCGAGAGCATCAGAAAAAGGTGCCAAGTAGCAAATTTTAGAACCATCACAATTGTGATTCATGGCCCTTTATAAATGTCTTCTGTAACAATCACAGTTACTGTTTTAGCCAATACCCATCAACACTTAGAGGGAGCTTAGGAGCAGTCTTAAGGCATACAGTTAAAGGGGTTGTCCAAGATTTAGAAAGTAAAAATCCAGGTGTCAAAAAAAAGTACTCAGCTTTTAAAACCTCATCAATTCATTGAGATGTTCTGGTGGCAACTCATCAGTATATCATGTGATTGGTGAGCGTTTTCTCTCCATTCTGGGTTATATGGGGGTCCTGAGCGTTAAGGACTCCCATTCCTGGTGTTTACGTGCTATAAGCCTTGCCATGTTGAGACCAGCCTAATATATAGTTTCCTCTAAATCAGTGGTGGGCACCTCGTTACCCTCCTGACTCGACCACCCCATTTTTCTAGGCATGCTTCATAATTACGTTACAACATCTCAAGTATGACCACAACCACTGTGCCCAGAGTAGTTACAGCACCGCTAATATAATTAATTTCTAATTGTTCTATATGTTGTTTCTTTTAGGACAAGGCCAGACAACAGTAAGAGAGTGTAATGCCTGTAATTTTAGGTTTTTATCCACTTGTTTTTTAACCACGTCCTACAGAGCTCAATGTCAAGAAAATTCATTCTGTGGAGTCACTAACTACAACTTAGGTAAGTGTTCATTATGACTATTAAGTGTGACTACAAAATAATGGTTTACCCATGAATTCCTCCTGTAAGATCAGACCATACTAACTGCACATAGTTATACATCCCATATAAATCACAGATATGATGGTGATGAAATAAATGGGGCCATGAATAGGATAAGGCGGCATATGGAGATTTCATGTATCATCTGATGCCATCTAGTTGACCAAGTAAAACGTTCTTGAGATGGTATCCACATGAGATGGTAGCTGACCGGTCATTCCATTGACAGCTATTATTCCAGAACCTCAACCCCACCACCCCTCCCAACACAAATTCGTGTCCCCCATTGTCTTCTAAAGTACTTCTCTGCCAGAGACTTTTGGTGGTGGATTGTCTCTTCTAGGAACAAAGGGCTTATGTGATGAGATCCAAGAACTGATCTTTCTCTTCCTCAATATCAGCCATTGGGATTAAGTCAAGAGGCCTCCATACCCATTAGATGGTTGTCCAGTCTTGCCAAAATCGATAGGTGTGGTTGACACTGACCTACAGTATCTGGCCAGCTTTAGAGTTAAACCAAGCATAGCTAAAAATAAAGCTCAACTAGATTACAGTTAGACTGGTGGTCCGTCTACGCCCATCCTACGTACAACCTGGTTTGACCTATGTTCCATAAAAGACGTCTATGAAAAATAATTCTATGTTTTACCACGTCCTACTGTATGTCATATATTGAATTGATATGGAGACTTCCAATTGGGACACAAAATGCTCCCGAAGTGCATATTGATCTTTCATGGCTCTGTATTACTAAAGTGTCATCTTGATTTCTTTTTTTTTTTTCTCCGAAAAACAGCAAACATTGCTTTTTTTGCTAAAACTGGATGCTTTGAGTCAACAATCTGCAATCAGAGCCTACAAGGTACAGGTGTCCTCAAATTTGTGTTCGGCAATACCACCTGCTGTATATCGAATCTGTGCAATGGAAGCTTCACAGCTCAAGCTCCTCACCTGGCTGTTCTAGGACTGCTCAGCGTTTTCCTGATCTATATCATGTCTTGAAGACATCCATGTTTCTCCGAAGGCTTTTATGAACAAACCATATGGTTAATAATGTCCTCAGCCGATGCTCCTACACTTACCCTGGATGGACCTAACTTGGAAGACTTATTTTTCTCTGCACATTCCAGAGATGATCGTAAAATCACCGGCTAAAACATAATTATGTCCTTAATATTCTCCCCTCTTATTCTATCATTAGCACTTCCAAGTTTCGGGTGATATTCTGATTTTATGTATTAAAAGAATAATCATTTTATAATTAAAACTTCTGTCCTTTCTTCTACTTTACTCGATTCATCTCTATTTTTAAGATCTTTGCTCGAAAGTCCATCTATGAGCTATTTGATTGCATTTTTGTATGTAATACTACATTTCTCCAGTAGTGGCCACTATAAGGACAAGTAGATCTTTAGTCTAGTGGGCGGCCCCAATTACTGAATGACTGTGCATAAGTAGGACCGCCCACTGGACTCCTAACCATATCAAACAATAAAAGACACAATTCATACTGAATCTTTTCCCACAAAACTATATATAAATTTGCTTCTCTTGATCTGCCCACAGATATTACTACATGTATGACATCCCAGGAAATTGATAATACCATAGCCCCCTTTAAATAAACTAAATATACTTTATTAGCATGATGTTTTGTGCCTAGTTTAGAGATATAATGGAAAATATGTACAGGTTTCTAATCTTCGGACTTGTGTCCTCCTGGGATAAATTTGGCAGGCCTATATTTCGACATTCTGGAAACGGATGGAAATGCCTTCTCGGCCAATACCTGGATGAAGCGGGCCATGACTGCGGACACTGAGCGCTGGAGCGTGCATTTTCAGTCCTTTCCACTGTGTTGAAATGGGCAAGCGGGAACTAGGTGGGCATCCGAACAGGAGCTGCGGGGAATCGTTAAGCATGAGTATCCCCTTTTAACCAAAAACAGAAAATTATTTAAGCTTTTCAACAGATATCCCGATGTGAAAGGGCATAGGAACCTCTCTGGTCATGTTTTTAAACCTAAATATTGGCGATGAGCGAACGTGCTGGGATAAGGTGATATCTGAGCATGATCAGGAGCATAACACCTTCTCCGAGCATGTTTGCTCATCACTAATAAATATACATAAATTTGGCTAAAAAAAATTGAAAAGGGGTTTTATTACATATTTTAGACTGATTGACTTCTACAGCCTCTATGTATCACTGTACAGACGCAGAATGAGTGAATTGTTAGTGAGCTCCTTTGACGGCAGGACCCTTTCCCTCTTCTACTAAATCGTTTAGTACCATGACTCAACTTTGATTTGGCCATAAATCAGTCTAGCTCAGGCTTCAAAAGAAGACAGGGGGAGGTCTAAGGGAAAGGATCAACATTGACTAGTAGGATTGTTACATCAATAAGCGGTACTAGAGTTCAAGTCCTCTTTCCCTTTGCATAGGAAAATACACATAAAAGTTGCAAATTCCCTATTGTGAGAATGAGGACACTGCTAACACATTCTGCAATCTGCTATGTACAATGATACATAGAGGCTGTAGAAGCAAAATATCCAAAATTTGTAATTAAACTCTACAGCAGATATGCTTTTTAGCCAAAAATACATGCATTTTAATTGAAAAAAAAAAGAAATATCTTTTAAATTGTACATTTATCAAAAAAATTACAGGATTATTATTTTTTTTCCCCAACCTTTAGATGTAGCCCCTAAATTGTGCCGGAATTGGGTGTTTCTAACATGAAGATATCTAATATTTCTGTCTGTTTGACAAACAAGAAGTAACTGAGGCTTTTTGAGTGAGCCGAGGTGGAGATCTCCATTGTGCTCCAATCCCATACCATAAATTCTATGTCTTAAAATGAGCAAACAGCTTTCTCCCTGTGTCACATTCAGTCCAGAAATTATTATTTTCTTTCCAGGCCACTTATACTAATCGTCACCGAAAAATGAAAAATTGTAATTTAGAATCAGGAGAATCTAAAACATTGCAAGCCGCTGACCCTTATCTACTCATTAATTACATATTATTAATTATAGGACAATATTATATATTTTACTTGATATTTGTACTGCATCTTAGAGCTACAAATAAGCCTCTTTGCAGAAACTCAGTCTAGATGCATGCACGCTAAATGAGAGGTAAAATGAAAAAAAACCCGATAAAGCTGTTTGCTGAAGGACTTTGAGGGTCACAAGGAACCAGTCATGTCTTAAAGGCGCTGTACGAAACTGCATAAAAACAAGGGTCTGATCTCTGTCCAGAAACAGCGCCACTTTAATCCAGAGGCTGTGTCTGGTACTGCAACAATTACGCAAATTGGACAGAGCTACAATACCAGACAAAACTGTGGTTTCTGACCGCCTGAGAATATAACTTGTAAAACTGGTGACAACTGTGATTCTCTCTGTGGATAATAGAGGCAGCCGTTCTGCACGATGGCCATACTAATGTCACATTTATAAATGCCGATGCAATTATAACCATTATTAAAGTTTGTTTTAATTATTAAATGTCTGGTGTCGTGATGTACAAAGTGAGTGGCCTTTTTATTGTGAATGATTATGGATAGTTCATAGCCAGGGGCATAACGACCGCCGTCACAGAGGCCTGTGAGAGTGGGAACCCGCTGACGTCAGCACAAACTTCAACTGGATGTCGACCCCTGTCGGGTCCGTGCGCGGCAATACATGTTGACGACGGTGGTGAGGCGGCAGCTCGGGTGGTGGTGAGGAGGCAGCGGCTCGGGTGGTTGGTGAAGTGGCAGCGGCTTGGGTGGTTGGTGAGGCGGTAGCTCGGGTGGTTGGTGACGTGGCAGCGGCTCAGGTGGTTGGTGAAGTGGCAGCGGCTCGGGTGGTTGGTGAGGCGGTAACTCGGGTGGTTGGTGACGTGGCAGCGGCTCGGGTGGTTGGTGAGGCGGCAGCTCGGGTGGTGGTGAGGCGGCAGCTCAGTTATTTCAGGCTGCAGGCTTTCCTGAAGAGATGGGTTTTCAGGTTCAGTCTAAAGGATCCGAGAGTGGTGGATAATCGGACGTGTTGAGGCGCTGAATTCCAGAGGATGGGGGATATTCGGGAGAAATCTTGGAGGCGGTTGTGTGAGGAACGACTAAGGGTACCGTCACACAGTGCCATTTTGATCGCTACAACGGTACGATTCGTGACGTTCCAGCGATATCCATACGATATCGCTGTGTCTGACACGCAGCAGCGATCAGGGACCCTGCTGAGAATCGTACGTCGTAGCAGATCGTTTGGAACATTCTTTCGTCGCTGGATCTCCCGCTGTCATCACTGGATCGGTGTGTGTGACACCGATCCAGCGATGCGTTCGCTTGTAACCAGGGTAAACATCGGGTTACTAAGCGCAGGGCCGCGCTTAGTAACCCGATGTTTATCCTGGTTACCAGCGTAAATGTAAAAAAAACCAAACAGTACATACTTACATTCCGGTGTCCGTCAGGTCCCTTGCCGTCTGCTTCCCGCACTGACTGACTGCCGGCCGTAAAGTGAAAGCAGAGCACAGCGCGCTGTGCTGTGCTTTCACTTTACGGCCGGCAGTCAGTCAGTGCGGGAAGCAGACGGCAAGGGACAGACACCGGAATGTAAGTATGTACTGTTTGGTTTTTTTTTACGCTGGTAACCAGGGTAAACATTGGGTTACTAAGCGCGGCCCTGCGCTTAGTAACCCGATGTTTACCCTGGTTACCCGGGGACTTCGGCATCGTTGGTCGCTGGAGAGCTGTCTGTGTGACAGCTCTCCAGCGACCACACAACGACTTACCAACGATCACGGCCAGGTCGTATCGCTGGTCGTGATCGTTGGTAAATCGTATAGTGTAACGGTACCCTAAGTGTGGAGGAGAGTAGGAGGTCTTGGGAGGATCGGAGATTACATGAGGGAAGATATTGGGAGATTACTTCAGAGATATAGGGAGGGGACAGGTTGTGGATGGCTTTGTAGATCAGTGTTAGTAGTTTGAACTGGATTCGTTGGGGAATTGGGAGCCAATGAAGGGATTTGCAGAGGGGAGAAGCAGGGGAGTAGCGAGGAGAGAGGTGGATTAGCCGGGCAGCAGAGTTAAGGACAGACTGGAGTGGTGCAAGCGAGTTAGCAGGGAGGCCACAGAGGAGGGTGTTGCAGTAATTGAGGCGGGAGATGATGAGGGCATGCACAAGAGTTTTGGTAGATTGAGGGCTGGATGGATTCTGGCAACAGGAGGTGGCAAGAGTTTGGACGTGCGGTTTGAAGGACAGGGCTGCAGGAGACAGGTGCGGGACAGGGACAGGTGCGGGAGAGAGCGTGATACTGTTTACCATAATAGATAGATCAGGTAGGGGGGATACGCAAGATGGGGGAGTTTTAGGAAGTGAGAGGTGAAGAAGGAGGATATGGCTGACAGACACTCTGGGATTCTGGACATGTGACATCTGGGCCAGAGAGGTAGAGTGTCGTCTGCATACAGGTGGTACTGGAAGCCATGGGACTTTATGAGTTGTCCTAGGCCAAGGGTATAGTTGGAAAAAAGTAGGGACCCCAGGACAGAGCCTTGAGGGACTCTAACAGAGAGAGGGCAGGATGAGGAGGTAGTGTGGGAGTGGGAGACGCTAAATGTGCGGTCAGAAAGGTATGAGGAGATCCAGGACAGGGCAAGGTCTTTGATGCCAAGCGAAGAAAGAATCTGTAGCAGTAGGCAGTGGTCGACTGTGTCGAAGGCAGAGGACAGGTCGAGGAGGAGGAGGATGGAAAACTGTCTGTTAGCTTTGGCTGTGAGTAAGTCATTAGTAATTTTTGTCAGGGCAGTTTCGGTGGAGTGGTGGGGGCAGAATCCAGATTGGAGGCTGTCAAGGAGAAAGTTAGATGAGAGGTGGGAGGAAAGATGAGCATGGACATGCTGCTCAAGGAGTTTTGAAGCAGTGATATGGGGCAATAGCTGGGCATAGCAGATGACATTATATATATATATTTATATATACACACATCTACTATATAATTGTCTAAGGGTCACTTCCGTCTGTCTGTCTTTCTGTCACAGATATTCATTGGTCGCGGCCTCTGTCTGTCATGGAATCCAAGTCGCTGATTGGTCGCGGCAAAACAGCCACGACCAATCAGCGACCGGCACAGTCCGGCGGCAATATGGCCGCTCTTTCCTCCCTGCAGTCAGTGCTCCATACTCCCCTCTGGTCATCCAGTTAGCCCTCACACAGGGTTAACGCCAGCGTTACCGGAGCGCGGTGTAACGCACTCCGGTTACACAGCTATTAACCCTGTGTGACCAAGTTTTTACTATTGATGCTGCGTATGCAGCATCAATAGTAAAACGATCTAATGTTACAAATAATAATAATAAAAAAAACAACGTTATTCTCACCCTCCGACGTCGAGTCCTGTCCGTCGGTAGGTTCTAAGGATGCTATGGGAGAAGGACCTGCCATGACATCACGGTCATGTGACTGCGACGTCATCACAGGTCCTGCGCGCCTACGTGAGAAGGACCTGCCATGACGTCATGGTCATGTGACCGCGACTTCATCACAGGTCCTGCGCGCCTGCGCGAGAAGGACCTGCCATGATGTCACGGTCATGTGACAGTGACGTCATCACAGGTCCTGTGCTCATAGTCATGGGACCGGAAGCTGCCGTGTGCACCGTACACAGGAGCCAGGACTAAGGTGAGTATATGTTTATTTTTTATTTTAAGTCACTGGCCAATATACTACATTACTGGGCAACATACTACGTGGCTGACCAATATACTACATACTACGTGGCTGTGCAATATACTACGTGGCTGGGCAATATACTACGTAGCTGGGCAATATACTACGTGACTGGCCAATATACTACGTGACTGGCCAATATACTACGTGACTGGGCAATATATTACGTAGCTGTGCAATATACTACGTGACTGGCCAATATACTACGTGACTGGCCAATATACTATGTGACTGGCCAATATACTACGTAGCTGGGCAATAAACTATGTGGCTGGGCAATATACTACGTGGCTGGGCAATATACTACATCGCTGGGCAATATACTACGTGACTGGGCAATATACTACGTCGCTGGGCAATATACAACGTCGCTGGGCAATATACTACATGACTGGGCAATATACTACGTGGACATGCATATTCTAGAATACCCGATGCGTTAGAATCGGGCCACCATCTAGTCTACTATATAATTGTCTAAGGGTCACTTCCGTCTGTCTGTCTTTCTGTCTGTCTTTCTGTCACGGATATTCATTGGTCGCGGCCTCTGTCTGTCATGGAAATCCAAGTCGCTGATTGGTCGTGGCAAAACGCCCACGACCAATCAGCGATGGGCATAGTCCGGCCGCAAAATGGCCGCTCCTTCCTCCCCGCAGTCAGCGCCCGCTCCGTACTCCCGTCCAGTCAGTCCTCACACAGGGTTAATGGCTGCGTTACACCGCGTTATGCCGCGGTGTAACGCACTCCGTTAGCGCTGCTATTAACCCTGTGTGACCAACTTTTTTACTATTGATGCTGCCTATGCAGCATCAATAGTAAAAATATCTAATGTTAAAAATAATAAAAAAAATAAAAAATCGTTATATACTCACCGTCCGTCGGCCCCTCGGATCCACAACAGGCCTTTACCGCTACTCGCGACGTTCCGGTGACCGCTCCATGCATTGTGATCTCGCGAGATGATGACATAGCGGTCTCGCGAGACCGCTACGTCATCATCTCGCGAGACCGCAATGCACTCTTGAGACCGGAGCACGTGAGGAGCGTCGGTAACCGCTTCGCCATGATCCGTGGGCCAATGGAAGGTGAGTATATAACTATTTTTTATTTGAATTATTTTTTTAACAGGGATATGATGCCCACATTGCTATATACTGCGTGGGCTGTGCAATATACTACGTGGGCTGTGCAATATACTACGTGGGCTGTGCAATGTACTGCGTGGGCTGTGCAATATACTACGTGGGCTGTGCAATATACTACATGGGCTGTGCAATGTACT
Organism: Ranitomeya imitator; assembly: GCF_032444005.1. Taxonomy (NCBI): domain Eukaryota; kingdom Metazoa; phylum Chordata; class Amphibia; order Anura; family Dendrobatidae; genus Ranitomeya; species Ranitomeya imitator. The sequence continues at coordinate 37,557,001 of NC_091283.1, forward strand.
GCGTGGGCTGTGCAATATATTACGTGGGCTGTGCAATAGGCTCTGCAATATACTATGTGGGCTGTGCAATATACTACGTGGGCAGTGCAATATACTACGTGGGCTGTGCAATAGGCTGTGCAATATACTGCGTGGGCTGTGCAATATACTGCATGGGCTGTGCAATATTCTTCGTGGCTGGGCAATATACTACGTGGGCTGTGCAATAGCCTGTGCAATATACTACGTGGGCTGTGCAATATAATATGTGGGCTGTGCAATAGGCTGTGCAATATACTACGTGGCCTGTGCAATATACTACGTGGGCTGTGCAATATACTACGTGGCCTGTGTAATATACTACGTGGGCTGTGCAATATACTACGTGGGCTGTGCAATATACTACGTGGGCTGTGCAATAGGCTGTGCAATATACTGCGTGGGCTGTGCAATATACTGCATGGGCTGTGCAATATTCTTCGTGGCTGGGCAATATACTACGTGGGCTGTGCAATAGGCTGTGCAATATACTACGTGGGCTGTGCAATATAATACGTGGGCTGTGCAATAGGCTGTGCAATATACTATGTGGCCTGTGCAATATACTACGTGGGCTGTGCAATATACTACGTGGGCTGTGCAATATTCTACGTGGCCTGTGCAATATACTACGTGGGCTGTGCAATGTACTGCGTGGGCTGTGCAATATACTACGTGGGCTGTGCAATATACTACATGGGCTGTGCAATGTACTGCGTGGGCTGTGCAATATATTACGTGGGCTGTGCAATAGGCTCTGCAATATACTATGTGGGCTGTGCAATATACTACGTGGGCTGTGCAATATACTACGTGGGCTGTGCAATAGGCTGTGCAATATACTGCGTGGGCTGTGCAATATACTGCATGGGCTGTGCAATATTCTTCGTGGCTGGGCAATATACTACGTGGGCTGTGCAATAGCCTGTGCAATATACTACGTGGGCTGTGCAATATAATATGTGGGCTGTGCAATAGGCTGTGCAATATACTACGTGGCCTGTGCAATATACTACGTGGGCTGTGCAATATACTACGTGGCCTGTGTAATATACTACGTGGGCTGTGCAATATACTACGTGGGCTGTGCAATATACTACGTGGGCTGTGCAATAGGCTGTGCAATATACTGCGTGGGCTGTGCAATATACTGCATGGGCTGTGCAATATTCTTCGTGGCTGGGCAATATACTACGTGGGCTGTGCAATAGGCTGTGCAATATACTACGTGGGCTGTGCAATATAATACGTGGGCTGTGCAATAGGCTGTGCAATATACTATGTGGCCTGTGCAATATACTACGTGGGCTGTGCAATATACTACGTGGGCTGTGCAATATTCTACGTGGCCTGTGCAATATACTACGTGGGCTGTGCAATATACTATGTGGGCTGTGCAATAGGCTGTGCAATATACTGCGTGGGCTGTGCAATATACTACGTGGGCTGTGCAATAGGCTGCGCTATATACTCCATGGGCTGTGCAATATACTACATGGCCTGTGCAATATACTACGTGGGCTGTGCAATATACTACGTGGGCTGTGCAATATACTATGTGGCTGTGCAATATACTATGTGGCTGTGCTATATACTACGTGGCCGGCCACGAACAATCAGTGACAGGCGCAGTCCGGCCGCGAATTGGCACGGGATTTGAACCTCGCTTCGCTAATTGGTCACGGCCAGCCGAATCCTGTGTATTCAATGTATTATTCTAAAATCTTCAGAAATAAACTATATACATATTCTAGAATACCCGATGCGTTATAATCGGGCTACCATCTAGTTATATATATACACACACACACCAGGATTGGGCCCAGGATAAGAGACATATATACAACGGTGGGGACTATATATATCAGGATAAGGGACATATATACCAGGATGAGGAGATATACAGTGCCTTGCGAAAGTGTTCGGCCCCCTGGAACTTTTCAATTTTATCCTGCTTTATCAATTTTACCAAACGTGGAATGGTATAAATGCCTCCCCCAAAAGAAATTCACGAATTGCTGGTTTTAGTTCATTCTGCCTCACAAAAATCGGAATGAAAAGCGATCAAAAAATGTCATGCGCCTGAAAATGTTACCAATAAAACGTCAACTCGTCCCGCAAAAAACAAGACCTCACATGACTCAGTGGACCAAAATATAGAAAAATTATAGTTCTCAAAATGTGGTAACGCAAAAACTATTTTTTGTAATAAAAAGCGTCTTAAAGTGTGTGACGGCTGCCAATCATAAAAATCCGCTAAAAAACCCGCTATAAAAGTAAATCAAACCCCCCTTCATCACCCCCTTAGTTAGGTAAATATAATAAAATTTAAAAAATGTATTTAATTCCATTTTCCCATTAGGGTTAGGGTTGCGACTAAAGTTAGGGTTGGAGCTAAAGTTAGGGCCACAGTTAGGGTCAGAGCTACAGTTAGGGTTGGGGCTAAAGTTAGAATTAGAGTTGGGGCTAAGGTTAGGGTTTGGATTACATTTACGGTTAGGATTAGGGTTAGGGGTGTGTCAGGGTTAGGGGTGTGGTTAGGGTTATGGTTGGGATTAGGGTTAGGGGTGTGTTGGAGTTAGGGGTGTGGTTAGGGTTGGGATTAGGGGTGTGTTGGGGTTAGGGGTGTGGTAGGGATTAGGGTTAGGGGCACGTTCGGGTTAGGGGTGTGGTTAGGGTTATGGTTGGGATTAGGGGTCTGTTTGGGTTAGGGTTTCAGTTAGAATTGGGGGGTTTCCACTGTTTAGGCACATCAGAGGCTCTCCAAAGGCGACATGGTGTCCGATCTCAATTCCAACCAATTCTGCGTTGAAAAAGTAAAACAGTGCTCCTTCCCTTCCGAGCTATCCCGTGCGCCAAAACAGGGGTTTACCTGTTGTGAATTCAGCTTTTGGGCTCCCTCCGGTGGTTGTAGAGGGTAATGCAGTTCTGCTTGGACTTCAGGATTGGACAGGTGTATCTTATAATTGCAAAACTGACTGGGGTATATAGCCTTGCAGGACTCTTTAGTCCCTGCCAGTTGTCCATTGTTTATGGACGATTCACATCCCTTCTGGTGTCTCCTGTTCGCTGTGCTTTTCTTCAAAGATAAGTCCTGGCTTTGTTTTTGCTGTCCACCTGCTGTGGACCTTATAGTTCTGTGCATATTCATGTTTTTTGTCTTGTTCAGCTTTGTCTGTGAAGGATTTTTTGCAGCCAAGCTGTGTCTCTGGAGATGCAGATATACCCCCCATGTCTTTAGTCAGATGTGGTGATTCGTATTTTCTGTGGTGGATATTTTCTAGTGTTTTTATACTGACCGCATAGTACTCTGTTCTATTCTTTCTTTTTAGCTAGTATGGCCTCCTATGCTAAAATCTGATTTCATATCTGCGTATGTTATTTCCCTCTCCTCTCAAAGTCAATATTTGTGGGGGGCTATCTATCCTTTGGGGATTTTCTCTGAGGCAAGATAGTTTTCCTGTTTCTGTCTTTAGGGGTAGTTAGATCTTAGGCTGTGCCGAGAGGTCTAGGGAGTGTTAGGTACCCCCCACAGCTACTTCTAGTTGCGCTGCTAGGTTCAGGGTTTGCGGTCAGGACAGGGACCACCTTCTCCAGAGTCCGTCTCATGCTGCTCCTAGGCCACCAGATCATAATAGTACAACTGGCCAACAATGAGTTAATTGCATCTCAGAAGGGAGGGAAGATTTTGAGCCATTTTTTTTCCTTGGCCTGTTTGGTCTGTTCCTCCCTCTTTATCTCTGGGTGGCTACGGAATCTAGGATTAACATGAATGTTCAGGAGTTAGTTTCTCAGGTGGATCAGCTTGCTGCTAGGGTACAGGGTATTTCAGATTTTATTGTTCAGACTCCTGCCTTAGAACCTAGGATTCCCACTCCTGATTTATTCTTTGGTGACAGATCCAAATTTTTGAGTTTCAAAAGTAACTGCAAACTGTTTTTTGCATTAAGACCCCGGTCTTCTGGTGATCCTATTCAGCAGGTTAAAATCATCATATCTCTGCTGCGTGGTGACCCACAGGATTGGGCATTTTCCCTGGAAACTGGCAATCCTGCTTTGCTTAATGTTGATTCGTTCTTTCAGGTATTGGGGTTGTTGTATGATGAGCCTAATTCTGTGGCTCAGGCTGAGAAAATCTTGCTGGACCTGTGTCAAGGTCAAGAAGCGGCAGAATCGTATTGCCAGAAATTTAGAAAATGGTCTGTACTGACTAAATGGAATGAGGATGCCTTGGCGGCAATTTTCAGAAAGGGTCTTTCTGAATCCGTTAAAGATGTTATGGTGGGGTTCCCCACGCCTGCTGGTCTGAGTGATTCTATGTCTCTGGCCATTCAGATTGATCGGCGCTTGCGCGAGCGCAGAGTTGTGCACACTGTGGCTTTATCCTCTGAGCGGAGCCCTGAGCCTATGCAGTGTGATAGGATTTTGTCTGGAGCTGAACGTCAAACATTCAGGCGTCAGAATGGGTTGTGTTTTTACTGCGGCGATTCTGCTCATATTATTTCTGATTGCCCTAAGCGTACAAAGAGAATCACTAGTTCTGTTGCCATCAGTACTATACAACCTAAATTTCTGTTATCTGTGACCTTGATCTGCTCATTATCATCATTTTCTGTCATGGCATTTGTGGATTCAGGCGCCGTTCTGAACTTAATGGACTTAGAATTTGCCAGACATTGTGGTTTTCCCTTGCAGCCTTTGCAGAACCCTATTCCTTTAAGGGGCATTGATGCTACACCGTTGGTTAAAAATAAACCTCAGTTTTGGACACAGCTGACCATGCGCATGGCGCCAGCCCATCAGGAAGATTGTCGTTTTCTGGTGTTGCATAATTTGCATGATGATATTGTGCTGGGTTTTCCATGGTTGCAGCTACATAATCCGGTGTTAGATTGGAAATCCATGTCTGTGACTAGTTGGGGTTGTCAGGGGGTTCATGATCAGGTTCCTTTGATGTCAATTTCCTCTTCCCCCTCTTCTGAAATTCCTGAGTTTTTGTCAGACTTCCAGGATGTATTCGATGAGCCCAAATCCAGTTCCCTTCCACCGCATAGGGACTGTGATTGTGCTATTAACTTGATTCCAGGTTGTAAGTTCCCTAAGGGCCGACTTTTCAACCTGTCTGTGCCAGAACATACCGCCATACGGAGCTATATTAAGGAGTCTTTGGAGAAGGGGCATATTCGGCTATCTTCTTCACCGTTGGGAGCGGGGTTCTTTTTTGTTGCCAAGAAGGATGGCTCCTTGAGACCCTGTATTGATTATCGCCTCTTGAATAAGATCACGGTCAAATTTCAATACCCCTTGCCTTTGCTTACTGATTTGTTTGCTAGGATTAAGGGGGCTAGCTGGTTTACTAAGATTGACCTTCGAGGGGCATATAATCTTATTCGTATTAAGCAGGGTGACGAATGGAAAACTGCATTTAATACGCCCGAAGGCCATTTTGAATACCTTGTGATGCCATTCAGACTCTCTAATGCCCCATCTGTGTTCCAATCCTTCATGCATGATATCTTTCGGAGTCTCATGTGAAACAGGTCAGGATGGTATTTCAGATCCTCCGTAATAATGCTTTATTTGTGAAGGGGTCAAAGTGCCTCTTTGGAGTGCAGAAGGTTTCTTTTTTGGGTTTCATTTTTTCTCCCTCATCTATAGAAATGGATCCGGTTAAGGTTCAGGCCATTCATGATTGGATTCAGCCCACATCTGTGAAGAGCCTTCAGAAATTCTTGGGCTTTGCTAATTTTTATCGTCGTTTCATTGCCAACTTCTCCAGTGTGGTTAAACCTCTGACCGATTTGACCAAGAAAGGCGCTGATGTGACGAATTGGTCCTCCGCGGCTGTTTCTGCCTTTCAGGAGCTTAAACGCCGATTTACTTCTGCCCCTGTGTTGCGTCAGCCAGATGTTTCTCTTCCATTTCAGGTTGAGGTTGATGCGTCTGAGATTGGGGCAGGGGCCGTTTTGTCTCAGAGGAATTCTGATGGTTCCTTGATGAAACCGTGTGCCTTCTTTTCTCGGACGTTTTCGCCTGCGGAACGCAATTATGATGTCGGCAATTGGGAGTTGTTGGCTATGAAGTGGGCATTTGAGGAGTGGCGACATTGGCTTGAGGGGGCCAAGCACCGTATTGTGGTCCTGACCGATCATAAGAATCTGATTTACCTCGAGTCTGCCAAACGGCTCAATCCTAGACAGGCTCGATGGTCCCTGTTTTTCTCCCGTTTTGATTTTGTGGTCTCGTACATTCCTGGTACTAAGAATGTTAAGGCGGATGCCTTCTCTAGGAGTTTTTTTCCTGATTTCCCTGGGGTTCTTGAGCTGGTTGGCATTTTGAAGGAAGGGGTGATTCTTTCTGCCATCTCCCCTGATTTGCGACGGGTTCTTCAGGAATTTCAGGCTAATAAACCTGACCGCTGTCCTGTGGGGAAACTGTTTGTTCCTGATAGATGGACTAGTAAAGTGATTTCTGAGGTTCATTGTTCTGTGTTGGCTGGCCATCCTGGGATTTTTGGTACCAGAGATTTGGTTAGTAGGTCCTTTTGGTGGCCTTCTTTGTCACGGGATGTGCGTTCTTTTGTGCAGTCCTGTGGGATTTGTGCGCGGGCTGAGCCTTGCTGTTCCCGCGCTAGTGGGTTGCTTTTGCCATTGCTGGTCCCTGAGAGACCTTGGACGCATATTTCTATGGATTTTATTTCCGATCTTCCTGTTTCCCAAAGAATGTCGGTTATCTGGGTTGTCTGTGACCGATTTTCTAAGATGGTTCATTTGGTGCCTTTGCCTAAATTGCCTTCTTCTTCTGATTTGGTTCCGTTGTTTTTTCAGTATGTGGTACGTTTGCATGGTATTCCGGAGAATATTGTGTCCGACAGAGGTTCCCAGTTTGTTTCTCGGTTTTGGCGGGCCTTTTGTGCCAAGCTGGGCATTGATTTGTCTTTTTCCTCTGCATTTCATCCTCAGACAAATGGCCAGACTGAGCGAACTAATCAGACCTTGGAGACCTATTTGAGATGCTTTGTGTCTGATGATCAGGATGATTGGGTGGCTTTTTTGCCATTGGCCGAGTTTGCCCTTAATAATCGGGCTAGTTCGGTACTTTGATTTCGCCTTTTTTTTGTAATTTTGGTTTTCATCCTCGTTTTTCTTCTGGGCAGGTTGAGCCTTCTGACCTTCCTGGTGTGGATTCTGTGGTCGACAGGTTGCAGCAGATTTGGGCTCATGTGGTGGACAATTTGGTGTTGTCTCAGGAGGAGGCTCAACGTTTTGCTAACCGTCGTCGGTGTGTTGGTTCCCGGCTTCGGGTTGGGGATCTGGTTTGGTTATCTTCCCGTCATGTTCCTATGAAGGTTTCTTCCTCTAAGTTTAAGCCTCGATTTATTGGTCCTTATAGGATTTCTGACATTATTAATCCGGTGTCCTTTCGCCTGGCACTTCCGGCCTCTTTTGCTATTCATAATGTCTTCCATAGATCTTTGTTGCGGAAATATGTGGAGCCCGTTGTTCCCTCTGTTGATCCTCCGGCCCCTGTGTTGGTCGATGGTGAGTTGGAATATGTGGTTGAGAAGATTTTGGATTCTCGTTTTTCGAGGCGGAAGCTTCAGTACCTTGTCAAATGGAAGGGTTATGGCCAGGAGGATAATTCTTGGGTTTCTGCCTCTGATGTCCAGGCCGCTGATTTGGTTCGTACCTTTCATCGGGCTCATCCTGATGGGCCTGGGGGCTCTGGTGAGGGTTCGGTGACCCCTCCTCAAGGGGGGGGGGGGTCCTGTTGTGAATTCAGCTTTTGGGCTCCCTCCGGTGGTTGTAGAGGGTAATGCAGTTGTGCCTGGACTTCAGGATTGGACAGGTGCATCTACTAATTGCAAAACTGACTGGGGTATATAGCCTTGCAGGACTCTTTAGTCCCTGCCAGTTGTCCATTGTTTATGGAGGATTCACATCCCTTCTGGTCTCTCCTGTTCGCTGTGCTTTTCTTCAAAGATAAGTCCTGGCTTTGTTTTTGCTGTCCGCTGTGGACCTTATAGTTCTGTGCATATTCATGTTTTTTGTCTTGTCCAGCTTTGTCTGTGAAGGATTTTTTGCAGCCAAGCTGTGTCTCTGGAGATGCAGATATACCCCCCATGTCTTTAGTCAGATGTGGTGATTCGTATTTTCTGTGGTGGATATTTTCTAGTGTTTTTATACTGACCGCATAGTACTCTGTTCTATTCTTTCTTTTTAGCTAGTATGGCCTCCTATGCTAAAATCTGATTTCATATCTGCATATGTTATTTCCCTCTTCTCTCAAAGTCAATATTTGTGGGGGGCTATCTATCCTTTGGGGATTTTCTCTGAGGCAAGATAGGTTTCCTGTTTCTGTCTTTAGGGGTAGTTAAATCTTAGGCTGTGCCGAGGGGTCTAGGGGGTGTTAGGTACCCCCCACGGCTACTTCTAGTTGCGCTGCTAGGTTCAGGGTTTGCGGTCAGTACAGGGACCACCTTCTCCAGAGTCCGTCTCATGCTGCTCCTAGGCCACCAGATCATAACATTTACCCCAACATATGGGGTGTCAGCGTACTCAGGACAAATTGGACAACAACTTTTGGGGTCCAATTTATCCTTTTACCATTGGGAAAATAAAAATTTGGGGGCTAAAAAATCATTTTTGTGGGAAAAAATGATTTTTTATTTTCACAGCCCTGTGTTATAAACTGTAGTGAACACTTGGGGGTTCAAAGTACTCACAACAAATCTAGATAAGTTCCTTGGGGGGTGTAATTTCCAATATGGGGTCACTTGTGGGAGGTTTCTACTGTTTAGGTACATCAGGGGCTCTGCAAACGCAATGTGATGCCTGCAGACCATTCCATCTAAGTCTGCATTCCAAACGGTGCTCCTTCCCTTCCGAGATCTGCCATGAGCACAAACAGTAGTTTTCTCCAACATATGGGTATCAACATACTCAGGACAAATTGGATAACAACTTTTGGGATCCAATTTCCTGTTACCCTTGGGAAAATACAAAACTGGGGGCTAAAAATAATTTTTGTGGAAAAAAAAAAGAATTTTTATTTTCACGGCTCTGCGTTATAAACTGTAATGAAACACTTGGGGGTTCAAAGTGCTCACCACACATCTAGATAAGTTCCTTAGGGGGTCTACTTTCCAAAATGGTGACACTTGTGGGGGGTTTCAATGTTTAGGCACATCAGGGGCTCTCCAAATGCGACATGGCGTCCCATCTCAATTCCAGTCAATTTTGCATTGAAAAGTCAAATGGCGCTCCTTCCCTTCCGAGCTCTGCCATGCGCCCAAACAGTGGTTTACCCCCACATATGGGGTAACAGCGTACTCAGGACAAATTGCACAACAACTTTTGGGGTCCAATTTCTTCTGTTACCGTTGGGAAAATAAAAAATTGGGGCGAAAAGATCATTTTTGTGAAAAAATATTTTTTATTTTTACAGCTCTACATTATAAACTTCTGTGAAGCACTTGGTGGGTCAAATTGCTCACCACACATCTAGATAAGTTCCTTACGGGGTCTACTTTCCAAAATGGTGTCATTTGTGGGGGGTTTCACTGTTTAGGCACATCAGGGGCTCTCTAAACGCGACATGGCTTCCTATCTCAATTCCAGTCAATTTTGCATTGAAAAGTCAAATGGTGCTCCTCCCCTTCTGAGCTCTGCCATGTGCCAAAACAGTGGTTTACCCCCACATATGGGGTATCAGCATACTCAGTAAATTTTTTGTGAAAAAAAGTTAAATGTTCATTTTTTTAAAACATTCTAAAAATTCATGTGAAATACCTGAAGGGTTAATTATATTGATGAGCGAATATACTCGTTACTCAAGATTTCTCGAGCACGCTCCGGTGTCCTTCAAGTATTTTTTAGTGCTCGGAGATTTAGTTTTTCTTGCCGCAGCTGAATGATTTACATCTGTTAGCCAGCATAAGTACATGTGGGGTTGCCTAGCAGTGACTTCAAATGTGATGTGGTCCCTAAAAAAAAATGGTGTTGTAAAAATGAGAAATCGCTGGTCGACTTTTAACCCTTTTAACTCCCTAACAAAAAAAATTTTTGTTTTCAAAATTGTGCTGATGTAAAGTAGACATGTGGGAAATGTTATTTATTAAGTATTTTGTGTGACATATCTCTGTGATTTAAGGGCATAAAAATTCAAAGTTGGAAAATTGTGAAATTTTCAAAATGTTCGCCAAATTTCCATTTTTTTCACAATTAAACGCAAGTAATATCAAAGAAATTTTACCACTATCATGAAGTACAATATGTCACGAGAAAACAATGTGAGAATCACCGGGATCCGTTGAAGCGTTCCAGAGTTATAACCTCATAAAGGGACAGTGGTCAGAATTGTAAAAATTGGCCTCGTCTTTAATGTGCAAACCACCCTCGGGGGGTAAAGGGGTTAAACAATTCTTAGAGTTGTAGAAGAGGAGGAAGAACGGACAGCTTGTTGATGTTTTGCCAATACATCTGGACGCTTCTCTGCCGGCTTTAAGTTGTCGGCAATGGTGGGGATCCCAAAACCTACCCTACTCTATCCCGTAATATGTCTCCATCCTTGTTCCTATAGTACTGTTCTAGCCTTCTTTGGCCCAATTCAGACTGCCGTATATTATGATCTGAGTACTCATGGACCGGTCACGGGTCTCCTAACCCAAACCTGACCGCCATGTGCAGCGGGTGAAATAAGTATTGAACACGTCACCAATTCTCTAAGTAAATCGATTTCTAAAGGTGCTATTGACATGAAATTCTCACCAGATGTCGATAACAACCCGTCCAATCCACACAGGCAAAGAAATCAAACCATAGATGTCCATAAATTATGTGTAATAATGAGAAATTAAACAAAATGTATTAATCACATTAAGAGAGCTGCAAAAATCAGTGGAAAGTCCTGACACCAGATGAAATCAATCAGTAATTACAAAGCAATCCTGCCACTTACTGAAAAAATAATATCAGGTGGTTCACCTGATGGCCTATAAAATGGTGATCCATTATCAAGATGCCACACAAGAAATGTCGCATGATGGATAAAACCAGTGAGATTATTATTATTAATTTATATAGCACCATTAATTCCATGGTGCTGTACATCAGAAGGGGTTACATACAGGGTTATAGATATCGTGTACAGTAAACAAATTTACAATGACAGACCGGTACAGAGGGGAGAGGACCCAGTCCTTGTGGACTTACATTCTACGGGATAATGGAGAAAAGAGAGAAGGTCAGGGGTCTCAAGACCTTCACAACCTTATTGTTGCAAAACATCCTGATGGCCTTGGTTACATAAGAATTTCTAAATTACTGAAGGTTCCAGTGAGCACTGTCAGGTCCATAATCCAGACGTGAAAAAGGACATAATTTCAGGATAAACCGGCCACGACCAGGCGCTCCCCGCAAGATTTAAGATGCATAAAAATGGGGCAAAAATACACGAATTTTACTCCATGTTTTTGGTGCAGAATTTCTTTTGCAAGTACTCAATATGTGAACACGCACCGTAATGCAGCCAGCTCCGATCGCTGCTGTGCAAAAAAAAACAAATGTCATAAAGTAAAAAAAAATGCAATTACGTCTCATCCCCATCCGAAAAATGAGCTAAAAATATCGTCTGTACCCAAATGATAGCAATGGGCATCCAGCTCGCCCTCACGCAGCCATCAGCTGACAGAGGATGCGGTTCTTAAAAAAAAAATAGCAAAACAAAACAAAATTATTTTTTATTACAAAGCTGTGAGTTTTAAGCAAATGAAATCACAAAAAAAAATAATAAACGACAGAATTTGGGATCGCTGTAATCGCGCTGACATGAAGTAACGAGTCGCCGGGGCACAAATAAAGGGGCGATAAGAAATAAAATTAAAAAAAAAAAATTAAAAAAAATTCTTATCTCCATTTCTCAACACTTGGACTTTTTTTCCCCCGCAGAAAACAAGCCGTCCTTCCCCTGTGGAAAAATAATAAATGCAAATTGCAGCAGGAATTTAAAGGGGATGTACAGGAATAGAACACATGGCTGCTTTCTGCCGTAGACTAGCACTGGGCAGTGCACTGGTTGTGTGAGAACTGCTCACTCCCCGTTCCTAAGACGACAGTGACGGCAAAAAAAGCAGGTACTGGTAGAAAAAAAAAAAGGAAAAAAAATGGCGTCCAAATAAAGCGACTTCCGGTCATGTGACCGTCTGTTATCAGGGTTGCTAAGACATGAAACGGAAATGAGAGCGCGCTCTCCTCCGCCCCGCCCTGCGCACTGTCCAATCAGACGCTTACTTCCCTATTTATGTAGCTCGTGATAAGCTCTGCTGTTGCTCAGCGACTTGTCTGAAGGTAACGCCCTCATTAGACCACGCCCATTGTCTCCTTTATCCAGTCAGCTGTCCGATATGACAGTTTAGACTCCTCCCTTCTGTCACTGTGCGCCCCGCCCCTTCTTTTGTTGCTGTCCTGTGATTGGTGGAGTCAGTTGTCAGTCACGTCCTGGCTGCCGCTTCTTCTTCTTCTTGTCTCCGCTTTCCTCCTAACGGTCCGGTGTGATCCGGGCCTGTGAGAGGGGGGAACATGGAAGCCGGAGGCGAGGGCCTCATGCGGAGGTGGATCCGGGGCTTCGGGCTGCTCTACCTGTGCATCCGGGGACCGCGGCTCTATCGGGTGTACCGGGTGAACGGGCGGGCGGCGATCGGGAGAGGCCGGCCCCTGCAGGAAGGAGACTCGGAGAGCTCCTGGGTAAGAGGCCGGCGCCCCGGGGGGCTGGGGGGTGACACGGCGGGGGCTGCTCCCGGTGCGGGCACGTTCTCACCCACTTTCCCTTTCGCTTCTCCCCCGGCTCCTCCTCCGCCGCCATCAGTGACTGGAGCCGGATCATCGGTCTGCTGAGAGCAATGGAGGGGGCAGCATGGTGGTCCATACGTGTCTGGGGGTCCCGGGCTCCATCTTAAAGGGATGGTACCGAGACGGAAGTTCCCTCCTGTCCATGGGCCAAGGAATAATGTAATAATGGCCCCTTTAACTATAGTGGGAGCAGCTCGCTCCATTCACAGGGGTCCTTCTCCAGATCGATGGGGGTCCCAGTGGTCGGAACGTCCCCCCCATTCATGGACTAGGGGATAACATCCTGATTACTGGGACCCCCAGGATCTGCAGAGACCCCTCTAACTATACAGTGGGAGCAGCTCGCTCCATTCACAGGGGTCCTCCTCCAGATCGATGGGGGTCACAGTGGTTGGAACGTCCCCCCCATTCATGGACTAGGGTATAACATCCTGATTACTGGGACCCCCAGGATCTGCAGAGACCCCTCTAACTATACAGTGGGAGCAGCTCGCTCCATTCACAGGGGTCCTCCTCCAGATCGATGGGGGTCACAGTGGTCGGAACGTCCCCCCCATTCATGGACTAGGGGATAACATCCTGATTACTGGGACCCCCAGGATCTGCAGAGACCCCTCTAACTATACAGTGGGAGCAGCTCGCTCCATTCACAGGGGTCCTCCTCCAGATCGATGGGGGTCACAGTGGTCGGAACGTCCCCCCCCATTCATGGACTAGGGGATAACATCCTGATTACTGGGACCCCCAGGATCTGCAGAGACCCCTCTGATTATAGCGGACTCCCAGCTTTAGCATCTCTCTCCATTCCCGGTAGCGGTGGGCGTCCCAGCCATCGGGCAGTTCCCCTGATTCCATGGATCTTCCTGTATGAGCCTTTTTGGGGGGCATCCTAATGTTTCCAGATAGATGTGTAATACGTGGGGGTCCGACTGCTCCCGTCCGTAGACAGTAGGGTGGTCACACACGGACACCACCGCCCCGGTCACAAGGGGACATGTTCCCGATGCTGATGTGATGGACGATTCCTGCGATTGATGTCGGACGCTTGTCTTCCATCAGGAGCGCGCCGCTCCTCTTCCTCCCGGCTGCCCGGGGGCGGTGCGCTCCTGATGATTGGCGGATCGGATCAGTGACTAAGCTGCCGACCCGGGCTGTGCGCCCTCCGGTGCCGCCGACCCGGGCTGTGCGCCCTCCGGTGCCGCCGACCCGGACAGTGCGCCCTCCGGTGCCGCCATATGTGGCAGCTTTTTCTCTGCGGCATCGGAGGACGCTGGATCCGGCCATCTCCACGTTCTATAGCAGAGAGCTTGTGAGCGCTGCGCCCCATGTCCACCGCTGATGGACTGCAGAGGTGGTCGGTCACTAGTAGTAAACTATAGAGAACTTCTTGAGAAGAGTTTAACAACTTTCAAAGTTGAACTTTGTCAATTTCACCCACATAAGAAGGCGGGATTAACCCCTTTAAGATCTCCGGCCGCCGCCGATGTCATGCATCCCAAAAATTCCTTATTTGTCTATTTTTCAGGCATCGTTTTATCAACCAAAAGCTTTGGAGAAACACACAGACAGCATCCTGGCATGGGTAAGTGCCGTCCCCCCGCAGGGCATAGGGGGGTCCGCAGCTCTGGGGGGCTCAGTGCGGCTTCGTCCGATTTGGTGCCCGGCTGATGTAATGCTTTACCTTGCCGCTGCTCTCTCCCCCAGGTCTCCGTCCTGTGGACCATTTCTTACTATTCCTCGCCCCTTGTTGCCTTCTATATGTACAGAAAAGGTAGGTAGCGCCGGGATCTCCCGGACCCCCGACAATGTCACCTCCAAGGTCATATCTCTGTGGTGGGTTTCTCTTTTTATGGCATCATACACTGTTTTTTTTTTTTTTGCACAATTTTACCAAGTCTGTCCCTAACCTGAATAGCCCTGGACTAAGAGCATCACCTTCACTAATCGCCGCCGGCGCCTTAAGAGATTGGCGCCTTTTGGGCAAAAATGAATTGCTCCAAAATCTGCCGTTGTGAATTATTTTATTTTTTTTACTATAAGGGCGCAGTATAAATCAGAACAAGATGGGAACGCGTTGCTCGGACTGGCCGGCGGCTCTACCCACCCGGCGAGGCTGATGCATAGAAACACATTCTGTAAGGCTTGGGTGGGGAGAGCCGCCGGCCAGTCCGAGCAACACGTTCCCATCTTGTTCTGATTTGTAGCCCCGTCTGCCTGCCTTCTTTTTCCAATCTAAAACAAAGAAATTGTTAAACCTCCCCCCCAATACATTTGGCTTTAAAGGGGTGAGTCACCATGACCGAGGCCTCCAGCCTCACTGTCCTATGGGGGCGCTGTTGAGCTCATGCAGTGCTGCTCTGCCGCCATGTTTGCGCCCGGTCATCCTTGCAGCGTGTCATGGATCTGGCGGATGGAGCGTCCCCGTGTTACGGACGTGCCGTTATTTTCCGACCATAGAATGTTGCGTGGTCCGGACCTGTACGGTCATGGCTGACTCTCTCCTTCTGCTCCGCAGGGTATGTGACTCCGGGCCGCCTGATACCTCTCGCACAGTACGGCCTGACCCTCATGTTCCTGCTGGCGGGAATTGCGTGTTTAAGAGGTGAGACCCTTCTTCTCTAGATGCTGTGGGGTCCTTAGGGTCCGGCACTGCTGGTGGGAGCGAACGTTTACACTGAGCCCTGTAGACAGAACATGACCCTGAGTATCTAGCATGGCGGCATTGTGGGGGGCTGCACGCCCTTTATGGAGGGGTCTTGCTCCTGACTTGTGCGGTTTCTCTCTCCAGGGTTGGGCAGATGGAGCAATCCTCAGTATATCCAGTTTATTAGCATTTTACAGAGAACCAAAATGGATGATTGTCCTGAGAACAAGGTAACGCCGGCTCCGTTATGTGCTGGGGGCGCGGGGGGACCACTCACAATCGGGGGTCTGTCTCACTAGTCTAGGAGGTGTTTTTGTGTCCATTTTACAATCCATCATTTTTTTTTTTCCCAACGCACAGAAAATGTTGTCCAATTTCAACTTTGACTTCCGCAGTTGGCCGGTGGATTTCCGATGGGATGAAGCTAGCAGGTACGTCCCCCAACTAGCAGCAAATAACGGGGGTAATTCCAGGCTCCATAGATGGATATTAATGGATCTTGGAAAAACAAGCAATTTTGCATTTTACTGCTTATTAAAATTTGCAGCCGTTCTTGAGATATTAACGATTTTCTTCTGTTTGCAGCTCGTTGCCTAGGAGACCGACCACCTAGGAAACTAACGGCAACGAGCTGTAAACAAAAGAAAAGTGTTAATATCTCAAGAACGACTGAAAATTTTAATAAGCAGTAAATGGCAAAAGTGCTTGTAGTTCCAGGAACTGTCCGACTGTGTCCTTCTTGTCTCATATTAGCAAAGATCCCAAGAGTTTAGGCCTGGCTGGAGGAGGTGTACCGTTACTTAAGGCCGAGCCCCGGACTCGAGGCGCAGCTGACGGTTTCTTCCAGCGGGTGCAGAAGCTGCCGTGTCAGATCATCAGGTGGGCAACGTCGCAGGTTGTGGCTGTGGGTGGAAAGGCGAGGACTTGTGTAGTAATGTGAGGGTCTCCCGCAGTTACGTTGTGGCGCACTCGTTCGGCAGACGGATGCTGTACCCCGGCTCGGTCTATCTCCTCCAGAAGGCTCTCATGCCCATGTTATTGCAGGGACAGGCTCGTCTGGTAGAGGAGGTGAGTGTTCGGTGTCGGCCGCTGTCCGTACGCCTGTGATGACGGCGGTCCCTCCTCATGTCCGTTCCTTTTCTCCTAGTATAATGGGAAGCGAGCCAAGCTGCTGGCGTGTGACGGAAACGAAATCGACACCATGTTTGTAGATCGTAGGAGCTCCGGAGAACACACCGGGGCAAAGCTGGTGAGAAGCCCATCGTTTCCTTTATCACAATCTACACAACGGCCCTCCAGCAGAGACCGGTCAGCTCTGTGCTCCTCCTGGAAGGTCCCCTCTATAGCTATAGGAAGCCGTCCGAGATGGAGGGGGGGAATCCATTGCCGGTGAGGCTGCTGAGGTGTTGGGGAGGGGGACCATCACTGCCGAGGTGCTGGGGGAGGAGCATTGCTGGGGAGGGGGACCATCACTGCCGAGGTGCTGGGGGAGGAACATTGCTGGGGAGGGGGACCATCACTGCCGAGGTGCTGGGGGAGGAGCATTGCTGGGGAGGGGGACCATCACTGCCGAGGTGCTGGGGGAGGAACATTGCTGGGGAGGGGGACCATCACTGCCGAGGTGCTGGGGAAGGAACATTGCTGGGGAGGGGGACCATCACTGCCGAGGTGCTGGGGGAGGAACATTGCTGGGGAGGGTGACCATCACTGCCGAGGTGCTGGGGGAGGAACATTGCTGGGGAGGGGGACCATCACTGCCGAGGTGCTGGGGAAGGAACATTGCTGGGGAGGGGGACCATCACTGCCGAGGTGCTGGGGAAGGAACATTGCTAGGGAGGGGGACCATCACTGCCGAGGTGCTGGGGGAGGAACATTGCTGGGGAGGGGGACCATCACTGCCGAGGTGCTGGGGAAGGAACATTGCTGGGGAGGGGGACCATCACTGCCGAGGTGCTGGGGGAGGAACATTGCCGTTGAGGCTGCCGAGGTGTTGGGGAGGGGGACTATCACTGCCGAGGTGCTGGGGGAGGAACATTGCTGGGGAGGGGGACCATCACTGCCGAGGTGCTGGGGAAGGAACATTGCTGGGGAGGGGGACCATCACTGCCGAGGTGCTGGTGGAGAAACATTGCTGGGGAGGGGGACCATCACTGCCGAGGTGCTGGGGAAGGAACATTGCTGGGGAGGGGGACCATCACTGCCGAGGTGCTGGGGAAGGAACATTGCTGGGGAGGGGGACCATCACTGCCGAGGTGCTGGGGAAGGAACATTGCTAGGGAGGGGGACCATCACTGCCGAGGTGCTGGGGGAGGAACATTGCTGGGGAGGGGGACCATCACTGCCGAGGTGCTGGGGAAGGAACATTGCTGGGGAGGGGGACCATCACTGCCGAGGTGCTGGAGGAGGAACATTGCTGGGGAGGGGGACCATCACTGCCGAGGTGCTGGTGGAGGAACATTGCTGGGGAGGGGGACCATCACTGCCGAGGTGCTGGGGAAGGAACATTGCTGGGGAGGGGGACCATCACTGCCGAGGTGCTGGTGGAGGAACATTGCTGGGGAGGGGGACCATCACTGCCGAGGTGCTGGGGAAGGAACATTGCTGGGGAGGGGGACCATCACTGCCGAGGTGCTGGGGGAGGAACATTGCCGTTGATGCTGCCGAGGTGTTGGGGAGGGGGACTATCACTGCCGAGGTGCTGGGGGAGGAACATTGCTGGGGAGGGGGACCATCACTGCCGAGGTGCTGGGGAAGGAACATTGCTGGGGAGGGGGACCATCACTGCCGAGGTGCTGGAGGAGGAACATTGCTGGGGAGGGGGACCATCACTGCCGAGGTGCTGGGGAAGGAACATTGCTGGGGAGGGGGACCATCACTGCCGAGGTGCTGGGGAAGGAACATTGCTGGGGAGGGGGACCATCACTGCCGAGGTGCTGGAGGAGGAACATTGCTGGGGAGGGGGACCATCACTGCCGAGGTGCTGGGGAAGGAACATTGCTGGGGAGGGGGACCATCACTGCCGAGGTGCTGGGGAAGGAACCTTGCTGGGGAGGGGGACCATCGGTGCTGGGGAAGGAACATTGCTGGGGAGGGGGACCATCATGTGACGCCCAGGAGACCGGGATACCCAGCACCGGACCAATGGGGTCTGTCTCTTGAGGGGGGTGTCACGGGTGGCTTGACCCGGTGCTGTGGCCTCAGGCAATGCACAGTGTAAGGGGTATCGTGAGGGAACAGGCACTTACTTGATCAGCAGCAGGTTCTCTCAGCGGTGACGATCCCGATCCTGGATAGATGGCTATTATCCAGATGACAGTCTGAGGCACTGAAACGTTTAACCAGTTTACTTCAACATAAAAGGATTTACAACCAGTCCTGTCACCGGAGTCTGCATGGGAACTCTGAGTTACTTTGACCCTGCCGGGGTCTTCGCCTCTTATTGTACGCAATATCTGTGTGGCCCTGCTGCTGTATGTGAACTGGCTGCCGGCCCAATCTGTCCCCTCCGGGTCCTGGTTCGACGGGCAACCCGAGTCCTTTTATCGGCTTACCCCCTCCAGGAGTATCGCTGAACTCTGTGTCTGTTGCTGCGTCCGGCCCTAGTGAAGCTGATATCACCTCACGTTTTTCCGGTTGCTGTATTATATGTAATGAATACAGCCACGGATCCGGTATCCGTCTTTGCGCCTGTTCTGGGTAGTGATTAATGCTACCCGGTTCTCACAATGTCCTTTTTCTCTATCCCTCTTCTCCTCAGGCCGGTGATTTAGGCCTGGTAACAGTCACAGGGCTGTTAGAGATTCAACTGTATGACCTCTCACTATCAGCTCCTTGGCCCAACTGCCATTTCTTCTCTCAGACCAGAATGGATCAAGGGGAGTCTCTGGAGCTCCCCCTTCTGGCCGGAGGTGGTAGTGCAGTCTTGCTATTTTAGTATTTGCATTTACTGTCAGTAACTATTTTTGTGGCAAATACCCCTAGGGGTGCCACAATCACTGCTGAGGTGCTGGGGAAGGAACATTGCTGGGGAGGGGGACCATCACTGCCGAGGTGCTGGGGGAGGAACATTGCTGGGGAGGGGGACCATCACTGCCGAGGTGCTGGGGAAGGAACATTGCTGGGGAGGGGGACCATCACTGCCGAGGTGCTGGAGGAGGAACATTGCTGGGGAGGGGGACCATCACTGCCGAGGTGCTGGGGAAGGAACATTGCTGGGGAGGGGGACCATCACTGCCGAGGTGCTGGGGAAGGAACATTGCTGGGGAGGGGGACCATCACTTCCGAGGTGCTGGGGAAGGAACGTTGCTGGGGAGGGGGACCATCACTACTGACGTGCTGGGGGAGGAACATTGCTGGGGAGGGGGACCATGACTGCTGAGGTGCTGGGGGAGGAACATTGCTGGGGAGGGGGACCATCACTGCTGAGGTGCTGGGGAAGGAACATTGCTGGGGAGGGGGACCATGACTGCTGAGGTGCTGGGGGAGGAACATTTCTGGGGAGGGGGCCCATCACTTCCGAGGTGCTGGGGAAGGAACATTGCTGGGGAGGGGGACCATCACTGCTGAGGTGCTGGGGAAGGAACATTGCTGGGGAGGGGGACCATCACTGCCGAGGTGCTGGGGGAGGAACATTTCTGGGGAGGGGGCCCATCACTTCCGAGGTGCTGGGGAAGGAACATTGCTGGGGAGGGGGACCATCACTGCTGAGGTGCTGGGGAAGGAACATTGCTGGGGAGGGGGACCATCACTGCCGAGGTGCTGGGGGAGGAACATTGCTGGGGAGGGGGACCATCACTGCCGAGGTGCTGGGGGAGGAACATTGCTGGGGAGGGGGACCATCACTGCCGAGGTGCTGGAGGAGGAACATTGCTGGGGAGGGGGACCATCACTGCCGAGGTGCTGGGGAAGGAACATTGCTGGGGAGGGGGACCATCACTGCCGAGGTGCTGGGGAAGGAACATTGCTGGGGAGGGGGACCATCACTGCCGAGGTGCTGGGGAAGGAACATTGCTGGGGAGGGGGACCATCACTGCCGAGGTGCTGGGGAAGGAACATTGCTGGGGAGGGGGACCATCACTGCCGAGGTGCTGGGGGAGGAACATTGCTGGGGAGGGGGACCATCACTGCCGAGGTGCTGGGGAAGGAACCTTGCTGGGGAGGGGGACCATCGGTGCTGGGGAAGGAACATTGCTGGGGAGGGGGACCATCATGTGACGCCCAGGAGACCGGGATACCCAGCACCGGACCAATGGGGTCTGTCTCTTGAGGGGGGTGTCACGGGTGGCTTGACCCGGTGCTGTGGCCTCAGGCAATGCACAGTGTAAGGGGTATCGTGAGGGAACAGGCACTTACTTGATCAGCAGCAGGTTCTCTCAGCGGTGACGATCCCGATCCTGGATAGATGGCTATTATCCAGATGACAGTCTGAGGCACTGAAACGTTTAACCAGTTTACTTCAACATAAAAGGATTTACAACCAGTCCTGTCACCGGAGTCTGCATGGGAACTCTGAGTTACTTTGACCCTGCCGGGGTCTTCGCCTCTTATTGTACGCAATATCTGTGTGGCCCTGCTGCTGTATGTGAACTGGCTGCCGGCCCAATCTGTCCCCTCCGGGTCCTGGTTCGACGGGCAACCCGAGTCCTTTTATCGGCTTACCCCCTCCAGGAGTATCGCTGAACTCTGTGTCTGTTGCTGCGTCCGGCCCTAGTGAAGCTGATATCACCTCACGTTTTTCCGGTTGCTGTATTATATGTAATGAATACAGCCACGGATCCGGTCTCCGTCTTTGCGCCTGTTCTGGGTAGTGATTAATGCTACCCGGTTCTCACAATGTCCTTTTTCTCTATCCCTCTTCTCCTCAGGCCGGTGATTTAGGCCTGGTAACAGTCACAGGGCTGTTAGAGATTCAACTGTATGACCTCTCACTATCAGCTCCTTGGCCCAACTGCCATTTCTTCTCTCAGACCAGAATGGATCAAGGGGAGTCTCTGGAGCTCCCCCTTCTGGCCGGAGGTGGTAGTGCAGTCTTGCTATTTTAGTATTTGCATTTACTGTCAGTAACTATTTTTGTGGCAAATACCCCTAGGGGTGCCACAATCACTGCTGAGGTGCTGGGGAAGGAACATTGCTGGGGAGGGGGACCATCACTGCCGAGGTGCTGGGGGAGGAACATTGCTGGGGAGGGGGACCATCACTGCCGAGGTGCTGGGGAAGGAACATTGCTGGGGAGGGGGACCATCACTGCCGAGGTGCTGGAGGAGGAACATTGCTGGGGAGGGGGACCATCACTGCCGAGGTGCTGGGGAAGGAACATTGCTGGGGAGGGGGACCATCACTGCCGAGGTGCTGGGGAAGGAACATTGCTGGGGAGGGGGACCATCACTTCCGAGGTGCTGGGGAAGGAACGTTGCTGGGGAGGGGGACCATCACTACTGACGTGCTGGGGGAGGAACATTGCTGGGGAGGGGGACCATGACTGCTGAGGTGCTGGGGGAGGAACATTGCTGGGGAGGGGGACCATCACTGCTGAGGTGCTGGGGAAGGAACATTGCTGGGGAGGGGGACCATGACTGCTGAGGTGCTGGGGGAGGAACATTTCTGGGGAGGGGGCCCATCACTTCCGAGGTGCTGGGGAAGGAACATTGCTGGGGAGGGGGACCATCACTGCTGAGGTGCTGGGGAAGGAACATTGCTGGGGAGGGGGACCATCACTGCCGAGGTGCTGGGGGAGGAACATTTCTGGGGAGGGGGCCCATCACTTCCGAGGTGCTGGGGAAGGAACATTGCTGGGGAGGGGGACCATCACTGCTGAGGTGCTGGGGAAGGAACATTGCTGGGGAGGGGGACCATCACTGCCGAGGTGCTGGGGGAGGAACATTGCTGGGGAGGGGGACCATCACTGCCGAGGTGCTGGGGGAGGAACATTGCTGGGGAGGGGGACCATCACTGCCGAGGTGCTGGAGGAGGAACATTGCTGGGGAGGGGGACCATCACTGCCGAGGTGCTGGGGAAGGAACATTGCTGGGGAGGGGGACCATCACTGCCGAGGTGCTGGGGAAGGAACATTGCTGGGGAGGGGGACCATCACTGCCGAGGTGCTGGGGAAGGAACATTGCTGGGGAGGGGGACCATCACTGCCGAGGTGCTGGGGAAGGAACATTGCTGGGGAGGGGGACCATCACTGCCGAGGTGCTGGGGGAGGAACATTGCTGGGGAGGGGGACCATCACTGCCGAGGTGCTGGGGAAGGAACATTGCTGGGGAGGGGGACCATCACTGCCGAGGTGCTGGAGGAGGAACATTGCTGGGGAGGGGGACCATCACTTCCGAGGTGCTGGGGGAGAAACATTGCTGGGGAGGGGGACCATCACTGCCGAGGTGCTGGGGAAGGAACATTGCTGGGGAGGGGGACCATCACTACTGACGTGCTGGGGAAGGAACATTGCTGGGGAGGGGGACCATCACTTCCGAGGTGCTGGGGGAGAAACATTGCTGGGGAGGGGGACCATCACTGCCGAGGTGCTGGGGAAGGAACATTGCTGGGGAGGGGGACCATCACTACTGACGTGCTGGGGAAGGAACATTGCTGGGGAGGGGGACCATCACTGCCGAGGTGCTGGGGAAGGAACATTGCCGGTGAGGCTGCCAAGGTGCCGGGGAGGGGGACCATCACTGCTGAGGTGCTGGGGGAGGAACATTGCTGGGGAGGGGGACCATCACTTCCGAGGTGCTGGGGGAGGAACATTGCTGGGGAGGGGGACCATCACTTCCGAGGTGCTGGGGGAGGAACATTGCTGGGGAGGGGGACCATCACTTCCGAGGTGCTGGGGGAGGAACATTGCTGGGGAGGGGGACCATCACTTCCGAGGTGCTGGGGGAGGAACATTGCTGGGGAGGGGGACCATCACTGCCGAGGTGCTGGGGGAGGAACATTGCTGGGGAGGGGGACCATCACTGCCGAGGTGCTGGGGAAGGAACATTGCTGGGGAGGGGGACCATCACTGCCGAGGTGCTGGGGAAGGAACATTGCTGGGGAGGGGGACCATCACTGCTGAGGTGCTGGGGGAGGAACATTGCCAGTGAAGCTGCCGAGGTACTGCTCGAGGAACATTGCTGAGGAAGGGGGCCATTGCCAGCGAAGGTTGCCAGGGGCTGAACCAGAACCATAGACATGATATCCCCTCTTTTTTGGCAAAGGCATCACTAGACAGAAGGGAGAACACCTCGCGTGCAGAGTCGGGCAGGCGCCATATTTCGTGGCTGGTGGCACAGAAGAGCAGTTAGTGAAGCACACGGTGGTGGCGCTGGTCTGTCGCGGAGGATCGGTGCACGACCCGGGGTCCGACCCGCCACTTGTAGTCTCATTTACATAAATATAGCTTTTCTTTGCTCCAAAAATGAGTTTCCAGCCAGGAAGGTGAATGGACGTTACTTTTACCCAAATCGGCGCTGTAACAGTCTCCTCTCCCGACAGCTTCGCCCTTCATTTAGTGAGTGGGTGACGGCGTCCGGTGTGGAGGGTCTCTGTGACCGTTGCTGCCGGTCACGCTGCCTCTATATGAGCGCACATTTCTGTCCTCCACATCACAGTTGTGCTGAACATTATTGGCGCCATGGAAGCACCGTATATGTGACGGACGCGGGTACAGACCTCCTTCCCGAGTCCGCGCTCTTTGGACAATTTTGCAAAACTCGTACAGACTTTAATTCCTGCATTACTCGGCGCTGGTGGGACTACAACTTCCAGCATACGCACGATAGGAGCGTTAGTTCTGCGGCAGCTGGAGGACAGTACCTTACCGGTATCTGCCATACGCTGTGTATTGGTGACTGGCGCCCGATGTCACTGCACCACCTGGCGATCAGTGCCTGGCTCAGCAGGACATGGACGGGGGCTGCACTCGCCGGCAGGGACGGCGTCGTCTCTCTGCTCCATGTCACATACAGAGGCAGCGCCGCCCTCCGTACCGCCGGGGTTACAGGAATCGGGAAGGTCCCGTCTAATCTTTATTACTGTACTGCTAACATCAGGTAATAAAGATTAGGAGCGACTTTTCCCATTCACCCTGTGGTACCTGAGCTGGGTGCGGAAATTGCTCTGAATTGCCCATTTGTAGTCTCAAAGGGCCGCAAAGCAGCCCCGCAACGTATGGAGCCTCCACCATGTGTCACTGTAGGTGGGGGGCACTTTCCTTTCATAGGTTTCACTTCGTCATTCATAGACTTGACTTTAGTTTGCATTGTACAGAGCTGTCAGTTGGTTTCATCAGTTGTCTACAGGAATCTGACAGAGGGAGAGGGCTCCTCCAGTCAACCCAATGCTATCAACTTAGTGCGACCGTAGGGGGCTGAGGGGTTTCTACCACATACTGTAGCCTATCGGATCCTACCGCGGAGGCGCCTGATAGGATAAGGATAATGCCCTGTAGTACTACGTATGTAGCACAGTGTTTTACCTATCCCATCGTATGATCACATGTTCAACTAGTTAGTGGTAGTACCAACTTTTGTAGGGTTTCTCATATTTAGTTTTTTTTTTGTTTTCTTTCTATTGTTTACTGGAAAGTTTTGAGTGTTCCCTGAGTAGAAACTTCTTGATATCCACTTGAATTTTCGCTTACAGGATGCCAAAGTGTTTGGACTTTATCTTGTACCCTCTAGACTGCTTGTGCTTGGTGATAATAGCATACCCTCTAGACTGCTTGTGCTTGGTGATAATAGCATACCCTCTAGACTGCTTGTGCTTGGTGATAATAGCATACCCTCTAGACTGCTTGTGCTTGGTGATAATAGCATACCCTCTAGACTGCTTGTGCTTGGTGATAATAGCATACCCTCTAGACTGCTTGTGCTTGGTGATAATAGCATACCCTCTAGACTGCTTGTGCTTGGTGATAATGGCATACCCTCTAGACTGCTTGTGCTTGGTGATAGCATACCCTCTAGACTGCTTGTGCTTGGTGATAATAGCATGTGTGGAAAAAGCTTATGTCGATTTGGGGGGTGGGGGGAGTTATGGCTCTGGGAGTAAAGGGGGGGGGGGGGGGGAAGAAAGGTTAAAAAATAGAAATCTGAAAAATCTCCCAACTGTAAGGTCGTTATCCACACTGCATTGTTTTCCATTGCGCCCCTTTTCCTGCTGAGCTTTGTGTTTCTGCAGATATTTCCCGTGTTGTACTGAATACTCCGCGGTGCCAGTAACGTGGACCACGGCTTCAGATCTCCCGCTCCGCCTCTAGTCCTCGGCTCCTGCATAGAGAGTCATGTGTGTCGTATCTTTCTCCGGACAGGTCATCTGCTGCGAGGGCAACGCCGGATTCTACGAGGTCGGCTGCATTTCCACTCCTCTCGATGGTCAGTAAACGCTTCCTCCACGCGTCCTCCTCTGTTCTTCACATCTATTCGTCTGCGTCCAATTGAGGATTTGTAAAGTGCACGCTCCGCAATTCTGAGTTTTGGTTAAAAAAAAAAAAAAAAAATTTTCCCGCACCTCAGAAGCGCTATTCTATCATTGGTGGGAGCAGGCAGAATCGGGGGAGCGGATGAGCTGCTCTCTGTAGGGCTCCTGCTCGTTCAGCGGACGGCTATCCCTTTCTAGTACATGTATGCTCCGCTGGGGAGAGGGGAGGACGCCCCTTCCACTTCAGGCAGCTGCTTATCTCCTCTCCGGACACAAGGATCAGACATGTTCAAAATGAGCTACCCGATCCTTCAGGAGATTCCATGAGGCCAGTCACACCAGGATCGGACACCATGGATGCCTACGGGCAGCTAAGAATGACTGTCTAGGCTCTGAGGGAGTAACACTAAAGTTGCTGTATTTGGCTTATTACTTTTTTTGTGTGTGTTTTGGTCCATTGTTTAATTTTCCCTTTATTTTGTGTTGCAGCTGGTTACTCCGTCCTCGGCTGGAATCATCCTGGATTTGCCGGCAGTACGGTAAGCTGCGGGTCAGTGGTTCGGGCAATGTTTGCTACTTTCTCCATGAACTGTTGGGGGCTTGTATAGGATCTGCTCTCCAGCGCCCGGCAGCGGCCACTACACAGCTCTGATCAATGCAGCCGGCAGAGGTGCTTCCATCTAACAGATGATGGTGGCGGACCCTCGCCGATCTTAAATCGATGACCTGTCCTCTGGAGTATGTTCTGGACGGACACCCCCTTTAATAAGTTGCCATAAACCTGAATTTCAGTCACACCTTCCTGTCCGGGACGAGCCCCCAATTAGAACCTCGAAAAGGGGCTCTCGCAACCGGCCTGTGATTTGGAAATCTGTGAAATGCCTCCTATAAGACTTGTTTTTTTCTCCTCAGGGAGTGCCTTTTCCTCAGAATGAAGCGAACGCCATGGACGCCGTGGTGCAGTACGCCGTGTACCAGCTCGGCTTCAAGCTGCAAGACATCATTGTGTACGCCTGGTCCATTGGGGGCTTCACAGGTGCGAGAGGGGGGCGCCAGCACATAGAACAGACATGTTATGAAGGAGGCGGCGTATATCGGACACATAAACACGAAGTGATTGTCTGTTACAGCCACGTGGGCCGCCATGTCCTATCCCGACATCAGCGCCGTCGTCCTCGATGCCTCCTTCGATGACATCGTCCCTCTTGCCTTGAAAGTGATGCCCGAAAGTTGGAGTAAGAAATATTTCCTACATCTGTATGACGTGTTCACACTAGGATCCATTCTGTGTGAGATTAATCCTCGCCCTTTTTTTTTTTTTCCTGAACAGGAGGACTGGTGACCAGAACTGTCCGAAAGTATCTAAACCTCAATAACGCGGAGCAGCTCTGCAGGTAACCGGCCAGATCTTCTGTACCAGGAGGAGGTGCGATACCTGACCGTAGTGCAGGCGTTCGCCCCCGAGGCGGCAGCGAGCGACATAAGGTATAAGGCTATGTGCACACGTTCAGGATTTCTTGCAGAAATTTCCTGACAAAAAACGGACATTTCTGCCAGAAATCCGCATGCGTGTTTTTTTTTTTGTTTTTTTTTGCGCGTTTTTTTACGCGTTTTTTTTCGGAGCTTTCCCAATGCATTAAATGGCGGGAAAAACACGAAAAATCTGCAAAATTAATGAACATACTGTGTTTTTTTTATTTTTTTTTACCGCAATGCATTTTTTCGTGGAAAAAAACACATCATGTGCACAAATTGAGGAATGCATTCTAAATGATAGGATGCATATGTCTGCGTTTTTTAATGCGTTTTTATCGCGTTTTTTGTAGCAAAAAAAACCGCGAAAAATCTTGAACATGTGCACACAGCCTAAAGGTTACATTCTCCGTAAAGGGTACAACCTAAATAGTTGGTGTATAATCGCTCGCTTCAGCTGTAGAGCCCATGGAGTCATTGGTTAGAAAATGTTGTCCTGGATTTAAGGAAAAAATAAGTCTGCTTTATTCCAAAAACTAATGGGATGTGATCATGAAGCTCAGCCCCATTCCATGGGAGTGGAGACCAACGAGACACCATGCTGCTCCTTTTAAATTTGCTGCCCATCTTAGTACATGATGGTGTATCGCTAAGATATGTTAAAACGCATTGGGGCTGTGCGCGGTTGGGCTGGGGCTGTGCGCGGTTGGGCTGGGGCTGTGCGCGGTTGGGTTGGGGCTGTGCGCGGTTGGGCTGGGGCTGTGCGCGGTTGGGTTGGGGCTGTGCGCGGTTGGGTTGGGGCTGTGCGCGGTTGGGTTGGGGCTGTGCGCGGTTGGGTTGGGGCTGTGCGCGGTTGGGTTGGGGCTGTGCGCGGTTGGGTTGGGGCTGTGCGCGGTTGGGTTGGGGCTGTGCGCGGTTGGGTTGGGGCTGTGCGCGGTTGGGTTGGGGCTGTGCGCGGTTGGGCTGGGGCCGGTCGCGGTTACTCTGTGACATTCCAGGTCGCCCCTTTTGCAGCTTGGATCTATAATGGTGAGCAGGGCCTTCAGTCTCTGGATCAGTGGGACTCTGCATAACCCAGAAATGTCATCACTGACTAGGATGGGAATAGCCCTGTAAATCATGTAAAGGAACAGATCTAGTTTTTCCTCATTCTCTCTTTTTGACCTATTGCTGATTTGTGGTCGCGCCCTCTGTGGGTCTGAGGCTCCTAGCTAACAAAAAAAAAATCTCTGTTTT
This sequence comes from Ranitomeya imitator, assembly GCF_032444005.1. NCBI lineage: Eukaryota > Metazoa > Chordata > Amphibia > Anura > Dendrobatidae > Ranitomeya > Ranitomeya imitator. The sequence goes on from NC_091283.1 coordinate 37,585,621, forward strand.
TCCAAGGTATCAGGGTCCTGTATTACTAATAAGAAGAACAAAGGATGAAATCATTACAACCACGTAAGTCTATGGGATCGGGTTGTAATAAGGGCTTGACATAAACATGGCCGTCTTCATTGGTCCTTTCTTTTTATTTTTGCAGAAACCCAGAGGACGTCGCATCAAACCGAGGCAACGATCTCCTCCTCATCGTCCTGCAGCAGCGGTGAGTGTTAGGATAGGTGATCACGTTATATGGCTGGGACCCCGGACCCCCAAGACCCCAGTCAGGACGAACATGGAAGGAGCGGCCTATAGGACTGATGATGATGACGGCTGAGCAGGACACTCTGCTTCTTCTCATCAGCCCATAGACGCCACATGCTGAACCTCTCCGCCATTCAGTGTCGGGGCTGGGACCCCTGTTCTAGTGATGAATGGGACCCCCAGAGACGTTTAGCTCCTATTCTGTAGGTGATAAATGTCCATCTGGGGTTAAGACATATCGCATAGTCGATGACCAGGGTTTTTGTTTGTTTTGTTTTTTTTCCTGCAGTTTCCCAAATGTGATGACAGAAGATGGCCGGCATGCGGTGAGAGTGTGGCTGTCCACCTCCACTCCAGAGGATGCGGGTGAGCCCCTCCTATAATGTCCCGGTGTGATCTCTCGTGCCTGGATCCTCGCTACATGCTTCCTATACTTTTTGTGCTTAAAAATAACTTGGAAAAGTAGAGTGTGAACCAATAGACTTTCTACTGAGACCAAACACTGCTGTTGCGCGGCTGTTCGGCTGCTGTTGCGCGGCTGTTCGGCTGCTGTTGCGCGGCTGTTCGGCTGCTGTTGCGCGGCTGTTCGGCTGCTGTTGCGCGGCTGTTCGGCTGCTGTTGCGCGGCTGTTCGGCTGCTGTTGCGCTTCTGCACAGTATTTTGAGCAATCACTGGTGATCTCAGGATCTGGAGCAATACTATTTACAGGAGGCTTTGTAAAGGTTTAGTTCTACTTTGTTTTTCTTTGTCCTATGTTATGCAGATTCTGTACTGAGTCAGTATGGGGTAGAGGAGGACTGGTGTCTGTCTGTCCTAAAGTCCTATAAAGCAGAGAACTTGGAACAATATCCGTGGAGTGTAGGTAAGTGCTGCAACCATCCTGACACCTGGCGAGGAAGGCTGATTGGAGACAGGAGAGAATTGACTCGGCTTTTTTTTTTTTATATTCGAGGAACGTTTGCTCATATTGGGTAGTTGCACTGTGAGCAGTTTTCCCAACTAAATCCGTGAATATTGGTTCAAGTCTGCTAAAGAGGTGAAAAAAGAAGTAAAAAATAAATAAAAAAAATAAAATAAAGTTTGTATCGTCCTACTTTTCCCTAACCAAAAGGAAAAAAAAATTGTCCCATGTGTAAAAGTTTGATCTATAAAAATAAGATTAGTAAATAACAAAAAAATAAAAAAAAGACAGGGGGGGGGGGGTTAAGAAAAAAGCTGTCCCACAGCCCCATCGATAGAAAAATTAACAAAACCTCAAGTTTGGGATTGCCGTAATACTGACTCTGAATAATCGTGTTGTCGGGCCATTTTTTTTCCCACCATAAAAACAAAAGCCATTAAAAACAATATTTAAACTGTGGATTTTTCACCCTATTTGGAATATTTTTATTTTTCCGTTTTTTTTTATCACACTATGGTGCAGTGAGTGGGGTCATTCACAGCTAATAACTCATTATTCTCATTATTCGTTGTGAATGACCCCACTCACTGCACCACATACAACTTGTCCCACAAAAATACAAGTCCTTATACTTGGAGCGGTGGAGTCTGTAAGCCGGACCCCCGACTCCTCAATTTCCATGACTCCACCAAAGGGACACAGAATCTGACTCTGCGACTGACTCCACAGCCCTCCTTATCCTGCAATGGAGGGGGGAGTTGTGGCTCATAGAACAAAAGGAGGACAAAATAGTGCAAAAATGAAAATTTGCCTGTTTGGGAAGGGGTAACTGAAGCTACACCTGTATCCCCGCAGTTCTGCCGAGCCCTATAGGGTGTGAGGAGTCTGGTCCGTGTAGTGCGGCTGTATGTACGGCAGACATTACCTATAGGGTGTGAGGAGTCTGGTCCGTGTAGTGCGGCTGTATGTATGGCAGACATTACCTATAGGGTGTGAGGAGTCTGGTCCGTGTAGTGCGGCTGTATGTATGGCAGACATTACCTATAGGGTGTGAGGAGTCTGGTCCGTGTAGTGCGGCTGTATGTACGGCAGACATTACCTATAGGGTGTGAGGAGTCTGGTCCGTGTAGTGCGGCTGTATGTATGGCAGACATTACCTATAGGGTGTGAGGAGTCTGGTCCGTGTAGTGCGGCTGTATGTACGGCAGACATTACCTATAGGGTGTGAGGAGTCTGGTCCGTGTAGTTCGCCTGTATCTACGGCAGACATTACCTATAGGGTGTGAGGAGTCTGGTCCGTGTAGTGCGGCTGTATGTACGGCAGACATTACCTATAGGGTGTGAGGAGTCTGGTCCGTGTAGTGCGGCTGTATGTACGGCAGACATTACCTATAGGGTGTGAGGAGTCTGGTCCGTGTAGTGCGGCTGTATGTACGGCAGACATTACCTATAGGGTGTGAGGAGTCTGGTCCGTGTATGTATGGCAGACATTACCTATAGGGTGTGAGGAGTCTGGTCCGTGTAGTGCGGCTGTATGTACGGCAGACATTACCTATAGGGTGTGAGGAGTCTGGTCCGTGTAGTGCGGCTGTATGTACGGCAGGCATTACCTATAGGGTGTGAGGAGTCTGGTCCGTGTATGTATGGCAGACATTACCTATAGGGTGTGAGGAGTCTGGTCCGTGTAGTGCGGCTGTATGTACGGCAGACATTACCTATAGGGTGTGAGGAGTCTGGTCCGTGTAGTGCGGCTGTATGTACGGCAGGCATTACCTATAGGGTGTGAGGAGTCTGGTCCGTGTAGTGCGGCTGTATCTACGGCAGACATTACCTATAGGGTGTGAGGAGTCTGGTCCGTGTAGTGCGGCTGTATGTACGGCAGACATTACCTATAGGGTGTGAGGAGTCTGGTCCGTGTAGTGCGGCTGTATGTACGGCAGACATTACCTATAGGGTGTGAGGAGTCTGGTCCGTGTAGTGCGGCTGTATGTACGGCAGACATTACCTATAGGGTGTGAGGAGTCTGGTCCGTGTAGTGCGGCTGTATGTACCGCAGACATTACCTATAGGGTGTGAGGAGTCTGGTCCGTGTATGTACGGCAGACATTACCTATAGGGTGTGAGGAGTCTGGTCCGTGTAGTGCGGCTGTATGTACGGCAGACATTACCTATAGGGTGTGAGGAGTCTGGTCCGTGTAGTGCGGCTGTATGTACGGCAGACATTACCTATAGGGTGTGAGGAGTCTGGTCCGTGTAGTGCGGCTGTATGTACGGCAGACATTACCTATAGGGTGTGAGGAGTCTGGTCCGTGTAGTTCGCCTGTATCTACGGCAGACATTACCTATAGGGTGTGAGGAGTCTGGTCCGTGTAGTGCGGCTGTATGTACGGCAGACATTACCTATAGGGTGTGAGGAGTCTGGTCCGTGTAGTGCGGCTGTATGTACGGCAGACATTACCTATAGGGTGTGAGGAGTCTGGTCCGTGTAGTGCGGCTGTATGTACGGCAGACATTACCTATAGGGTGTGAGGAGTCTGGTCCGTGTAGTGCGGCTGTATGTACGGCAGGCATTACCTATAGGGTGTGAGGAGTCTGGTCCGTGTATGTATGGCAGACATTACCTATAGGGTGTGAGGAGTCTGGTCCGTGTAGTGCGGCTGTATGTACGGCAGACATTACCTATAGGGTGTGAGGAGTCTGGTCCGTGTAGTGCGGTTGTATGTACGGCAGACATTACCTATAGGGTGTGAGGAGTCTGGTCCGTGTAGTGCGGCTGTATGTACGGCAGACATTACCTATAGGGTGTGAGGAGTCTGGTCCGTGTAGTGCGGCTGTATGTACGGCAGACATTACCTATAGGGTGTGAGGAGTCTGGTCCGTGTATGTATGGCAGACATTACCTATAGGGTGTGAGGAGTCTGGTCCATGTATGTATGGCAGACATTACCTATAGGGTGTGAGGAGTCTGGTCTGGGTAGTGCGGCTGTATGTACGGCAGACATTACCTATAGGGTGTGAGGAGTCTGGTCCGTGTAGTGCGGCTGTATGTACGGCAGACATTACCTATAGGGTGTGAGGAGTCTGGTCCGTGTAGTGCGGCTGTATGTACGGCAGACATTACCTATAGGGTGTGAGGAGTCTGGTCCGTGTAGTGCGGCTGTATGTATGGCAGACATTACCTATAGGGTGTGAGGAGTCTGGTCCGTGTAGTGCGGCTGTATGTACGGCAGACATTACCTATAGGGTGTGAGGAGTCTGGTCCGTGTAGTGCGGCTGTATGTACGGCAGACATTACCTATAGGGTGTGAGGAGTCTGGTCCGTGTAGTGCGGCTGTATGTACGGCAGACATTACCTATAGGGTGTGAGGAGTCTGGTCCGTGTAGTGCGGCTGTATGTACGGCAGACATTACCTATAGGGTGTGAGGAGTCTGGTCCGTGTAGTGCGGCTGTATGTACGGCAGACATTACCTATAGGGTGTGAGGAGTCTGGTCCGTGTATGTATGGCAGACATTACCTATAGGGTGTGAGGAGTCTGGTCTGGGTAGTGCGGCTGTATGTACGGCAGACATTACCTATAGGGTGTGAGGAGTCTGGTCCATGTATGTATGGCAGACATTACCTATAGGGTGTGAGGAGTCTGGTCCGTGTAGTGCGGCTGTATGTACGGCAGACATTACCTATAGGGTGTGAGGAGTCTGGTCCGTGTATGTATGGCAGACATTACCTATAGGGTGTGAGGAGTCTGGTCCGTGTAGTGCGGCTGTATGTACGGCAGACATTACCTATAGGGTGTGAGGAGTCTGGTCCGTGTAGTGCGGCTGTATGTACGGCAGGCATTACCTATAGGGTGTGAGGAGTCTGGTCCGTGTATGTATGGCAGACATTACCTATAGGGTGTGAGGAGTCTGGTCCGTGTAGTGCGGCTGTATGTACGGCAGACATTACCTATAGGGTGTGAGGAGTCTGGTCCTTGTAGTGCGGCTGTATGTACGGCAGACATTACCTATAGGGTGTGAGGAGTCTGGTCCGTGTAGTGCGGCTGTATGTACGGCAGACATTACCTATAGGGTGTGAGGAGTCTGGTCCGTGTAGTGCGGCTGTATGTACGGCAGACATTACCTATAGGGTGTGAGGAGTCTGGTCCGTGTAGTGCGGCTGTATGTACGGCAGACATTACCTATAGGGTGTGAGGAGTCTGGTCCGTGTAGTGCGGCTGTATGTACGGCAGACATTACCTATAGGGTGTGAGGAGTCTGGTCCGTGTAGTGCGGCTGTATGTACGGCAGACATTACCTATAGGGTGTGAGGAGTCTGGTCCGTGTAGTGCGGCTCTATGTACGGCAGACATTACCTATAGGGTGTGAGGAGTCTGGTCCGTGTAGTGCGGCTGTATGTACGGCAGACATTACCTATAGGGTGTGAGGAGTCTGGTCCGTGTAGTGCGGCTCTATGTACGGCAGACATTACCTATAGGGTGTGAGGAGTCTGGTCCGTGTATGTATGGCAGACATTACCTATAGGGTGTGAGGAGTCTGGTCTGGGTAGTGCGGCTGTATGTACGGCAGACATTACCTATAGGGTGTGAGGAGTCTGGTCCGTGTATGTATGGCAGACATTACCTATAGGGTGTGAGGAGTCTGGTCCATGTATGTATGGCAGACATTACCTATAGGGTGTGAGGAGTCTGGTCCGTGTAGTGCGGCTGTATGTACGGCAGACATTACCTATAGGGTGTGAGGAGTCTGGTCCGTGTAGTGCGGCTGTATGTACGGCAGACATTACCTATAGGGTGTGAGGAGTCTGGTCCGTGTAGTGCGGCTGTATGTACGGCAGACATTACCTATAGGGTGTGAGGAGTCTGGTCCGTGTAGTGCGGCTGTATGTACGGCAGACATTACCTATAGGGTGTGAGGAGTCTGGTCCGTGTAGTGCGGCTGTATGTACGGCAGACATTACCTATAGGGTGTGAGGAGTCTGGTCCGTGTAGTGCGGCTGTATGTACGGCAGACATTACCTATAGGGTGTGAGGAGTCTGGTCCGTGTAGTGCGGCTGTATGTACGGCAGACATTACCTATAGGGTGTGAGGAGTCTGGTCCGTGTAGTGCGGCTGTATGTACGGCAGACATTACCTATAGGGTGTGAGGAGTCTGGTCCGTGTAGTGCGGCTGTATGTACGGCAGACATTACCTATAGGGTGTGAGGAGTCTGGTCCGTGTAGTGCGGCTGTATGTACGGCAGACATTACCTATAGGGTGTGAGGAGTCTGGTCCGTGTATGTATGGCAGACATTACCTATAGGGTGTGAGGAGTCTGGTCCATGTATGTATGGCAGACATTACCTATAGGGTGTGAGGAGTCTGGTCTGGGTAGTGCGGCTGTATGTACGGCAGACATTACCTATAGGGTGTGAGGAGTCTGGTCCGTGTAGTGCGGCTGTATGTACGGCAGGCATTACCTATAGGGTGTGAGGAGTCTGGTCCGTGTATGTATGGCAGACATTACCTATAGGGTGTGAGGAGTCTGGTCCGTGTAGTGCGGCTGTATGTACGGCAGACATTACCTATAGGGTGTGAGGAGTCTGGTCCGTGTAGTGCGGCTGTATGTACGGCAGACATTACCTATAGGGTGTGAGGAGTCTGGTCCGTGTATGTACGGCAGACATTACCTATAGCGTGTGAGGAGTCTGGTCCGTGTAGTGCGGCTGTATGTACGGCAGACATTACCTATAGGGTGTGAGGAGTCTGGTCCGTGTAGTGCGGCTGTATGTACGGCAGACATTACCTATAGGGTGTGAGGAGTCTGGTCCGTGTAGTGCGGCTGTATGTACGGCAGACATTACCTATAGGGTGTGAGGAGTCTGGTCCGTGTAGTGCGGCTGTATGTACGGCAGACATTACCTATAGGGTGTGAGGAGTCTGGTCCGTGTAGTGCGGCTGTATGTACGGCAGACATTACCTATAGGGTGTGAGGAGTCTGGTCCGTGTAGTGCGGCTGTATGTACGGCAGACATTACCTATAGGGTGTGAGGAGTCTGGTCCGTGTAGTGCGGCTGTATCTACGGCAGACATTACCTATAGGGTGTGAGGAGTCTGGTCCGTGTAGTGCGGCTGTATGTACGGCAGACATTACCTATAGGGTGTGAGGAGTCTGGTCCGTGTAGTGCGGCTGTATGTACGGCAGACATTACCTATAGGGTGTGAGGAGTCTGGTCCGTGTAGTGCGGCTGTATGTACGGCAGGCATTACCTATAGGGTGTGAGGAGTCTGGTCCGTGTATGTATGGCAGACAGTACCTATAGGGTGTGAGGAGTCTGGTCCGTGTAGTGCGGCTGTATGTACGGCAGACATTACCTATAGGGTGTGAGGAGTCTGGTCCGTGTAGTGCGGCTGTATGTACGGCAGACATTACCTATAGGGTGTGAGGAGTCTGGTCCGTGTAGTGCGGCTGTATCTACGGCAGACATTACCTATAGGGTGTGAGGAGTCTGGTCCGTGTAGTGCGGCTGTATGTACGGCAGACATTACCTATAGGGTGTGAGGAGTCTGGTCCGTGTAGTGCGGCTGTATGTACGGCAGACATTACCTATAGGGTGTGAGGAGTCTGGTCCGTGTAGTGCGGCTGTATGTACGGCAGACATTACCTATAGGGTGTGAGGAGTCTGGTCCGTGTAGTGCGGCTGTATGTACGGCAGACATTACCTATAGGGTGTGAGGAGTCTGGTCCGTGTATGTATGGCAGACATTACCTATAGGGTGTGAGGAGTCTGGTCCATGTATGTATGGCAGACATTACCTATAGGGTGTGAGGAGTCTGGTCTGGGTAGTGCGGCTGTATGTACGGCAGACATTACCTATAGGGTGTGAGGAGTCTGGTCCGTGTAGTGCGGCTGTATGTACGGCAGGCATTACCTATAGGGTGTGAGGAGTCTGGTCCGTGTATGTATGGCAGACATTACCTATAGGGTGTGAGGAGTCTGGTCCGTGTAGTGCGGCTGTATGTACGGCAGACATTACCTATAGGGTGTGAGGAGTCTGGTCCGTGTAGTGCGGCTGTATGTACGGCAGACATTACCTATAGGGTGTGAGGAGTCTGGTCCGTGTAGTGCGGCTGTATGTATGGCAGACATTACCTATAGGGTGTGAGGAGTCTGGTCCGTGTAGTGCGGCTGTATGTACGGCAGACATTACCTATAGGGTGTGAGGAGTCTGGTCCGTGTAGTGCGGCTGTATGTACGGCAGACATTACCTATAGGGTGTGAGGAGTCTGGTCCGTGTAGTGCGGCTGTATGTACGGCAGACATTACCTATAGGGTGTGAGGAGTCTGGTCCGTGTAGTGCGGCTGTATGTACGGCAGACATTACCTATAGGGTGTGAGGAGTCTGGTCCGTGTAGTGCGGCTGTATGTACGGCAGACATTACCTATAGGGTGTGAGGAGTCTGGTCCGTGTATGTATGGCAGACATTACCTATAGGGTGTGAGGAGTCTGGTCTGGGTAGTGCGGCTGTATGTACGGCAGACATTACCTATAGGGTGTGAGGAGTCTGGTCCATGTATGTATGGCAGACATTACCTATAGGGTGTGAGGAGTCTGGTCCGTGTAGTGCGGCTGTATGTACGGCAGACATTACCTATAGGGTGTGAGGAGTCTGGTCCGTGTATGTATGGCAGACATTACCTATAGGGTGTGAGGAGTCTGGTCCGTGTAGTGCGGCTGTATGTACGGCAGACATTACCTATAGGGTGTGAGGAGTCTGGTCCGTGTAGTGCGGCTGTATGTACGGCAGGCATTACCTATAGGGTGTGAGGAGTCTGGTCCGTGTATGTATGGCAGACATTACCTATAGGGTGTGAGGAGTCTGGTCCGTGTAGTGCGGCTGTATGTACGGCAGACATTACCTATAGGGTGTGAGGAGTCTGGTCCTTGTAGTGCGGCTGTATGTACGGCAGACATTACCTATAGGGTGTGAGGAGTCTGGTCCGTGTAGTGCGGCTGTATGTACGGCAGACATTACCTATAGGGTGTGAGGAGTCTGGTCCGTGTAGTGCGGCTGTATGTACGGCAGACATTACCTATAGGGTGTGAGGAGTCTGGTCCGTGTAGTGCGGCTGTATGTACGGCAGACATTACCTATAGGGTGTGAGGAGTCTGGTCCGTGTAGTGCGGCTGTATGTACGGCAGACATTACCTATAGGGTGTGAGGAGTCTGGTCCGTGTAGTGCGGCTGTATGTACGGCAGACATTACCTATAGGGTGTGAGGAGTCTGGTCCGTGTAGTGCGGCTCTATGTACGGCAGACATTACCTATAGGGTGTGAGGAGTCTGGTCCGTGTAGTGCGGCTGTATGTACGGCAGACATTACCTATAGGGTGTGAGGAGTCTGGTCCGTGTAGTGCGGCTCTATGTACGGCAGACATTACCTATAGGGTGTGAGGAGTCTGGTCCGTGTATGTATGGCAGACATTACCTATAGGGTGTGAGGAGTCTGGTCTGGGTAGTGCGGCTGTATGTACGGCAGACATTACCTATAGGGTGTGAGGAGTCTGGTCCGTGTATGTATGGCAGACATTACCTATAGGGTGTGAGGAGTCTGGTCCATGTATGTATGGCAGACATTACCTATAGGGTGTGAGGAGTCTGGTCCGTGTAGTGCGGCTGTATGTACGGCAGACATTACCTATAGGGTGTGAGGAGTCTGGTCCGTGTAGTGCGGCTGTATGTACGGCAGACATTACCTATAGGGTGTGAGGAGTCTGGTCCGTGTAGTGCGGCTGTATGTACGGCAGACATTACCTATAGGGTGTGAGGAGTCTGGTCCGTGTAGTGCGGCTGTATGTACGGCAGACATTACCTATAGGGTGTGAGGAGTCTGGTCCGTGTAGTGCGGCTGTATGTACGGCAGACATTACCTATAGGGTGTGAGGAGTCTGGTCCGTGTAGTGCGGCTGTATGTACGGCAGACATTACCTATAGGGTGTGAGGAGTCTGGTCCGTGTAGTGCGGCTGTATGTACGGCAGACATTACCTATAGGGTGTGAGGAGTCTGGTCCGTGTAGTGCGGCTGTATGTACGGCAGACATTACCTATAGGGTGTGAGGAGTCTGGTCCGTGTAGTGCGGCTGTATGTACGGCAGACATTACCTATAGGGTGTGAGGAGTCTGGTCCGTGTAGTGCGGCTGTATGTACGGCAGACATTACCTATAGGGTGTGAGGAGTCTGGTCCGTGTATGTATGGCAGACATTACCTATAGGGTGTGAGGAGTCTGGTCCATGTATGTATGGCAGACATTACCTATAGGGTGTGAGGAGTCTGGTCTGGGTAGTGCGGCTGTATGTACGGCAGACATTACCTATAGGGTGTGAGGAGTCTGGTCCGTGTAGTGCGGCTGTATGTACGGCAGGCATTACCTATAGGGTGTGAGGAGTCTGGTCCGTGTATGTATGGCAGACATTACCTATAGGGTGTGAGGAGTCTGGTCCGTGTAGTGCGGCTGTATGTACGGCAGACATTACCTATAGGGTGTGAGGAGTCTGGTCCGTGTAGTGCGGCTGTATGTACGGCAGACATTACCTATAGGGTGTGAGGAGTCTGGTCCGTGTATGTACGGCAGACATTACCTATAGCGTGTGAGGAGTCTGGTCCGTGTAGTGCGGCTGTATGTACGGCAGACATTACCTATAGGGTGTGAGGAGTCTGGTCCGTGTAGTGCGGCTGTATGTACGGCAGACATTACCTATAGGGTGTGAGGAGTCTGGTCCGTGTAGTGCGGCTGTATGTACGGCAGACATTACCTATAGGGTGTGAGGAGTCTGGTCCGTGTAGTGCGGCTGTATGTACGGCAGACATTACCTATAGGGTGTGAGGAGTCTGGTCCGTGTAGTGCGGCTGTATGTACGGCAGACATTACCTATAGGGTGTGAGGAGTCTGGTCCGTGTAGTGCGGCTGTATGTACGGCAGACATTACCTATAGGGTGTGAGGAGTCTGGTCCGTGTAGTGCGGCTGTATCTACGGCAGACATTACCTATAGGGTGTGAGGAGTCTGGTCCGTGTAGTGCGGCTGTATGTACGGCAGACATTACCTATAGGGTGTGAGGAGTCTGGTCCGTGTAGTGCGGCTGTATGTACGGCAGACATTACCTATAGGGTGTGAGGAGTCTGGTCCGTGTAGTGCGGCTGTATGTACGGCAGGCATTACCTATAGGGTGTGAGGAGTCTGGTCCGTGTATGTATGGCAGACAGTACCTATAGGGTGTGAGGAGTCTGGTCCGTGTAGTGCGGCTGTATGTACGGCAGACATTACCTATAGGGTGTGAGGAGTCTGGTCCGTGTAGTGCGGCTGTATGTACGGCAGACATTACCTATAGGGTGTGAGGAGTCTGGTCCGTGTAGTGCGGCTGTATCTACGGCAGACATTACCTATAGGGTGTGAGGAGTCTGGTCCGTGTAGTGCGGCTGTATGTACGGCAGACATTACCTATAGGGTGTGAGGAGTCTGGTCCGTGTAGTGCGGCTGTATGTACGGCAGACATTACCTATAGGGTGTGAGGAGTCTGGTCCGTGTAGTGCGGCTGTATGTACGGCAGACATTACCTATAGGGTGTGAGGAGTCTGGTCCGTGTAGTGCGGCTGTATGTACGGCAGACATTACCTATAGGGTGTGAGGAGTCTGGTCCGTGTATGTATGGCAGACATTACCTATAGGGTGTGAGGAGTCTGGTCCATGTATGTATGGCAGACATTACCTATAGGGTGTGAGGAGTCTGGTCTGGGTAGTGCGGCTGTATGTACGGCAGACATTACCTATAGGGTGTGAGGAGTCTGGTCCGTGTAGTGCGGCTGTATGTACGGCAGGCATTACCTATAGGGTGTGAGGAGTCTGGTCCGTGTATGTATGGCAGACATTACCTATAGGGTGTGAGGAGTCTGGTCCGTGTAGTGCGGCTGTATGTACGGCAGACATTACCTATAGGGTGTGAGGAGTCTGGTCCGTGTAGTGCGGCTGTATGTACGGCAGACATTACCTATAGGGTGTGAGGAGTCTGGTCCGTGTATGTACGGCAGACATTACCTATAGCGTGTGAGGAGTCTGGTCCGTGTAGTGCGGCTGTATGTACGGCAGACATTACCTATAGGGTGTGAGGAGTCTGGTCCGTGTAGTGCGGCTGTATGTACGGCAGACATTACCTATAGGGTGTGAGGAGTCTGGTCCGTGTAGTGCGGCTGTATGTACGGCAGACATTACCTATAGGGTGTGAGGAGTCTGGTCCGTGTAGTGCGGCTGTATGTACGGCAGACATTACCTATAGGGTGTGAGGAGTCTGGTCCGTGTAGTGCGGCTGTATGTACGGCAGACATTACCTATAGGGTGTGAGGAGTCTGGTCCGTGTAGTGCGGCTGTATCTACGGCAGACATTACCTATAGGGTGTGAGGAGTCTGGTCCGTGTAGTGCGGCTGTATGTACGGCAGACATTACCTATAGGGTGTGAGGAGTCTGGTCCGTGTAGTGCGGCTGTATGTACGGCAGACATTACCTATAGGGTGTGAGGAGTCTGGTCCGTGTAGTGCGGCTGTATGTACGGCAGACATTACCTATAGGGTGTGAGGAGTCTGGTCCGTGTAGTGCGGCTGTATGTACGGCAGGCATTACCTATAGGGTGTGAGGAGTCTGGTCCGTGTATGTATGGCAGACAGTACCTATAGGGTGTGAGGAGTCTGGTCCGTGTAGTGCGGCTGTATGTACGGCAGACATTACCTATAGGGTGTGAGGAGTCTGGTCCGTGTAGTGCGGCTGTATGTACGGCAGACATTACCTATAGGGTGTGAGGAGTCTGGTCCGTGTAGTGCGGCTGTATCTACGGCAGACATTACCTATAGGGTGTGAGGAGTCTGGTCCGTGTAGTTCGCCTGTATCTACGGCAGACATTACCTATAGGGTGTGAGGAGTCTGGTCCGTGTAGTGCGGCTGTATGTACGGCAGACATTACCTATAGGGTGTGAGGAGTCTGGTCCGTGTAGTGCGGCTGTATGTACGGCAGACATTACCTATAGGGTGTGAGGAGTCTGGTCCGTGTAGTGCGGCTGTATGTACGGCAGACATTACCTATAGGGTGTGAGGAGTCTGGTCCGTGTAGTGCGGCTGTATGTACGGCAGGCATTACCTATAGGGTGTGAGGAGTCTGGTCCGTGTATGTATGGCAGACATTACCTATAGGGTGTGAGGAGTCTGGTCCGTGTAGTGCGGCTGTATGTACGGCAGACATTACCTATAGGGTGTGAGGAGTCTGGTCCGTGTAGTGCGGCTGTATGTACGGCAGACATTACCTATAGGGTGTGAGGAGTCTGGTCCGTGTAGTGCGGTTGTATGTACGGCAGACATTACCTATAGGGTGTGAGGAGTCTGGTCCGTGTAGTGCGGCTGTATGTACGGCAGACATTACCTATAGGGTGTGAGGAGTCTGGTCCGTGTAGTGCGGCTGTATGTACGGCAGACATTACCTATAGGGTGTGAGGAGTCTGGTCCGTGTAGTGCGGCTGTATGTACGGCAGACATTACCTATAGGGTGTGAGGAGTCTGGTCCGTGTAGTGCGGCTGTATGTACGGCAGGCATTACCTATAGGGTGTGAGGAGTCTGGTCCGTGTATGTATGGCAGACATTACCTATAGGGTGTGAGGAGTCTGGTCCGTGTAGTGCGGCTGTATGTACGGCAGACATTACCTATAGGGTGTGAGGAGTCTGGTCCGTGTAGTGCGGCTGTATGTACGGCAGACATTACCTATAGGGTGTGAGGAGTCTGGTCCGTGTATGTATGGCAGACATTACCTATAGGGTGTGAGGAGTCTGGTCCATGTATGTATGGCAGACATTACCTATAGGGTGTGAGGAGTCTGGTCTGGGTAGTGCGGCTGTATGTACGGCAGACATTACCTATAGGGTGTGAGGAGTCTGGTCCGTGTAGTGCGGCTGTATGTACGGCAGGCATTACCTATAGGGTGTGAGGAGTCTGGTCCGTGTATGTACGGCAGACATTACCTATAGGGTGTGAGGAGTCTGGTCCGTGTAGTGCGGCTGTATGTACGGCAGACATTACCTATAGGGTGTGAGGAGTCTGGTCCGTGTAGTGCGGCTGTATGTACGGCAGACATTACCTATAGGGTGTGAGGAGTCTGGTCCGTGTAGTGCGGCTGTATGTACGGCAGACATTACCTATAGGGTGTGAGGAGTCTGGTCCGTGTAGTGCGGCTGTATGTACGGCAGACATTACCTATAGGGTGTGAGGAGTCTGGTCCGTGTAGTGCGGCTGTATGTACGGCAGACATTACCTATAGGGTGTGAGGAGTCTGGTCCGTGTAGTGCGGCTGTATGTACGGCAGACATTACCTATAGGGTGTGAGGAGTCTGGTCCGTGTAGTGCGGCTGTATGTACGGCAGACATTACCTATAGGGTGTGAGGAGTCTGGTCCGTGTAGTGCGGCTGTATGTACGGCAGACATTACCTATAGGGTGTGAGGAGTCTGGTCCGTGTAGTGTGGCTGTATGTATGGCAGACATTACCTATAGGGTGTGAGGAGTCTGGTCCGTGTAGTGCGGCTGTATGTACGGCAGACATTACCTATAGGGTGTGAGGAGTCTGGTCCGTGTAGTGCGGCTGTATGTACGGCAGACATTACCTATAGGGTGTGAGGAGTCTGGTCCGTGTATGTATGGCAGACATTACCTATAGGGTGTGAGGAGTCTGGTCCGTGTAGTGCGGCTGTATCTACGGCAGACATTACCTATAGGGTGTGAGGAGTCTGGTCCGTGTAGTGCGGCTGTATCTACGGCAGACATTACCTATAGGGTGTGAGGAGTCTGGTCCGTGTAGTGCGGCTGTATGTACGGCAGACATTACCTATAGGGTGTGAGGAGTCTGGTCCGTGTAGTGCGGCTGTATGTACGGCAGACATTACCTATAGGGTGTGAGGAGTCTGGTCCATGTAGTGCGGCTGTATGTACGGCAGACATTACCTATAGGGTGTGAGGAGTCTGGTCCGTGTATGTATGGCAGACATTACCTATAGGGTGTGAGGAATCTGGTCTGGGTAGTGCGGCTGTATGTACGGCAGACATTACCTATAGGGTGTGAGGAGTCTGGTCCGTGTATGTATGGCAGACATTACCTATAGGGTGTGAGGAGTCTGGTCTGGGTAGTGCGGCTGTATGTACGGCAGACATTACCTATAGGGTGTGAGGAGTCTGGTCCGTGTAGTGCGGCTGTATGTACGGCAGGCATTACCTATAGGGTGTGAGGAGTCTGGTCCGTGTATGTATGGCAGACATTACCTATAGGGTGTGAGGAGTCTGGTCCGTGTAGTGCGGCTGTATGTACGGCAGACATTACCTATAGGGTGTGAGGAGTCTGGTCCGTGTAGTGCGGCTGTATGTACGGCAGACATTACCTATAGGGTGTGAGGAGTCTGGTCCGTGTATGTACGGCAGACATTACCTATAGGGTGTGAGGAGTCTGGTCCGTGTAGTGCGGCTGTATGTACGGCAGACATTACCTATAGGGTGTGAGGAGTCTGGTCCGTGTAGTGCGGCTGTATGTACGGCAGACATTACCTATAGGGTGTGAGGAGTCTGGTCCGTGTAGTGCGGCTGTATGTACGGCAGACATTACCTATAGGGTGTGAGGAGTCTGGTC
This sequence comes from Ranitomeya imitator, assembly GCF_032444005.1. Lineage (NCBI taxonomy): Eukaryota > Metazoa > Chordata > Amphibia > Anura > Dendrobatidae > Ranitomeya > Ranitomeya imitator. The sequence goes on from NC_091283.1 coordinate 37,601,460, forward strand.
CGTGTAGTGCGGCTGTATGTACGGCAGACATTACCTATAGGGTGTGAGGAGTCTGGTCCGTGTAGTGCGGCTGTATGTACGGCAGACATTACCTATAGGGTGTGAGGAGTCTGGTCCGTGTAGTGCGGCTGTATGTACGGCAGACATTACCTATAGGGTGTGAGGAGTCTGGTCCGTGTAGTGCGGCTGTATGTACGGCAGACATTACCTATAGGGTGTGAGGAGTCTGGTCCGTGTAGTGCGGCTGTATGTACGGCAGACATTACCTATAGGGTGTGAGGAGTCTGGTCCGTGTAGTGCGGCTGTATGTACGGCAGGCATTACCTATAGGGTGTGAGGAGTCTGGTCCGTGTATGTATGGCAGACATTACCTATAGGGTGTGAGGAGTCTGGTCCGTGTAGTGCGGCTGTATGTACGGCAGACATTACCTATAGGGTGTGAGGAGTCTGGTCCGTGTAGTGCGGCTGTATGTACGGCAGACATTACCTATAGGGTGTGAGGAGTCTGGTCCGTGTAGTGCGGTTGTATGTACGGCAGACATTACCTATAGGGTGTGAGGAGTCTGGTCCGTGTAGTGCGGCTGTATGTACGGCAGACATTACCTATAGGGTGTGAGGAGTCTGGTCCGTGTAGTGCGGCTGTATGTACGGCAGACATTACCTATAGGGTGTGAGGAGTCTGGTCCGTGTATGTATGGCAGACATTACCTATAGGGTGTGAGGAGTCTGGTCTGGGTAGTGCGGCTGTATGTACGGCAGACATTACCTATAGGGTGTGAGGAGTCTGGTCCGTGTATGTATGGCAGACATTACCTATAGGGTGTGAGGAGTCTGGTCCATGTATGTATGGCAGACATTACCTATAGGGTGTGAGGAGTCTGGTCTGGGTAGTGCGGCTGTATGTACGGCAGACATTACCTATAGGGTGTGAGGAGTCTGGTCCGTGTAGTGCGGCTGTATGTACGGCAGACATTACCTATAGGGTGTGAGGAGTCTGGTCCGTGTAGTGCGGCTGTATGTACGGCAGACATTACCTATAGGGTGTGAGGAGTCTGGTCCGTGTAGTGCGGCTGTATGTACGGCAGACATTACCTATAGGGTGTGAGGAGTCTGGTCCGTGTAGTGCGGCTGTATGTACGGCAGACATTACCTATAGGGTGTGAGGAGTCTGGTCCGTGTAGTGCGGCTGTATGTACGGCAGACATTACCTATAGGGTGTGAGGAGTCTGGTCCGTGTAGTGCGGCTGTATGTACGGCAGACATTACCTATAGGGTGTGAGGAGTCTGGTCCGTGTAGTGCGGCTGTATGTACGGCAGGCATTACCTATAGGGTGTGAGGAGTCTGGTCCGTGTATGTATGGCAGACATTACCTATAGGGTGTGAGGAGTCTGGTCCGTGTAGTGCGGCTGTATGTACGGCAGACATTACCTATAGGGTGTGAGGAGTCTGGTCCGTGTAGTGCGGCTGTATGTACGGCAGACATTACCTATAGGGTGTGAGGAGTCTGGTCCGTGTAGTGCGGTTGTATGTACGGCAGACATTACCTATAGGGTGTGAGGAGTCTGGTCCGTGTAGTGCGGCTGTATGTACGGCAGACATTACCTATAGGGTGTGAGAAGTCTGGTCCGTGTAGTGCGGCTGTATGTACGGCAGACATTACCTATAGGGTGTGAGGAGTCTGGTCCGTGTATGTATGGCAGACATTACCTATAGGGTGTGAGGAGTCTGGTCTGGGTAGTGCGGCTGTATGTACGGCAGACATTACCTATAGGGTGTGAGGAGTCTGGTCCGTGTATGTATGGCAGACATTACCTATAGGGTGTGAGGAGTCTGGTCCATGTATGTATGGCAGACATTACCTATAGGGTGTGAGGAGTCTGGTCTGGGTAGTGCGGCTGTATGTACGGCAGACATTACCTATAGGGTGTGAGGAGTCTGGTCCGTGTAGTGCGGCTGTATGTACGGCAGACATTACCTATAGGGTGTGAGGAGTCTGGTCCGTGTAGTGCGGCTGTATGTACGGCAGACATTACCTATAGGGTGTGAGGAGTCTGGTCCGTGTAGTGCGGCTGTATGTACGGCAGACATTACCTATAGGGTGTGAGGAGTCTGGTCCGTGTAGTGCGGCTGTATGTACGGCAGACATTACCTATAGGGTGTGAGGAGTCTGGTCCGTGTAGTGCGGCTGTATGTACGGCAGACATTACCTATAGGGTGTGAGGAGTCTGGTCCGTGTAGTGCGGCTGTATGTACGGCAGACATTACCTATAGGGTGTGAGGAGTCTGGTCCGTGTAGTGCGGCTGTATGTACGGCAGACATTACCTATAGGGTGTGAGGAGTCTGGTCCGTGTAGTGCGGCTGTATGTACGGCAGACATTACCTATAGGGTGTGAGGAGTCTGGTCCGTGTAGTGCGGCTGTATGTATGGCAGACATTACCTATAGGGTGTGAGGAGTCTGGTCCGTGTAGTGCGGCTGTATGTACGGCAGACATTACCTATAGGGTGTGAGGAGTCTGGTCCGTGTAGTGCGGCTGTATGTACGGCAGACATTACCTATAGGGTGTGAGGAGTCTGGTCCGTGTATGTATGGCAGACATTACCTATAGGGTGTGAGGAGTCTGGTCCGTGTAGTGCGGCTGTATCTACGGCAGACATTACCTATAGGGTGTGAGGAGTCTGGTCCGTGTAGTGCGGCTGTATGTACGGCAGACATTACCTATAGGGTGTGAGGAGTCTGGTCCGTGTAGTGCGGCTGTATGTACGGCAGACATTACCTATAGGGTGTGAGGAGTCTGGTCCATGTAGTGCGGCTGTATGTACGGCAGACATTACCTATAGGGTGTGAGGAGTCTGGTCCGTGTATGTATGGCAGACATTACCTATAGGGTGTGAGGAGTCTGGTCTGGGTAGTGCGGCTGTATGTACGGCAGACATTACCTATAGGGTGTGAGGAGTCTGGTCCGTGTATGTATGGCAGACATTACCTATAGGGTGTGAGGAGTCTGGTCTGGGTAGTGCGGCTGTATGTACGGCAGACATTACCTATAGGGTGTGAGGAGTCTGGTCCGTGTATGTATGGCAGACATTACCTATAGGGTGTGAGGAGTCTGGTCCGTGTAGTGCGGCTGTATGTACGGCAGACATTACCTATAGGGTGTGAGGAGTCTGGTCCGTGTATGTATGGCAGACATTACCTATAGGGTGTGAGGAGTCTGGTCCGTGTAGTGCGGCTGTATCTACGGCAGACATTACCTATAGGGTGTGAGGAGTCTGGTCCGTGTAGTGCGGCTGTATCTACGGCAGACATTACCTATAGGGTGTGAGGAGTCTGGTCCGTGTAGTGCGGCTGTATGTACGGCAGACATTACCTATAGGGTGTGAGGAGTCTGGTCCGTGTAGTGCGGCTGTATGTACGGCAGACATTACCTATAGGGTGTGAGGAGTCTGGTCCGTGTAGTGCGGCTGTATGTACGGCAGACATTACCTATAGGGTGTGAGGAGTCTGGTCCGTGTAGTGCGGCTGTATGTACGGCAGACATTACCTATAGGGTGTGAGGAGTCTGGTCCGTGTAGTGCGGCTGTATGTACGGCAGACATTACCTATAGGGTGTGAGGAGTCTGGTCTGGGTAGTGCGGCTGTATGTACGGCAGACATTACCTATAGGGTGTGAGGAGTCTGGTCCGTGTATGTATGGCAGACATTACCTATAGGGTGTGAGGAGTCTGGTCTGGGTAGTGCGGCTGTATGTACGGCAGACATTACCTATAGGGTGTGAGGAGTCTGGTCCGTGTAGTGCGGCTGTATGTACGGCAGACATTACCTATAGGGTGTGAGGAGTCTGGTCCGTGTAGTGCGGCTGTATGTACGGCAGACATTACTGTGCACAGGAGACTGAGCTGATTGTCTTCTTTCATTAGGGGAAGAGATGAGCACAGAAGAACGGCAGCAGCTCGCTCTATACCTGGTAGGTATGGCATCATGTCACCTCGCCTCCTCCATGTTCCTCGGAGCTCTTACACACCTGTGGTTCTGTCCCCACCCTGCCTCCCCTTCCCACAAATGTATGTATGTATGTCTGTCTTCTGCAGGCTTGTAACCCGCTCTGCTCTCCACAGGCACAGAAGTATCTGAGCAGCTTTGAAGCCACACACTGTACCCCCCTGCCAGCCAGCTTCTTCCAGATGCCCTGGAGTATCTAGTCCCAGACTGTGGCCCTTGGACGTAGCACCGCTGCCTCTGGCCGGATCTACCTGCTGTAACCTTCTTCCATCCCGTGACTGGCAGCTATCGCAGACGAGGGAGAGACGCCGCCGCCTGCCCTGCACCTCTCGTACCTCTCTGGACTACTGTTTTTATAATAAATGGATTGAGAACGAGCTTGAATTGGATGAAGTGATGAGCATTTCAAACGCCGCTATTAAAATGTGAACCATTCTTGTACAATATGTCTGTCCCTGTCCTACCACTGACCATCTCTACAGTTTCTCTACCTTTCCGGGGTTCGTTGGCCCATCAGAGGCCATTTTTAGATTTTTGTCTCACAATCATGTACTGTCTGTGTCCATTTAACCACTGAGCCACCGTTGCCAGAGACGGTGAAATTACTGGGAACGACCCTGGAGACTCCATACTGTAACGTGATAGAGAAATGTTTTTAGCCACCATGGTGGACAAGTATAAATGTGTTGTGTCCTCTAGAACTTCATAAAGGTCAAATATTTCATACATTCCACCACTGTCCATAAAAGACCTTCACCATCACTCATCTGACATCATCCATTAGGACCTCAATAAATTCATGTGCATGTCTCCATAATGTGGTGTTACTCTCTGATTCTAGGCTTTAAGGGAAGCAGTTTTCAAGAAGTAAGATTAGTATGCGAATGGAAAGCAGGTCTTCAGATTGTTTGTGAGCTTTACCTCGGCTAGAGTAGTGGGGTCTCATAAACATTTGAGGTACTTGAGAGCATTGGGCTCTTGAAGATCCTGGGGTCCATGGAACAGAAATTCCTAATGTCCCTGGAATTTAGTGATTTCTGAAGTTCCTGAGATCCCCGAGACTAGATTCCTCAGGTTCCTAAGATGTCCCCAAGACTTGGTGATTCATAAAGTTGCTGAAGTGTCTCGAGACGTGGTAATTCCAGAGCCTCTTAATTCCTGAGGTCCCCAAGACTAGATTCCTCAGGTTCCTAAGATGTCCCCGAGACTTGGTGATTCATAAAGTTACTGAAGTGTCTTGAGACGTGGTCATTCCAGAGCCTCTTAATTCCTGAGGTCCCCAAGACTTTCTTTCCTGAGATGTGATTTCTAAAGTTCCATATTCTTTGTGACTCTATTCCTACAGTCCCTGAGCCTTGGTCATTCCTGAGGCCCCGAGAGTTGGTAATTCCTAAAATTCCTGAGGTCTCAAAAACTTGCGATTCATGAGGTCCCTAAGACTTGGTCATTCCAGAACCTCTTGATTCCGGAGATCCCTGAGACTTGATTTCTAAATTTCCTGAAGTCTGAGACTCTCGATTCCTGAGGTTCCCGAGGTTTTGGCACATTCCTGACGCTGTTGATTCCAAAAGTCCCCAAGACTTGGCGATTCCTAAAGTTCTATAGGTCTCAAAAACTTGTGATTCCTGAAAACCCTAAGACTTAGTCATTATTAAGGTTACTGCTGAGGTCTCAGAAACTTGCGATTCCAGAGGTGATGCTTGATGACTCCTAAAGTTCCTACAATCCTCAAAACTGGTGATTCCTGAGGTGTCCAAAACTTGGTGATTCTTGAAGCTCTCTGGTATTTGATAGGTCCCGGACTCTTGACGATTTCCGAGGTTCCTGAGACTATTGATTCCTAAGATCCTCATCCACTCTGGATAAAAATCCGCAGCAGAAATTGACCTGTGGTGTGAAATGTGTGGTCTGTACAGGATCCTGCTCACTGGGCCGGATTTTCCAGCCGGTACAAAGTTCATCTCTCGCTCTGCAGTATCCAGATGCAAAAAAAAAGTCTTCAAACCTTCCAGCAAGTAGCTCTCTGTTCATTAGAATCCAAGATGGCGCCTGTAGCGCATGTTACATTTATTTTTCCCTGCACATTTTCTTAACGGTTGTCAATTCTTTGTTGCATTTTCGGAGCATAAATCGCGTCACCTTTTTGTCGCTGTTTTTATAGCCATTTTGATGCTTTTTTTTTTTTTTTTTGGTGAGTTTTTTTGCAGCGGAAATGAACTAAAACATGCCCTATCATAACGCTTGGTCCATTCAGTGGTTTTTCTGGTGGAGTGATCGGCTTCAAAACACTCTTTGGTGTGAACTTCAAAGCAAAAGCCACTCAAAAAAAAAGGATCAAAACAGCGCAAAAAACCACACACATGTATGTTAGAAGCAGTTTTTGGATGTGAACAAACCTCCAAACAGAAGCATCCAAGCGCTTTTTTGGTCACATGACCCAGTGATTTGATTGAGTGATTTTGACCTGTGACCTTGAATTAAAAAAAAAAAAGGACATGCAGTGTGAATACGGTTTTAGGAGCGTTGCTACTTTTCATCAGTATTACATTAGCACGATTACAATAGAACATTATTATGGCGTCTACAGACCCAATACGGTGACATCCTATGGGCCTGATTGTCTTTTTTTTTTTTTAGTTGAATTTTCCAATCGATGAAGAAAAAAAAATCGTGTTCCCGGATCACACGCGGCGTCCTGGAATCTCGGGCACATGAATATTATATACGACATTCCGGATGGAACGGTCCCAGCCGGGTCGCCGCATGCGGTCAATCAGGTCGTGCGAGTGGTAACCACATGAAGATTACACGCTCCTGAGAATGGGTGTGAGCGCTAAATCAGCTCAATTAGTGACCTCGTTAAGGTAACGACCCCAGCCTAGAAATCCTGAGCCGCTTCCTGGGGGCCTGGGACAACAATACTGACCTGGAAGGTGGGTGCTGTGTGGGATCCACCAGGGCTAGAAAAGCACTACTATACCCATCATCCCCTGACACTTGCTATTGGACAGTAAACCTGCTTAGCCGCTCCACTAATGCTACGATTTAAAGGGGAATGTTCCATGTCCTGTTGCAATTTTTGTTGTTCTTTAGTGAAAGGTTTTGTCTTTTCTTAGGCGTTTTGCTCCCACGTACATGGTATGTGCACACGTTGCGGATTTTGCTGCTGATCCGCAGCGGATTGGCCGCTGCGGATCTGCAGCTGTTTTCCATGAGTTTACAGTACCATGCAAACCTATGGAAAACAAAATCCGCAGTGCACATGCTGCTGAAAAAAAATGCGCGAAAATGCAGCGTTATTTATTCCGCAGCATGTCAATTTTGTGCGGATTCCGCAGCAGTTTACACCTGCTCCATAATAGGAATCCGCACAAAAATTGTGGTAATTCCGCAGTGCGGATTTACCAAAATCTGTGCGGAAAAATCCGCAGAGTAATCCACAACGTGTGCACGTGGCCTCAAGTAGAACTTTTTTTTTTCTTTTAAGCCTCTTGCATTACCACTTTTGACCACTTAAATATCACCTGTTATCTTATATAGATTCTAATGCAACAGCGCCACCAGCTATCAACTATGATTCTGCATCACCCAAAAAACTGCCCCCCCCCAAAAAAAAAAATGACTTCACATCTTCATTTATTTTGTTTTGTCCATGTCTGTTCTTAAAATTTTTGCTGCATTTATTTTTATTTTTTTCTAAAAATGATGGCTTGCACATCTTCCCAAAAAAAACTGTGTGAAGGTGCCCTTAGTAAGAAATATATATGTATATGTTTGCAAATTTAATAATGTAGATTAAGTATGCTTGTATCAATATATATTGTGAATATTTGGTGTTCAGTGATTTTTTTTTTTTTTTTTTTTTTTTCTGCACCGTTTTCCAGATGGAAATTCCGGATTGGGAAATGGAGGCTGCAGAGAACTCGGACAATGAGGTGGAGTCTCGGCTATTTATTTCTTCACATTCATTGTGCTGTACATGGCATTGCTGTGTCCACGGAATATAACAGCGTGGACATATTAATGCTGTGGGGTGTTTTTTTTTTTTTTTTGTGAGCACGCCCACCCATGGATTCATTGATCTATTAATCCATATACACATCGGTTTTAAAACCAGATCCATGTATCCGCTCCGGTAAGATTCAGAGCACGTCCGGTCCTATTCTCGTCATTGTGGGGGTCCGTATATAAAATGGATGACAGATTTGTTGTTTCAGTAAACCGTTGCTGGCAGTTCAAGGGGTATTCCCGTTTCCAAAATCCTATCCCAATATTTAGTAGCTATAATATTAGCAAATACCTCCAATTAAAAATATAGTATAGTTCTCCTGATTCTCTGTCACTTACCCCATGTGCAGGGCATTGCAGTAGCTTAGGTATCCATGGTTACCACCACTAACACTATGTTTGTCACCATGGATATCTAAGATACTGCAATGCCCTGCACCTGAGGTAAGTGACATAGTGAATCAGGAGAACTATACTACGTTTCTAATTGGAGGTATTTGCTGCTATTATGATTACACCTTCTACATATTGGGATAGGATCTTGGAGACGGGAATATCCCCTTTAATGGATTTATAAAAGCTAAGATGTTCTGTTTTTTTGGAAAATGTATGAGGAAAAAGAGGAAACAAAGGGACATCTGTGTGAATGTAGTCAACTTGTCTGCAGAATTGGGGTAGATAAATGGAGAGGTGGCCTCGCACATCTGTGGCGCTGTCCCTTTATTTCTATGGGAGTCACGCAGCGGCTGTTTCAATGGCTTCCATGAAAATGGAGCGTGTCGTGGCCACCGCGATAGTCCTCTCCTGGATCACCAGGTGGGACAAGGGTCAGAGGACCACCATTCTGGAGACGGGTGTGGGTCATCAGAGGTGGGCTCCACATCCATTAGCCCTTTATGGCATATGTCATAATTGTCTACATTTAGAATATCCTTTTGTAAAGTGGCAAATTATCCCCCGACTACCTCCATAATGTGGACCGTGCCCATTCTAAGGGTATGTGCACGCGTCAGGAGTTTTTCCTGGTAAAATCCTGAGAATTCTGCCAGAAATCCGCGTTCTTTTTTGCGCGGATTTTTTGTGGAATTTTTACACCATGTCCGGATTTTTTGCGGAATGCGTTTTTTGTGTGGAAAAAAACGCTAACATCTGCACAAAAAATGCGGAATGCATTCTAAATGATAGGATGCATAATGTTAGCGTTTTTGTACCGGATTTATAGCGTTTTTATAGCGAAATTCCGCAAAAAAAAAAAAAACGCTAAAAATCCTGACGTGTGCACATACCCTTAGAGTAACCATGAGGAAAAAAAATCTCCGGAAACTCCGACCTACAACCTGAGGTGCTCTGTAGGCCTGTAGACTTCCATGGGTGGATAACGTAGATGTATACTGTCGCCATGTTTCAGCCCTGCCGCTTCGCTAAGATTTGTACGCTCCCCTCTCCTAGCCCAGGCCCTCACAGGACCCGCCGGCTCCTCCGGTCACTTTGGTTCTCCCGGCACTAGGCCTCATTCAGTCATGTAGGACATAATGCACGTTGCCCCAGGTAACCAGGTGAGGCCTAGTGCCAGAAGATCCACAGAGAAGCCTGCGGGCCTGTGAGGGCCTGACCAGTGTAGGCTTTTATTACAGTAGTGCTCCTCCTGCCATATATCAAGTCCAGCACAATGGTGGCAGACTGGCAGTATTGGCGTGACTGGAATCTTCAAAAGTTCCGGAAAATTCAGAAGAAATTCAGTTTTGTTACTGATGAATTGTCTTTGTAGATTCACCATTCATTCCTCTTTCAAGGTGTCTGTAGATAAGAGCCGCCATTATCGCCTGGGCCCTGATAATCTCGACGACACCCTAGAATATGAGCCCACGCCCTGCGCCCCTGCTGCCCCGGCTCCTGAAGAAGAAGACGGTCCTCCGGCCGCTTCCGAATAAAGGCTCCTCTGACACCCTGAGAATCGGCACCATGGCCAGACCCCACTGGTGACGGCAATATGGCCGCTGCTGCTAGCAATGGAAGGTCTCACAGAACGCTCTGTTACGAAGAATAAAACCAAAAGATATTATCTTATGCTGAAAAAGGCTGAAAAAGCTACATACTGTGACTGTAATGCCCCCCCCACCCCAAAAAAAATGAAATAAAAAAAAATCACCAACTTTTAATTCCAGTCCTTGTAAATGTTTTGTTTTTTTATGTACATAAAATGCAATAAAAAGTCCAGATTTTTCTAAAAAAAAATAAAAATCAAATCCATAAAACTTTTGAGGTGTTCAAAAATGAGCTTTTCAGACAGAAACCACTTCAGAAAATTCTCCTTTTTGAGGTTATTTTTTTTATTTATTTTTTTTTTTATCCCCTTCCTGAACTGTTATTTGTAGCCTTTTGGCCAAATGTCTTCTTTGGAGCAGACTTAATCAAGGTTTGCATGAAAGTCGTACCATGCACTTTTCTTTTATTCCACCAGAAGTATTTCAAAATCTCTTCAAGTTTTAAGAAATAAATAAATGAAAATAAAAATAATTCAAGAAATTCCCCCCCCCCCCTTTCAAGTGGATTCCCCAGATAAATCAAAAGGAAATGTTTCCCAATAATGTTTGGAGAGGATATGCTTAAAAAAAAAATCCTCAAACTGCGAGATGAAAAATAAGGGCATTAAACTTAATACTAACTGACCGTGCCAAGAGCCATACACAGGACATATAGGGAATAATCCGCATGCGATCTTGAGATTGCAGTACCATCAATACACCACAAGGTGACAGTGTGGTACATAACTGAAAGGCAGTGAGGACACATACAATTATCGCTTTGGCGTTTTTTTATTTTTTATTTTTTTTCCTCTTCTTCCTCCAAGAGCCGTAACTGTTAATTTTTCCAACAACATCGCCATATGAGGGCTCGTTTTTGGAGGACGAGTTCTAGTTTTGAATTACACAAATCATTTGCCATATAATATACTGAAATATGAGAGGGAAAAAATCCATGTGCAGCGAAATGATGGGAAAAAAAACGGAACGCCGATATTGTTTTAGGGGTTTTTTTTTTTTATGACATTCATGGAGTGTTAAAAATGACCTGGTGACAATTCTACAGGTCAATATGAATGCGGCAATACCAAACTCGTATAGTTTTTTTTTAAATTGTCCATATTTTTATTTATTTTTTTACATTTTTCCCTAGCACCCGTTGCTGTACTTTTCCATCATGGAGTGAGAAGGACTCAATGTGGAAATCCAGAATATTTTGGAAATGGGATTTGTCTGATATGTTATTAAACTGCAATACCAAAGACAACCAGATGACAAGTGCGGTGCTGTGTCCAATCCAGGGTGATGAATTCCAAATAAGTCAATTTTTATTCTGCTATCAAACAACGTTTCGACCTATCAAGCGTATATATATATATACATATAAACACACAGGGCCGTTTTTTTATGGTGTGGATAACGCGCATGCATCAATCGCTGCAGAGGCCAAACGAACTTTTGTTACATTCATTAGTTATTTAATCCAAATATTAATGCATATTATACTCGTCTGACTGCATGCTTGTTGACGGTTTCCAATAAGAACCTCCCTCCTAATTCACACCCCTCTTCCCTTTATCTGTCTGCAGACGTTATTAGATATGAGACCCAGTGTATTCATATAACCTCCAACGCCTAGAGACCGCGGTCAACAAAATTCCGCATGGTCGCCATTCACATTAAAGGGGTTGTCCACAATTGGACAGTCCCTTAGTTATGGGCCATTGAGGGGGGTAGATTGGGGGGGGGGGGGGGGGCGGGAATGATTGGCTGCAGATTAATATTTTACGTTTTGGTAAAGTAAATCATGTGGCAGATTTCAGCTCTCAGAACCAGAAAGGCCGCACAGAGCAGGGCTAACAGACTCTAACAATCAGCATAAGCCTGCAGCCTTTGTATATTCCTACAAAGGTGCGATGAGGTAGGTGTACGGGGAAGGATCTAATTATCGGCCTGGACCTATACCTCATATATGAGGTTTGGACTACTGCACAAACTCCTAACACATAAATTATTCTACCAAAAAGATCTTTGTATGGTACTAATATATAGGAGGTATATGGCAGAACTGTGTACTGTATGGTACTATTCTATAGGCGGTATATTTTCATATTTCATGTTTGCATGCTGTAGTGCTACAGAGTGCTACTTTATTTGCTGGTTATATATGGAGATAGCTACTTTTGGCACCTGTTCACACCTGGTTTCTGTTTGGAAGTGATGGTCAGTCTTTTGATAATGGCATATCTTGTTAAACCTACACTGCTCAAAAAAAATAAAGGGAACACTTAAACAACAGAACATAACTCCAAGTAAATCAAACTTCGGTGAAATCAAACTGTCCACTCAGGAAGCAACACTGTTTGACAATCAATTTCACATGCTGTTGTGCAAATGGAACAGACAACAGATGGAAATTATTGGCAATTATCAGGACCCCCTCAATAAAGGAGTGGTTCTGCAGGTGGGGACCACAGACCACATCTCAGTACCAATTCTTTCTGGCTGATGTTTTGGTCACTTTTGAATGTTGGTTGTGCTTTCACACTCGTGGTAGCATGAGACGGACTCTACAACCCACACAAGTGGCTCAGGTAGAGCAGCTCATCCAGGATGGCACATCAATGCAAGCTGTGGCAAGAAGGTTTGCTGTGTCTGTCAGCGTAGTGTCCAGAGGCTGGAGGTGCTACCAGGAGACAGGTCAGTACACCAGGAGACGTGGAGGGGGCTGTAGGAGGGCAACAACCCAGCAGCAGGACCGCTACCTCAGCCTTTGTGCAAGGAGCACTGCCAGAGCCCTGCAAAATGACCTCCAGCAGGCCACAAATGTGCATGTGTCTGCACAAACGGTTAGAAACCGACTCCATGAGGATGGTCTGAGTGCCCGTCGTCCACAGATGGATTGTGCTCACAGCCCAACACCATGCAGGACACTTGGCATTTGCCACAGAACACCAGGATTGGCAAATTCACCACTGGCACCCTGTGCTCTTCACAGATGAAAGCAGGTTCACACTGAGAACATGTGGCAGGCGTGACAGAGTCTGGATACGCCGTGGAGAGCGATCTGCTGCCTGCAACATCCTTCAGCATGACCGGTTTGGCAGTGGGTCAGTAATGGTGTGGGGTGGCATTTCTTTGGAGGGCCGCACAGCCCTCCATGTCCTCTCCAGAGGTAGCTTGACTGCCATTAGATACCGAGATGAGATCCTCAGACCCCTTGTAAGACCATATGCTGGTGCAGTTGGCCCTAGGTTCCTCCTAATGCAGGACAATGCCAGACCTCATGTGGCTGGAGTGTGTCAGCAGTTCCTGCAAGATGAAGGCATTGAGGCTATGGACTGGCCCGCCCGTTCCCCAGACCTGAATCTGATTGAACACATCTGGGACATCATGTCTCATTCCATCCACCAACGTCACGTTGCACCACAGACTGTCCAGGAGTTGGCGGATACTTTAGTCCAGGTCTGGGAGGAAATCCCTCAGGAGACCATCTGCCACCTCATCAGGAGCATGCCCAGGCATTGTAGGGAGATCATACATTTACGTGGAGGCCACACACACTACTGAGCATCATTTCCTTGTCTTGAGGTATTTCCACTGAAGCTGGATCAGCCTGTAACTTCATTTTCCACTATGATTTTGAGCATCATTCCAACTCCAGACCTCCGTGGGATATTAGTTGTGATTTACGTTGATCGTTTTTAGGTTTTAATGTTCTCAACACATTCCACTATGTAAAGAATAAAGATTTACAACTGGAAAATTTCATTCAGTGATGTCTAGGATGCGGGATTTTAGTGTTCCCCTTCTTTTTTTGAGCAGTGTATTTAGTTTGTTAGTAAATCCATCATGAATATCCGAAGAATGAAGCCTCCAGGGGGCGCTTGTGCTACTATTATATGGCTATTACAAACCGTGAGCACAGCTCCCACATGGCCACAGCCCAGCAGCAGCTGTTACTTCTCAGAAATGTGCCTGTGTCTTGTCTCTGCACGATAGGACCAATTATGGAGGGATAAGAAATATCTGCCATTTAACTTTCTCAATCGCAAATAAATAAAAGGACTTTGGTTGCCCCCTGCACAATCGTAGCTGCTCACAGAGATCATCGGAGGGGTGTGGGTGCGTCCACAATCCTATGCACTCCCTATAATTACTCTGAAATCTGAGCTGGACTATAGGAAGAGTAAACCTGGAGCCTTCACTTTTGCCAACAATTTTCATAAAAAAATAGTAATCTTGAAATTCCCACTGTCCACTGTTTTTTTTTTTTTTTTTTTTTTTTTTAGACCCATACTCCCTATTCTTTCAGGAACAGTTCTCAGCAGCCTCATTATCATTACAGGTAAGATTGCAATAACAGGTAAATCCGCAATATTCCAGTAGAGTGTCCACCATTCACAATAGGTGAGGTCAAAGCTCACCTCCTCCTCCCTTCACAATGACCTTTGCACACGCTCATTAGATGCTTCAATACAAAAGGTGTTGTAGGATCAGAGCCTGTTCATTGTGGCTAATGTACATGTAACAAAGGAAGTCTAAAAAAAGCCCCAGCAGCCTGTGTGTAAAGTGCAAGAGTTTATTGTTAATGCAGAATGTGAGACATGTGTATGTGGAGCGCTCGCTAGCACTCTGTACCGGGTCCGGCGGTACTTAAAGGGGTGGTCACAGTGGCAGTGACCCGGTCCCTGGCCCTGGGCGTCCAGTAAAAGGGGAACTTGGGGAATAAAGTTTATGGGATAAGTGTTCGTGACGCCACCTGTGGATACGGGCCCCATGGGTGGCCTCCGCACTTCCCGTGTCCCTTGAACCCCTTCTAGCTTCCTGGGAGCTTCTTGCTTTCCTTCTCATTTCAGCCTGTCAGGAGCTGCAGACCCCAACGTCTGCTCAGCTCCACTTCCCTTCTCCAACCCCTTCTGTCTCTAACTCTCTGTGTGTGTGTGTGTGTGTGTGTGTGTGTGTGTAGCTCCCCCTTTTTCCTACCTTCCTCCACCCACACCCTCTACCTATTAACCCTCTCCAGCCTGGAATGAGGCCATCCTCCCTTAGGGTACGCCCAGGTGCCCTGGCTGGAGAAGTGTGGTGTTGGACGCAGGTGTTAGAGTTCAGTACAATGTTCCTTTCTTACCAGAGAGTTGGGATACCACACCTCTGGCTGAGATGCAGTACCTCTGTGGCGTCTGGACCATCAGGGTGCCACATATGTATGTTCTCTGTATACATGAGTGTATGTGCTCTGTGTATACTTATGTGTGTGTGTGTGTGATTGGATTGTTTATAGTGGAACAAAAATCCTTGTTCCCGGCAGCACATCGCCCGGTGTAAACTGCAGATCTGCTACTGATAACATGATACTGTATGGGGACAGATTGGTGATCATTACATCCCCATCATTCTTGTCATCCGGTGTAAAAAGTCGGGTAAACAAGCGTCGAATGACTTCAATAATGTCAATCACGCTCATTTACCGGTCTGAACTCCATGCATGTAAGTGCAACCGAATTGTGTGATGGTGCAATATGTGAGCATTTGGGGCCCAACTTTAAACTTTTGGCCACTCCCAGGGCCCCACTGTGTCTAAAACCGGCCCTGCATGTCTCCAAACACTAGTAACCTACACATAAAGGATTAATAGTGTTTTGAAGGTGCCCGGCAGCTGTAGTGAAAGTGCAACAACCGGGAGAAAATTAAGCTGATTTCTTCCAGGAGCCGCCATCTTTCAGTCATGCAGGTGTAAAGTGGCTGAGAGCGGTAGTCGTAGCCAAACTGCTGTCTCCCGTTTGCGCTCTAACACTTTACAGACAAGGGGTGTCCCAGTATGCTGTAGGGTGTGGGGTGCATCACACTCACTTGTAGGCCACAGGCCTCCGCTGCCTCCAGGCTTGTGTCCTCAGGAGCCACCACACACAACTCAGGAGACACCAAGTTCTTTGTTAACAGTCAAATAGAACTCCCGCCAGGGCCATTGGGTACCCGGCAATGGGTCCGGTATTCACAGGGGGATGGCACGGTGGCGGCGACCCAGTCCGTGGCCCTGGGCACCCATGTTAGAGAATGTCCTTAAAGGGGTTTTGAATAAAGTTTGTGTTCGTGATGCCACCTGTGGTATTCAGTCAGTGGAGACCAACGCTGCTTTAAGGGGTCCTCTGGGTTGATGTTATGGCAGCTGAGATGGTATAACTTCCCACAGGTGAAGTATATCCCCAGGGCTCCAGGTATATGGATGAGGATGGTGAGTGGTGCAGTAAAGAATGGAGGACACAGGTTTGCAGTCTCTTTACCTGGTTTACTGAAGACTTCAGGCAGCCACAGTCCAGGGCACCAGATCACAGGTACAGGCAGGGTCCGGCCGGCTTGGAAGCAAATTCAGAGGTTCCTCTTACCAAGTGGAGTTAAAAGCCTTCCTCATAGCGCGGTTGTGTTGTAGTCCCTTACTGCCTATGGCTTCTGGCAAGGTCCTCACAGTTCTCTCTGTCCCCCATAAAGGTGGGACACAAACCCGTATGACAGGTGGCTCGAGCCTTTTACAGGGTCTCTATCATGACTCAGGCTCTATGTGCCACTGTGCCTCCTGGGTATTAGGGCAGACAGGTGATGTGTAATCCAGCTGTCCTGCCGGTTTCTGCTGTAAGTCTTAGAGTCCCTCACAATCTCGGTCTTCCGGCTACCGGTAATCTGTGCTGTGTAAGGAGATAGCTCAATCGCAGCTGTCCTCCCCAAATGTCACTCTCCTGTGCTTTGCTCTCCTGCACGCTCACTAAACAATATTCTTCCTTTTAGTATTCTCTCTCTTTCTCCAGGAGCTGCAGCAACTCCAGCTACACGGTTCCTTCGGTCCTTCCGACACTCAATGTCTGACTGCTCTCTTCCCTGTCTTCTGACAGACTGACCAACTTCCTTTCCCTCCAGAACAAAATATAGGGAAGTTCCCCTTAATCCGGGTTCAGAGCTCCCCCTTCTGGCCTGGAGTATGAACATGTTGTATGTATTGTGTTTACCTGATAAAAGAGATCTTTCATCACTTCCAAGTGTGACATCACTCTCTCCGTGAGGAAAGCAATGTCACTGTGACAACCAGGACCCTGGGGCGTCACACAAACATTTACTATATAGTCCAAATTCATCAGGTGGGTACAAGTGGGATTGGGCACAGCAATTTACACTTCCTTCCTCCTCAGTACAACTCCCCTTCAGTCCTGCCACCCGTTCGTCCTGGACTACCCCAAGGCACACTGACTCCATCAGCCTAGATTTCTTGTCCACTCGAGCAGTGCATCCCGGACCGGCCCCCCACTCCCCACATGGTAATTCCATTTCTACAGACTTTGTGATGTCAGAAGACCAGCCCTGCTCCATGGTACCTGGCCCGAACCCTAGGCACTGGAGGAATGTCCATCAGGGACCTC
Source organism: Ranitomeya imitator (assembly GCF_032444005.1). Taxonomy (NCBI): domain Eukaryota; kingdom Metazoa; phylum Chordata; class Amphibia; order Anura; family Dendrobatidae; genus Ranitomeya; species Ranitomeya imitator. The sequence continues at coordinate 37,618,904 of NC_091283.1, forward strand.
TATTTGGCCTCCCACTGCCTTGAATGGTTGGCCCATGAGCCCCTAGTGAACCACCACACCTGAACCTGAACTTCACTAACTGACTCTAAACTCTCTCTAGCCAGGAAGTACCTCCTTTTACTGATGCTAGTCCCCAGCCACTGGGCTAGTTCTATCCTTAACCATTTCTTATCTTACATGCTAGACCTATTGTCCTTCTTCTATATCCTATCCGGTCCTAAGCTTACCCTTATTCTATGCTCACATTACATATTAACCCCTTATATACTGTACAACACCATATTACTTTACTTTTACATATAATACTGCGTTGCTGTATTCCATTGTCTTCACAGGTTGGAAGAAGGTAAGACAGTCCATATTTCTACACAGGTGTGGTGCCCGGAGCAATTACTGTCATCGGTCACAACACGGTCAGTGGTGATCATCTAAATAGATGGCCGTCTCCTCAGAGCTGGGTCTGTGACGACCTGTCCTGCCTGGATAAGCGGCGCTCCCGCGCCTTGCTGGATGCACTGGCCAGTGACCAGGAAAATCTATCTCAAATGCGGATACCCCCCTTTTTCCTAGAATAAGAATATAAACTTTGCACATCATCCTAGACCCTGTTACGGTGAATCTATATTTTGGAATACTGCCATACTTCAAGTGCCTGGAGTTGTATTAAGGATGCTGTCCTTCTCCTCTACCTTGCCACTAGTACATACTCACTTGGATCGAAGTAACCCCATGAGTAAGACCCGGGAGGGTCGAAACGTTGGGTTTTGGTCTGTCTATACTCCTGCGTAGCACCATTTGTGGCAAAATAACCCACCCTTTTTTCTTTTTTGTGATTCCGAATAAAATTGTGAACTATTTTTGCATTATCCCATTTTGAGCCTGCGGTGATTTACAATATGTGTTTACTTGGGCTACAGAGTCTGTTTCACGTCCAGCACCTCTCTCTTTATGATCTGAGTGCACACCATTTTCTCTTTTGTATTGATGCTTGTATTGAAAGCAATTTATTTTCCAGCCTTATGTTATTAGATTTTAGGCTAATGCAGTATTTCCCATCTCCAGTCCTCATGGCCCGGCCACCAACAGATCATGTCTTCAGGATTTCCTTAGTGTTGCACAGGCAATGGAATCCTGGGACAGAAGATCATCTGTGCAAAACTAAGGAAATCCTGAAAATACGAGGACTGGAGATGAGGAACACTGGGCTAATAGGCCGATTTTTGCCCACAAGCAAGAGCTGATCGTCGTCAAACTTATACATAGGCAGAACAATCATTATTGGGTATGTTCCGACCCCGTACAGATGACAAGTTGTCAGCTGCAATGTGCTACCGACCACAATGATTTTTATGCCATTTGCTCCTTTGGCGGCAGATCAGCAGCATGAGTACTTGGCCAGTGATAGTAAACAAGTTGTAATGGATGCTCGCTTGCCAATTATTGGCCTGTGTAAATGAACTTTAAAGGGAATCGGTCATGAGGATTTTATATCTCAAACTAATGGCAGCTGTGTACAGGCTCTTTCATAATGATTAAATCCATACCATGATTGTAGAGGTCAGTTGTTACCTTTTCTGGGTATCCTGTGCTCCACTTCCTTCCCCATTGTCTGCTGCCCTCTGCTGTGCTCCACGTTCGGTTTTGCAGAATGCTCGGTGTGGATCGATTACATAATTTCCCAAGGTCTATTTAAGGCCCAGTAAGACACGCACCTGTGTCTTGGGATTGAGTCTCTAGACCCTTATGTTTGGTGTACACCACACCACGATGGACGCAATGACCTTGGAGGTCCCTTTCAGCTCTAACATTAATAATAATAATAATAATAATTTTATTTATATAGCGCCAACATATTCCGCAGCGCTTTACAAATTATAGAGGGGACTTGTACAGACAATAGACATTACAGCATAACAGAAATACAGTTCAAAACAGATACCAGGAGGAGTGAGGGCCCTGCTCGCAAGCTTACAAACTATGGGGAAAAGGGGAGACACGAGAGGTGGATGGTAACAATTGCTTTAGTTATTCGGACCAGCTATAGTGTAAGGCTCAGGTGTTCATGTAAAGCTGCATGAACCAGTTACCTGCCTAAGTATGTAGCAGTACAGACACAGAGGGCCAATACTGCATAAAGTGTATGAGAACATGATGCGAGGAACCTTTTTTTTTTTTTATTATAAATAGGCCACACAGGGATCGTTAGGTTAATGCATTGAGGCGGTAGGCCAGTCTGAACAAATGAGTTTTTAGGGCACGCTTAAAACTGTGGGGATTGGGGATTAATCGTATTAACCTAGGTAGTGCATTCCAAAGAATCGGCGCAGCACGTGTAAAGTCTTGGAGACGGGAGTGGGAGGTTCTGATTATTGAGGATGCTAACCTGAGGTCATTAGCGGAGCGGAGGGCACGGAGGGCACATTACAGGATTCTATGATTTTAGTGTTGATTACTTTGTATCGTGGTCCATCATACTGACCCAACAAAGCCAACTTCCATGTTTTGGGTCTCGTATCTCCAAAAGATATGTAACTGGCGCACCACCAATCTCTTAATCCATAATATAGGGGTGCAAACAAGTGGTTTGGATAATAATGAGTAAGGGGAAGAAGGAAAAGAACCACTTATGATGAATGCACACCACCAATGTAAATGTAACAAAGGCAAACTTTATTAACAACAATGATTAAAACATGCTAAAAACAGTGGAAACAATCACCTGTGGCCACCCTGCTTTTTCGCAAATGAACATATACCCTTCCATACAAATACAATACAAAGCACCATAGTTAAATAACGAGTGTATACTAATAAAGCATATAGTAACATCTGAATATAATGGCACCTGGGTACAAACACATACGGTAATATAAATGGCCTTGAATAACCAGTCAAATATGTAAATCAACATAGGTCACAAGGAAAGTAAGCAATCCTGTTGTGTATATATACACCTGTATAGCTAATTAACATATGCGAAAAGACAACCTATGCAATGGATAAAGTAGTAGATATTGCTCACATGTGGGGCAAAACAGCACTGAGTGGAAAAGTGCTGGATAAATAATGGCAAGGTGAGAATTGCAATAAGCCACAGGATAGCCCCAATAGTCAAACTTGACACTGAAAATGCCAAAAGATGAAACCGCACAGGCTGATTGCTGAATCGGGTATCACAAATGCTCAGGTGTGACACGGTCATCCAGTAAATATCCATGCTGTATGGTCAAAGGGAGAAAAGCAGTGTGAGACGTAGGGAGGACCCAATGCGTGTCACCGTTACACGGACGGCTTCGTCAGGGAAAATGTAAGGTAAGTTGTCAATAAGGCGTTTAAATACCTTTGCTGTGTGTGGTCAGAACCGCCGTGTACAAGCGCATCCAGGATCGGAAGCTGAAGCGGCGAGGAGGAGCATAAAGTGAGGGCAGACGTCTCAGGAAAGTTCAGCGTTGACATGCTGCTCCAGGAGTTTGGAAGCGAATGGGAGCAGCGATATTGGGCGATAGCTGGACATAGCAGTTGGATCGAGGGTTGGCTTTTTAAGGATAGGCGTGATTGTGGCATGTTTGAAAGCAGAAGGGAAGGTGCCAGAAGTTAGTGATAGGTTGAAGAGGTGGGTTGGGGATGGAATAAGAGTAGCGGTGAGGTTGGGGAGGAGGTGGGATGGGGTCGAGCGCACAGGTGGTGAGGTGCGATTTGGAGAGGAGACAATTAAGCCCCCAGTGATGTTGGTTAGGGAGGTTATGCGGTTTGGGCATTAGTCTGGTATACAAAGGGGTTGTGGTGGTTGAACAATGAAGACTTACCTCGTTTGGTTGATCTTATTTTTAAAGTGTGTGGCAAAGTCCTCAGCAGAGATGAGGGAGGATGGAGGGGCAGTGGGGGGCGGAGGAGGGAGTTAAAGGTTTTGAATAACTGTTCGGGGTTGTAGGATAGGGAGGATACGAGGGTTGTGAAGTAGGCCTGTTTAGCAGAGGTGAGAGCTGATTTGAAAGTGACTGTTGCCTATTTGAATGCAGTGAAGTCGTCTTGCGAATGTGTTTTCTTCCAATGCCGCTCTGCATCCCTGGTCACTTGCCGAAACTTTTTAGTGATGTTATAATGCCAGGGTTGTCTATTGATATGTCGCACGCTGCCATGAACAAGAGGGGCAACTATGTCAATAGCTGATGCGAGAGTGGCATTGTAGAAAGCAGTGGCACTGTCTGTGTCGTGGAGTGAGGATATGGATGCCAGTGGTAGGATAGAGTCAGAGAGTGTGTGGGTGTCTAGGTGTGCAAGGTTTCTGCGGGGGTGCGCATGTTGCTGGACATGGGTGACTGGTGAGGAGGACCGGGATGAGAAAGTGAGCAGATGGTGGTCGGATAGAGGGGAGGTGGTAAAGTTAGATAGTGAGCAGAGACGGATGAAGACCAGGTCTAATGTATGTCCGTCTGTGTGGGTGGCTACGGAGGACCACTGAGTAAGTCCAAAAGATGAAGTAAGGGACAGGAGTTTGAAGGCTGTTGACTGAAGGATATCAGTGGGGATCTTGAAGTCACCCATGATGATGGTGGGAATGTCAGCAGTGAGGAAGTGAAGAATCCAGGTGGAGAATTGGTCAATAAAGGCAGTATCTGGGCCCTGAGGTCGGTATATGACGGCCACTTGGAGGTTGGAGGGAGAGTAGATGCGGACAGAGTGGACTTCAAAAGAGGGGAGGATAAGGGAGGGTAGATGTGGGATTGGGTTAAAGGTTCAGTTTGAAGAAAGGAGAAGACCCACTCCTCCACCATGTCTGTTGCCGGGGCGAGGAGTGTGGGTGAAGTGAAGGCTGCCGTAACACAGCGCAGCAGGGGAGGCGGTGTCAGAGGGTGTTAGCCATGTTTCTGTGAGGCAAAGGAAGGCAAGATTGTGAGCGAGAAAAAGGTCATGAATCACATGAAGCTTATTTCAGATTGAGCAGGCATTCCAGAGTGCTCCAGAGAGAGGGGGGGGCTGGGCACGGGTTTTATGTTGGAAAGATTGCGGTAGTTCATATTAGATAGGGAGTGGTAGGAGGGGGTAGTAATGGGAGGTATGAGCTGTGGGAGTCCAGGGTTGGGAGATACGTTGCCATCAGTGAGGAGAAAGGGAGAGCAGGTGGGAGAAGGAGAGTGGGCGGCTTGTTTTATGTTTTATTAGGACAGATTTGAGGTTATGGAACAGGTCAGCAGAGGAGCACAGGTGGGGACGAAAGAGGGAAGGGGAGATGATTATTTGGTTAGAGGGTGCTGGGGTTTGTGGATAGCGAAGGAGAGTGAGGAATAGTGGAGTGTTATGAAAGGCAATTCAGAATCACAATGGACATGGAGGTCAGAGCACATACAGTGAACTGACAATAACCCAAAATAATAGAACGAGCTCTGAGACGTGGGAACTCTGCAGACCGCAATCCCTAAGCCTATCAAACCACACTAAAGGTAGCCGTGGAGCGCTCCTGACCAGAACCTAGGCGCCTCGTCACAGCCTGAGAAACTAGCTAATCCTGAAAATAGAAAAATAAGCCTACCTTGCCTCAGAGAAATTCCCCAAAGGAAAAGGCAGCCCCCCACATATAATGACTGTGAGTAAGATGAAAACACAAACATAGAGATGAAACAGATTTAGCAAAGTGAGGCCCGACTAGCTGAACAGAACGAGGATAGGGAAGATAACTTTGCGGTCAGCACAAAAACCTATAAAAAACCACGCAGAGGGGACAAAAAGACCCTCCGCACCGACTAACGGTACGGAGGTGGTCCCTCTGCGTCTCAGAGATTACAGCAGGCGAGAAAAACCAATAAAGCAAGCTGGACAGAAAAATAGCAACAAAATAACATAAGCAAAACTTAGCTTTGCAGAGCAGCAGGCCACAGGAATGATCCAGGGAAAAAACAAGTCCCACACTGAAACATTGACAGGAAGCATAGATCAAAGCATCAGGTGGAGTTAAGTAGAGAAGAAGCTAACGAGCTCACCAGATCACCTGAGGGAGGAAACTCAGAAGCTGTAGTACCACTTTCCTCCACAAACGGAAGATCCCAGAGAGAATCAGCCGAAGTACCACTTGTGACCACAGGAGTGAACTCTGCCACAGAATTCACAACAGTACCCCCCCTTGAGGAGGGGTCACCGAACCCTCACCAGAGCCCCCAGGCCGACCAGGATGAGCCACATGAAAGGCACGAACAAGATCGGGAGCATGGACATCAGAGGCAAAAACCCAGGAATTATCCTCCTGAGCATAACCCTTCCATTTAACCAGATACTGGAGTTTCCGTCTTGAAACACGAGAATCCAAAATCTTCTCCACAATATACTCCAATTCCCCCTCCACCAAAACCGGGGCAGGAGGTTCAACAGATGGAACCATAGGTGCCACGTATCTCCGCAACAATGACCTATGGAATACGTTATGTATGGAAAAAGAATCTGGAAGGGTCAGACGAAAAGACACAGGATTAAGAACCTCAGAAATCCTATACGGACCAATAAAACGAGGTTTAAACTTAGGAGAGGAAACCTTCATAGGAATATGACGAGAAGATAGCCAAACCAGATCCCCAACACGAAGTCGGGGACCCACATGGCGTCTGCGATTAGCGAAAAGTTGAGCCTTCTCCTGGGACAAGGTCAAATTGTCCACTACCTGAGTCCAAATCTGCTGCAACCTGTCCACCACAGTATCCACACCAGGACAGTCCGAAGACTCAACCTGTCCAGAAGAGAAACGAGGATGGAACCCACAATTGCAGAAAAACGGTGAAACCAAGGTAGCGGAGCTGGCCCGATTATTAAGGGAGAACTCAGCCAAAGGCAAAAAGGACACCCAGTCATCCTGATCAGCAGAAACAAAGCACCTCAGATATGTTTCCAAGGTCTGATTGGTTCGCTCGGTCTGGCCATTAGTCTGAGGATGGAAAGCCGAGGAAAAAGACAAGTCAATGCCCATCCTACCACAAAAGGCTCGCCAAAACCTCGAAACAAACTGGGAACCTCTGTCAGAAACAATATTCTCTGGAATGCCATGCAAACGAATCACATGCTGGAAGAACAAAGGCACCAAATCAGAGGAGGAAGGCAATTTAGACAAGGGTACCAGATGGACCATCTTAGAAAAGCGATCACAGACCACCCAAATGACTCACATCTTTTGAGAAACGGGAAGGTCAGAAATAAAATCCATAGAGATATGTGTCCAAGGCCTCTTCGGGACCGGCAAGGGCAAAAGCAACCCACTGGCACGAGAACAGCAGGGCTTAGCCCGAGCACAAATCCCACAGGACTGCACAAAAGCACGCACATCCCGCGACAGAGAGGGCCACCAAAAGGATCTAGCCACTAACTCTCTGGTACCAAAGATTCCAGGATGACCAGCCAACACCGAACAATGAAGTTCAGAGATAACTCTATTCGTCCACCTATCAGGGACAAACAGTTTCTCCGCTGGGCAACGATCAGGTTTATTAGCCTGAAATTTTTGCAGCACACGCCGCAAATCAGGCGAGATGGCAGACACAATTACTCCTTCCTTGAGGATACCCGCCGGCTCAGATAAACCCGGAGAGTCGGGTACAAAACTCCTAGACAGAGCATCCGCCTTCACATTTTTAGAGCCCGGAAGGTACGAAATCACAAAGTCAAAATGGGCAAAAAACAACGACCAACGAGCTTGTCTAGGATTCAAGCGCTTGGCAGACTCGAGAAGTCAAGTTCTTATGATCAGTCAATACCACCACGCGATGCTTAGCTCCTTCAAGCCAATGACGCCACTCCTCGAATGCCCACTTCATGGCCAGCAACTCTCGGTTGCCCACATCATAATTACGCTCAGCAGGCGAAAACTTCCTGGAAAAGAAAGCGCATGGTTTCATCACTGAGCAACCAGAACCTCTCTGCGACAAAACAGCCCCTGCTCCAATCTCAGAAGCATCAACCTCGACCTGAAACGGAAGAGAAACATCTGGTTGACACAACACAGGGGCAGAAGAAAAACGACGCTTCAACTCTTGAAAAGCTTCCACAGCAGCAGAAGACCAATTGACCACATCAGCACCCTTCTTGGTCAAATCGGTCAATGGTTTAGCAATACTAGAAAAATTGCAGATGAAGCGACGATAAAAATTAGCAAAGCCCAGGAACTTTTGCAGACTTTTCAGAGATGTCGGCTGAGTCCAATCATGGATGGCTTGGACCTTAACAGGATCCATCTCGATAGTAGAAGGGGAAAAGATGAACCCCAAAAATGAAACCTTCTGCACACCAAAGAGACACTTTGATCCCTTCACAAACAAAGAATTAGCACGCAGGACCTGAAAAACCGTTCTGACTTGCTTCACATGAGACTCCCAATCATCCGAGAAGATCAAAATGTCATCCAAGTACACAATCAGGAATTTATCCAGGTACTCTCGGAAGATGTCATGCATAAAGGACTGAAACACTGATGGAGCATTGGCAAGTCCGAACGGCATCACGAGATACTCAAAATGACCCTCGGGCGTATTAAATGCAGTTTTCCATTCATCACCTTGCTTAATTCGCACCAGATTATACGCACCACGAAGATCTATCTTTGTGAACCAACTAGCCCCCTTAATCCGAGCAAACAGATCAGATAACAATGGCAAGGGGTACTGAAATTTAACCGTGATCTTATTAAGAAGGCGGTAATCTATACAAGGTCTCAGCGAACCATCCTTCTTGGCTACAAAAAAGAACCCTGCTCCTAATGGCGACGATGACAGGCGAATATGCCCCTTCTCCAGGGATTCCTTCACATAACTGCGCATAGCGGTGTGCTCAGGCACGGACAAATTAAACAATCGACCTTTTGGGAATTTACTACCAGGAATCAAATTGATAGCACAATCACAATCCCTATGCGGAGGTAGGGTATTGGACTTGGGCTCATCAAATACATCCCGGTAATCAGACAAGAATTCTGGGCCCTCAGAAGGAGTGGATGACGAAATTGACAGAAATGGAACATCACCATGTACCCCCTGACAACCCCAGCTGGACACCGACATGGATTTCCAATCTAATACTGGATTATGGGCTTGTAGCCATGGCAACCCCAACACGACCACATCATGCAGATTATGCAACACCAGAAAGCGAATAACCTCCTGATGTGCAGGAGCCATGCACATGGTCAGCTGGGTCCAGTACTGAGGCTTATTCTTGGCCAAAGGCGTAGCATCAATTCCTCTCAATGGAATAGGACACTGCAAGGGCTCCAAGAAAAACCCACAACGCTTAGCATATTCCAAGTCCATCAAATTCAGGGCAGCGCCTGAATCCACAAATGCCATGACAGAATATGATGACAAAGAACAGATCAAGGTAACGGACAGAAGAAATTTTGACTGTACAGTACCAATGGTGGCAAACCTAGCGAACCGCTTAGTGCGCTTAGGACAATCAGAGATAGCATGAGTGGAATCACCACAGTAGAAACACAGACCATTCAGACGTTTATGTTCTTGCCGTTCAACTCTGGTCAAGGTCCTATCACACTGCATAGGCTCAGGTTTAAGCTCAGGTAATACCGCCAAATGGTGCACAGGTTTACGCTCACGCAAGCGTCGACCGATCTGAATGGCCAAAGACATAGACTCATTCAAACCAGCAGGCATAGGAAATCCCACCATGACATCCTTAAGGGCTTCAGAGAGACCCTTTCTGAATATTGCTGCCAGCGCAGATTCATTCCATTGAGTGAGCACTGACCACTTTCTAAATTTCTGACAATATACCTCTATCTCATCCTGAGCCTGACAAAGAGCCAGCAAATTTTTTTCTGCCTGATCCACTGAATTAGGCTCATCGTACAGCAACCCAAGCGCCAGGAAAAACGCATCGATATTACTCAATGCAGGATCTCCTGACGCAAGAGAAAACGCCCAGTCCTGAGGGTCGCCGCGCAAAAAAGAAATGACGATCCTAACCTGTTGAATTGGGTCACCAGAAGAGCGAGGTTTCAAAGCCAGAAATAGTTTACAATTATTTTTGAAACTCAGAAATTTAGTTCTATCTCCAAAAACAAATCTGGAATAGGAATTCTCGGTTCAAGCAAAGAATTCTGGACCACAAAATCTTGAATATTTTGAACTCTTGCCGTGAGCTGATCCACACATGAAGACAGACCTTTAATGTCCATTGCTACACCTGTGTCCTGAACCACCCAAATGTCTAGGGGAAAAAAAAGACAAAACACAGTACAAAGAAAAAAAAATGGTCTCAGAACTTCTTTTTTCCCTCTATTGAGAATCATTAGCACCTTTGGCTTCCTGTACTGTTATGAAAGGCAATTCAGAATCACAATGGACATGGAGGTCCGAGCACATACAGTGACCTGACAATAACCCAAAATAATAGAACGAGCTCTGAGACGTGGGAACTCTGCAGACCGCAATCCCTAAGCCTATCAAACCACACTAAAGGTAGCTGTGGAGCGCTCCTGACCAGAACCTAGGCGCCTCGTCACAGCCTGAGAAACTAGCTAATCCTGAAAATAGAAAAATAAGCCTACCTTGCCTCAGAGAAATTCCCCAAAGGAAAAGGCAGCCCCCCACATATAATGACTGTGAGTAAGATGAAAACACAAACATAGAGATGAAACAGATTTAGCAAAGTGAGGCCCGACTAGCTGAACAGAACGAGGATAGGGAAGATAACTTTGCGGTCAGCACAAAAACCTATAAAAAACCACGCAGAGGGGACAAAAAGACCCTCCGCACCGACTAACGGTACGGAGGTGGTCCCTCTGCGTCTCAGAGCTTCCAGCAGGCGAGAAAAACCAATAAAGCAAGCTGGACAGAAAAATAGCAACAAAATAACATAAGCAAAACTTAGCTTTGCAGAGCAGCAGGCCACAGGAATGATCCAGGGAAAAAACAAGTCTCACACTGAAACATTGACAGGAAGCATAGATCAAAGCATCAGGTGGAGTTAAGTAGAGAAGAAGCTAACTAGCTCACCAGATCACCTGAGGGAGGAAACTCAGAAGCTGCATTACCACTTTCCTCCACAAACGGAAGATCCCAGAGAGAATCAGCCGAAGTACCACTTGTGACCACAGGAGTGAACTCTGCCACAGAATTCACAACAGTGGAGCAAACACTGTAAGGGCATATGTAAATGGAGTAAGGCAGTAGGGTACTCGGTACCGGGTCCTTCAGTTCTCAAGGGGGATGTCACGGTGACTGACCCGGTCCGTGGCCCTCGGGAGGTCCGTTGAAAATGGGGGAAAGGTCTTTAAAGGGAAAATGTGACGCCACCTGTGGTATTCGGTCAGGATGACCGATGCAGCTTAGGGGTCCGCTGGGGTGATGTTATGGCAGTTAGATGGTATACCTTCCCACAGGTGAAGTGTGTCCCCAGGGCTTCCCAGAGTGTGGATGGTGGATGGTGTGAGGCGCAGTGAAGAACGAGGACACAAGGTTGCAGTTTCTTTACCTTTTACTGAAGACTTCAGCATCCACAATCCAGAGCACCTGATCACAGGGCAGGCAGAGTCCGGCCGGTTTGGAGGCAAATCCAGAGTCCCCTTATCCAGGTGGAAATCAGTAGCCCTCCTCTAGCACCTGGATGTTATAGTACCTTACTGCTGAGCCTCTCATAAGGTCCTCACAACTGTTGTAGATGTTCTAGATGTTATGTCTCTCTCTGTCCCCCAGATAGATAGGAACAAACCCGTATGACTGATGGCCTGAGGCTTTTTACAGGGACTCTAGCACGCCCCGATCCCCACAAGATGCCACCGTGCCTCCTGGGTAGAGGGCGGATCAGTAACTTGGAATTAGCTGTCATGGCGGTCTCTGACATTGCTCCCTCGGTGTTCCGGCTACCGGATCCTGCGCCTCAGAAGGAGGCAGCCTTTGCAGGGCAGAACTCCTTCTGGTTTCCTCTCCTTTTGCTATTGGAGCGCCCCCAGACATAGGGCCACGAGTTCTCGGTACTGGGCCTCTCTGGTTCGGTTCTGAGGCTGTCACGGTGGCTAGACCCGGTCCGCGACCCTGCTGAGGGGCGTCCAATAAAGGTGGTACAGTCTATCAGGGATTCGTGACGCCACCTGTGGTGTTCGGTCAGGGTGACCGACGCTGCTGTGGGGTCCGCTGGGGTGATGGAATGGCAGCTGGATGTATAATAATAATAATCTTTATTTTTATATAGCGCTAACATATTCCGCAGCGCTTTACAGTTTTGCACACATTATCATCACTGTCCCCGTTGGGGCTCACAATCTAGAATCCCTATCAGTATGTCTTTGGAATGTGGGGGGAAACTGGAGAACCCGGAGGAAACCCACGCAAACACGGAGAGAACATACAAACTCTTTGCAGATGTTGTCCTGGATGGGATTAGAACCCAGGACTCCAGCGCTGCAAGGCTGCTGTGCTAACCACTGTGCCACCGTGCTGCCCGCATATAACTTCCCACAGGTGAAGTATGTCCCCAGGGCTTCCCAGTAAGGTGGATGGTGATGGTGTGAGGTGCAGTCAATAACGAGGACACAAGGTTGCAGTCTCTTTACCTCTTTACTGAAGACTTCAGGATCCTCAATCCAGAGCACGCTTAACAGGGCTATCGGAGACCGGCCGGTCCGATGGGCACTTCCAGAGTTCCCTTTTCAGGTGGAAATCAGTGCCTACCACTAGCGCCTGTGTGTTGTAGTGCTACGGTGGCACGGTGGTGCAGTGGTTAGCACTGCAGCCTTGCAGCGCTGGAGTCCGGGGTTCAAAGCCCACCAAGGACAACATCTGCAAAGAGTTTGTATGTTCTCTCCGTGTTTGCGTGGGTTTCCTCAGGGTTCTCCGGTTTCCTCCCACATTCCAAAGACATACTGATAGGGAATTTAGATTGTGAGCCCCATCGGGGACAGTGATGATAATGTGCGCAAAATGTAAAGCGCTACGGAATATGTTAGCGCTATATATAAAAAAAAAAAAAGATGATAAAAATAAAGATTATAAAGATTACCCTGCTGAGCATTCGGAATAGTCCTCACAACTGCTGTTCTCTACAGCTCTCTCTCTTTAGTTCCAGATGTTACTAGTTTCTCATCCCCCAGGTATCTTATGGCTAGGACGCACCCATATGACGGGAAGGCTCTAGAGACGCCCCTCTCCACGCGTTGCCCCCTATAATTAACTGTCCTGCGGAGTTCGAAGTAAGGCCTAGAGTCAGTTACTCCCGCGGTGTTCCGGCCACCGGCTACGCGCCTCAGAAGGATGTTGCCTCAGTCTCATGGCACGACTCCTACTGGCTCTCCTTTGTGCTTGATCTTGTTTCTCACTGTTCCACAATATCCTTCCCTTCGTGTCTCTCTCTTAGGATACCGCCGCGGGGTGTGCAGGCGCGGTTCCGTTACGTTCTGCTCTGTTCGCTAGGCACCTGCCAGGTTCCCACGCCTGACAGGGACCCCCCTGTGTCTTCTCCCTGCAACACCCCTGCCACGGGATGTTGCCTGAATCCAACCCAGTCAGCTTCTGACTAACTTCCTATCCAACCCCTAGTTTTACCAGTGTGAGGAGTGGCCCAATAAATAAAGCCTTTTGCTCCCCCTAGTGGCCGGAGTGTGAAGTGTAATGTGTGCTGGTGATACCTGGTCAGTAGAATTCCTTCAGTGCCATCAGACGTACCATCACTCCCCTTAGCGGCAGAGTGTCATACTGCAACGACCAGATCTCTGGGGCGCTGCACTATGACTTCGTTTCTCACCCTCTACAATACAATTCGCTGTTCGTGTCTCTTTATTAGGATGCTGCCGCACATGGGGCAGGCGCAGCTCCGTGGCCTTCTGTCTAGGCCTCTGACAGGATCCCACCCGTCAGGGACCAACTCTGTCAGCAGCTACTCGATGTTCCTCCTTCCTCTCTGTCTGCATGACAGGAACTGCCTAACTTCCTATCCAGACCACCAGTTTTACCTAATTGTGAAGAATGCCCTAATAAATAGAAGCATAGCTCCCCCTGGTGGACTGGAGTGTGAAGTGTGTTGCATGGTTTGTGATACCTGGTAAAGAGATCTCCTTTATTTACTTCAAACGTAACATCACTCCCCCCTAGAGGAGAATGACATTACTGCAATGACCAGTACCCTGGGGCGCGGAATAAACATGATGGAGTAAGATGGGTTAATAGAAAAGCTAGGTCCAAGTAATAAGAAGTGCTTACTCAGCAGACATACCCAAAAGAGACAGATACATAGAGTGGGGTCCTGAGTCCCGCTGTGACTAACTGCCGGTGAAATAACTGCACTTCATGATACTTTAGCTGCTGGGATACTATTGTCTGATACCTCCAATTTTATTTCATCTGGTAATTTTTTACATTATCTGTGTGAACAGGAGAACTTTCCAAATGATAACATGTGAATCAGCAGAGAATGACTGTGCTGTGACGTATAAATATTTGCGTCAAGGGCGTCCGTGAATCAGATAAGATTTCATGTTTGTGGAAAATGAGCCAACTATTGCCCGGGGTTATTTCATGATCTGTACAGGGTGAGGCCGATGTGGGAAACATTATCTGGATCTAATGAATCATCTGTATCCAAGACTTATCTGAAATAACAGACACTACCTTAAATTGGAGAAACTGAGTTTGACCTTCACATAACTGCACATTAGCTGACCTTAAAATGTTCTCCTCTACAGAATGAAGCACCAGGAAGATGAGATTTTGTAAAGTCGGAGCTAGGATACATATCATAGTATAACTCCTACCTCTGAGGCATCAGTGATACTACCCGTGAGGAGGTTAACGTCCTACTCGTCAACTTTTTAACCCCTTCATGACCCAGCCTATTTTGACCTTAAAGACCTTGCCGTTTTTTGCAATTCTGACCAGTGTCCCTTTATGAGGTAATAACTCAGGAATGCTTCAATGGATCCTAGCGGTTCTGAGATTGTTTTTTTCGTGACATATTGGGCTTCATGTTAGTGGTAAATTTAGGTCAATAAATTCTGCGTTTATTTGTGATAAAAACGGAAATTTGGCGAAAATTTTGAAAATTTCGCAATTTTCACATTTTGAATTTTTATTCTGTTAAACCAGAGAGATATGTGACACAAAATAGTTCATAAATAACATTTCCCACATGTTTACTTTACATCAGCACAATTTTGGAAACAAAATTTTTTTTTGCTAGGAAGTTATAAGGGTTAAAATTTATATATATAAATAAGCATCAGTCAAGAATAACAACAAAAAATTGGCGACTCAACCATACATAACAAAAATAGGAGAACCATGAGCCAAAAAGAAGCCAAAAGAGTATACCCAAATTATAAACTTTATTGAAAAACACTAAATACCAGAAACATAGTATTACCATATACATAAAAGTGACAAGTTCGTGACTAAATCCGTTGGCAAAAAGAGTAACCATGAATCACAGACCAGGACAATAGCACAGTGAATTGCTGACTCATAAGCATGCAGCAAACGTGCTGCCAGTAGGTGCACACAAAAGCATATGTAAATGTTCAAACAGCCAGGCTGAGAAATATCAGCGCATAGATAAGTGCTATAGTAATGGCCGTAGGCTAATGTGCACACATTACATATAAAAGAGTTCTAATTACCCATGTGGAGTGGAGTGGAGTACAGGTCCCGTCTGGATCCCGGTTACAAACCCCAACGCGCGTTTCGCGATCAAAAGTTGCCGCTTCCTCAGGGGGCGTCAAGGGTTAAAATTTGACCAGCGATTTCTCATTTTTGCAACGAAATTTACAAAACCATTTTTTTTAGGGACCACCTCACATTTGAAGTCAGTTTGAGGGGTCTATATGGCTGAAAATACCCAAAAGTGACACCATTCTAAAAACTGCACCCCTCAAGGTACTCAAAACCACATTCAAGAAGTTTATTAACCCTTCAGGTGCTTCACAGCAGCAGAAGCAACATGGAAGGAAAAAATGAACATTTAACTTTTTAGTCACAAAAATTATCTTTTAGCAACAATTTTTTTATTTTCCCAATGGTAAAAGGAGAAACTGAACCACGAAAGTTGTTGTCCAATTTGTCCTGAGTACGCTGATACCTCATATGTGGGGGTAAACCACTGTTTGGGCGCACGGCAGGGCTTGGAAGGGAAGGAGCGCCACTTGACTTTTTGAATCAAAAATTGGCTCCACTCTTTAGCGGACACCATGTCACGTTTGGAGAGCCCCCGTGTGCCTAAAAATTGGAGCTCCCCCACAAGTGACCCCATTTTGGAAACTAGACCCCCCAAGGAACTTATCTAGATGCATATTGAGCACTTTAAACCCCCAGGTGCTTCACAGAAGTTTATAACGCAGAGCCATGAAAATAAAAAATAATTTTTCTTTCCTCAAAAATGATTTTTTAGCCTGGAATTTCCTATTTTGCCAAGGGTAATAGGAGAAATTGGACCATAAATGTTGTTGTCCAGTTTGTCCTGAGTACGCTGATACCCCATATGTGGGGGTAAACCACTGTTTGGGCGCACGGCAGGGCTCGGAAGGGAAGGCATGCCATTTGGCTTTTTAAATGGAAAATTAGCTCCAATAATTAGCGGACACCATGTCACGTTTGGAGAGCCCCTGTGTGCCTAAACATTGGAGATCCTCCAGAAATTACCCCATTTTGGAAACTAGTCCACCAAAGGAACTAATCTAGATGTGTGGTGAGGACTTTAAACCCCCAAGTGCTTCACAGAAGTTTATAACGCAGAGCCATGAAAAAAAAAAAAAAAAAATTATTTTCTCAAAAATGATCTTTTAGCCTGCAATTTTTTATTTTCCCAAGGGTAACAGGAGAAATTTGACCCCAAAAGTTGTTGTCCAATTTCTCCTGAGTACGCTGATACCCCATATGTGGGGGTAAACCACTGTTTGGGCACATGTCGGGGCTCGGAAGTGAAGTAGTGACGTTTTGAAATGCAGACTTTGATGGAATGCTCTGCGGGCGTCACGTTGCGTTTGCAGAGCCCCTGATGTGGCTAAACAGTAGAAACTTCCCACAAGTGACCCCATTTTGGAAACTAGACCCCGAAAGGAACTTATCTAGATGTGTGGTGAGCACTTTGAACCCCCAAGTGCTTCATAGAAGTTTATAATGCAGAGCCGTGAAAATAATAAATATACGTTTTCTTTCCTCAAAAATAATTATTTAGCCCAGAATTTTTTATTTTCCCAAGGGTTACAGGATTAATTGGACCCCCAAAGTTGTTGTCCAGTTTCTCCTGAGTACGATGATACCCCATGTGTGGGGGTAAACCACTGTTTGGGCACACGTGGGGGCTCAGAAGGGAAGTAGTGACTTTTGAAATGCAGACTTTGATGGAATGGTCTGCGGGCGTCACGTTGCGTTTGCAGAGCCCCTGGTGTGCCTAAACAGCAGAAACCCCCCACAAGTGACCCCATTTTAGAAACTAGACCCCCCAAGGAACTTATCTAGATATGTGTTGAGCACTTTGAACCCCCAAGTGCTTCACAGACGTTTACAACGCAGAGCCGTGAAAATAAAAAATCATTTTTCTTTCCTCAAAAATGATGTTTTAGCAAGCATTTTTTTATTTTCACAAGGGTAACAGGAGAAATTGGACCCCAGTAATTGTTGCGCAGTTTGTCCTGAGTATGCTGGTACCCCATATGTGGGGGTAAACCACTGTTTGGGCACACGTCGGGGCTCGGAAGTGAGGGAGCACCATTTGACTTTTTGAATACGAGATTGGCTGGAATCAATGGTGGCGCCATGTTGCGTTTGGAGACCCCTGATGTGCCTAAACAGTGGTAACCCCTCAATTCTACCTCCAGCACTAACCCCCCCACACCCCTAACCCTAATCCCAACTGTAGCCATAACCCTAATCACACCCCTAACCCCAACACACCCCTAACCACAACCCTAACCCCAACACACCCCTAACCCTAACCACAACCCTAATTCCAACCCTAACCCTAAGGCTATGTGCCCACGTTGCGGATTCGTGTGAGATTTTTCAGCATCATTTTTGAAAAATCCGCGGGTAAAAGGCACTGCGTTTTACCTGCGGATTTTCCGCGGATTTCCAGTATTTTTTGTGCGGATTTCACCTGCGGATTTCTATTGAGGAACAGGTGTAAAACGCTGCGGAATCCGCACAAAGAATTGACATGCTGCGGAAAATACAACGCAGCGTTTCCGCGCGGTATTTTCTGCACCATGGGCACAGCGGATTTGGTTTCCATATGTTTACATGGAACTGTAAACCTGATGGAACACTGCTGCGGATCCGCAGCCAAATCCGCACCGTGTGCACATAGCCTAATTCTAAAGGTATGTGCACACGCTGCGGAAAACGCTGCGGATCCGCAACAGTTTCCCATGAGTTTACAGTTCAATGTAAACCTATGGGAAACAAAAATTGCTGTACATATGCTGCGGAAAAACTGCACGGAAACGCAGCGGTTTACATTCCGCAGCATGTCACTTCTTTGTGCGGATTCCGCAGCGGTTTTACAACTGCTCAAATAGAAAATCGCAGTTGTAAAACCGCAGTGAAATGCGCAGAAAAAACGCGGTAAATCCGCCATAAATACGCAGCGGTTTAGCACTGCGGATTTATCAAATCCGCAGCGGAAAAATCTGCAGAGGACCAGAATACATGTGCACATACCGAAACCCTAACCCTAACCCTACCCCTAACCCTAGCCCTAACCCTAGCCCTAACCCTAACCCTAGCCCTAGCCCTAACCCTAGCCCTAACCCTAGCCCTAACCCTAGCCCTAACCCTAACCCTAGCCCTAACCCTAACCATAGCCCTAACCCTACCCCTAACCCTACCCCTACCCCTAACCCTACCCCTAACCCTAACCCTAACCCTATTCTAACATTGTGGAAAAAAAAAATCTTTATTTTTTATTGTCCCTACCTATGGGGGTGACAAAGGGGGGGGCATGCGCCCGCCATTTTGGAAGATGGCGGTGCCCGGGGAGAAGACGGATGGACCCCGGCAGGATCGGTAAGTATGATGGGGTGGGGGGGAGCTCGGGGGGGGGATCGGAGCATGGGGGGGTGGATCGGAGCGCGGGAGGGGTGGAACGGAGCATGGGGGGGGGTGGAACGGAGCACGGGGGGTGGAACGGAGCACGGGGGGGTGGAACGGAGCACGGGGGGGGGTGGATCGGAGTGCAGGGGGGGTGATTGGAGCACGGGAGGGTGATTGGAGCACGGGGGGAGCGGACAAAAGCACGGGGGGAGCCGGAGCACAGGACGGAGGGGAGCCGGAGCAGTGTACCGGCCAGATCGGAGGGCTGGGGGGGCGATCGGTGGGGTGGGGGCACATTATTGTTTCCAGCCATGGCCGATGATATTGCAGCATCGGCCATGGCTGGATTGTAATATTTCACCAGTTATAATAGGTGAAATATTACAAATCGCTCTGATTGGCAGTTTCACTTTCAACAGCCAATCAGAGCGATCGTAGCCACGGGGGGGGGGGTGAAGCCACCCCCCCTGGGCTAAACTACCACTCCCCCTGTCCCTGCAGATCGGGTGAAATGGGAGTTAACCCTTTCACCCGATCTGCAGGGACGCGATCTTTCCATGACGCCACATAGGCGTCATGGGTCGGATTGGCACCGACTTTCATGACGCCTACGTGGCGTCATGGGTCGGGAAGGGGTTAAGTGCCCTTCCGCTATCATTTTTTTTCCCTCCCATACAGCAACACCCCTTTTGAGGCCATTCTCCTCCAGGACTCGACCACGCTCCCACTCTTTGAATTTTCACCTCCATACTTCCTACAACCTACTTTCTGGAAAGTTTTACGAGGTTTGAACAACACACTGATACTTGCCAACTTGGAGGTCTCCACTTTCCCAGAGCCTACCAGGCATTTCAGGAGAATCAAGTATGGTTACAGGAGATGCTCATGCAAGATGGTGCTTGTTCCCTGGGGGCTGATTCTCCCCTGCTTTTACCTTCTTGAACCCATCATAGAACGTTCTGTGGTCAGCACCAGTAGCGATCACTGTCATCGTTCAACCGGCCGCAGGACTTCTGCGGCTAGTGATGGACTGTAGCAGTCATGTTCCATCAGAAAAGCCTTCAATGATACGTGAATTAGGTCACCTGACCTGACCGCTGCAGCCTATCACAAGCTGCGGTGGCCTTGTGGCGGATTAGTGGTGAAGTCATCATGTTCGGTGGCATTCGGACCATAGAATGGACTTTGGATCTAGGCGGATGACAGTAGGGACTACTCTTTTTATTATTTTTATAAAATCTAACGCCCAGGTAATTGACACTTTTTGACAGGCCCTTTTCTTGTCACAAGATCATCATAATTCCAGAGAGAAGCGATCAGTTGGAACACATCTATCTATTGTGTATGGGTAAATAATAAAATAACACAGTATACCCACAGTAGGTTTAAAATGATTTTCCTATCCTTTTAATTAGGAGATATATAGATTAATAGATTAAAAATATGTATATAGTAAACCACCAGGGTGCGCTGTGCCCGATTGTAGAGGAAACCACTACATAAATGAGGCTAAAAGCAAAGCAATACCACACGGACCCAAAACCAGAAAATATATACAAGGCACGGGAATATTAAAATATGGCTTTATTAAAGGAAATGCCAAATGTTACATAATTAAAAATATATTTAAAAACAAACACTTCCGCATGACAACAGGATGATATTGCTATATATATTCACCAGCGCTCTAACCTCCAATTTGCCAGGATTCAAATACTTAGGCCGTACAAGAACTATATATTGCACAAAAGACGGAGGGGAAGGGGGGGGAAAGGGTTTGAAAAAAGTGAGAAAAAAATGGGGAGAAAATATATAATAAATTAAATAATGTGCAAAATCTGCTTCATATAAAGTGAAAAAGTGCTGTGCAAAACCAATACTATTCAGCACATATGCAGGGCGCACGAAAAGTGTATAAAAAACTTATAAAAATATATTATTGCACATAAAACAATCTCCAAACCAGAGTCAAATTGTGTAAAAAAAAATATAGGAGAGGGGGTATAATATCCCCGTTATATACTCAAAATAGTTTACATAAAGTGCAAAATACAAGGTGCAGTAAAGAAAGTGATAATGTGCCAAAATCCTGCTTCAAGTAAGTAGAATCCACCCTTGCAAGTAACTACCATAGGGACAAGGTAATAGCGACATGTTGATGACTTAACATTCCTCACCAAGAGGAAAAAGATATGCGAGAAATGACTAAGAGTTACGTTTAATACACCAGTCTTAAAGGGTTTGTCTAATCAACCACATACAGGGGCTTCTCACAAAATTAGAATATCATCAAAAAGTTAACTTATTTCAGTTCTTCAATACAAAAAGTGAATCTCGTATATTCTATAGAGTCATCTATTTCACGTGTTTATTTCTGTTAATGTTGATGATTATGGCTCACAGCCAATGAAAACCCAAAAGTCATTATCTCAATAAATTAGAATACTTTATAACACAAGCTTGAAAAATGATTTTAAAATCCAAAATGTTCTCCTACTGAAATGTGTGTTCAGTAAATGCCCTCAATACTTGGTCGGGCTCCTTTTGCATCAATTACTGCATCAATGCGGCGTGGCATGGAGGCGAACAGCCTGTGGCACTGCTGAGGGGTTATGGGAAACAAAATGGAACCAAATCATGTGACACCCGCCCCCCCATAGACATTACGTGATTAGCCCTGTCAAAATCGTCCAGTCCGGCCAACTTAGAGACTGATGACTTTTTCTTAGGACAGGAAAAGTCATCAATATCATATCAAGGGCGTCTTCTACTCATCACTCCCAACGATCAATTGATTTCTGTTTTGGAAATGAATGGATGTAAACGGTGTACGGAGTTGGAACACCATATAGTGGTCATTGTCAGGTACTGCAACTCAATTCCTATGGAAGTGAATCTGGTCTAAGTTGCATATTTAAAAACAGCCACTACACAGTGTGACAGAACGGTGATGTGCAGGCTTTGTATACTGTATACACCCGGCCACCATTAGAGCTGCACACAGCTGATTGATGGTGGTGCTGGTTGTCGGACTCCCTCTGATCCTATCCTAATGATAGGCCATCAATACTTATCTAATGGAACCCCCCCTTTAATTCTAATGTATAAAGGAGGGATGTTTACTTATCGCTTCTGTATGAGAAAAACCAAAACAGAGAATTGGAGTAAAGCCTGAAAAAAGATGTTTCCCCTAGGAAAAAGGGTGGAAAACAACAAAGTACCAGCAGGTTGTCTGAGATATGTAGGACTATTAATCTGTGTTCATAAGCACTGAAAATAAAAATAATCTATAGCTTACTTTGCAGGCAAAGGCAAAGGAATTTTTCCGAAACTTTCCCTGTGTTCCAGCACACTACTCACAAAGCCATGAAAATCTCGCTCCAGACAGGCCCATTGGTACTGGATAAGTAACTGGAAATATTAAAAAATAAAAAAAATACAAATATGTCAATTTATGTCTATTGGGTTCAGAGGTGCATTTTTTTCTTTTTGTTTACACCTAGACATACAGATAAATGATAAAATTCTTCAACCACCAGATGGAGCTTGTGAGTTTACTGCAGACTGTAGTGACATAGAGTTCAATGTGTCAACTTCTCATTTAGGCATTCTGCAACAGGCCTGGGGGGGAGGTGGTAGGGGGGCCATCCCTCACTGCTGGAGTGTTCCAACAGCATGCATAGATTATCCTTCATATTGCAGAGCATGAATGGGTCATGAACATATTAACAAACATTCAAATATTGCGCCTTTGTTTCCTAAAGATAGTAGAACAACACTAGGACTGCTATACAAGGACAAATACAATAGCTAATCAGCCGCCAGTCCACAAATGGCAGCCATTAGATCAATGACAATAAGGGTCAACAGTCATTCTCACATGAACTCTAGCTCATGTCCCTGGGCCTACTGAAATAAGTCATCTGGTTAATTTCGATACAATGCTGTGTTTTCACAAGTAACAGGAGATCAAAAGATCGTATCAAACAGAAAATGGTATCAATAAAAACATCAGCTCAGCAAGTAAAAAATAAGCCCTCACCCAGCCCCAGATCCTGAAAAATGGAGGAGACACTACGAGTCTTAGAAAATGGCACCATTTTTTTTTAACAAACTTTGGATTTTTTCACCACTTAAAGGGAAGGTACCGCGTTTGTAGGTCATTAATAAATCACTGTATTGTAGCATAACATTCTGCTATAAGCAAGTTTGAAATGCATGTGAAACAGATTTCATGTGTTATATGAGTTTAAAGAATGCACTGGGGGCTGACATCTTGGTTTTGCAGCAGTAGCAGGGCACTATCAGTGTCAGATTACGGCACCCCATGGACATAGGATCAGCGCCGGTCTATTATCTCCTATCTGTAACATTGCAGCAGCATTAGCAGTGAGCTGGGCACGCCTCTGTGGGCTGCACAACCCACTGCTGTAGGTCTGACTAGCTGCCATTTTATTATAGCCCTGTGCTCTCTATCGCAGGACAGAAGAAGCCCTCCCTGCTCCTCTGTTCTCCAAGCAGGCACACACCCTCTGCTCCTCACATGCTGCCCTGTGTGCTTCTCCTGCTGTGTCTCCCCCTCCCCCCTCACACACAGTCCCTGTGATCTCTGGTAAGCTGCACTCACAGCCTGCAGAGAGGGAGGTGACACCTGGAGAGAGAGAGCAGGGCAGCTGACAGGACAAGGATTAAGGTGGGGGAAGGGGAATGGCAAGAATGTTATTCACAAAAAATGCTGCTGAGCCCACTGTGTTCTGCTCCTCTGTAAACAAGCTGTGCCTCTGATGCAGTAACTGCTGGTGACAGCAGGTCACAGGGCAGTCACACACAAAATGGTGCTGCCCTGTGATGCTGCTCTTCATTCTTACTGTTAGCAGCAAAATTGGGGCAGTAACTGCTGACATCACCATTTCCCTCCCCTTTTGGGTGGTCTAATATCCCTGGGGCAGAGCTGCTAAATCTTACTATAGCTGCTTGAGGTCTAAAACGGAAAATGCTCCCCCTAGTGGTAAATATGTATATTTGTAGAAAAATATATAATTTTTTTTCATATAGAAATGTTTGCAAAAAGTGCAAACATTGCACTAATACATTTTAATTACTATTTTAAGCTTAATTTCACAAAAAAACAAAATGCAAGAAAACTGGTGGCACCTTCCCGTTAAATAAAATAGAACCTATACATGTTTAGTAACTGCGAACTCCTAATGACCTAGAGAATCATATTTGCAGGTCAGTCTTAACATTTAACATTGAAAAAAAAAAAACAAATGTGGAATTTTTTCTTTGTTTTCCAGTACCTTACATAGTAAAATAAATGGTGTAAATTAGAAATACAACTTGTCCTGCAAAAAAAAACAAATCCTCACACGGCCATATTGACAGAAAAATAAAAAAGTTAAGGCTCTGGGAAGAAGTGGAATGAAAAACAAAAATGGAAAATGGCTCGAGGTGAAGTGGTTAAAGGGGTATTCCCATCTCCAAGGTCCTATCCCAATATGTAGTGGGTGTAATAATGTTAGCAAATACCTCCAACTAGAATTGTAGTATAGTTCTGGTTCGCTATGTCACTTACCCCATGTGCAGGGCATTGCAGTAGCTTAGGTATCTATGTTTACGACTAGTGATGAGCGAGTATACTCGTTGCTCCGGTGGTCTCCGAGTATTTGTTAGTGCTCAGAGATTTAGTTTTTGTCAACGCAGCTGCATGATTTACGGCTGCTAGCCAGCCTGTGTACATGTGGGGGTTGCCTGGTTGCTAGGGAATCCCCACATGTATTCAAGCTGTGTAGCAGCCATAAATCATGCAGCTGCGTTGACAAAAACTAAATCTCCGAGCACTAACAAATACTCGAAGACCACCCGAGCATGCTCGAGGAGACCGGAACAACAATGCTATTTGCTCATCACTATTTACGACCACTCATATAGTGACAGGTATCCATAGTTATGACCACCTACAGCTAACTGTCGCTATACGAATGGTGGTAACCATAGATACCTAAGCTACTGCAACGCCCTGCACATGGGGTAAGTGACATGGCAAACCAGAAAAACCATACTACATTTCTAATTGGAGGCATTTGCTAATATTATTATTACTACGCCTACTACTTATTTCGATAGGATCTTGGAGATGGATATACTCCTTTTTAAGTCCTGTCCCAGGACTGCACATGGCAATAGACACTTATGGCTGGGGTCACTTCCAAAAACTTGTGATGGTCCTGGCAAATTCTGAACTGTTATTTTCTATGGGGCCCCTTTGAACATTTTTACTATTTTGCCATTTCATTCCTCTGTACCCATTAACGTCACCTCTTTATAAGAAGCTGAGAGCCAGTTCTGCCTGGTTGCTATGGACATGCTGCCTAACAACGCAGTAGAAATGGCTGTAGTTGTTAGGCCGAGTATCCATAACAACCAGCAGCTCGAGCCTGCACTGACAAAGCTTTCACATATTTCTAGAGATTAACCCCTTCATGACCTTGGGATTTTTCGTTTTTCCGTGTTCATTTTTCACTCCCCTCCTTCCCAGAGCGATAACTTTTTTATTTTTCCGTCAATTTGGCCATGTGAGGGCTTATTTTTTGCGGGACGAGTTGTACTTTTGAACGACATCATTGGTTTTAGCATGTCGTGTACTAGAAAACGGGAAAAAAATTCCAAGTGCGGTGAAATTGCAAAAAAAGTGCAATCCCACACTTGTTTTTTGTTTGGCTTTTTTTGCTAGGTTCACTAAATGCTAAAACTGACCTGCCATTATGATTCTCCAGGTCAGTACGAGTTCATAGACACCTAACATGACTAGGTTATTTTTTATCTAAGTGGTGAAAAAAAATTCCAAACTTTGCTTAAAAAAATAAAAAAATAAAAAATTGCGCCATTTTCCGATACCCGTAGCGTCTCCATTTTTCGTGATCTGGGGTCGGTTGAGGGCTTATTTTTTGCGTGCCGAGATGACGTTTTTAATGATAGCATTTCGGTGCAGATACGTTCTTTTGATCGCCCGTTATTGCATTTTAATGCAATGTCGCAGCGACCAAAAAAAAACGTAATTCTGGCGTTTTGAATTTTTTTCCCGCTACGCTGTTTAGCGATCAGGTTAATGCTTTTTTTTAGTTGATAGATCGGGCGATTCTGAGCGCGGCGATACCAAATATGCGTAGATTTTATATTTTTTTTATTGATTTATTTTGATTGGGGCGAAAGGGGGGTGATTTAAACTTTTATATTTTTTTTTATTTTTTTTACATTTTTTTCAACTTTTTTTTTTACTTTTGCCATGCTTCAATAGCCTCCATGGGAGGCTAGAAGCAGGCACAACGCGATCGGCTCTGCTACATAGCAGCGATCTATGGCGCTCACAGCCACCGGCGATCAGTAACCATAGAGGTCTCAAGGACCTCTATGGTTACAATGGAGACGCATCACCGACCCCCGATCATGTGACGGGGGTCGGCGATGACGTCATTTCCGGCCGCCCGGCCGGATGCGGTAGTTAAATGCCGCTGTCTGCGTTTGACAGCGGCATTTAACTAGTTAATAGGTGCGGGCAGATCGCGATTCTGCCCGCGCCTATTACGGGCACATGTCAGCTGTTCAAAACAGCTGACATGTCCCGGCTTTGGTGCGGGCTCACCGCGGAGCCCTGCATCAAAGCAGGGGATCTGACCTCGGACGTACTATCCGGTCCGAGGTCAGATAGGGGTTAATATAAGTGCGGTACATAACACCCAAAACAAAAGTGATCTGAACACAGTAAATCATCCTCCTTCTGTCTTGGGCAATATTCCTTGGAACTCCGTTGCCATGTTTCCACCCCATTTCTTGAGAAAATAAACTTTAATTGTGTGGAGACATTCAGGCAGGACACCGGCGGAATATAAAACAGGGGTGTTGCTAGGTTCTTACAGGGATCAGTGTTCTGGGTGCAAAGCCAAAAGAAATGGAATAACAGACTGAAACTTGTAAGAGAAAAACTGGTCCCCTCACAATGCACATTGATCAGCCATAACATTAAAGCTGGTGCTACACGAAAGTTTGGTAAGTGTCGCTGTTACATCACAGAGCTATAAAAGTGAAATAGGGTCACATTTCAGCCTCAAGATTATCACGCCTGCGACAGGTAAGTCACAAAATGTCCAAGCGCGTTGGATTTATTGAAACTTGCTTCTCGCAGTCGCAATTCCCTGAGAGTCGCAATATGACCCTATTTGTGATGTAGCAACGACATCTGGTGAACGTTGGCCAAAAGCACGTCGCTACCGAAGTTGCGGTATCGTCCCATCCTAAAACCTCTGGCAGGTGAAGAAAAGAACATTAATTATCTGTTGACAATGGCGCCTAACGGGGGTGGTATATATTAGAGAAAACCAAAGATAGAAACAAAAAGAGAATATACCCTGCAGTAGGTAAGTAAATAGTAATTGTACATATAACTGACATAGGGTGCTTAGAAACACTATTTTTGATTTAAAAAAAAAACTTAAAAGTCAACCCACCGCGACAGGGTGTACCCTAATCCAGATGGTCCTATTCTCTAATACAACTTGTCACAGACGACCTCATTGTAAAACCTCACCTTGTGTCAGACGACTCCAATGTAAAACTGAGGTCACCTGACACAAGGTGAGGTTTTAATATTAGAGGATAGGACCGTCCCGATTGGGGTACACCTTGTCGCTGTAGGATGACTTTTATACTTCTTTGATCAAAAACAGTGTTTGCTAAGTGAACGTGGTTCTACAATTTGCTTGAGGCAGCAAGTAAACATTCAGTTTTAAAGCTATTGTATGTAAAGCAGAAAAAAATGGGAGAACAGAAGAATCGGAGCCAAATAAGAGACCCTCTGACCCAGATGTCCAGCCATTACCAAGTGTCAGGATTTGTAGGGTGCTCCCAGGGTCCATTCCAATGGTTACAATATGGCAAAAGTGATCCAAGGATGGAAAAACAGTGGTGGGCACCCAGTGCTCGTTCACGTGTATGGGCAATGATAGTTAGCCTACCTAGCCTTATCTCACAAAAGATCTACTCGTGGCACAGATAGCTAAAAAGTTTCTGCCAGCTAGGATAGAAAGGTGTAGGAACGTGCAGAGCATCACAAATTGTTGCGTATGGGGCAAAGTTATTGTGGACAAGTCACATAATCATCTACATTCGAGGTCAATGGCGCCCACAGTGAGTGAGTGAAGATCAAAACAAAACTCATGGAAAAATGAAGGAAGGCGGTCTGATGAATCATGTTTCCATCATGTGGACATCCAGCTGTGCATGCACCAAGTATCTGGGGATGAGGTGGCACCGGGATGCGCTATGGTAGAGCACAATATGGCGGGGAAAGTGTGTTTGGTCAACATCCTGCTGGGAAACTATTGACTCCTAACATCATGTGTCTGTGACACGTAACACCTACCTTACATTGTACACACCAAGTGTCCCCTTCGTGGCGGTGGGATTCCTTAATGGCAGGGCCTCTTCAGCCGGGTAAAGAAATATTGTCCAGGAAAGGGCTGAGGAACAAGACAAAGATGAAGGTATTGTGTTATGACCTGGTGGTTAGGACAATAATGGACCTAGTGGGTAAGAGCACACGGAATGACCTAATAGTTACTAATAATATAGGACAAGCTCTGAGACGTGGGAACTCTGCTGACAGCAATCCCTAATCCTATCACACACACTAGAAATAGCCGTGGATTGCTCCTAACGCTCCCTATGCAACTCGACACAGCCTAAGAAACTAGCTAGCCCTAGAGAAGAAAAATAAAGCCTACCTTGCCTCAGAGAAATTCCCCAAAGGAAAAGGCAGCCCCCCACATATAATGACTGTGAGTAAAGATGAAAATTACAAACACAGAGATGAAATAGATTTAGCACAGTGAGGCCCGACTTACTGAACAGACAGAGGATAGGAAAGGTAACTTTGCGGTCAGCACAAAAACCTACAAAAAGACCACGCAGAGGGCGCAAAAAGACCCTCCGCATCGACTCACGGTGCGGAGGCGCTCCCTCTGTGTCCCAGAGCTTCCAGCAAGCAAGACAAAAATCAAAATAGCAAGCTGGACAGAAAAATAGCAAACCAGAGAAAAACAAGCAGTAACTTAGCTTCAGCTGGGAAGACAGGTCACAAGAACGATCCAGGAGAGAGCAAGACCAATACTGGAACATTGACAGGTGGCGTGGAGCAATGATCTAAGTGGAGTTAAATATAGAGCAGCCAGCTAACGAATTAACCTCGTCACCTGTAGAAGGAAACTCAGAAGCCGCAGCTCCACTCACAACCACCAGAGGAAGCCCATGGACAGAACCAGCCGAAGTACCATTCATGACCACAGGAGGGAGCTTGACAACAGAATTCACAACAGTACCCCCCCCTTGAGGAGGGGTCACCGAACCCTCACCAGAGCCCCCAGGCCGACCAGGACGAGCCAAATGAAAGGCACGAACCAGATCGGCAGCATGAACATCGGAGGCAAGGACCCAGGAATTATCTTCCTGACCATAACCCTTCCACTTGACCAGGTACTGGAGTTTCCGTCTCGAAATACGAGAATCCAAAATCTTCTCCACCACATACTCCAACTCCCCCTCAACCAACACCGGGGCAGGAGGATCAACGGATGGAACCACAGGCGCCACGTATCTCCGCAACAATGACCTATGGAATACATTATGGATGGCAAAAGAAGCTGGAAGGGTCAAACGAAACGACACAGGATTGAGAACCTCAGAAATCTTATACGGACCAATGAAACGAGGCTTAAACTTAGGAGAGCAAACCTTCATAGGAACATAACGAGACGACAACCAAACCAAATCCCCAACACGAAGTCGGGGACCCACACAGCGCCGGCGATTAGCGAAACGTTGAGCCTTCTCCTGGGACAATGTCAAATTGTCCACCACATGAGTCCAAATCTGCTGCAACCTATTCACCACAGTATCTACACCAGGACAGTCCGAAGACTCAACCTGCCCTGAAGAGAAACGAGGATGGAAACCAGAATTGCAGAAAAACGGCGAAACCAAAGTAGCCGAGCTGGCCCGATTATTAAGGGCGAACTCGGCCAAAGGCAAAAAGGACACCCAATCATCCTTATCAGCAGAAACAAAGCATCTCAGATATGTTTCCAAAGTCTGATTAGTTCGTTCGGTTTGGCCATTTGTCTGAGGATGGAAAGCCGAGGAAAAAGACAAATCAATGCCCATCCTAGCACAAAAGGCTCGCCAAAACCTCGAAACAAACTGGGAACCTCTGTCCGAAACGATGTTCTCCGGAATGCCATGTAAACGAACCACATGCTGGAAAAACAATGGCACCAAATCAGATCTAAGTGGAGTTAAATAGAGCAGCCAGCTAACGAATTAGCCTCATCACCTGTAGAAGGAAACTCAGAAGCCGCAGCTCCACTCACAACCACCAGAGGAAGCCCATGGACAGAACCAGCCGAAGTACCATTCATGACCACAGGATGGAGCTTGACAACAGAATTCACAACAGTATTGCCTCAAATTCGCAGAATTTTAATCCAAAGAGGCGTTTGTGGGATGTGCCAGACAAACATGGGCGTATATACTTCCCAACTTTTTGAGTCCCGATTTGCAGAACATTTAAGCCCCACCCTGGCTCCATTTTAATTCTAATTAGCATAAATCCCACCCACTTTGGGGTTTGAACAGCAGTCAAGTTAGGGCAGGTTTGGATAATGATGAATTAATTATCAACTATCAATATGATGTGTCCCTACACACAGCTCTGATAGGACAATGTCAGACATTACAGGGGCACACACAATTGGTAACACCCAATTTATAACAGACTAGCATAATTATCTACATTTCTAAGAAAAAGATGTTCCAGAATTGTTATTTTATGGAGATTTGGAGCTTTGTATCTGTGGGTAGTGTGATGCAGTGACCCCTGTTACAAGTAGGGGGCACTGCATGGTCTTTTCAGTATATGCACGGAGGCTTATTGAGGCTATAAGAATGCATGGCAGTTGTGGGTATAACTGTGGTAATGAGACAAAGTCCGGCAGGATTGTAAATGGCCGGTAAGTGTCGCAGAGGAAGTCTGCGCGGTAAGCCTGTAGCATTGTTGTTCTGGGACCTGTAGTCTCACAAGTATTTGTATAGTTTATAGAGGGTGGCTTACTGGGATAGTTTGAAGAGCTGGGCGGGTCGAACTAGCCACACACACCTCCCACCTATGTGGTTACAACTATGTAATGTGACCAGGGTGTGGGTCACATGGTTCAGAGTGTATGGATCTGTTTGGTCCATGTGCAAGGTCCTGGAAGAGGACAGGTCTGTGTTGGAAGCGCCTGTGAGTGGAGACTTCCTGGAAGCACGTGGAGAGACCGTGGACCTGGATGGTCGGTGTTGGAAGCTCCTGTGAGTGGAGACTTCCTGGAAGCACGTGGAGAGACCGTGGACTTGGACGGTCGGTGTTGGAAGCTCCTGTGAGTGGAGACTTCCTGGAAGCACCTGGAGAGACCGTGGACCTGCAGAGCCTGGGATGGCTTCTGTGTTGTCAAAGACAGGACGGACAAGAAGTCAGCATGAGGAGCGGAGCTACTGGAAGGTAACCCCGGACAAGGGAATTGTAATATACGGCAGAGAGGTTTATCTGCTGCATGAACAGACTGGTGGTCGTGATATGTTCATGAATGTAATGAAATGGACTCTACGTTATGTGGTTTATGCTGTATAAATAAACAGTTTATGTGGAGAAACCGTGCCTGAGTGCTTGAATCCCGTGCCAAGCGAGTGTCCCCCAACCCACTCAGGTAGCGCTATCACCACAGTAGTCTAATCTGAAAAGGAGAGCTAGGAGACTGATCCTTATGGAACATCACTGCTGCAGCCAATCAATGGCCACTGGTTGTCTGCAGTGGTAACGTGACATCTCCTTGTTGGAAGATGAAGCGGTGAGGGATACTGAGTCTTATAGTTGTGTGTGTGTAATATATATATATATATATATATATATATATATTATTTTTTTTTTAATTTTATTTCAGGACCACCATGTGAC
Organism: Ranitomeya imitator; assembly: GCF_032444005.1. Classification (NCBI taxonomy): domain Eukaryota; kingdom Metazoa; phylum Chordata; class Amphibia; order Anura; family Dendrobatidae; genus Ranitomeya; species Ranitomeya imitator. Next base: position 37,650,950 of record NC_091283.1, read on the forward strand.
CATTTGTAAAAACAAGGTAAAGTAGTGGACAACTCCTTCAATCAGGCTGGAACAAACAAAAGGTTAAAACACATCGGCTAATTCATTAAGGATGGGGTAGCGCACGCTCGATCTACGTCAGCCTTATAGTACACGTCGCCAAATTAATAAAAAGGTGCACAAAACTTAACGAATTCGACGCATCCTCTGAGTGACGCGCAACTCCAACATGCTACTCTTCTCTGCCATATAAAACATGATCACTTTTGATGAATTGGATGAGTAGGCATTTACTTGCCGGCCTCTACTCCTCCGCGGCTTTACCCATTTTGGCAGAGCAGAGTCAAACTAGCGTAAAAACTTGAAAATTTCCACAGGAAATTTGTTCCTTTTAAAGCTTTTGCGACACTTTTCTGGCATAAAAACCTAAAAAAATGGATATTTACTATAACATGTTACTGCCTTATCTGCTGTGGGGTGCAGGATCCGAGCCTGCATCTTCAGCAGCAGGCGTCATCTGTAACATACGGCCTGGCTCCGAAAGATCCCTGGCCGACCTAGTGAAGTCGGCCATATTTGTACACCTATTAGGCAAGGCGAAATGTAGGGAATTACTAGTGATCAATATGTAGTCCCAGTTTTGCTGCCTCTGGAATAAGACTGGACTGCAATACCAGACAAAGTCCATGGACCAGAGTGGCGCTGTTCCTACGGGATTGCTGTTTTTCTAACTTAATACAAGCCCTTTGGGAGGCAGGATTACCCCCACCCAATATTTCTAAGACAAAACTAGTGGTTCAAAAGAGAAGAATAATTATCAGTGGATCTTTCTGAATGCATATCTAGCTTTGACTCAAACTTCCAAGTGTGATTCCAGCCCGAGAAAAGTAGCAAATATTGATAAGGAATTGATTAAATAAAGGTAAGGATAGATTAGGAAAAGATAAGGAATTCAACTTCTGAAACTGCAGTGTTGGAAATAAGTGGAAATCTGATGTCACCTCTCATTAATATCATGGGTGGAGCTGTTCTCGTGAACCACAATTCCTATAAAAGTAGAGGAAGCAGAACAGGATGAAGAGGAGAGACACAGACCCAGCAGCACCGAGATTACACGGACTAACCAGCCATGAACAAGTGGATTGCAGTCGCCTTTTTTACTATCCTGGCATGCCATTTGGGTAAATAGCAATTAATATGTGATTTATGGGATTATGGGGGGTTTAGTGGTGGACCGTGCACTGACTGATACTATAAATCTGGGCTACGGTCCTGAAGGATTACCGTCCATGTGCCTACTATATTTGTATTGACTATAATTATGATGTATTAATGTTTGATTCTGAGCTGAGACAGTGCGGTGGAGTATAAGGAGAATAAATAAGAAAATTTCTAAAAAGTAAATAGCGCTTTCTATATTTGTCAATATTATATAACTTCTTATACTATATAGGGAAGCTAATGTCTGGGTATAAGAAAATTACGGGATAATTTATACTAATGTATATCATGTGTTGCATATCATTCATATTGGTATGTAAAGAAGAAATGACTTTGTGTGCACTGTGCTGCGTATACATGTCATGGTGTAGTAGAGTGAGGACGAGATGACACTACTGTGTGCACTGTGCTGCGTATGCATGTCATGGGGTAGTAGTGTGAGGAGGAGATGACACTGCTGTGTGCACTGTGCTATGTATACATGTCATGGTGTAGTAGTGTGAGGAGGAGATGACACTGCTGTGTGCACTGTGCTGCGTATACATGTCATGGTGTAGTAGTGTGAGGACGAGATGACACTACTGTGTGCACTGTGCTGCGTATGCATGTCATGGTGTAGTAGTGTGAGGAGGAGATGACACTACTGTGTGCACTGTGCTATGTATACATGTCATGGTGTAGTAGTGTGAGGAGATGACACTACTGTGTGCACTGTGCTGCGTATACATGTCATGGGGTAGTAGTGTGAGGAGATGACACTGCTGTGTACAGTGTGCTGTGTATACATGTCATGGTGTAGTAGAGTGAGGACGAGATGACACTACTGTGTGCACTGTGCTGCGTATGCATGTCATGGGGTAGTAGTGTGAGGAGATGACACTGCTGTGTACAGTGTGCTGTGTATACAGGTCATGGTGTAGTAGTGTGATGAGGAGATGACACTACTGTGTGCACTGTGCTGTGTATACATGTCATGGTGTAGTAGTGTGAGGAGGAGATGACACTACTGTGTGCACTGTGCTGTGTATACATGTCATGGTGTAGTAGTGTGAGGAGGAAATTATACTGCTGTGTGCACTGTGCTGTGTATACATGTCATTGTGTAGTAGTGTGAGGAGATGACACTGCTGTGTACAGTGTGTTGTGTATACATGTCATGGTGTAGTAGTGTGATGAGGAGATGACACTGCTGTGTGCACTGTGCTGTGTATACAGGTCATGGTGTAGTAGTGTGAGGAGGAGATGACACTACTGTGTGCACTGTGCTGCGTATGCATGTCATGGTGTAGTAGTGTGAGGAGATGACACTGCTGTGTACAGTGTGCTGTGTATACATGTCATGGTGTAGTAGTGTGAGGAGGAAATTATACTGCTGTGTGCACTGTGCTGTGTATGCATGTCATGGTGTAGTAGTGTGAGGAGATGACACTGCTGTGTACAGTGTGCTGTGTATACATGTCATGGTGTAGTAGTGTGAGGAGGAAATTATATTGCTGTGTGCACTGTGCTGTGTATACATGTCATTGTGTAGTAGTGTGATGAGGAGATGACACTGCTGTGTGCACTGTGCTGTGTATACAGGTCATGGTGTAGTAGTGTGAGGAGGAGATGACACTACTGTGTGCACTGTGCTGCGTATGCATGTCATGGTGTAGTAGTGTGAGGAGATGACACTGCTGTGTACAGTGTGCTGTGTATACATGTCATGGTGTAGTAGTGTGATGAGGAGATGACACTGCTGTGTGCACTGTGCTGTGTATACAGGTCATGGTGTAGTAGTGTGAGGAGGAGATGACACTACTGTGTGCACTGTGCTGCGTATGCATGTCATGGTGTAGTAGTGTGAGGAGATGACACTGCTGTGTACAGTGTGCTGTGTATACATGTCATGGTGTAGTAGTGTGAGGAGGAAATTATACTGCTGTGTGCACTGTGCTGTGTATACAGGTCATGGTGTAGTAGTGTGAGGAGGAGATGACACTACTGTGTGCACTGTGCTGCGTATGCATGTCATGGTGTAGTAGTGTGAGGAGGAGATGACACTGCTGTATGCACTGTGCTATGTATACATGTCATGGTGTAGTAGTGTGAGGAGATGACACTGCTGTGTACAGTGTGCTGTGTATACAGGTCATGGTGTAGTAGTGTGATGAGGAGATGACACTGCTGTGTGCACTGTGCTGTGTATACATATCATGGTGTAGTAGTGTGAGGAGGAGATGACACTACTGTGTGCACTGTGCTGTGTATACATGTCATGGGGTAGTGTGAAGAGGAGATGACACTACTGTGTGCACTGTGCTGTGTATACATGTCATGGGGTAGTGTGAAGAGGAGATGACACTGCGTGTGCACTGTGCTGTGTATACATGTCATGGTGTAGTAGTGTAAGGAGATGACACTGCTGTGTGCACTGTGCTGTGTATACATGTCATAGTGTATTAATGTGTGGGGGAGATGACACTGCTTGCTGTGTGCACTGTGCTGTGTGTACCTGTCATGGTGTAGTAGTGTGAGGAGGAGATGACACTGCTGTGTATATACATATCATGGTGTAGTAGTGTTAGGAGGAGATGACACTGCTGTGTGCACTGTGCTGCATGTACCTGTCATGGTGTAGTAGTGTGAGGAGGAGATGACACTGCTGTGTGCACTATGCTGTATGTACATGACATGGTGTAGTAGTGTGAGGAGAAGGTGACACTGCTGTGTACAGTGTGCTGTGTATACAGGTCATGGTGTAGTAGTATGAGGAGATGACACTGCTGTGTGCACTGTGCTTGTTATACATGTCATGGTGTAGTGGTGTGAGAGGGAGATGACACTGATGTGTGCACTGTGCTTTGTATACATGTCATGGTGTAGTATGAGGAGATGACACTCCTGTGTGCACTGTGCTGCATGTACATATAATGGTGTGCTAGTGTGAGGAGATGACACTACTGTGTGCACTGTGCTGTGTATACAAGTCATGATGTAGTAGGGTGAGGAGGAGATGACACTGCTGTGTGCACTGTGCTGTGTATACATATCATGGTGTAGTAATGTGAGGAGGAGAGTACACTGCTGTGTGCACTGTGCTGTGTATACATGTCATCGTGTAGTGTGAGGAGGAGATGACACTGCTGTGTGCACTGTGCTGTGTATACATGACATGGTGTAGTGTGAGGAGGAGATGACACTGCTGTGTGCACTGTGCTGTGTATACAGGTCATGGTGTAGTAGGGTGAGGAGGAGATGACACTGCTGTGTGCACTGTGCTGTGTATACATATCATGATGTAGTAGTGTGAGGAGGAGAGTACACTGCTGTGTGCACTGTGCTGTGTATACATGTCATCGTGTAGTGTGAGGAGATGACACTGCTGTGTGCACTGTGCTGTGTATACATGTCATCGCGTAGTGTGAGGAGGAGATGACACTGCTGTGTGCACTGTGCTGTGTATACATGTCATGGTGTAGTAGTGTGAGGAGGAGATGACACTGCTGTGTGTACTGTGCTGTGTATACGAGTCATGGTGTAGTAGTGTGAGGAGATTACACTGCTGTGTGCACTGTGCTGTGTATACATGTCATGGTGTTGTAGTGTGAGAAGGAGAGAACACTGCTTTGTGCTCTGTACTGTGTATACATGTCATGGTGTAGTAGGGTGAGGAGATGACACTGCTGTGTGCACTGTGCTGTGTATACATGTCATGGTGTAGTAGTGTGAGGAGGAGATTATACTGCTGTGTGCACTGTGCTGTGTATACATGTCATGGTGTAGTAGTGTGAGGAGGAGAGTACACTGCTGTGTGCACTGTGCTGTGTATACATATCATGGTGTAGTAGTGTGAGGAGGAGAGTACACTGCTGTGTGCACTGTGCTGTGTATACATGTCATGGTGTAGTAGTGTGAGGAGGAGAGTACACTGCTGTGTGCACTGTGCTGTGTATACATGTCATCGTGTAGTGTGAGGAGATGACACTGCTGTGTGCACTGTGCTGTGTATACATGTCATCGCGTAGTGTGAGGAGGAGAGAACAGTGCTGTGTACACTGTGCTGTGTATACATGTCATGGTGTAGTAGTGTGAGGAGATGACACTTCTGTGTGTACTGTGTTGTGTATACGAGTCATGGTGTAGTAGTGTGAGGAGGAGATGACACTGCTGTGTGCACTTTGCTGTGTATACATGTCATGGTGTAGTAGTGTGAGGAGGAGATGACACTGCTGTGTGCACTTTGCTGTGTATACATGTCATGGTGTAGTGTGAGGAGGAGATGACACTGCTGTGTGCACTTTGCTGTGTATACATGTCATGGTGAAGTAGTGTGAGGAGGAGAGAACACTGCTGTGTGCACTGTGCTGTGTATACATGTCATGGTGTAGTAGTGTGAGGAGGAGATGACACTGCTGTGTGCACTGTGCTGTGTATACATGTCATCGCGTAGTGTGAGGAGGAGAGAACAGTGCTGTGTACACTGTGCTGTGTATACATGTCATGGTGTAGTAGTGTGAGGAGGAGATGACACTGCTGTGTGCACTTTGCTGTGTATACATGTCATGGTGTAGTAGTGTGAGGAGGAGATGACACTGCTGTGTGCACTTTGCTGTGTATACATGTCATGGTGTAGTGTGAGGAGGAGATGACACTGCTGTGTGCACTTTGCTGTGTATACATGTCATGGTGTAGTAGTGTGAGGAGGAGAGAACACTGCTGTGTGCACTGTGCTGTGTATACATGTCATGGTGTAGTAGTGTGAGGAGGAGATGACACTGCTGTGTGCACTGTGCTGTGTGGAGATAAGAATGAGAAAAATCAATATTGTGTTCAGTGTTTTGTAGATATGAATTGCTTTGTGTTTTTCTCCCTTTTAGGCAATGCTTTAGAATGCTACACCTGTGATTACGGTACCTGTGCTATTCCCTCTAAATCCAAGTGTGACTTGTTAGACGTATGTCTGACGGAGACAATGAAGTCAGGTAATAAATACACTGGACTTTAATTGTAATTGATGCCTGACTTTTAATGTTGGCCACCTCCATAGTTTGGATTGTTAGATGAGATTCCGCCTTCTCTGAGCCAGGAAGTGATGTCATTTGATGGATGCAGGATTGATGACATTATTTGGAGCAGAAGGTCAGATGAGCGTTCTATCGACGAAAGAAATGCGATAACTTTACTAACTGCTCACAAATTTCCTAAATGGTGGTAGATGTGATCTAGCGTTTGGCATAAGAAAAATAATGTGGACAGTGGGGACGAGAAGCAGTTGGCAAATGATGACTTCTAGGCTTTGAGTCCATGGAGCCCTTGGGGCACAGCTCCCACCCTTTGCTTCAATATTGCTGTTTTTCTGTAGATTTTCACCCAATATGTGCAGAGAACATTGAACCCACTTCATCAGGGGCCCCACAGGAACCACATGGTACATAGTGTGTAGGCCATTGCTAGTGGCTTGGGCTCCATGGGTTGTTGAAACATTTGTCAGCATTTGGTTCTTGATCATCTCAACAGCCTCTAAGCGGTTGTATACAGAATCACAACGAAAGGGGAAAAAACCCAAACAAATAAAAAATAGCTGTGGCTAATAATTTGTGGGGTTTTTTTTGCTACTTTTTTCTCATTCTTTCCTATCTCTGTGCTTTCTCAGGTTCACTGTCCTTGAAAAAGAAGTCTTGTTCTTCACCCACAAATTGTTTGAAGGACTCTGAGACCACGTATGCAGGCGTAAAAGTGACCACAACTCCTTCATGCTGTTATTCCCATCTCTGCAATTCGGCCACCATTCCTTCAGCATCCATCCTAACCGCCATTTCGATCCTCATTTCACTGTGGGTGGCCCGACTCTGAGGGAACTCCTAAAATGCCTACGATGGTGACCTGAAGTCCGCACCATCTGCCCGGTCACTTTTGAATACTCATATAATCGGCTTTGTTTGCTATTTTAATTGTTAGCCGCTCACAGTACTGGAGACTTTGGTCCTTTTTGGCCCTTGGCTGTCACCATTTCAGTAGACCAATCCCCATTTCAATGGCTCTCCTCACTTTGAGTAGTCGGCTTGTAATACTCGTCATACTTGTAAAATATGTTGGGTTTTTTTTTATCATTGAAGTATACTTTAGATGAAATAATTAATTTCCTAAAGTTAAATTATCTGCTATATACAATGGAGGTTCAGCCTGGTCTTGGTCACTGTCTCTACAAGTCTGATGATAGCTGATACTCCCTCTCACAGTGCCGAAAAAGTGAGGAGCCCAAGATGCCTGAATTATTGCTGATGCTGCTGTAATCACAGGACTTTACTAATTAGCAAATTCCTTCTTCAAACTCCCAGCTTTTAATTTGACCTTTTTTTGATAAAATATACAAGTTATTTGAGATACAGATCTTTAACTCTCCCTTTTCTGTATCTTTTGCGGCAAGGAGAAAGTAATGGTCCGCAGTAATTCAAGTATCATCTCATTCTGCTCCCTACTTAAAAGCAGATTTCTACATTTTGAATTCTAGATTGGAAACTTGAACTTTGACGAGGGACAGGTCACAAATTTATTTTTTTTTTGAGTGGATTGTTGGAGGTATAAATTAAGGAAATCCTCCAGACAAAACCCATATATAGGGGGAAAATGTATCAAGCATCTCTCCTACGCGTGCCACCATGAATGAGTCTTTCCTGCAGGATTCCTTTTAAGAATCACTTCTTACTCCAGTTTTATAAAACCCTGCCTTTTGATATGATATAATATAAAATAAAGAACAATTGTATTCTATGTTCTATTTGTGACTTTTTGTGTCTTTTTTGGGGCAGACGTTGGATGTTCTCCTCAAAGGGTGGATTTCCCTTTTCTCAAAAAGCGTTCTATGAAGCGAAGAATAAGTTGTAGAGGGTTTCGATCATCTCAAATTCCCTTATTTTTGTGTTCACCCATCCGTGAGCCAAGAAACATGGCTATTAAAGGACATATTTTGGGAGAACGGGGTCTATGAACTATACGGAAAAAGCTGACCCGATGAGGAAATCGGCAATATTTGATAGGTTCTACTCCGATCGTACACTAATCTTAACACTTCAGTTTTACCCATTAGAGGGGGTGTACTTGAATCAGAGACATTTATATTGAAATCAATATGTCTGGTAGATGAGTGTTCCTCTGGGACCCCCCATATATTTGGAGAATTCAATTCCTGACCCCATGCTGAGCAGCACTATTTAGGAAGAGCTGGCCCTGCTTGCCTTGCAGTTTGAGAGTTGTCCATTTCCAGAATTCCCAAAGAGTCTGTTAATTCTCCCAGATTCAGCGCCATTCTTATCTAATGGTTGTGTCTGGTATTGCAGTAAAGCGGGAATCCGCTCCGCACCTCGTTGGGTTTCTCAGTTGACGTGTCCCTCAGAGATTGGGGTGTGGATCAATCAACAACATAGACCGGATTTTTGGGCAGCAATTTTGAAGGGAGGAATTTCAAGGACGATCTCCAGCAACTTTATTGCAAATATAACATTTAAACCAAAGTGAAATTTTTCCGCAAGAAATAAATTCCCTAAATGTTCCGAAACTCGTCAAAGACAATAATGGATTCAGAATGGTAAGATTTAGCACCGTGCAGCTTAACGTTCCACTCTTGCACTTTGCTGTTCTGACCCGTTCAGCTAATTGGGGTGAGGCTTCGTTATATAATTGCAGCTATTAGACAGAATGCAGTTTCTTTCCTACAACAACAGACGTTTGGAAGAACTTCAAAAAAAGCCGGGATCACTGCAATGTGACCGACACTCCCAAAGCAGCCTGCCAGGAAAAGAGTCCAAATGCCAGTCTGGGTTAACTCATCGGAAATATCTGGGAGAATCTTCAGATGACAGGAGTTGGTCTTGCAAAACGAAGCTCTAGGGCAAAGATGTTGAAAGTAGCTGCACTTAACTAATGAACCTTACCTGTCCTTTTCCAGAACACCTGTAGAAAAGCATGATATCGATGCACTGATATACCAAAACAACTGTTTAACATGTCATTATTCTGATACTCTGTAAATAGCCATTCACTCTATTTCATTAATTGGCTCTTCTTCATCAGCATTCCACCTGCACTATAAGTGCTGGAACTTCCATTTCATAAGTTCCTTGTATGAATTGCTCCTGCAAAATCTTGTCTGTATAAACTGAAAGCTCACGTCTGTCATATTTGTATCAAGTTTCACAACAGAAATGCAGAGACAAAGATGCGCCCAACTTCAATCCATTACTAAGTCTCTGAGGCTAAAGAAATATTACACTTGTCAAAAGGCAGTACACAGGAAGTTAGGCAGACGAGAGCCATCCAGTGACCAGAATGATTTTTACAGATGAGATAATGTAATTTGGAACCAAATCCCTAAATTCATAAGGTATCAGACTAACTAATACTTCTACTCACCTCCGGTGCCATCCCAGTGGTCTTGACACTGCAACTCCCAGGGATTACATGACATTATGTCACGCAATCCCTGCAACCAATCAGCAGCCACTTCACTCTCCTTCGGACATATCACACACATTCAGAGGAAGAGAGAGAGAACAGCAGCTCGCTCTACCTGTGGATGTGTGTGATTTGTCCAAAGGAGGTGCTGCTGAATGGCTGCATTGAAAGCGTGACATTGTCATGCAATCCCTGGGAGTGCCAGTGATGACACAGCTAGAAAAGTGTGGGTAATACAAGTGAGTATAAGTGTTATTATTTTATTGGGGTCAACATACGGATTGAGAAGGGGTTGTCCGAGTAGTGGACCAACCCTTTAAGTGAGAAATACAGCTAAGACTGCATAGGGTTGAGGGGTCTGTCAAAGGGAGAGCTGAGTGAACCTGTGAGGGTCCGTGCAGGAGGGCCACATTTGCACATGCGCACCAGGTAAAAAGTCCAAGAGTTTGTTGAGAATCTGCTTGACCCTGGTATTGTCGAAAGCGCTTCATGGGAAAGAGGGAAATACCTCCTGTTCACACCCTTTCAATCCGTTACCTTTTTCTGTCCCAACAGGACCACCCGAACCCATTTTCCCAATTAAGACAGAGACAGATGTTTCTTTTGGAATTATGTAGGCCACAGCAGCCTGTTTATTAAACAAAACAACAGTTAACAATGAATGTAAAAAAGCATACATTTCAAAACTAGGAGAAGTCCTTGGAGCCCACAAGGATCTGGTGATTTTAACCATACTGCGAACGTAACTTAAAAACCATATCTTACTCCCAGCCGTTGTAACCCTGGCTCGGGAGCACCAAAAACCCTACAGGAGGGTTCAATGTTCGCGGTAATAAAATAGGAGATCCGACCACCCCTGCCGGAACTCCCCACCACCATTCACCAGATCCTAAACATATTAAAATCCAAAACAGAGGAGCCATATACCGATGGACCCCCCCAAACCAATTTCCACCAACTCCAAGGACTCCCCCCAGCTGCCACAACGAGAGGCCTTTGAACACCTTAAAGGCCCGAGACCCCACCCGACCGAAAAGCTATGGCCCTTTCAATGCCCTCCTGCAACCTGAGAGCCCAGAAATCCATTCCCACAGCATTCAAATGAACGCCGTCCGCCAACCAATACTCCCCTTTTCCTGACTCCAGTTCAAAATGTCTAACCGCCACGCCCCCATTCCTAACCACAAAGGCGGACACCGCCCTGTTAACCTTTATGCGGGCCTTCTCAATTTTTTCCAAAGACCGCATGCCGTTTCCGCGGCACAATCTCCGACCAAACGATACTCAACCCCGGGTACAAAACCCACAACCGCAAACAATCCTGCTTAATGTCTCTAACCAATTCTCAAAAAGGTCGGACCCCCTAGGTCGTTACCCCCCACATGCAAGACCAAAACGTCAGGGGCTCTATCCAATCTCACGCTGTTATGGATCTCCCGCAACACGCGATTCCAGGCCATTCCCCGAAAACCAAGCCACCGGATGACTGCCACGGCCGTTTCGCGCTGATCCAAGCGCTTCTACGGGACCCATAGAAGCGCTTGGATCAGCGCGAAACGGCCGTCGTCGTTTACCTGCTCACCTCCCGTCCACCTGCACTCCCTCGGACTGCAAAGCTGTACCTTTTCATGTATTGAATAAAGTTTTGGACCACAGATGGGTGAGTGCTGCCGCATTTTCTCTTCCTATTTATACGTTTGCATCTGCTTTCCATGCGAGCACCCCCTGCACTGAAGTCAGCCTGTCATCACTCACCGCTGTTGATCTACCGAAAGGAGTAAGGCTGTGCAGCCCAACTGTTTTTCTTTTGTGTTGGACTATTCATCCTTACTTATCTTTTCCCTCACCTCTTTCTTAAGATGCGCCCCCAACGGGCCCTCAAAACACACGTATACTTCGCCGTGCGCCCTATCATCTAAGTGGACCCTGCACTCCTTTTCCTTCTCAGTCTGCACAGAAACCGAAACCGGCTCCGCAACCTCAGCCTGCACCACTGCTGCACTAACCGGACTGCGCTGCGCACCAGACCAAGCACCCAAAAACCCCTGCGGAGCCACGTCGCGATCCAATCTAGCTAGCAGGTTCTGTACACCAGGGGTCCCCAACTCCAGTCCTCAAGGCCCACCAACATGTCATGTTTTCAGGATTTCCTTAGTCTTGCCCAGGTAATAATTGCATCACCTGTGCAATGCAAAGGAAATCCTGAAAACATGACCTGTTGGTGGGCCTTGAGGACTGGAGTTGGGGACCCCTGCTGTACACTAGCCAAAAGCTCCCGCACCCCTGCCGCTTCACCGCCGCCTGCTACCCCTGCCGCAGCTACGCCGCTAAACGCTCCCTGACCACCACTAAACACAGGCGCACTAGCATCAGAAAGACAAACACGAGACACAGACGCATACTCACCGGGCTGCAAGGGATCTGTGGTCCCTCCAGCCGGAGTGCTGGTATCCGGACGTCCACGAGCTGTCCAATCCGCCACCGACCCGTCCACCGATGTGCCCTGGAGGTGTCCATCATACCCGCTGCTCCGGGACGTCGCCGACACGTGGGACACCGAATTCGGACTCCAAGCGATAGGGGGAGACGCCACCTGGACCGGTGAGGGCACGTCCTGCTGACCGGCGCCAGCCGCACTCCCGGCCGCCGCAGAAGGCTGTCCGCTCCACAGCCCTGGAGCAGGGGGACTCCCCGCCGCTGCTGTAGGGGCCGACCCAGCGCCGTCCAGCCTCGGGCCGCCCGCCCCGCTTCCATCCACCGCTCCTCTGGGCCCAGCTCGCACCGCCGAGGCCGGCCGCACGGCAGGAACAACACCGCCGCGGCCTCCCGCTGCTCTAGGCCCCTGGCGCTGCCCGGCGCGTCTAGGCTCCGCCCCCACCGTGCCATAAGGTGAGGGCCTCGCAACCGCCGCTGCGCCCCCCCTGGCTGTCGGATTCCTCCCAGGCCGGGGCCTACTCGCCGCTGCTCTTAACGGCGCCCGGCCTGGAGGGTCCCGGGAGGGGCTCTTACGCCTGCGGGGGGCACTTGGCCCAGGATCCGGCGATAGGCGCTCGGGGGGCCGTGTCCGCCGAGCTCGCCGGTCAAGAGGGGGGACCGCCGGCAAGGATCCGCTGCCACCGGCGCCGCCATCCAGCAGGTGGGCCACCTGCGCCTCCAGCCATCCAGGAGGCCGAGAGGCTGCAGCCGCGTCCACACCTGACATGATGCTGCTTCTTGAGAAGGTGAGCGGGAACTGACCTGCCCCCACCCCCTGACACTTCTCTAACCCCTCCACCACTAGCCCCCACCCCCTAATGTAATTAACCCCTTCAGCCCCACCCCCTCCTCTCCAACCCATTGTCATGCTGGCCTTCGCTTAGGCCGTGGGGGGAGGGGACGGCTCGCTCCGGCCTGTCCTATCCCTTTCCATTGAACTGCACATAATTACGCAGCTTTCAAGTGTATTCCTCATTATGGAAGAAGGTGAACTTGTTAAATACATATAAAAAGTTTTATTAGCTTTACCACAATCGTAGGAAACCAAGCGACTGGTATAACGTGTGCTTTTCTACGCAGTGTTTCAATGTCTTGTTACATGGAGCACATCACAGTTAATTAAACTGTCAATCAAGTGATCTTCACCATATGGTCCCGAGAACATTTTTCCTTTCTCAGCAAAACCACATCCATTGTGTCTGCTGCCGCTGCATGTAAAGAAAACTTTTTGCAATGGTTATGGAGTTTTCCTCTTTTTATCTCCTCTGTATACATGGCAATCGACCTCTTCTAGCTATGCATCTAAGCATCCAAATCCCAAAAAACAGGTAGATATTTATCTATGGATCACTAATAGGAAAACAAAGGGGGTGTCACAGCTCATCCGCCAAACTAGAATACAGCAGCCTTCACATTACGGATGGTGCAAGGAGGAAAACTTCATGTTAACCCCTTAAGCTCCAAGGGTGGTTTGCACGTTAATGACCGGGCCAATTTTTACAATTCCGACCACTGTCCCTTTATGAGGTTATAACTCTGGAACGCTTCAACGGATCTTGGCAATTCTGGCATTGTTTTCTCACGACATATTGTACTTCATGAGAGTGGTAAAATTTCTTCGATATAACTTGCGTTTATTTGTGATAAAAAAACGGAAGTTTAGCGAAAATTTTGAAAATTTTGCAATTTTCCAAATTTGAATTTTTATGCCCTTAAATCACAAAGATATGTAATGTAAAATAATTAATAAGTAACATTTCCCACATGTCTACTTAACATCAGCACAATTTTCAAACCCAAAATTTTTTTTTGTTAGTGAGTTATAAGGGTTAAAAGTTGACCAGCAATTTCTCATTTTTACAACACCAATATTTTTTTAGGGACCACGTCTCATTTGAAGTCATTTTGAGGGGTCTATATTATAGAAAATAACCAAGTGTTACACCATTCTAAAAACTGTACCCCTAAAGGTGCTCAAAACCACATTCAAGAAGTTTATTAACCCTTCAGGTGTTTTACAGGAATTTTTGGAATGTTTTAAAAAAAATTAACGTTTAACTTTTTTTCACAAAAAATTTATTTCAGCTCCAATTTGTTTTATTTTCCCAAAGGTAAGAGAAGAAATTGGACCCCAAAAGTTGTTGTGCCATTTGTTCTGAGTACGCCGATACCCCACATGTGGGGGTAAACCACTGTTTGGGCGCATGGCAGAGCTCGGAAGGGAAGGAGCGCCATTTGACTTTTCAATGCAAAATTGACTAGAATTGAGATGGGACACCATGTCACGTTTGGAGAGCCCCTGATGGGCCTAAACATTGAAACCCCCCACAAGTGACACCATTTTGGAAAGTAGACCCCCTAAGGAACTTATCTAGCTGTGTTTTGACAGCTTTGAATCCCCAAGTGTTTCACTAGAGTTTATAATGCAGAGCCGTGAAAGTGAAAAAAATTTTTTCACAAAAATTATTTTTTAGCCCCCAGTTTGTATTTTCCCAAGGGTAATAGGAGAAATTCGACCCCAAAAGTTGTTATCCAATTTGTCCTGAGTACGCTGATACCCAATATGTGGGGGGAAACCACCGTTTTTGCACATGGTAGAGCTCGGAAGTGATGGAGCGCCATTTGGAATGCAGACTTAGATGGATTGGTCTGCAGGCGTCACGTGGCATATGCAAAGCCCCTGAGGCACCTAAACAGTAGATACCCCCCAGAAGTGACACCATTTTGGAAAGTAGACCCCCTAAGGAACTTATCTAGCTGTGTTTTGACAGCTTTGAACCCCCAAGTGTTTCACTACAGTTTATAATGCAGAGTCGTGAAAATAAAAATTATTTTTTCCCCACAAAAAAGTTTTTTTAGCCCCCCAAATTTTTATTTTCCCAAGGGTAACGAGAGAAATTGGACCCCAAAAGTTGTTGTCCAATTTGTCCTGAGTACGCTGATACCCCATATGTGGGGAAGAACCACCCTTTGGGCGCATGGCAGAGCTCGGAAGGGAAGGAGCGCCATTTGGAATGCAGACTTAGATGGATTGGTTTGCAGGCATCACGTTGCATTTGCAGAGCCCCCTGATGCATCTAAACAGTAGAAACCCCCCAGAAGTGACACCATTTTGGAAAGTAGACCCCCTAAGGAACTTATCTAGCTGTGTTTTGACAGCTTTGAACCCCCAAGTGTTTCACTACAGTTTATAACGCAGAGTCGTGAAAATAAAAATTAATTTTTTTCCCACAAAAATGTTTTTTTTAGACCCCCAATTTTTATTTTCCCAATGTTAACAAGAGAAATTGGACCCCAATAGTTGTTGTCCAATTTGAGTATGCTGATACCCTATATGTTGGGGTAAACCCCTGTTTGGGCGCACGGGAGAGCTCGGAAGGGAAGGAGCACTGTTTTACTTTTTCAACGCAGAATTGGCTGGAACTGAGATCGGATGCCATGTCGCATTTCGAGAGCCCTGATGTGCCTAAACAGTGGAAACCCCCAATTCTAACTGAAACCTTAACCCCGACACGCCCCTAACCCTAATCCCAACCATAACCCTAAGCACACCCCTAACCCTGACACACCCCTAACCCTAATCTCAACCGTAAATGGAACCCTAACCCTAACTTTAGCCCCAACCCTAACTTTAGCCCCAACCCTAACTCTAACTTTAGCCCCAACCCTAACCCCAACCCTAACCCCAACCCTAACCCTAACACTAATGGGAAAATGGAAATAAATACATTTTTTTTTAATTTTTTTATGTTTCCCTAACTAAGGGGGTGATGAAGGGGGGTTTGATTTACTTTTATAGCGGGTTTTTTAGCGGATTTTTATGATTGGCAGCCATTACACACTAAAAGACGCTTTTTATTGCAAAAAAATATTTTTTGCGTTACCACATTTTGAGAGGTATAATTTTTCCATATTTGGGTCCACAGAGTCATGTGAGGTCTTGTTTTTGCGGTATGAGTTGACATTTTTATTGGTAACATCTTTGGGCACGTGACATTTTTTGATCGCTTTTTATTCCGATTTTTGTGAGGCAAAATAACCAAAAACCAGCTATTCATGAATTTCTTTTTGGGGGGATGGGGGGGAAGGGGCGTTTATACTGTTCCGCGTTTGGTAAAATGGATAAGGCAGTTTTATTCTTCGGGTCAGTACGATTACAGCGATACCTCATTTATATCATTTTTTTTTATGTTTCGGCACTTTTTATACGATAAAAACTATTTTGTAGAAAAAATAATTATTTTTGCATCGCTTTATTCTGAGGACTATAACTTTTTTTATTTTTTCGCTGATGCTGATGGCAGCTCGTTTTTTGCGGGACAACATGATGTTTTCAGCGGTACCATGCTTATTTATATCCGTCTTTTTGATCACGTGTTATTCCACTTTTTGTTCGGCGGTATGATAATAAAGCGTTGTTTTTTGCCTCGTTTTTTTTTTTATGGTGTTCACTGAAGGGGTTAACTAGTGGAACAGTTTTATAGGTCGGGTCGTTACGGACGCGGCGATACTAAATATGTGTACTTATATTGTTTGTTTATTTTATTTAGATAAAGAAATGTATTTATGGGAACAATATATATATATTTTTTTCTTTATTTAGGAATTTTTTTAATTTATTTTTTTACACATCTAAAAAATTTTTTTTTTTACTTTGTCCCAGGGGGGACATCACTGTATAGTGACAGATCGCTGATCTGACAGTTTGCAGAGCACTGTGTCAGATCAGCGATCTGGCGCGCCCTGCTGCTTAGTTACCAGAGCCTGCTCTGGACCCGGAAGTACTCCCTGCAGGACCCGGAAATAGCTCCGCGGCCATTTTGGATCCGGGGCCTGCAGGGAGGAGACGCTCGGTACAAGGTGAGCACATCACCTTGTACCAATCGTCTCAGGGAAGTCCGCAGGGAGCCCCCTCCCTGCGCGATGCCTCCCTATACCACCGACACAGTGCGATGGTTTGCTATGTTTTTATTAGCATGAAATGAAGATATTTGCTTATACCATTTGGACAATCTAGAACAAAACCAAATGTTTTATTTATGGGGAAGACTAAACCTTTGCCCACTTCTGCACCACTCCCGAAGTTCTTAAAAACTTGAACTCACCTCACTTGAGAGGTCCACTGAAGGAAATGAGGTTGGTGATTCAGGAATCATGCAAGTCTGACTAACTCTGCGGAAAAAGCCGTTGAGGATTCAGAATGACCCTACACAACCAACTCTATGGGACAAACTCCCTGGCTCAATGTCTAGGCTCCTACCTTTAGCTGTTTCTCTAAAACCATGTGTGGGAGCCCTTACTGAGCAAGTTTCTGGATGAGTAATGCCCTGGTAAAGGATACACCCAGCTACATTCAGGACACAACTGACCTATTGAGAAAACTAGCAGCAAAAAGTCCTCTACCAGAAGGAACCATCCTGGCCACCATGGATGTGGAATCTTTGTAGTCTAACATCCCACACAGGGATGGATTAAATGCCTGCAAAGTCTTCATGGAAAATTCAGGAACTGATGATGATTCTGTGGTGAAACTTACAAAATTCATCCTCATCCACAATTACTTTGAATTTGATAACAACATTTATCTACAGGACACTTGCACAGCAATGGGAAGTAAAATGGCTCCACAGTACAGAAATCTTTTCATGGCCAAGCTTGAAAGTGACTTGTCCTCATGTCCCATCAGGGCTCTGGCCTACTACCGTTACTTTGATGATATTTTAATCCTCTAGATGTAGTCTGAGCCACAGCTAAAGACTTCCATGAACAGTTTTTTTCGTCAATTTCATCTCACCATCAGCTTAACACTCAACTACTCCTGTACTGAAAATTAATTTTTTTGGACACCATCCTTAAGCTACAGAACAATGAAATAGAGAAATCCCTATACCAGAAGCCACTTGACTGTTCAACATACCTTAAATGGGACAGTTTCCATCTAAAACACATAAAAAACCCTCTATTGTCTACAGCCAAGCGATCACATACAATCGGATATGATCCAACCCCATGGATAGAGACAAACACCTTGGTGGGCTCAGAAAACCCTTTTTGAACCAGGGCTACCATCCACGAACAATTGAAAACCAGACTGCAAGAGCCACCAGAATATCAAAGAATCATCTTCTACATTACAAAACTAAACAAGAAAGCAACTGGGTGCCTTTAATAGTCACCTGCAATCCAAATCTGGAGGTGCTAAGGGGAGCTACGCAGAAACGGCAACATTTACTATGAAAACATGCCCGACTAAAATAAATATTTCCAGACCTCCCACTACTGTTTCTTAGGCAGTCCCCAAATCTAGGAAGCATCATTGTCAGAAACTCCCTGTCCTTTCCAACAGCTACAGGAACCTTTCCCTGCAAATAGAAATAACGTAAAACCTGTCCATTTATAATGACTACTGCAGTAGATGGGCTCACTTGGCCGCACATAGAGGTAGACTCAGGAACACTGTCTCTTTAAATCTTCCACTATTAAAAGTACTGCATAAACCAGTGCAATGTTAGCAAATACAATCTCAGACTCCCTGGCCAAACAGGAAAACAAAAGCATAACATATGACACAGTCCTTGGAGCTACAGGAATCCGCCGGCTTCAGGAAAAAATAACAAAAGGTTCAGCATTTCTTAACATGAAACAGCTCAAGTGCTTTGTACCTCCAGGCCCACATCTTCTGAATGCTCTAGAAGGCTGAGTATTTATCCTTTGGACTCCTCCCACTCTACAGCTGTTCAATCAACCTAGCACTAAACATGGCTGATTAGCCCCTTTCAGCACTTAGTGTGCTGGAGCAGGTTCCTAGGTTTCTATCACTGAAGCTAGTACCCTCAGTGAAGCAAAGCTCTCCTTCAGTACTTTGCCAGTGACTTTGTCACACCACGGACAAGATAAAAATCCCCAACTCACATCAGGTACTTTCAGCTACATCACATTTAATGTGGAGTACTTAATTATATGTACCAAATGTTCAGCTAGGAATCTGTATGTAGAGGAAACAGGACAAAAACTTAGAACAAGGATGAATTCTCATTGCCACAAAGTAAAAGAAAATAGAATAGATCTACCTGTGGTCAAACATTTTTGTATACCTGATCACAGCATCATGGGCATGAAATTACTTACATTAAAACCAAGCTGTCTCTTCAGAGAGGAAGAGGACGAGAACTTTAGAGCCACCTATTCGAAGTAGCAATCCTAAAAGTCAATGTCGACCCTTTAATGAGCCTTGTCACATGACTTAGGATAAAAGCAAAAGTTTGGTTTTTATCCCAAGTCTTCTGACAAGGCTCGTTAAAGGGTGGACATTGACTTCTAGGATTGCTACTTCATCTAGGTGGCACCGGAGTTCTAGTCCTCTTCCTATCTGAAGAGACAATTTGCACGTTTCCAGAAGGAGCATTACAGCTTTAAGTCTCCTCATCTTGGCAAGCTTAGCATGTCACTCTCTGCAAGGAGAAACTCTACTTCTTGCATTAAAAGGTTTCTTCAAATCTTAGAGAGACAGAAACATTTTGGAGTATAAACTTATGACAACCATTGACACACTCAGTGCAGGAATGAATGTGTTGCATGGATTTATTTCTTTCTATATGAACTAAGGAATGTGCTCTTCAGACCAGTTGGGGGCATCATATTCATGGACCAGACTTCAATCTCAGGGCAATAAAACTTTCAAACTCCATATACAGTCATGGACAAAAATTTTGAGAATGAGACAAATATAAATTTTTCCAAAGTCTACTGCTTCATTTTTTCTAATGGCAATTTGCATATACTCCTGAATTTCAGAGTAATCAGCTTAACAGCAATTACTGTACTTGCAAAGTCAATTACTGTACTTTGCCCAGAAAATGAACTTTAACCCCCAAAACACATTTCAACATCATTGCAGTCCTGCCTTAACAGGAGCAGCTAACGTCGTTTTAGTGATTGATCCATTAACACAGGTGTGGGTGTTGATGAGGACAGGGCTGGCGATCAATCAGGCATGATTAAGTAAGAATGACATCACTGGACACTTTAAAAGGAGGCTGGTGCTTGGTATCATTGTTTCTCTTTAGTTAACCATGGTTATCTCTAAAGAAACACGTGCAGCCATCATTGCACTGCACAAAAATGGCCTAACAGGGAAGAGTATTGCAGCTACAAAGATTGCACCTCAGTCAACAATCTATCGCATCATCAAGAACTTCAAGGAGAGAGCTTCCATTGTTGTCAAAATGGCTCCAGGGCGCCCAAGAAAGACCAGCAAGCGCCAGGACCGTATCTTAAAACTGTTTCAGCTGCGGGATCGGACTACCAGCAGTGCCGAGCTTGCTCAGGAATGGCAGCAGGCTGGTGTGAGTGCTTCTGCATGCACTGTGAGGCGGAGACTCTTTGAGCAAGGCCTGGTTTCAAGGAGGGCAGCAAAGAAGCCACTTCTCTCCAGAAAAAACATCAGGGACCAACTGATATTCTGCAAAAGGTACAGGGAGTGGACTGCTGAGGACTGGGGCAAAGTCATTTTCTCTGATGAATCCCCTTTTCGATTGTTTGAGATATCTGGAAAACAGTTTATTCGGAGAAGAAGAGGTGAGCGCTACCACCAGTCTTGTCTCATGCCAACTGTAAAGCATCCTGAAACCATTCATGTGTGGGGTTGCTTCTCAGCCAAGGGAATCGGCTCACTCACAGTCTTGCCTAAAAGCACAGCCATGAATAAAGAATGGTACCAGAATGTCCTCCAAGAGCAACTTCTCCCAACCGTCCAAGAGCAGTTTGGCGCCCAACAATGCCTTTTCCAGTATGATTGAGCACCTTGCCATAAAGCAAAGGTGATAACTAAATGGCTCATGGAACAAAACATAGAGATTTTGGGTCCATGGCCTGGAAACTCCCCAGATCTTAATCCCATTGAGAAATTGTGGTCAATCATCAAGAGACGGGTGGACAAACAAAAACCAACATATTCTGGCAAAATGCAAGCATTGATTATGCAAGAATGGACTGCTATCAGTCAGGATTTGGTCCAGAAGTTGATTGAGAACATGCCAGGGAGAATTGCAGAGGTCTTGAAGAAGAAGGGTCAACACTGCAAATATTGACTTGCTGCATTAACTCATTCTAACTGTCAATATAACCTATTGGTACTCATAATATGATTGCAATTATATTTCTGTATGTGATATAAACATCAGACAAACACTAATAAAAACCAGAGGGCAGCAGATCATGTGAAAATAGAATTTTGGTGTCATTCTCAAAAATTTTGGCCATGACTGTATATGTATTTTTCCAATATTTATGTCCACAATTGTTTTCTCCCCTTCCCACATTGATAGTTCCACTTTATGTCACTTGTCTTATCTATTCCTACAGCGCTGACTATTCCAGGAGCCTCCTGGACAGGGCTGACTCTTCTGCTAGCCTCACGTATAGGACTGACTCTTCTGCTAGCCTCCTGGACAGGACTGACTCTTCCGGGAGCCTCCTGAATGTTCCAGGAGAGTTTTTAAGTATTTTTTTAAAAGTTGTTTCCTGGAGTCTTTTTTAATTTGTAACATGTCCACTCACTAGATAATCAGGAATGCAGAATAATATCAGGTTGTGACAATATCTATTACTGGTATTGATCACAGACATAGAACATGACTAGCCCTCCTAAAGACTAATTTTGTAAAATAACTGTATTCTCTATGAAATATGTGACTTTTCTGGAACATCTTCTCTTAGAACTCAACATTGTTCTGTTTCTCTGCCATTCCGCCTAGAAATGGTGTGTGAATGGCTCTGTTCAAAAGGGAGTGGTCATGAACAGTTGTCACGTTATTCATACTTTTACAGGTGGATTAATTGAGGAACGACACAATGCAGCCTTATATCATGGAAATTACAAGTATTTACTAAAACACACATGTCGGGAGATGTGACGGCTCCACTTGAAATGTGCATATTTGCAAATTCCGTGTGCAATTTAATTGTGCGGTTTCTGTTTTTCTGCAGTCCCTTCCCTTCATTCTATTACCAGGCTTCATTATTTCTGGGAACATAGTGTTCATCTTAGAATAAACCAACCTCATGACTTCGGCGTGGAATAACTAAGAGGTTTTTATTGTTGCAGACACGAGTCAGTGAATGCAATGGCGCCCCTGGGCTGTGAGATATGAAGCGTTTCATAAAAGGCGCTGCTTAACCCTTTCAAGAGGCAAACTTCAGGGCTTGAAGACGGCAATTTTCTTAACTTTTTTAATTATTATTTTTTTTTAACTACGTGCAGCATAAGCGTCAGGGTAACTTTATTCTGCAGGTCAGTAGGATAGCATATTCATATCAGGGTTTTATGTTTTTCTTTTTCACATAAATATCTTCTTTTTTTTTAATAATTTGTTTTTGGGTCGCCACATAACTTTTTCATTTTTCATTGATGGTGATGTATGTAAAAGTGATTTTTTTTAAATCAGTTTTTATTCCATTTTTTTAATTTTTTTTCCATTTTTTTTTACTTTTTAAAATGTTATTATTGAAACTTTTTTATTTTGTAATATTAGGGAAATTGCACTTTAATGTGCTTGTTTGCGGACATAACATGCTTCGATATGATTCAGTACGCTGTATCGACGCCTTCAGGTGGCATTTTGGCAGGGGTTTTCGGGGGGTGATAGGCTGACAGATGGAGACCCCCGCCATCTAACCACGTAAGGCTTATTTCTTATTTACGTACTATGATTTCAATTGACTGTAGACAAGTTGATAGGAGTTTGCTTATGGTCCAGTTCACATGGGTTAACAAACTGTATGGATGTACAATAAACATTAATACGACCATTGTCTCCAAAAATTTCATCCATGTGATCAGAAGTACATCCTCTTCTTTTTTTTTTTTTTTTTACACGGGGTGGTGAGCTGCCAACAATTATCATTTCATGCTGGTATACACGAACCAATCAATTTTAAAATGGGAACAAAAATTCTTATGAAGGTCATTCGCTGATTGTGCAATGGAACGTTTAGATGCCACTGTCGTCATTGACCGTGGCATGTAATGGGTTAACTGGCAGAGATTTGCGTTCTCATTAGTGATGAGTAAGCACGCTTGGGTGCTAACCGAATGTCTTCCGCGTGCTCAAAAAACACAGGAGCTACCTGCTTGTTAGGCAATCCCCACATTTGTTGAGACCCAAACATATTTTTTGAGCATGCGGAAGTCACTCGGTTAGCACCCGAGCGTGGATAACACCTTATCCGAGCACGTTCGATCATCACTAGTTCTCATCTATTGCAGTTTCAACAGAATCCCAGCTTTGTCAAGTGGACCACCCCTTCTCTGAACCCACGGAAGCATCAGCGAGATGGTGTACAGTATGTATCTGTCCTGGAGTGGGAATTAACCTCATGATAGATATGTACGCCGTAAAATGGGAAGAGGTTAAAAGAGGTCATGCCCTGGTTTTTAGACATAGCGGGAAGCCATATTAATAATGACGCAACCCCTGGTGCAGGTCGCGTTAATGAATCTGGCTTAAGATATAAATGTCAGGTTGGATCAGACATTGTTTTCACCACTTCCCGCAATAAGCTCCAAATACTTTGCTCCCCTTTGAACATTGCATGGCAAACCTGCAGCCGCCACTAGGGGGCATCTCGTGCATATGGATGTTATATGATTACTATTTCTCAGTGGAAGTTGCCTCATCCGCTCATAGGGAGCCACAACTAATGCAACAGTCAGAAAAAATATATATGTATATAGATGTATATAGTGTACAGGTAATACAGGGATCACCAAAGACATTATACACAGGAGCTCTGTATATAGTGTCAGTGTATTGGTAATACAGTGATCACCAGTGACATTATGCACAGGAGCTCTGTATATGGTGTCAGTGTACAGGTAATACAGTGATCACCAGTGACTTAATTCACAAGAACCCTGTATATAGTGTCAGTGTACAGGTAATACAGTGTTCACCGGTGACAATATACACAGGAGCTCTGTATATAGTGTACAGGTAATACAGGGATCACCAATGGCATTATACACAGGAGCTCTGTATATAGTGTCAGTTTACATGTAATACAGGGATCACCAATGATATTATACATAGGCACTCTGTTTATAGTGTCTGTGTACAGGTAATACAGAGATCACCAGTGACATTATGCACAGGAGCTCTGTATACAGTGTACAGGTAATACAGGGATCACAAGTGACATTATATACAGGCGCTCTGTATATTGTGTGAGTGTACAGGTAATACAGTGATCGCCAGTGACATTATACCAATGGGCTCTGTATATAGTATACAGCAGGGATGTCAAACTGCATTCCTCGAGGGCTGCAACCAGGTCATGTTTTCAGAATTTCCTTGTACTGCACAGGTGATAATTTAATCACCTACACACATAATGATTGCAGCACCTTGTGCAATGCTAAGGAAATCTTGAAAATACGCTTGGTTTGCGGCCCTCGAGGAATGCAGTTTGACACCCCTGGTATACAGTGTCAGTGTACAGGTAATACAATGATCACTGGTGACATTATGCACAGGAGCTCTGTATATAGTGTAGAGGTAATACAGGGATCACCAGTGACATTATAGCTAGGCAGTGTTTATAAAAAAATACAAAGATGTTACAAAATGGGAACAAAACCATATAGTGTTTACAGCTACATGAGATATAAGAATAACAAAAGAAAATGACTAAATCTGATGTCACAAAAATGGCTCAGAGCTTAGTGGTAGATTTTGTCGATATGTTTATTATTGCAATTTTACCTGTTCATACAGAAGAAACATGGCCTGGATATCACCATAGTGTTATTAAGTTGGAGGGGTAAGGCTGTGTGCACACGTTGCGGTTTTTTCACGGTTTTTCCCGATAAAAATGCTATAAAACCACAAAAAAACGCATACAATAAGCATCCCATCATTTAGAATGAATTCCGCATGTTTTGTGCACATGATGCGTTTTTTCCGCGAAAAAAACGCATCGCGGTAAAAAAACGCAGCATGTTCATTAATTTTGCAGTTTTTTTGCGGATTTCCCACTACAAAATGCATTGGGAAGTGTCCGGAAAAAACTGCTGCAAAAACGCGTCAAAACGGCGGCAAAAACGCGTCAAAACCGCGGCAAAATTGCGGCAAAAATGCATGCTTTTTTTGGCGGATTTCTTGCAGAAAATGTCCGGTTTTTCCCTGGAATTTTCTGCGAGAAATCCTGAACGTGTGCACATAGCCTTAGAATGGCCTTACGGTGGTGTGAGTTAATGCGGTATGTTTTTTCCTTTGCGAAAACGTTGAAAATATATCTCCCACAAATATCGGATCAATGCAAACCCCAATATTCATCACTGACCACAGTGTGGAGAGCAGGATGAATGGACGATGGCTGTTCCACGCTGATTGCGCTTCAAAGGCTCCTAAGTTGAAGAGGAAATGACGTAAGAGCCATTTAAACCTTGAGTACCACACCTGATAGAGGAAGTTGTTCCCATTGAAACCTATAATCCTGTAAGGTGGTTGAGAACTCCAGACAATTTAACCCTTCAAGCAATAAAAAAAAACATACAGTACGCAACAAAACATACAAAATATAAAAGGTCATGTCCAACTTATTAAAAACCATTGGACCTTGCGCTTTCGTTTGCATGATCCATCTGCTTCCCTCATCAAGAGTGAATTGTGCAGATTTCCACCCCGTTCTGATGGCCTAACCCTTTCCAACCCAGCAAAGCGTATTACCTCTGTGTTCCCTCCATGGACTTCTTTAATAAAGATCGTTTTGCCGAAGTATAGGAACCTGCAGGGGCAGAGGGTAATGTACTCTACAAAGTGGGTTCTGCAGGAAATGAAGTTCTGTGTTTAGTGGATAAGATCTCCTTTTCTTAAAGTTGGAGAGGTAAGATGATAAGGGCAAAAACTACAGTTGCCACATTTATGGTTACCTATAGGTTGTAATGTGTCTAGCCAATTTTTGGATTGTGTTTTTATCTGATTATAAACTAGTAGGTCCTTCATATTCTTGCTTGTCCTGCAAAATATAAGTGGTTTATGTTCCACTACATCTGCAATTTCAATGTCCCTATCTAGGATGTGCCAATTTTGTTAATTGATCTAATGTGCCTATCTATGGGACCATATTGGAAGCTGAAAATGAATCTCTTATCCTTACTTACATAGTAACATAGTAACATAGTTAGTAAAGCCGAAAAAAGACATTTGTCCATCCAGTTCAGCCTATATTCCATCATAATAAATCCCCAGATCTACGTCCTTCTACAGAACCTAATTGTATGATACAATATTGTTCTGCTCCAGGAAGACATCCAGGCCTCTCTTGAACCCCTCGACTGAGTTCGCCATCACCACCTCCTCAGGCAATGTCCTGTCCAATATGGAAAAAAAAATCAGAAAAGAAGAAGAAATTAAGCAAGGAAACTTGTAAATATTTTTAGAACTTAGCTTTAAATTAAGCAAAATAAAAAGAAATTGACAGCAGCATTTAACTCGCACTTAGGAAGCGTGTCACTAATCCTGCCCATTGGTGACCCTGTCACACGATCGTGGCTCACCGATGGGTCGGCACGAGAACTAGAGGTCTGCAGCAGACCTCGATGTTTGTCATTTCCAGATTGCTATGAGCGTCGCCCCAGGGTCGGTGCTCATAGCGAGTGAGCATTTCTGCTACGTACAGCCGATCTGATCATCGCCTGTGTGTAGCAGAGGCGATCAAAGTACTGCAGCTTCTAGTCTCTCATCGAGAAAAATGTTTAAAAATATTAAAAAAATATATACAGTACAGACCAAAAGTTTCACACCTTCTCATTTAAAGATTTTTCTTTATTTTCATGACTATGAAAATTGTACTGTAAGGAGGTGAAGCACAAGAAGAGTCCGGGAGCGGTTACCTTCTTGGCTCCGTGCCTGGAACCATTGAGCTCTGCTACAGGATCCCCAGGGGGCAGACTTAGAGACCGGGACAGGAAGGAAGCCGGGCAGAGAACGGGAAAGGTGCACATGCAAGGGTCAGAGCAGCGGTCAGAGTAGTGTGAGCAGCGGTCAGAGCAGGACGCAGCTGCGCTCCGGGAAAGAGAGAGAGCTCCCAGTCAGAGGACAAATACAGGGAGATCGCCCAAAAAGACTGCATCTTGTGAGTACATGAAAGCAGACTCTGCTGTGACTGGACAGTGGCCCGTGCAGAGGCTGTGACCCCTGGTACCCACGGTACCAGAGCCATTGATTCCTGTTGAGTGACTTATAAATAGACTGACCATTGTTTTACCGGGATAGGCTGTGCTGTAAAAGTTAATGACTCAGAGCCGGCGTGTGTATCACATTAACTCCCGAAACCCCAGGCAGCGGGTTCCTCCAGACTACTCAGCCCACGGACAACAGAGGGGCGACAAGTGCCGCTGTATCTCGGCGCCTATATTGGAGAAGACGACCCTTCAAGCAAGTCCTCACCAGACTGATAAGTGTTTTTCCCAAGAAATTCCATTTTATACTGTTACACTGTTTGACTCCCATATTTTTGCACTGTTATATTGTTAGTTATATTCCACTGCTTCCTCCCTGCGAGGAGAACCTGATTCCTGTTAATAAACCCCTCAACTGTTCGTCTGTCTGTTCCGTGGTGACACACTCAGTACCTGCATACTATTACATTACATTCACACTGAAGGCATCAAAACTATGAATTAATTAAAAATGTGGAATTATATACTTAACAAAAAGTGTGAACAACTGAAATTATGTCTTATATTCTAGGTTCTTCAAAGTAGCCACCTTTTGCTTTGATGACTGCTTTGCACACTCTTGGCATTCTCTTGATGAGCTTCAAGAGGTAGTCACCGGAAATGGTCTTCCAACAATCTTGAAGGAGTTCCCAGAGATGCTTAGCACTTGTTGGCCCTTTTGCCTTCACTCTGCGGTCCAGCTCACCCCAAACCATCTCGATTGGGTTCAGGTCTGGTGACTGTGGAGGCCAGGTCATCTGGTGTAGCACCCCATTACTCTCCTTCTTGGTCAAATAGCCCTTACACAGCCTGGAGGTGTGTTTGGGGTCATTGTCCTGTTGAAAATAAATGATGGTCCAACTAAACTCAAACCGGATGGAAGAGCATTCCACTGCAAGATGCTGTGGTAGCCATGCTGGTTCAGTATGCCTTCAATTTTGAATAAATCCCCAATAGAGTCACCAGCAAAGCACCCCCATACAGCACACCTCCTCCTCCATGCTTCACGGTGGGAACCAGGCATGTAGAGTCCATCCGTTCACCTTTTCTGCGTCGCACAAAGGCACGGTGGTTGGAACCAAAGATCTCAAATTTGGACTCATCAGACCAAAGCACAGATTTCCACTGGTCTAATGTCCATTCCTTGTGTTCTTTAGCCCAAACAAGTCTCCTCTGCTTGTTGCCTGTCCTTAGCAGTGGTTTCCTAGCAGCTATTTTGCCATGAAGGCCTGCTGCACAAAGTCTCCTCTTAACAGTTGTTGTAGAGATGGGTCTGCTGCTAGAACTCTGTGGCATTGACCTGGTCTCTAATCTGAGCTGCTGTTAACCTGCGATTTCTGAGGCTGGTGACTCAGATAAACTTATCCTCAGAAGCAGAGGTGACTCTTGGTCTTCCTTTCCTGGGGCAGTCCTCATGTGAGCCAGTTTCTTTGTTGTGCTTGATGGTTTTTGCCACTGCACTTGGGGACACTTTCAAAGTTTTCCCAATTTTTCGGACTGACTGACCTTCATTTCTTAAAGTAATGATGGCCACTTGTTTTTCTTTACTTAGCTGCTTTTTTCTTGCCATAATGCAAATTCTAACAGTCTATTCAGTAGGACTATCAGCTGTGTATCCACCAGACTTCTGCTCAACACAACTGATGGTCCCAACCCCATTTATAAGGCAAGAAATCCCACTTATTAAACCTGACAGGGCACACCTGTGAAGTGAAAACCATTTCCGGTAACTACCTCTTGAAGCTCATCAAGAGAATGCCAAGGTGGCTACTTTGAAGATCCTAGAATATAAGACATATTTTCAGTTGTTTCACACTTTTTGTTAAGTATATAATTCCACATGTGTTAATTCATAGTTTTGATGCCTTCAGTGTGAATTTACAATTTTCACAGTCATGAAAATACAGAAAAATCTTTAAATGAGAAGGTGTTTCCAAACTTTTGGTCTATACTGTATATGAGGCCTGTCACGGAAATAGCACACTGCCAAATATGTGGCCTGAATTTTTAGTTTAATGCAAGATAGTGCTGTGTATAAGTTGACTAACAGACAGGAAAAAAGTGGTAAACCGGCCTACAATGCCCAAACTTTGAGCACGCAGATATATGAGGCCTGTCATGGAAATACCACACTGCCAAATATGTGGCCTGTTTTTTTAGAACGCAAAATAGTGCTGTATACAATTAGAGTAACAGACAGGAAAAACAGTGGCAAAACCGCCTAAAATGCCCAAACTTGGAGCACGCAGATATATGAGGCCTTTTTTTGGTGAATTTAAAACACAAAAAACACATAAAAAACACAGTGGCACAAGGCTAGCACACACAACTATGCTGCATATGCCTGCCAAACTATGATTTTTAAACAGGCCTCAGTCTGACAGAACAGACTGGATAATTTTTTTTTTTTTTTGGGTGGGGGGGGAGGGGGGTGAATTTTTGGGGAAAAAAAATGCAACTAGCTATATAGTAAAGAAGCTGCAGCAGCAGCAGACAGTTATGGAGCTTTGGGAGGGATGCAGTGGGAGCAATATTCGCACATACAGTGCCTGCAGGCCTTGCACTGATGTGGATATGCTGTGCCCTGCCTACCTAGCGCTGCAATATCGGGACCCACGAATTAGCCTTAAAAAGAACTGTTGGTTTCTCAGGAGTTGTGGATTTAACAGTTGCAGACCTACACTAATTATAAAAACCACGATTCTGACCCTATCTCGGCAGCAGCTCTCCCTACTCTCGCTGAATCTGGAGCTGAATACGGCGAGCAGGGCGGCGCCAGGTCTCTTATACTCGGGATGATGCTGTGTGGCCAAGCCAATCACTGCACGACCACAATAGAGATGGCTGTGGCGTTTCATGGCCTGGCAGACAGTCCCTGCAGTGTGATTGGGTCTCTAAAGTCCGCCAAAAATGCTGGGTGGAGACACCAGTTACCGCCGAATAATTCTTCGGTGCTCGGGCGAGTAACGAGTAGTGGCGAGCATGTTCGCTCATCACTAATATTTATATGACGTGTTCACTTTGGCCAAGGTTTGGGGCCCTACAGTTCTGCTCGACTAATGCCCCGACCCTCTCAGCCGAGGAGATGGAGACTGCTCTATTCGAATGCACCTTCAGTTTTTCTGGAGGGGAAATCCCTTCTGAACTATGCACCAAGGAAATTGTTGAGATGATCCACTTTCCTATAGTGGGCTTGGAAGCTTTCTTCCCCCTATTCTTGCCCTCATACTGAACAAACAGATTGGAATCCTGCCTCCAACTGCACGTGGCCTACAAGTACTTTATGACTGCCTTCCTAACATCCAGAGTATGGAAGAGGGATTCCTTCTGATTTGCCGGATGTTCACAAAAAGAGAGTAGCACTATCTCCTGGTTTAGGTTCTGGACAGACACTACCTTAGTCAGAAAATTCGGGTCTAATTTAAGGACTATCCAGTCATCCAGAATCTGGAGATATGGATCCCGGATGGACATGGCCTGGATCTCCCCTACCCTTTTAGCGGAGGTAATGGCCACTAAGAATGCTGTTTTGAAGCCAAGTCTGGATATGCTTATGTGTTTTACAGGCATGTAAGGGGTCTTACAAAAGACGTTAAGAACTAAGTTTAAATACCACTAAGTTTAATAAGGCACAAATTGCCTTATTGTAGGTCTCAACTTCTGCACTGCTTTAATAAATCTAGACACCCACGGGTGAGATGCCAAGGGATGATCGAGGAAGATGCTCATGGCCGACATCTGAATAAGTGTTAAAGCCTGCTTAAAGAAAATCCAAAATCAATATACCTAAGTCAATATTGGAACTGCAACACTCCATACAAAACCTCTTCCAAATTTTATTATACATTACCGATGTGAACGGCTTCCTACTGGCCTGGATCATATATATGACTTGGTCAGATAGACCCCAGGCCTTTAAGATATTCCTTTCAGGATCCAAGTTAACAGATGGAGTCTCTCCATGTTGTGGTGAAAGACTGGACCCTGATGAATTAAGTCTTTTCTCCGAGGAAGCAACATAGGATCTTCCAGAGCCATGGTCTTTAGCAGAGGGAACCAACTTCTTCTTCGCCAGAAAGGAGCAATTAGAAATACATTCTCCCATTCCCCCTGAATCTACCTGAGCACTCTTGGAATGAGCGCTACTGGAGTAAAGGCGTATGACAGGCTCCACTTCCACTTCTGGCTTAATACGTTGATCCCTTCCGGATGGTCTGCGGAGTTCAGGGAGTAGAATCTGATAACCATTGCATTTTTACCTGTTGCAAACAGATCTATCTGGTGAGTCCACCAAAGGTGGCAAAACTGCTGAAATACATCCTTGTTCAACTCGCATTCTGTAGGTCAGATTTCCCATCTGCTCAGATATCTGCTACATTGTTCTGGGCTCCTTCCAGATGAACATCTGAGATTGATCGGACTGTTTTTTCTGCCCAGGTGAAGATAACTGAGGACAAATCTTGGAGTGGTCAATGTCTTGGGCTACCTGATGGCGCAGAAAGGACACTGTTGTCATATTGTCTGACATGATCTTCACATGCTGTCCTCCTTAGTGATGAGCGATTTTGTCAGGTTTAAGCAGATTCTTCTGTCGAGCGTAACCTGGCGTCTGTCCCAGGAGGTTAGGATAGCCCTCTGTTGACTCCTGGAATGGAACTGGGCCCACTGAACGCAAGGAATGCAGAATGTGAGTAACCCTAGGATCTTCATTGCCGTCCTGATCAAACTGTGACTGTTTAGGAACAGCTGGACCTTGACCTTCAAGGACTTCTGTTTTTCCTCTGGTAAGAAGGATGTTCTTAGCTTTGAATTCAGCAGGACACCCAAGAAAATCTTCCTGGTGTCTGGCTCTAAATCTGATATCTTCAGATTTAGGATCTAACCAAGATGCTCCAAAGTTGCTATCGTCCTCTTCTTGTGAGCCTAAAGTTCTTCCACTGAGTTGCCGTGACAGGATTGCTTTCGCTTTTTTTTTTTTTTCTTTTAGTGCCTGTCCTCAAGGTCCATACTCTGTTCACGAATGTTGGAAGAGTGAAACCAGCCTAAGGTCAGAGACAGACTGCTGCTTTTCTCATGCAAGAATCACATCGTAAAGCTCATACGGGTAATCAGTTCTCCGACCTCGACAGCTGCATAGAAATACATCATACTGTTGTGGTGCCCCTGAGGATCCAGTCGCCACAGAGTACTGCACCTCACCCAGAGATGTGGGACTTCGCTCTCAGGTAAGGAGGGGCACGGCACAGAGCCCTACACCCACATCCAACACAGACAATTCAGTCAAGGCCAGGCTGGATAGGAAAGGGAGTTAGGAGGAGTAGGTGGGGGTAGGTAGAGGAGCTTGTCAGGGACGAGAGCGCGTGCGAGAGCAAGATGGAGCTGAGCAGATGTGGGGGGTCTGCACCTCCTGGCAGACAAAGAAAGACTGAAAGACAGAAAGGCACTCCCAGAGAGAGGAAGTGGAAGAAAAGTGAAATGACAAAGAACTGAAGGAAGGGGGTCCTAGAGGCACGGGTAGTGAGAAGTCCACCTGTGGGGCTCGTATCCACACTGACCATCGTCAGGCGGAGGGACCGGCCCTCAAACTAGTGGAGAAACTATGAACTCAGCTAGCTAACTGGAGGCTATAGCTTTTGCTAGAGGCACAATCACATCTGCACACATTCACTGAAAAGGCAGCAGTATAGGATTCAGTGAGTAGAAGAAAAATTACCGCAATCCAGGACAGCGCAGCTGGGCGCGGGATGCGCCGCTGACTCCCGGACAAGCACGCAGGACAGCTCCACATGCTGCGGCCCACCCTAAACAGGATCCTTTTACCTATACCACAGGAGCAATTACTGGACTTACTATAAGGTTATGCCTTAAAGGGACCATTGTCTTGCCTTCTATCACTGCCACTCCTATGTTTGTGTATCAAAAGAGTTAAGTAACCCCATGAATAAGACCCAGGAAGGTCAAAACGTTGGGTTTCTATCTACGAATTATCACAGCGGCAATTCTAAATGTTGACTTGTTTTTTTGAATAAATCTGGCATATATGGAGTGCCCCCAGACACAGGGCCGCGGGTGACTCGGTACCGGTCCTCTCTGTCTCGGTGCTGGGGTTGTCACAGTGGCTGGACCCGGTCCGTGACCCTACTAAGGGGCGTCCAATGAAAGGGGTGATGGTAGTTTGTCAAGGGTTTGTGACGCCACCTGTGGTCTTCGGTCAGGGTGACCGACGCTGCTTGGGGGGTCCGCTGGGGTGATGGAATGCAGCTAGATGTTATACCTTCCCACAGGTGAAGTGTATCCCCAGGGCTTCCCAGTAGTGTAGGTGGCGATGATGTGAGGCGCAGTTAATAACGAGGACACAAGATTGCAGTCTCTTTACCTTTTACTGAAGACTTCAGGATCCGCAATCCAGAGCACTGCTAACAGGGCTGGCTGGGTCCGGCCGGTCCGAAGGCACATCCAGAGTTCCCTTTGCAGGTGGAAATCAGTGCCTACCAACTAGTGCCTGTGTGTTGTAGTTCTTCCCTGCTGAGCATTTGGGATAGTCCTCACAACTTTCTTATCTGTTCTCTTTCTCTCAGTCCCAAGTTATTGTCTGGATAGGACGCACCCGTATGAGGGGAAGGCTCGGAGCTATTCTGGGACCCTAGAGACGCCCCTCTCCAACTTTGCCCCCCTATGTCTGCTTAGGTGATGTAAGGTAGACAGCCAACCTAAAATCAACTGTCCTGCCGCTGTTTGAAGTAATGCTTGGAGTCTGTTACTTCGGCGTTCCGGCCACCGGCTACGCGCCTCAGTAGGATGTTGCCGTTCTCGGGGCACGACTCCTACTGGATATCTCCTTGTGCTGCGATTTTGTTTCTCACTTCTCCACAATATCCTTCACTTCGTGTCCTTCCTTAGGATGCCATTGCAAGGTAGTGCAGGCGCAGCTCCGTACGTTCTGTCCTTTCTGCTAGGTACCTGCCAGGAACCCACCCCTAACAGGTCCTCCCTGGAGCTCTCCCAGGCTGCGTTCTCTAACCCTTCCTATCAAACACCCAGTTTTACCAAAGTGTGAGGAGTGGCCTAATACATAGTGTTTTTTGCTCCCCCTGGTGCCCGGAGTGTGAAGTGTAATGTGTGACTGATACCTGGTCAGGTGAACTCCTTTAGTGCAATCAGACATATCACTCCCCTTAGCGGCAGAGCGACATAACTGCAACGACCAGGAGTCTGGGGCGCTGCATATACCTTTTTGCATCATACCAGTTTCGAGTGTGCGGTAATTTTTCTTCTACTATTGACTTGACCACACGGTCTGTTTTATCAGCACCTCCATGTCCTTGACCAGAGTGCACACCATTATCCTTGTCCATAGGATTCAGTGAGGACTTGGCACTCACCACCCGGCAGGATCTGTGGCCGCTGGCTTGGGACACTGGCAGGTGCAGGGCAGGAGAGGCAAAGCCAGCGCAGAAAGATGGCCAGAGAAAGGAACATAAGAAAGTGGGTTCAGGAAAGTGAACCCAAATCGCTTGAGAGCTGGCTGGACCACAAACCTGGAGGACACAGCACCACGGCTGGGGCAACCAAGAACTGTGAGTAAAGCTTTGGAAACTGCACCACGCTGGGTCCTCACATTTATTGACTGCGCCATCCACCCTGCACCAGAGCTACTACAACTACCACAAGCACCATCTTCACCTTTAACACTACAGCTGCCCTGCGGTTTAGCTCTACCTGTGGAGAGCTGTACCAACTCTGCTGCATCACCATCGGCCCCAGCGGACTCCTTTAAGCAGAGTCGGCTAACAGGTGGCATCACAAACAAACTTTATTCCCATTTAAAATACTCTTTTATTGGATGCTCAGGGCCATGTACAGGGTCATTGCCGCTGTGACCACCCTTTAAGAACAGAACCGGTACCGAGTACCCCATGGCCCTAACCATGAGAAATATAGCAGTGTCTCTGCCCTAAGAGTCAAGATTGTTGGTCATAAATGTACGATAGTTGGTGGTTCAAGATGTGGAAACCCAACTATCAGAATACTCAGGGTCAGATGGTTGTTTAGCAGTATTGGTTAGTAGGCACATTCAGGCAGAGACTGAATGAAGAAGTCACTTTTCAAGCTTGGATGAGTCAGTAACATCTGGACCACACAACCAGTGATCAGGTGTAACAGTTCATTAAAAGGAAAAACCCTGAACTTTCTGCCCCCTCCCCCCAGACAGAAAACACTGGAATGTTACATAAAAAAAAAAAAACTTTATTGAAAATTTGGAAGACAGAGCAAATTGCCAGATAAGTTACATTTTGTGGGGAGAGGGGAGATACAAGTTACATTGATTAGTAGTAATACCAGTATATGGAACAAAGACTCATTAGTGCAATGGAAACAAAAACAAAAACACACACAGATCCTACAGGTACAGGCTTAGAAAACTTTAGCAAGTACCAGAGCAAGAATGGCAGCAATTCCAGTTATCGCTGAAACTTTAGGGACAGCGGCTGTATTACATAGGTTGGTAATACAACAGCTACGTGTTGTAGTCACAGTTAAGCCCAGATAGGTGACAGACGACTCGCTCATGCAGTCTGTTAAGTTAATGCATCCTTTCTTCTTCAAGCCGACGTAACCTGCAAGAAATAAGAGGACAGCGTTAAAGTAAAACAGTAAAGAATCCCAGTTGTCTCAAGTGGCAAGGAGTTAGTTGTGACCTTAAGAATTGAAACGTCCAGGTCAGTCTTTGCAGCTGAAGAGGAATGTCACCTGAAAAGTGGCACGTTGGACAGCTACTTTGCTTTTTTTTGGGTTCTTGAGCGAATGTCACTGAACAAATGGTTAGCTAACCAGGTGACTGCTAGTGTCTAGGGCTTGAGGAACTTTCCAACCTCCAGGTACTTTCACTAGTAAGAAGTTATAGTAATTTTAACCTTCTAGCCAAAGTCATACATTCCCACCATGTAGCATGTCCCCATAGCCATGTGTAATGACAACGTTATCCAGACTTCTATTTTCAGCTGGTTAAGAACCATAAGACTTGTCATACGAGTCTTAAATGTTGTGATATGCTTGAATGACTGTTTGCCTCTTATATCAGCTCCTAAGCTTATTGTCTGCCATCTTTGCAAGACAGATGAAGGGTCATTAAACAATGGATGTTTGATAATAGGCATTAAGTAAATAAGGCAGCACACTGCAGCGCTAAAACATGCAAACATGAAACACGAAAATTGAACTGCATTACTGCACTAGAAATACGAAAAATGAGAGCGTTTAGCGCATAAAAATGGCCAATTTTATGTGTACCTGGTAGCCACATTAGGGCATCTCTCTTATACCAGGTCCTAAACTTGCCTTTCCTCGCTGAGAATAAACGTCTCCATCTGAATGGGTACCTGTGAAACCTCTTAGACTAAAATTCTCTCTCTCAGGCTGGTTTCACACTTGCGTTTTAAAACGCATGCGTTAAAAAAAAAAGACGCATGGTGAAAAAA
The DNA here is from genome assembly GCF_032444005.1 of Ranitomeya imitator. Classification (NCBI taxonomy): domain Eukaryota; kingdom Metazoa; phylum Chordata; class Amphibia; order Anura; family Dendrobatidae; genus Ranitomeya; species Ranitomeya imitator. The sequence continues at coordinate 37,687,757 of NC_091283.1, forward strand.
CGCATGTAAACGCTGCGTTTTTTTAGATGCATGCGTTTTTGCATGTGGTGAAAAATATGCGGCGTTTTGACGCGTTTACGTTTTTTTAAACGCATGATGAGAAGTGTGCGACAGCTACCAATCATCAAAATCAAGCAAAAAACCCACTATAAACAGAAATAGCTAGGGTTAGGGCTACCAGGTACACATAAAATTTTTAGGGTAGTAATGCAGTTCAATTTTCGTGTTTCATGTTTGCATGTTTTAGCGCTGCAGTGTGCTGCTTTATTTACTTAACTATATATGAGTTGGCAACTTCAGGTTCAGCACCTGTTCACACTTAGTCTATGTTTGGATGCGACGGTCAGGTTTTTGAAATAATAGGCATTAGACCTACCGGTAATTATTTTTCCAGGAGTCCATCCTGACAGCACCCTGGAGGACGTCCTCCTCCTCCTTGCCAGGACAAGAAACACATGAGAGTTTAAAGGACCGGTCCCACCCCCAATTCCTCAGTGTTGTAACAAGAACCATCTCATGGAAAATGCAAACACTTTAATGACAGGATCATATTACATATAAACAAGACAGGGGGAACTACCAGTGCTGTCAGGATTGACTCCTGGAAACAATTACCGGTAGGTCTAATGCCTATTTTACAGGATGTCCCTCCTGATAGCACCCTGGAGAGCACCAAAACACCTCCTTAGGGTGGGATTACCGCTTGGAGGACCTTTCTCCCAAAAGCGGTCTGCTGGCCAGATATAACATCAAGTTTGCAATGTTTACAGAAGGTGTCAGCACTGGCCCATGTTGCTGCCCTACAAATCTGTTCTAATGATGCTCCTGCCCGCTCAGCCCAGGAAGCAGAAACCGTGTGTAGAGTGGGCACTTAGACCTACTGGAGGGGAAATCCCCTCAGACTGATAAGCATCTGAGATTACGGTCGTGATCCAACGTGCAATTGAGGCCTTTTACCCCTGTTATTTCCCCCAAAAAGAATAAAGAGGATTTGGTCTACCCGCCAAGTACTTGTGGCCTCTAGATAATCTATGACCGCCTGTCTGACATCCAGTGAATGGAGGGCTTTCTCCTTCGCGTTGGAAGGGTTGTTCCACAAGTAAGGAAGCACCATCTCCTGATCTCTATTATTAGCAGAGCCTACCTTTGGTATGAATGCGGGGTCTAGTTTCAGGAATAAGCCATCATCCCTGATCTGGAGATCCAGGCCCTATGTACCAGACCTGTATCTCCCCAACCCTATTGGCCGTGGTAATCGCCACTAGAAACAGTTTTTCGTGAGCGAGTTGATATAGGCATATCACCCAGAGCGTAAGAACCCTTACACAAGGACCTGAGGACTAAGTTAAGGTCCCAAGATGGAGACAACTGCCTAATGGTGGGACGCATCCTCTGGGTAGCCCAAATGAACCTTACTATCCATGGGTGAGATGCTGAAGGATAGTCAAAGAAAGAGCTTAATCCTGAATCTTGTACCTTTAAGGTGCTGGGTCTAAGACCCTTGTTGAACCCTTCCTGAAGGAAGTTTAAGATACTAGGAATGTCCGGAGAGCCTGTCACAACGTCAGACCTGCCACCCTCCAGACAGAATCGTTACCAAATTTTTAGGTAAATTGCTGAGGTTTTCTACTAGCCTGGATAGTGGCTATGACCTGATCTGATAAGTCTTTAGCCTTCAAGATGTCCCTTTCAGGATCCAAGCTGAAAGAAGGAGCTTTCCTGGGTTCGGACAGTAAATCGGACCCTAGTGAATGACATCCTCCCGAACAGGCAGGTCGATTGACAACCCAATCGCTAAGGCCCCTAGTAGAGGGATCCAGCCTCTTCTTGGCCAGACCAGAGCAATCAAAATGACCTTTGCTTGGTCCTCTGTAGCAGCTGGAATCAGTGCCAGGGGTGGAAACTCATATGAGAGAGGTTCCACCCAGTGGCGTATCTAGGGGGAGGGGAGGGCAGCCGGGGGAAGGGCTTCGGGGCGCAGCCGGGCCACCTAATGCAGCAGTCCGCAGCGTCTCCCCTGGCGGCTGCTTTCTGCTGCCCCCCCGGACTGGGAGTCAGCTGTAGCGCACCGGCTCCCAGCGTTCAATTGTACTGCATCTGAGATGCGAGTACAACTGAAGCTCTGACTGCCGGGTCAGAGCGACGCCAGCAGTGTGATCAGGTCATGTGATCACGCTGCTGATGTCACTCACCCGCGCTGCAGAGCAGAGTCATAGACGCTGATCGGTGGCAAGTGGAGCTGAAGACACCGAAGGTGTAGGGGTGGGGATTTATTATTGTTGGATGGGGAGCTTTAATATGAGTGGAGATGGGGGGGGGGGGATTGAATGTGTGGGGGGAGATTTGTCATGGGGATGGGGTTATTTATTGTGTGGGGGAGATCTGAGGACACAGAATGAAGAGCAAAGGGGGAGATGGGGCATGTATGAGGAAACAGTACAGGGGAATGGGGGGGCATGTAGACAGTATGAGTAGCAATGTGAAAAGCGTACGTGGACAGAGTACAGGGAGTGAGGATGATGGGATGTGTGCATGCGTGGCATGGGGGGGGGGGGGACAATATACCAAGGAGGGGGGAGTTTGATGAGAGTACACTATAAATACTGGACCCTATAGGGGGACACAGTATGAGAGGACAGTGTGAAGAGGGGGCCGGTATGGAAAGGAGAGGTCCGTGAAAAGAGCATGTACCATAAGAGGGACAGTGTGGGGGTCATATTTTATGCAGACAATATAGTGAGGGGCATTTTTTTTTTTATTCAGGAGCATTATAATGACACTTGTATCTTTAAGGGCATCATGTGGATATTTTCTGCAAAAGTGCGGAGAAGAGGGAAGTCTGCAGAGACAGCTGTAGATGAGAAAACTCATCATGGGATCTGGAAAAGATGAAGAAAGGAAGAACGGCTCCAGAGACGACATCTATAAGGTACCTGGATGTAAATGTTATGTGTGATACTAACTAATTCTCATGTTTTTATTTATGTTAGGAGCATTAAAGGGGATGTCCAGGTATGGAATGAGTCTGCAGTCATTCTTTGTGACTGCTGACTTCTCACAGTGCGCACTGCACGCTGTCAGGATTCTCTCGTGCTGGCGATTTACATACATGCGGTCACGTGCTGACTAGACATGTGTGGCCTCAGTCACTGAAAATGAACTGAGTGAGGCCGGGCACGTCTAGTCAGAATGTGGTCAGAAGTATACAAATCACATACTTGTGCTGACATGACTGTCCACCAGCCAGGGAGAATCCTAAAAGTGTGCAGTGCATGTGTTGTGAGAAATCAGAAGCCTGCGATGCCAGGATTCAGCTCTGCAGGTTCCAGTAGTCGTCACATGGACACTTAACTCATATGTGACTTTCATACTTGTGGTCCTGTGACAACGAGCTTCTCTTCTGCCTCTTTCAGTTTTTCACTGAACATTGAGAGCATTAGAGAGAGGAGCTCGTCGGTACATGACCAAGTGTGAAAAATCGCATGTGTCCTTGGTGGGGGGGGGGGGGGTTGGAGCCAAAATGAATTCTTGCCCCGGGTGCCAGAAACCCTATAGATACACCTCTGGTTCCACCCACCTTTGGCTCATGGCATCTATCCCGTCTGGAAGATCCAAGGGGTTCAGAGAAGAATTTTAAGTGCTTCGAGTTTCTTCTGTTTGCAAATAAGTCAATATTGGGGATTCCCCAATGATGACAATTTCTGGAAGATATCCCGGTTCAGCTCCCACTCTGTTGGGCACACTCACCGTCTGATATGTTCTGAGAGCCTTCCAGGTGGATTGCCATTATGGATAGAACTGTATCTTCTGCCCTGCTGAACATTGTTTCTGCTAGGTCCTGCAGTGGTTGATGTCTCAGGCCTCCCTGATGTTTCAAGAATGAGACAGTTGTCACATTGTCAGAAAATATTCTGACATGACAATTTGAGAACATGAGCCGATTTCATCTTAAGGCCTCCCAAACGGCATATAGTTCTTTGAAGTTGGAAGATCTGTCTCTGATGTTTACTGGCCACCTGCCCTGGAGGATTCTGCCTTGTAGATGCGCTCCCTAGCCCCATGCGCTGGCGTCTGTAGTGACCACTACGTAGGGGGGAGGTGGACCATAATACGCCCACCTTTAGGTTCTCTGTGTGTCCACTAGTGGAGAGACCTCCGTACTGGTCCTGATAGCCTCAAGGGAGTGTCTAGGGAAGATTAGTGGCGATCCCAAATGGACAGAATCTGTCTCTGCAGCAGTTGTAAGAGAATGCTCAGTCATAACATATTGAACAGCCATGTTGGCTTTAGCAGCCATCTTGTGCAAAGTTAGACCAACTAATTCTAAGATGTACTTCTGAAGATCATAGACCGATTGGAGACAAGATGAGATCATGGCCTTTAGCAGGTATAGTGGACATACACAGGTTAATTGGATCAGCTGCAGGGCAATGAGAAAATAGAAAAAGGGTAAACATATGGTAAATAAGTGTATTAAGTGAACAATGACAGTTACAAGAGGAACATGGAGATTTACGAGTTCTAATGGAGTTTGGTGTAAAGATCCTCAGTCATTACATTTAACCATGGTTTTGTCCGTGAATGTGAATGTGTTTTTCTCTGCAGTATGATGTTATGTAAACACCCTTTTTGCCGCAATGTGCATTTTGTCTTTGTCTGTATCACGTATTAAAAGCCCCTGTTACTGTTGTTCAGGGCCATTACATCGCCAACCTGCTGCCGTGCCACAATATGGCCATTCCATCGCCATTCTGCCACCGTGCCACACCATGGAGAGGCTATGGCCAGATATCCCAGCGATACTTTGTCTGGACTTCTGTTCGTGCTCACATGCTTTATTTCACCGACTATCCATGTGCTGTCCTGCTGCGAATCTCAGAATAAACCTCAGTCTCTGCTTGATAAAAGGAGTTGTCCACATTTTTCCCAGCTCTTCCAGCTCTCAGTAAGGACTTTTACAGTGGTCTTGAGTGTGACTTTGCCCATCTAACACATGGTATACATGCCGTCATTAGGCCTAGTACATTCATAGCAATCCTTATGGAAATTTGATGTTCCAGGAAGTACCTGACTCGGACTCGAATTTTCTCCTGCTTGTCCTCTGGTAAGTGGGATATTCTGCGTCTGGAGTCTAGACACACTCCCAGGAAGATTTTTCTGTGTTCTGTTAACAGGTCGGATTTCTGCCAGTTTATGACCCAGCCTAGATGTTCCAGAACCGATATTGTCCGGATCCTGTGATCCGTCAAAGCTTCTACTGATTTTGCCATGAGGAGAAAGTCGTCCAGGTATGGAATTATTATGATACCCTGGATTCTCAGGAAGACCACCACCTCTGACACCAGCTTTGTGAAGGTATGGGGTGCCGAAGACAGCCCGAAGGGGAGGCCTTGAAACTGGTAGTGGCAGGTCCAGGTTGGCAGTGCTACCGCAAACCTTAGATTCTGTGAGGAGGTTTGCACCGGGACCTGATAGGCACTCTTCAGGTTGAGAGTGCACATTACAGCGTCCTGATCTATGAGATGAACTGCCGATAGATTCCATTCAGCACCTTTTGTATCTGACCCATGCATTCAAAGGATTTAGATTTATAATAGTGTGGGTTTCACCGGACGGCTTTGTGATGGCTAATAGGGATGAATAGTGCCCCCTTCCTATTTCTGATGGAGGAATGGGAATTATGACTGCCGCACTGAGCATGTCCTGCAAGTCTATCAGTATGGCCGAATCTGCCGAGACTATGGTAGGAGAGATGTAACTTTCTGGATGAGGGGCGTGAAGCTCTATGCTGTATCCCTCCGATACAGTTCTGCGAACCCACCGATTCTGAGTTATTGGGCCCAAATTTCCTGCAAAGTGATGTAGCCTTCCCCCAATGCAAGTGGCGTCATTGTGTCCTGGTTTTGGAGGTCGAGTTAAAGAAGAAACCTCTGCTCTCATTACCCTGGCTACGGGAGCCCCTGTAGGACCCTCTGATGGACATAACTCTGCCCTCTGAAATCATTCTGCTTTCTGGAGAAGAATACTCTCCGAAAAGGCTGGGGCCGTTTAGGTTTGTCCTCAGGGAACCCCTTCTTTTTGTCAGAGGCCGATTCAAGGATACTATCTAATGCTGGTCCAAATACACTTTGCCCTGAGAATGGTATGGAGCAGAGCTTGGTCTTAGAGGCATTATCTCCTGACCAGGACCTTAAGGCTACTTGCACACTGGCGTTTTTTGCAATATGTCGCAATGCGTCGTTTATGGCAAAAAAACGCATCCTGCAAAGTTTTTTGCAGGATGCGTTTTTGCCCCATAGATTAACATTAGTGACGCATTGCCACACGTAGCAACTGTCGTGTGACGTTGCGCCGTGTTGTGGCGGACCGCCGGGAGCAAAAACCGTTAAATTTAACGTTTTTTGCTGCCGACGGACCGCTTTTTCTGACCGCACATGCACGGCCGGAACTCCGCCCCCACAATGGGGCAGCGGATGCGCCGGAGAAATGCATCCGCTGCACCCATTGTGCGGCGCATCAAACGCTAGCGTCGGAATCTCGGCCCGACACATTGCGACGGGCAGATTCCGACGCTAGTGTGAAAGTAGCCTAACCATACAGCCCTCCTAGCAGCATTAAATAGGGAACTGTTCTGGCTGAAAATCTAACCGACTCAGCCGTCATCAGATAGGAATGTCATGGCCAACTTCATAATAGGAAGGGAACTCAGAATGTCGGATCTAGGGGTCTTATTGGACAAATGTTCTTCCAACTGACCCATCCATAGGTACATAGATCTGGCCACGGAAGTGGCTGTTATGTTTGTCCTAATTAGGGTCGCAGAATCTTCCCAGGCACTCTTTAGGAGAATGTCAGCTTTTCTATCCATAGGGTCACACAAGTTAGAAGAGTCCTCAAAAGGTATGGCAGTCTTTTTGGTGACCTTTGCTATAGGAACATCAATTTTAGGCATTTCCTCCCATAACTTGACTTCCTCGGGGTCACGAGATAGCACCAGCCGGCGCTCAGCATCCTTTTACTCCTCTAGAATCATAGCCTTAATATGTTCACTTATAGGGAAAAGTGTCTGATTTCACGACATAAGTCCCCCGAACATCAAGTCCTGTCTGGACTGTGGCTTGGAGGTCTCCTCGATCTGCATGGTACTTCCCACTGCCTGGACAAGCTCGTCCATCTCTTCTGACTGGAAAAGCTACTTTCGATCCTGGTCCTGGTTTTCTGCTGGGAGCTCCCCCCCTTCTTCTGAAAGAAGAAGGAACCTTCATCAGAATTATACTCTGGCTCCCTTTGGTCTCTCTCCCGCCTGGCTCGCTTGCGGCCTGAGATGGGGCTGGACGAATGTGGCTGTGAGGCTGGACATAGAGGCCTGAAACTCCTCCCGAATTAGGGATCTCATCTCTGAAAGCAGCGATGACTGCTCATCTTTCATGACCCTTGATGAACAAGATGCACAGAGTCTTGCCATGGGAGTCTGGAAGTTTTACGTGGCATACAGGACATCTGTTAGACTTCACCAAGACTTTGCCGGATTTTTTAGTTGTGACCGGGGGAGAAGTGGGGGTTCCCTTATCCTAAATAACATCAGATAGGGAGTAATAGGCTAGAAGGCGTGCTGGGATCTTTATCTGAGGTGAGGGTGGACTGCGCCAGGCGCACTTACCCCTCCGTCCTCGATCATGTCTCCTTCCATAGATGCGATCCGAAGCTGGAGCCAGAAGCACCCCAGCACAACGCTGGAAGCCATCATGAGCGACCACGCTGCTGTGCGTTTTACCGCTGGAGCACTCGCTCTACCCCGCTTTCAACACGTCACCAGAAGTGACGTTACCGGAAGTGATGCGGCTCCACTGAGACTCCTGAAGCCGCTGCTTGGAAGCTCTGCGTGCCATGCTGGATGTAGCATCGCAGGACAGCGCCCCCCCCCACTGACTGCAAAATGCTCTTCACACCAGGATTTTCATCCTTGCGGCACCGCTTCCTGAGCCTGCCACTGGGAGGAACGGCTCTATCCCGGAGCCTCGTCCTGCTCCAGGCATTTGGGGTAGAGGGACTTACCCCTACCCCTGGAAAGTTTCGACCCTGAGCCTCTTGACAGGGGGGAAGGTTATTGGCAAGCCGCACGATCGCCTTGAGCCCGGTAAGCTTGCGCAGCTCTTCTCGTGTGTCCCTCCATGCAGGGACAGCAAAAACACTGAGGAATTGGGGGTGGGACTGGACCTTTAAACTCTCATGTTTCCTGTCCCAGCAAGGAGGAGGAGGAGGAGGAGGAGGAGGAGGAGGAGGATGATGAGGATGATGAGGATGAGGATGTCCTCCAGGGTGCTGTCAGGAGGGACGTCCTAGAAAATATGATGGTTGACCATCCTGTGGCTTGAAAAACAGGAGTAAGAACTATGCAAGTTGACTAAATACTCACACCACCACAAGTTAATCTGATCACACCTCCTTGATGTCTGGATGATGGCTTGAAAGACAAGCGTTGTGAAATATATAAAGGAAATATGCCTCTAGCAAGAGGAGAAAAAAAAAAAAAAAAAAAAAGCCAGGAATGCCCTACAAGACAGTTGCCAGAACATCTTGGCCCCATCATGAAGGACACCATTTTGACTTTCTACAGCAGTGTTTCTCAACTACAATCCGAGACCCACCAACAGGTCAAGTTTTCTGGATTTCCTTAGTATTGCATAGGTGATGGAATTAATGCTTGAGCAGGTGAGGAAACCACCTGTGCAATACTAAGGAAATCCTGAAAGCTTGACCTATTGGTGGATCTTGAGGACTGGAGTTGAGAAACATTGTTCTACAGAATTCCAGCTTAGGGGACCCTGGCTGAATGAACACAGATCTAATACATTAACCATCACTGAACCCATGCATGTGTTTGAGGGAAGTCAGGTTGTGACCCTCCTGTCACCTGGCTTTGTACCTCAATGGACTGTCAGCTTCCTAAGGTTGTCGTTACCTCTTCTTTGAGTTCCACAGGTGGGGGTGGTTGGCCCTGGAAGTCACAGCTGAATTTTATCCCAGGGAGTCAGCGGAAGGGTCAGACTAATTTTGCACCAGGTCTGATATTTTGCTGGGACTTTTCTACATGTTATTTGCCAGTTTTGTGGTTCAATAAAGTACTGCCTCACTGTTTTACTTTCACCCTGTGTTGTCTGAGTAGTATTATGCCCATGTAAGAGCAGGCATTCAGTGGGATTCTCCCTGGTCCATGTCGTCTTGAGCCAGCAGATTAGAGCACCTTCTGACCCCTGTGTCTCCACACCATGCATTTGGGATCAATGATCTAGATCAGCCTTTCCAAACCCCACCCCTAACTCCAGTCGCCAAAAGTCATCAGATTTTTTTATTTTTTTTAATAAGTATTGCCCAGGAGATAATTCCATCCCCTAGGCAGCAATGCTCAGGAAATCCTGAAAGCATGATCTGTTGGTGGCCCTTTAGGACTGTAGTTGGGAAACCCTGATCTAGACCATACTGACAAGCACCATATTTTAGGCTGCCAGTCAATGCCCCCCCCCCCATTTTTTTTTTTTTTATTTAAAAAAGAAAAATGACCACAAATATTTGCACTATAAAAGTGTACAGATATATTACATATACAGTACCTCAATATGTTTTACTCCCAGTTGACCCACTTGTTAAAGCATTATTCTGGCTTTACTCACTTTCATTTCATGAGATAAGCAATATCAGTCACATGCATTGATATCTCCATGATTGGCATGCATCATACACCGGTCCTGTTCATTAGGATATGACTGGAGTACAACATCTATCAACCCTGTCTGCACCTCTGAAGGCATCAGTAGATGCAACATCACCTCTTTGTATTGAAAAAGTGGAGCCAGAACAAATGGAACTACTTCTATAAACATTTCGGAGGTCCACACTTAGTAAGCAGCTTACATAAGATCTTACAGTTCTGTGGAAGGGTGGAGAGCCAGTTATCAGACACAGCCAGACTCCCCACAGAAGGACAAATATGGTTTATTACTATACGTTTACCTACTTCACCACTGTGTACATGGATTAAAGAGCACAGACAGCACTTCCTTCTTCAGATCCAGCGCTCATGTTATTCCTGTGTGTAGGGAGTGAGCTGGAACTGTTAGATCATAGGAGATCCAGTCAGCTCTGCAAGCAGGAGGCTGAGAGTCCCCTGGAACTAATAGACAGAAGGGGGGCTGTAATGGGCGCAGCTGGATGAAAGCCCCCACATGACTGCGTTGCCAAGAAGGGAGTTTTAGAGTTTTGAATAAAAAAAGGGATCTTATAGGTGATTGGTGGAAATTTTTGAATAAGGGGTGGACCTAGTGGGGAAAGGAGGCAGGGGCTGGAGAAGTGCGGGAAGGATCACTTGTGAGGTGAATCATCAGGAGAGAAGAAGTGTGCAGCTACTCACCATGGCCTCCATAGACAGCCTCGTGGAGCAGCTGCGCAGGGAATCCAGGTCCAGGAGCGATGGATGGCTGGAAGAGCAGCTCACCAGGCTGCTGGGCGACTGCGGGAGCCGGGGCAGCAGGACCAGGAGAACCCGGCCCCCAGAAAGATTGTCCCCCGACATGTCACCGCGCGGCAGGCGCAGGCCGCGGAGCCCCTCCGGGGACCCTGCGGGGGCTGCGGGACGCGGCGCGACCATCCTGCCCGTCCCCCCCTCCGGCAGGAATCCACCCGGCGGCTCTGCCGGCGCGAGGCGGCGACGTGGAGCGGCGACCAGCCAGGCACGGCCCGATGCCAGGGCCGCAGCGGAAGCCAGGGCCGCAACGGAAGTGCGGCCTAGTCCGGGAGCGAGCGGCGGTGCGGCGCCCTCTAGCGGTGCCAGAAGCAGCCGGAGCACAGCGCGGGCAGCGGCGGCAGAGTCAGGAGGAGAAGGGAGCACAGCGACGTCAGCGGTGAGGGCCGCACAGGTAGTGCGGCCTAGTCCGGGATCGAGGGGAAGTGCGGCGCCCCCCAGCGGCGCCAGGAACAGCAGACTTACAGCACAGTCAGCGGCGGCGACAACAGGAGGAGCCAGGAGTCCAGCGACGGCAGCAGTGAGGGGGAGCTATGGAGCAGCGGTGACAGCGGCGGGCTCACCTCCCCTAGGTGGGCCGGGCAGCGGCACGAGACGACAGAGTAGGGCGACGGGCAGGCTGGCATCGGTGGTTCAGCTGGGCCCGGGACGCGTTGGTCGTGGGGCAGGTGCCGGTCGGGCAAGTAGGCCAGGAGGCCGAGGTGGATTGCAAACAGCCGTCAGGTCAAGATCCGCCAGGAGGTCCAGCGACAGGAGTGTATCGCCAGTCTCGGTCCCCCCTGGTGACGTGGAGGCCAGGGGCGCGGGCCTGGGGCAATTCAGCGGCAGCGACGACCCCGGATCTGAGAGCGAACATCCAGAAGATGGCGAACAGCGGGATTCCGGAGACACGGCTGGTGGGGACACAGCACCTGCGCAGCCTCGTGAGTACATGTCTATTCCTATTTCGGTGCCGGGTACGGTGGGGTTAGTGGAGGGGGTAGGGGACGCTGGTTCTGGGCTTCCTGGCGTTAGAGAGCTTTTGGCAGGTATGTCGCATATTTTGAGGCGATTGGACGCGGGGCCAGCAAGTAATATGGGAGGGTCACCTGCTGGGGCTTGGTTGGTGGATCCTGTTAGTACAGCCGGGGGAGGGGGCTCCGGTGAATTAGTGAGGTCTGGGGCGGCCGCGTCGGCCCAGGCAGCTGGGGTGTCAGTGTCGGTTCAAACGGAGACGGGTAAGAAGGATGAGATAAAGTTGGATGATTGGGCAAAAGGGGAGGTCTTTGTGTGCTTTGAGGGTCCCCTCGGTGCCCATTTAAAGAAGGAGGTGAAGGAGAAGATCTGGAAGGATGAATTTGTCGAGATTTTCTCCCTCCTCCCTTTGGAAAAATTTAATCTGGACAAAGGGAAAAAAGATGATAGCAAAAAGGAAGAGGAGGAAAAAAGGCGTTGGCGCCTGATTCCGCAAACGTTTGTTAATTGGCAACAGGCTTTTGCTATCTTGGCCAGTGTGATAGGAGAAAAATTCCCGGAAAATTGCTCGGGTCTTTTCTGTTACTTTGATTCTATTGGTGAGGCACATCGTACGTATGGGGGCCAGGCTTGGCAGCGTTACGATGAACAATTCAGGCAGCGGAAGGCGGTTAGGCCTGAGATAAAATGGGAGCATAAGGACATTGGATTGTGGCTGAAGGTGATGGCCCCTGTGAGGTACGGGCAGTCCTTTCAAGGGGGCGCGGGGAGTAGTAGTCAGCAATCAGGACAAGGGGGAGGAGGAGGACAGGGGTATCAAGGGGCGAAGGAAAAAACGGGAACGTGCTGGCAGTTCAATGACGGCCAGTGCAAGTATGGCAATACCTGCAGGTTTAAGCACGTGTGTTCCCATTGTAGCGGAGCTTCACACGGGGCTTCAAAATGTTTCAGAAAAGCAAGGGGCAAGCCAGCAGGGGGTAGCGGTCATGGGGGTGACGCCGGTGAGGCTTCAAAAGATGGCCCCTTATCTAAGTAGATATCCGGACCGGTTGAAGGCGGTGGTGATTAGGGACGGTTTTGCTGAAGGTTTTAGGATTCCTCACCCGAATCATACGGTCCCCTTTTCTACAAAAAATCTGAGGTCAGCAAGTTTACATGCGGATGTTGTTTCGAGTAAGTTAGCAAAAGAGGTGGAGTTAGGAAGAATGGCGGGCCCGTTTAGTTCGCTGCCTATGGAAGGGGTGATCGTTTCTCCATTGGGGGTGGTGCCCAAGAAGGAGCCAAATAAGTTTCGTTTAATCCAGCACCTATCGTACCCAAAAGGTTGTTCTGTTAACGATGGCATTGCGGAGGAATTATGCTCGGTTGTATACACGTCGTTCGATGCGGCAGTGCAATGGGTTCGTATGTACGGAGCGGGGGCCTTGATGGCGAAGACAGACATCGAGTCTGCCTTTCGGCTTCTGCCGGTACATCCGGAGAGCATTCCGTTACTAGGTTGTTTTTGGAATGGAGAATTTTATTTAGACAGGTGTTTGCCGATGGGCTGTTCCATTTCTTGCTCGTTGTTTGAAACTTTCAGTACTTTTTTGGAATGGGTTGTTAGAGACGTTTCTGATGTTGCTTCGGTCATTCATTATTTGGATGACTTCATGTTTGTGGGCCCCCCGGACTCTGCGGTTTGCGGTAATTTATTGGCCACCATGGAATGGGTGTCCGGGCATTTCGGGGTCCCTTTGGCGCAGGAGAAAACAGAGGGTCCCTGTACGGTCTTAAGTTTTCTCGGGATTCTTATCGATTCTAGAAAGATGGAATGCAGGTTGCCCGACGACAAATTGTTGTTGCTGAAGCAGGAGGTGTCCAGAATCGGAAAATTGAGGAAAGTGACGTTGAAGGAGTTACAGTCGTTGCTAGGGCGCTTAAATTTTGCGTGCCGGATCATGCCTATGGGCCGGATTTTTTGCCGAAGGTTGTCCAGAGCTACGGCGGGAGTCCGTGCAGCTCATCATTTCATACGTTTGAGCCGGGAGCACAAGGACGATCTGTTGGTTTGGCAGCGTTTCTTGGAAAATTATAATGGCAGATCATTGATTCAGCAGGAGGATTTGAACGCCTTTGATTGTGAAATTTATACGGACGCAGCAGGGGGAGCCGGTTATGGCGCCTACTGTGCAGGCAAATGGAGTGTTGGAGTGTGGCCGGAAGAATGGCGGCAAAACGGGCTAACCAAAAATTTGGCATTGTTGGAGTTGTTCCCAATTGTAGTGGCAGCGTTTATTTGGGGCGAGAATTTTAAGGATCGTCGGGTACGATTCCATTGTGATAACTTGAGTGTCGTGTCAGTTATCAACAGTTTATCTTCCTCTTCTCCTCCCGTGATTAGGTTGGTTAGGGAATTGGTGTTGAGGTGTTTGGAATTGAATTCGTGGATTTCGGCGGTGCATGTACCAGGTGTCCAAAACAATATAGCTGATGCTTTATCTCGTTTTCAGTGGGACCGATTCCGGGAACTGGCGCCAGATTCGGAACCTACAGGAGCGGGATGTCCTTCGCATCTGTGGCAGATTGTTGCGGAAGGGGAGGTCGCTTGATACAGGCCTCACTGTCGAGCAGGACATGGTCGGATTATGCAGCGGCGTGGGAGATGTGGGAAGGTTGGTTGGTCCAATGCGGCCCAGTGGAATCCGACGGCGATAAGATTATGGCTCTGCTGGCTTTGATGGGTAAGGCGGCCGAATGGGGATGGTCCGTTTCGAGGTTAAACAAAGTTGTTGCGGGTCTGGCCTTTGGTTTTCGGTTGCAAGGTTCAGCTGATCTGACAAAAGATTTTTTGATAAGGCAGGCTTTGAAGGGTTTTCGGAAGGGCAATGTGTCTTTTGATAAGCGTAGGCCGATTTCTTTTGGTATGCTGGAACGGCTTGGGGAGGCTTTGGGCGGTATTTGTAGTTCGCAGTTTGAGGTTGTATTGTTTAGGTTAGCCTTCTCTTTAGCGTTCTTTGGCGCTTTGCGCCTGGGGGAGCTGGTGTCCCCAAATAAAAATAAGGTGGGTGGTCTGTTAGCGGAAGATGTTGACTTTTGGGCAGGAGGTATTGTATTTTGGATCAGGCGTTCTAAGACTGATCAGCTTGGTAGGGGTAGGCGAGTGGTGCTGGGGAGAGTTGACGGTAGCGGGATGTGCCCGCAGCACTGTTTGGAATCTTATTGGCGTCAGTCGGCACTGAGGGCAGGCCCTTTGTTACGACATCAGAACGGGGAATTTTTGTCGCGCTACCAATTTACGGCGCTGTTGAAGAGGGGTTTGGGATCGTTGGGTGTTGACCCGAAGAATTTCGGGTCGCATTCATTTCGAATTGGTGCTGCGTCCGAGGCGGATGGTCTGGGCCTAGGCGTTGATGTTATCAAAAGAATAGGCAGATGGAGTTCGGATCGATATCTGTCTTATATTAGGAATTAGGTCTGTGGGGGAGAGAGCCTTGTTATGGTGTTAATCATTGTTGTGTTTTTTCAGGTCGAACCTCCCTCCTGGCATGGATTATCGGACATTCATTTGTTCATTGGGGTGCGCTTCGTGCGGATGTCAGGCGAAATGGTAGGCAATTAGGCTTTGTAAGGGATTCGGTGGTTATTAGATGGTTGGGATTCCGGGGTATGTTATGGCGGAGTTTGTTGCCGGCAGTTGCCAACGCCGCTAGATTGGATCGACCCCCGGACATTTTGGTGGTTCACCTTGGAGGAAATGATTTGGGAGTTAGGCCAGTGAGGGAGTTGATCAGAGACATTCGTTTTGATTTTTTACGGTTGTGGGTATCTTTCCCGGGTGTTGTGACGGTGTGGTCGGACATTGTACCAAGGCGGAAGTGGCGTGATGTACGGTCCCATAGAGGGATCAATAGAGCCCGGGTGAAGCTGAATAGGGCGGTGGCAGGATTTGTGTCTCGGAACGGGGGTATTGCCGTTAGACATTTGGAGCTGGAGGATGGGATTGGCAATTATTGGAGGGATGATGGAGTGCATCTTAATGATGTTGGTATGGATTTATGGGCACTCGGGCTACAGGAAGGAGTCGAGAGAGCTTTGGTGGCGGTGGGGCACTCACGAGCCTGAGGTGGTCAGGGCTGTTCGTGTGTGGCGGGGGGTGGGGTTCTTGGAGGTGGTGATGACGTTTTTACGGGGTTGATCTGGCTTTTGTTTACGGGCTCTGGACGGGGAATTTACCTCGGGAGCTTTGGGGTTTTGGTTTGCCCGAAATGGGTTACATGGTGCCCTTGAGCTGGTGGTCACGGCTGAGGGTAAAGAAGTGTTTGGTTTTAAAGTTGGTGGTGGCTTTATGCCTATTTTTGAGCCAGATTTCTTACCCCCAAGAACCCTCCCCTCCAGGTTTTTACATATGGTATATATGTTGTTATTTATGTTATTGTTTGTTTAATAAAATGGCCGCTGTGGCCAAAATTATCCAAAGAAATTTACGTGTTGGTGTTTAATTTAAATTTACAGGAGAAGGGGAGAATGGCCCCCTGGGGATGGGGTGGGGGTCAGGAAGATTGAGTACGGGAAAGACCCTGTTTTGGCGATACGCGGTCAAGAAGGGGGGCTGTAATGGGCGCAGCTGGATGAAAGCCCCCACATGACTGCGTTGCCAAGAAGGGAGTTTTAGAGTTTTGAATAAAAAAAGGGATCTTATAGGTGATTGGTGGAAATTTTTGAATAAGGGGTGGACCTAGTGGGGAAAGGAGGCAGGGGCTGGAGAAGTGCGGGAAGGATCACTTGTGAGGTGAATCATCAGGAGAGAAGCCCACCCTCCCTCCCTTTATTGTGGATTAGTTTAAGTGAACAGTTTGATGGAGGGGTAGCCGGGGAGTTGGGTTTTTTCTCATCTCGGTTTTTTAATCAGTTATTGCCAGAGGGGAGTTTTCGTTATCATTGTCACAGTGGCAGTTTTGGCGGGGGGTGGGGTTCTTGGAGGTGGTGATGACGTTTTTACGGGGTTGATCTGGCTTTTGTTTACGGGCTCTGGACGGGGAATTTACCTCGGGAGCTTTGGGGTTTTGGTTTGCCCGAAATGGGTTACATGGTGCCCTTGAGCTGGTGGTCACGGCTGAGGGTAAAGAAGTGTTTGGTTTTAAAGTTGGTGGTGGCTTTATGCCTATTTTTGAGCCAGATTTCTTACCCCCAAGAACCCTCCCCTCCAGGTTTTTACATATGGTATATATGTTGTTATTTATGTTATTGTTTGTTTAATAAAATGGCCGCTGTGGCCAAAATTATCCAAAGAAATTTACGTGTTGGTGTTTAATTTAAATTTACAGGAGAAGGGGAGAATGGCCCCCTGGGGATGGGGTGGGGGTCAGGAAGATTGAGTACGGGAAAGACCCTGTTTTGGCGATACGCGGTCATGTATAGATATGTTAAAGTGTCCCCAAAACAAACCTGAAAATGTGCCTGGTCTGGAACAAGAGAAGAGACTTGGTCATGTACTGGGGAATAATTGCTCACCTGCTTTTGCAGTCTCCGTTCCACAAGATTGTAGAAAACTACATGTTGTCTTTGAGGGAAATAAACAGGTTCCATAGTCACAAGAATAGCAGTCAAGAGCTTGACCTAGAACAAAAGCATACAAAAGATAATTAAACAAAAGACTGGCACTTCCAAATCAGAAAACTGGTGCGACCCAGGACTAGCCATTTCTTTACATAAATTATAGAGAGACTTGACTCATCCGAAACATTCTTATAATCCATAGCACAGGGTCACTTCATACTGAGTGTAAGGAGGATCCAATTTGGCACTGTTAGCACAAAACGCCATGGCCAATTCCCACCCCGTGGGGAGGGGGGCATTTAGCCTGCTAAATACCAAAGTGCCTGTACTAATTCCCATAGCTACTACGATGTTGCACAAAGTCTTTGACTGGTGGTGGGAGGGCCAATATATTTACATACTTTGAATATTGACGTGTGATTGATTTTTATTTAATTTGTCTTCCATTTCATTCCCATGATGCTGTTCGTTAGACTGAGTAAAGGGGATGTGTGCACCTGAAACAGCAGTCTGTCATGATTTTTTTGTGGATGGAATAAAGCAATTCGTTTAGGAAGTACCGTGCATCTTTGGATTACAAGTATTGTTTGCTGTGGATCACTAGCGCATGGTACTTGATTATACGAGGCTGGTGACTTCATGCACTGACAGTGGTAAACTCAGCTTCTCATTTTAGGTCATCAAATACAATCTGACAAGCCAAAGGCTTGTGTTCACACACTGACTAGACATTCAAAAACACTCCTTCAACTATTGTCTTAACCAAAAATTGCAAGCTGAAAGTCTAATACATGACCAATAGAGTATGTGTAAAAATAGTAGTCAATGAGCTTCAGAAGTTTTTCCTAAAGGACAAAATGTTCCCATTAACGTACTTCTTCTGGTCAGTTATCGATTCTAAACTTCAGGGTGGTACTTTAGTCCCATTCTAAGGTATCCATCACCAACTCCATTCCACATAACCCTAGAAGCAGGAAACTGGACAGTACCACTTTAGTTTATCTTAATTCTGCTTTTGTATTACATGCTACAACCCTTAAAGGGAACCTGTCACCCCGTTTTTTGAGATTGAGCTATAAATACTGTTAAATAGGGCCTGCGCTGTGCGTTACTATAGTGTATGTAGTGTACCCTGATTCCCCATGTATGCTGAGAAATACATTACCAAAGTCGCCGTTTTCGCCTGTCAATCAGGCTGGTCTGGTCAGGTGGGCGTGTTCACAGCGCTCTTTTCTTCCCCAGCTTTCCGTTGGTGGCGTAGTGGTGTGCGCATGTCCAGAGTTCCGACTTCCCTGCGCCCACGTGAAGACAGCGCGCGATCTGCGCTGTAATCCCTTGCATCGGTGGGGGCGGCCATCTTCCTGGGGCCGCGCGTGCGCAGATGGAGTGCTCTGCTGCACAGGGCTTCAGGAAAATGGCCGCGGGATGCCGCGCGTGCGCATTAGAGATCGCGGCGGCCATTTTCCCAAAGCCGAGTTTGCACCTCGGCTTTGGGAAAATGGCAGCCGCGATCTCTAATGCGCACGCGCGGCATCCCGCGGCCATTTTCCTGAAGCCCTGTGCAGCAGAGCACTCCATCTGCGCACGCGCGGCCCCAGGAAGATGGCCGCCCCCACCGATGCAAGGGATTACAGCGCAGATCGCGCGCTGTCTTCACGTGGGCGCAGGGAAGTCGGAACTCTGGACATGCGCACACCACTACGCCACCAACGGAAAGCTGGGGAAGAAAAGAGCGCTGTGAACACGCCCACCTGACCAGACCAGCCTGATTGACAGGCGAAAACGGCGACTTTGGTAATGTATTTCTCAGCATACATGGGGAATCAGGGTACACTACATACACTATAGTAACGCACAGCGCAGGCCCTATTTAACAGTATTTATAGCTCAATCTGAAAAAACGGGGTGACAGGTTCCCTTTAAAACTCTAATGTGTGAACCAGGACTAAAAAGGATCAGGATTTCATCCTTGACCACAAGTGCCCACCAGAAAGGTTTACCCTACATACTGATGGCATTAGGTCAATCCGTCAGTGGTGAGGAATAGCTCTATACTGCAGAAACTGGGGTGTATTTTGATATCTTATAGAGTAAGGTATATTTCACATTCTAAAATGGATGCAAGATCTAGACATCCTCATGATTCAAGTGAGCTGAACTTAAGATGGTTATGGGTTCTATAGTTATGCAAGTTTGGATAGGTAGAGAGATTTTTTTTTTTTTTCAGTCTGAGGTTTTGTTGTACAGATGCTTCCCCATTCTTGGGACAGATCAGACAAGGGGAACTCCGAACTCATGCGCAACCACATGATTGTCATAATTATATTTCCACAAGCTTCTTCTTCCCCGGGCACCCACCGAGAGCACCTGTCCTACTCTTGCATGCCAACGTGTCAGGCATGCATCCTGATCTGGTCAAAGTATTTTACGAAGGACCATGCTTCAGGGTATTCCAGCAGATAAGTTCCAGAACTGGAACCAGTTAAACTTGATGGTCACAAAAGCAATATTTGATACCTAGTCACACGATAGAAGCATGATTGCCAGTGGTATCGACCAAGACTTCCCCTCTCTCCATCAAGCCCAAAATTTGGGCTCCAGAAATGATAGTGATTGGAGCAGTATTGCAAGTACGTGCAACCACAACACCTTGAGCTACAGAAATAATGAAGTAGTGGCCACACATGCTCACCAACAATGTACTCACAAATGGGACCTTCTACGAATCAAGAGGATTGAGAGGGGGTGGGATGTCCCAAGGGTCACACTTATCACCTATCCACATGACAGGTTTAGGAAACAACCCCCACCTTAGATGAGATCACCTTCAGTATGACCAGTCCTCTACCCTCCTACTAGAAACATTAACCCCTAGTTCCACAGCAAGGAACCATCAGCTGCACTGGACATATTGGTGCCATAGGGAGGCTTTATTGGGAGGGGGGGGGGATGATGAAGGTCACTACATGTAACTCCACTTATCAAGCAGCACTACAACGTGCCAGCAGATTTCTTTCTTAGCTATTTTTATACAGTCAGCCATTAGAAGAACGGTTATTTATTCATGGACCTAAAAATGAAGCGAAGATAGAACCTCCGGCAGCAAGTGAGCTCTAATGAAACCCACCGCTCTTAACGAAGGCTGGCGGGTCGGGTCGCAGGATCTGCTATATGGCTGCAGTTACTGGCAAACTTATCCAGACACTTAAAATTACAACACAATCCTCTTTATTTCTGTCAATCATATGGTAAAATAGAACAATACATTTCATATTTCCGCACCAGCTAAAATATCAGGAAAAGAATCTAAAAGGCAGCATTCATTTTGTCAAGACAATGCATATCTGCACTGCAGGACGAAAACCCATTCAAAGGCTACAGAAAAAAAAAAAAAAAAAAATTATATATTATAAATTTATTCACACATACACAAGCTTTAGCATTTTGGATAATCCACAGCTTTACCTACCAGTTAATGTTATGGATTATTTTTTTTGGTAAAAAGCATTTTTGGCTCCCATATAAAAAAAAAAAGAACACTACGTAATATAAAATGCTAAATATATATTATATTCTATGCACATGACGCGTCCACCCACATAGACCAGGTCTACATCTCTGCAGATGCCTCCATCCACATTACCTATATGGCAGCAGCTCAATAGGAGGAGGCCAGCAATTATCACTCCTTTCCCCTTCATGTCTTCTCCAGGATGTGGCTCAGCTCTGCAGTTTGCCTCTCTTTGTCTGTCTTAAATTGAGACCCCTCCCTGCATTGCTACATGGACTGGAAACCACTAAGGTGTGGGCCCTAGCGGGGGATGGAGCAATGATGTAGAAAGGCACAAAAGAAACTGATCTAGTTTTCGTTTTCCCCGAAAAGGGCACCGCTCTACGGTCATACACATCTCACAAGAGCAAGATGACACAATACAGTCCCCGCTTAACTGTAAAGTGCTGCGGAATATATTGGCGCTATATAAATAAAAATTATTATTATTGATATTATTCATACAACATATATACTTCTCAAAGAAATAAATCCAGCAAAGGCCCCGATTAATTAAACTTCAGTCCAGATTGGCTGTGTTCACACATTGCAGTTTTTCGTCTGAATTGAACAATAAAAAAAAAATCAAAGAAACGCTCCATTTGCTTCCATTTAAAAAAAATAATAAATGGCGCAAAAAGGTTGAGGTTGTGTAAAAAAAAAAATATACGTGTGAACACCATCTTCGAAAGCAGAAGTAATGGCGAATCGACTTCACCTGCTTTGGTGCAATTGAAAGTGACAACAGGTAGAATGGAGGGGCAACAGCAAGATAGCCACCAAAAAGGTGGTGTACACTGACAATCAGGCGTTCACAATCTTGAGGAGTTTTTCTGGGGCAGATCCTCTCCTAAATCCACTTTAAAAAAAATTGCTTCAAAAACTCTTGTAAAACATGGCCTAATCATGTCTATGGGAAATCCTGTTTGCTGTACTTATGAGGGTTTTCATTGCCTTTTTTTTTCTGGAGGACATTTTCCTTTTTTATAGAGAGTCAATTAGATTATGTGTACAAAGTTTTTTGAGCAGTTTTTTTCAGCCGAGACTGAGCATACGCCAAGTATAAACTTTTCAAATCCTCCCCTGAAAATACAAAACTCCTTAAAAAGTTTGAGTTTCTGCTCAGAAAACTCTGCAAAATGACTCTGTGTGCACATTGCCATACATAGTTGCCAACATTGGCTGGAATCTTCTTGACATAAGTATTGTCGACCACCGTGAATAAGTGTCTCCCCAAGGGGTCTCCGACCCCGCTTTCCTTCCCAACCTCCGAATAACGACATGATTCTCAAGTTGGATATAATTGGCCACAGCGGCCTTTATTATAAACAAACAAAACATAACCGTAACATGATCTGGGAAGGGGTCCTTGAAGCTAAAAGTCTGGTGTTAACCATAGTATAAACAAGTGGACAAGAGACCAACTGTAGATTACTCTCAGCCGTTACCCCACAGGCTCAAGAGCACCAAAATACCCCGAAGGGTTACCCTTGTCCACTTCCAACTTAGGAATCTGGCCCACCGTTACCAAGATTCCCCCAAATCACCAGACCCGCAACCAAAACTTATACCAACTGGAGAATCTGTATCCCGACGGACCCCCCAGGCCAATTTAGCACCAACTCCAAGGACCCCTCCCCCACCTACAGCCACTATGACCCAAAAACAGAAAGCCAACTGAAATTTTCAAACACACAAACATAAAGGGCAGGTGACCGGGCTCTGCTCACAGGTCCTCAGAGCGGGAAGTGATCGGCTCCTCCCCCCCACTCACCCCATACCCTCTCTGGCCAGCATTAACCCTCCCCTAGGAGCGAACCCCATGCCACCTTCTTCATGCTCCAAACCCCCTGTCATGGCGGCTTTCACGTACACCGCCTGGGGGAGGGGGTGGGGCGGCTCGCTCCAGCCTGGTCTTGACATTGGTATTGTCGACCACCGTGAATAAGTGACTCCCCAAGGGGTCTCCGACCCCCCTTTCCTTCCCAACCTCCGAATAACGACATGAGTCTCAAGTTGGATATAATTGGCTACAGCAGCCTTTATTATAAAAAAACAAAACATATAACCGTAACATGATCTGGGAAGGGGTCCTTGAAGCTAAAAGTCTGGTGTTAACCATAGTATAGACAAGTGGAAAAGAGACTAACCGTAGATTACTCTCAGCCGTTACCCCACAGGTTCAAGAGCACCAAAATACCCCAAAGCGTTACCCTTGTCCACTTCCAACTTAGGAATCTGGCCCACCGTTACCAAGATTTCCCCAAATCACCAGACCCGCAACCAAAACTTATACCAACTGGAGAATCCGTAACCCGAGGGACCCCCCAGGCCAATTTAGCACCAATTGCAAGGACCCTTCCCCCACCACCACAAGGATACTTGACCCCCTCAAGTACCCGAGACCCCACCAACCTTAACCACTATGGCTTGTTCAATTCAAGACTGCAGCCCCAGGGCCCACAAATCAATGCCCACCGCGTTCAGATGAACGCCATCACCCAAAAGAAATTGGTCACCACCACGCTCCAACTCAAAATGACGCACGGCAAAACCCCCATTCCGCACGACAAACCCAGACACGGCCCGATTCACCTTGATGCGGACTTTATTAATCTTGTCCACCGACCTAGCGTGCCTCCAGGATTTCCGTGGAACAATCTCCGACCACACAATAGACATGTCCCGAAAGGAAACCCATAACCGCAGCAAGTCATGTTTAATGTCCCGTATCAACTCACGACAAGGACGAACTCCCAAGTCGTTTCCCCCAATGTGTAAAACCAAAATGTTGGGAGGCCTGTCCATCCGAACGCCATTGTGTACTTCCTGCAGGACTCTGTTCCAACCTAAGTCCCGAAACCCCAACCCCCTTATGACGGCCACGTCCCTGGAAAAGCCGAGCTGTCTTCCATCCTGTCGGATGTCTGCCCGCTTTGCGCCCCAGTACACATAAGAGTGGCCGACAATCCACACCAACAGCGAGGATGAACCTGAAAAACATAAACAGCTTAGACACGCGCCAACAACGAGTACAATGACCGAACAGTCCCCAGCTTCTCAGGGCCTCACATAACTCCGATAATGGCCAGACTCCCACCGCCTTATCCTCTGTACCACCGCAGGAGCCAATCCGCTCCACACCGCCTCCGTAGCGGCCCCGATCCGAAAAGAATGCGAGAAGAACCTGGAAGAATCCACACCGATGGCCTCCAACAACTGCCGAAAAACTGCTACAAACTGATATTTAGACAGAAAAGACCCGTCCTCGTGACATAACAAAGGCCCATCACCATGCAGGTGAAGCCTATCAAAATCCTGCCAGCAACGAACAGGACACATAACGGAACCGGGAATGGCGCCCAAAACCACCTTTTTACCCCGTCCCGTCTGATCTGTCTTAGACTTCCGAATCCAAAATTGAAACGACCCCTCGGAAACAAAAAAGTCCCCCGCCCAAATGCCCCCTTGACGAATTGTAGTAGGAGATACCAACTCCCCAACCCTCAAAGCTCCATAAAAGGCCAACAAAAAGCTAGGCGAAATAGCGCAACCTCGAAGCTGGAAACACATATATCACCCAGACGTGCCCGCAACCGCTCCAACATCTCAAAAGACACTGGGCGCCTGCGATCGCCTCGGCTACCTGATCTTCTCAACCCCTTCGCAGCTTGCTTTACCAAAAAAGACTTCGTTAAGTCTTGTAGGCCCCGGAGCCTGAAACCAAAAGCTAAAGCTGCTATAGTCCTATCAACCTTTGCTGCCGACCATCCCTGGTCCGCACCTTGCCTCATCCATAACAACAATGCCCCTACTTGGTCCCGACCAGTACCCGCAACACCACAAGACGCCAACCAGCTCTCTCAAGTGCTCCATACCACCTGATAACACGACCATGTACTCGGCGCCAAGGACGCTTGAATTAAAGGTTCTGCAGCCCGGACACCACGCTCCAAAGCTCCGCCGGGCATTCCAGCCCCGTCTCCTCGGCCTCCGGAGCATGCGACCGAAAATGCTCCCACTGGAAACGAGATAGAGAATCGGCAATACAGTTATTAACACCAGGCACGTGTGATGACGTGAAATAAGCATTCAAGGATAAACAAGACAAAACCAACTGCTGAAGAACTCTGATCACAGGGGGCGATGCTGTCGTCAAACTGTTAATGGCACACACGACCGCCATATTATCACAATTAAAACGAACCCTTTTATTTCAAAAATCATCGCCCCAAAGCTGCACCGCCACCAAAATCGGAAAAATCTCCAACAAAATAATGTTCCGTACCAACCCTGTTGCAAACCAAGCTTCCGGCCATCTAGCAGCACACCAACGGCCCCCGAAAAAAGCCCCAAATCCAATACCGCCTGACGCGTCAGTAAACAAATCCAAGTCAGCATACTGCTTCCTCCATGAACAATGAACGCCCGTTGTAACAGGACAAAAAACAGTCCCAAACCTCCAAGTCGGCCTTGTGTTCGGACGACAAACGAACAAAATGATGTGGGGCGGTAATCCCGGCCGTAGCGCTAGCCACTCTACGTGAAAAAATCCTCCCCATTGGGATAATTCGGTATGCAAAATTCAATTTCCCCATAAGTGACTGCACCTCTCGCAGCGGCAATTTCTTCAAACGTCTAGCACGGGCCACCTCATCTCTCAAGTTGCCAACAACCGGCAACCTAAACTCCCACTTCACGGAGTCGATGACAATACCCAAAAAAGACAGACTCGTGCACGGACCCTCAGTCTTGCCCGGTGCCAGCGGGACCCCAAAACGCCCAGCAACCCAAACAACCGTGCTCAACAAGACCTCACAACATTGAGACTGATCGGGGCCAATGCACAAGAATCCATAATAATGAATCACTGAATCCAAACCAGACACATCCAGCACCGCCCACTCAAAAAAAGAACTGAAGGCCTCAAAATAAGCGAACAGCCCATCGGCAAACAACGGTCAACATAAAAACCGCCGGCCCAATAACAGCCTAACAACCTCACGCTATCGGGGTGAACCGGAAATAAGCAAAAGGCTGACTCAATATCGGTCTTAGCCAACAATGCCCCTTTACCACAACTGCACACCCACCTGGCTGCCTCGTCAAATGACGTATACACCACCAAACAAAGCTCTGGATCAATCCCATCATTCACGGACCTCCCTTTCGGGTATGACAAATGCTGAATGAGCCTAAATTTATTGGGCTCCTTCTTGGGGACCACACCCAACGGCGACACCACCAAATCGTTCAAGGGAGGAGTGGGAAACGGTCCAGACATCCTACCCAAAGCCACCTCTTTGCTTAAAATTTCTGACACGACTGATGCGTGCAACACGGCCGATCTGAGGTTCTTCAAACTCGGTGGTACCACAAAAGCCGGGGCAGGTATACAAAAACCAACACTAAACCCAGCTCGGAGCAACTCTGCCCTCTCCCTGTTGGGAAACCTATTTAGATAGGGGGCCATCGCGTCCAACCTAACTGGAGTCACCCCCTTTGGAATTACCCTCTGGCTTCCCTTTTTTCTTAAAACACTTGGAAGCTCCGTGTGAAGCGCCATTGCAGTTCGAGCACAAAAATGCTTGAACTTACAAGTCGCTCCGAACTTACACTGGCCCTCGTTGAACTGCCAACACACGCCGTGCTTCAGACCGCCGGATTGTCCCGACTGACCCCCGATTCCTGAAGATGAACCTTGCGAAACGCTTTGGCCAGAAGTTCCGGCCCCGCTTTGAAAGGAGTGACCAAACTTCGATGGTGCCATCACCCGCAACCACAAACCAATGTCCTTGTGATCCCACCGGATCGCAGGACGAACCGCCTTCCGCTGCCGGAACTGCTCATCGTATCGTAACCATGCTTGACCACCATAGGCCCTATGCGCCTAACCTATGGAATCCATATAACAAAACAAGAGACTAAAACCAAAGCAGTGAACCAGGAAAACCACCAGAAAGTATACCAATTCAAGGGTAATTAAAATTATGCCTTTATTTTAAACAAGTGGCAAATGATTACATAAAATGTGCAAAAGAGATATATAAATAAATATACACAAAAAATACACAAAAAAGTGCGCAAGAGCAGGATAAAATCATAGATATAGCCCCCTGACGAAGGACAGTGCTCCGAAACGCGCGTCGGGTGTGCGCAGATACGGGACCCAGCTCACCCCATAGGCATATGAGATATATATATATATCGCTGTGCTATCTCAAATTTCTTTGCACATATCCTCACATGATTGGTGTGGTGTGCACAGTTTTTGACCTTAAAGGCCCCGTCACACATAGCGACGCTTGAGCGATTCCGACAACGATACGACCTGTCAGGGATCGCTCAAGCGTCGCTATGTGGTCGCTGGTGAGATGTCACACAGTGCGATCTCCCCAACGACGCAGCAGCGATGCGGCGAACTGTAGCGACCTGTAGCGACCTGTAGAACGATGCTATTTCATGATGATTCAATGGGACGTCCTGTCAGCGAGGTCGTTGGTAAGGTGTCAAACACAGCGATGTGTGCTACCCAGCGGGACCTCAACGATCAAAAAATGGCCCAGGCCATTCCGACATGACCAGCGATCTCACAGCAGGGGCCTGGTCGCTGCTACGTGTCACACATAGCGAGATCGCTACTGAGATCGCTGTTGCGTCACAAAACTTGTGACTCAGCAGCGATCTCGATAGCGATCTCGCTGTGTGTGACGGGGGCTTTACTTTGGTCGTGGCACTTTGGCACTTTATTTGTTCAGCTTATAGATATATTTTTTTTAATCAAATCCATTTATGCACATTAGCACCTTTTTAACTGTTGCAAATCTTTACATTTTTTTTGCCCTTATTAACATATTTTTAAATAATTTTTCACTAATTAGCACCAGTTTTATGAAGCATTGGCACAATTGATATGCACAGCTGATGTAAAAATCCTTGTAATGTGATATCTGGGGTTATTTCCTTGCTGGGAATTACAATATCTATGATTTTATCCTGCTCTTGCGCACTTTTTTTGTGTATTTTTTGTGTATATTTATTTATATATCTCTTTTACACATTTTATGTGCCACTTGTTTAAAGGCATAATTTTAATTACCCTTGAATTGGTATACTTTCTGGTGGTTTTCCTGGTTCGCTGCTTTGGTTTTAGTCTCTTCCTTTGCAGTGGTTTCCACTGTTGATCTTCACAGCGCACCCTTTTTAGTGGTTTCTGTATGATATTGATATAGTGAGATATTTTATGTGATTTGTATATATCTTTGGGTGTGCTGTGGTATCTACATGTATCCATAACAAAACAAGGCAGAGCAATTCTTGGGAGCCTTCTCGCCAATAACGCTTGCTCAAAATCGCGAATGCCTGAAGCCAATTTACAAATGTCTGAGGAATAAGACGCCATCGCCGCTTTTCCTCATCCTCCTTCTTACTATCCTCCTTTTTACTCTTATCAAGGTTAAATTTTTCCAACGGCAAAAGCGAAAATATCTCCACATACTCGTCCTTCCAAATCTTTTCACGCACCTCCTTTTTCAAGTGCGCCCCTAACGGCCCTTCAAAGCAAACATACACCTCGCCACGCGCCTTATCATACAGCCGAATGCCCCCCTCTTCCTCTTTTTCAGTCTGCACAGATACCGAGACCGGCTCGGTCGACCTGCCCGCTTCGGCAGACCCGCTGCCGGATAACGCCAACCCCTGATCAGACGATCCGACCCAAGCTGACAAAGGGGACGGCCCTGGACTACCACTGCCCAACCGTGACAACAGCTCTCGTACACCCGACAACAACTCCCCCACCCCATCACGACTCGCATCCGCCCGCATACCGACTCCATCACCCCACTCTACATACCCCCAACCCGATCCACAGAAGTCAAAGTCGGAGTCGAAAACGCAGGGGACAAACAATACATAGATGGATTCTCACCAGGCTGCAGGGGAGCTGTGATCCCCCCAGCCGCAGACGCTGTCGCCGTCCAGCCGTCTCTCGATCCCAAAGCCGTCCTTGGGCCCTCCCAGATGTGAACTTCGCTCCGCAATACAGCTCCAACCGATCCGCCCCCTGCGGAGGGGACCGTGCTGACCCCGTCAGCCGAGGTGACCGCCTGGTGTCCTGTAGGCCCAGACCCGGACCCGCCGTCCGAAATGCTGCCGTCTGATGCCGCCACCTGAGAGGATGCAGGCTCGGTCGCCGGTGCATGGGGGGAATGGTGCTCCCTGGCAGTGTCCAGCAGCTCTGCTGGATCTGGGGCGCTGCCTGCCGCTGGGATGCTCCCCCGCTGTCTCGCGCTGCCGCAGGAAGCAGGCCGCCTGGCCTGGTCATCACCGCAGAGGCCCGCCGTGACATCGCTCTGGCCGGTAGAAGCTTTGGTGTGCATAGGCCCTGCCCCCCGGCATGCTGGGGGAGAAGGCCCAGCGCAGCTGGCGGATTCCTCCCAGACCGCAGCCTGCTGGGGCGCTTCTGAGCAGGCGCTCCGGGGGCCGCACACGCCTGGACCGCCGCTCACCGGGCCATCCGCTGGGGGATCCACACCGCTGCTGCCGCCGCTGCCGCCGAGGATGGTGGACACTTGGGCCTCTAACCAGCCTGGAGGCTGTGACGCCGCCACCGCCCGCAGCTGCGCCAGGACCTGGTCTATGGAGGCCATGAGGTAAGTGCTGGCGTTCCTTCCTGCTCACAGGTCCTCAGAGCGGGAAGTGATCGGCTCCTAAACCCCCCACTTACCCCATACCCTCTCTGGCCAGCATTAACCCTCCCCTAGGAGCGAACCCCATGCCCCCTTCTTCATGCTCCAAACCCCCTGTCATGGCGGCTTCCACGTACGCCGCCCGGGGGAGGGGGCAGGGTGGCTCGCTCCAGCCTGGTCTAGAACTTTCAGAAACAATCAAAGGCAATTCAAGCACATCCCGGCAGGTTTGCATATTCATACCCACAAAGTAGATATTACTGCCTGGTATGGGGTGGGACTTAAAACATTTCTATATTACCATCAGTGATGTTGGTGTGGTTGGAGGAAACCCACATAAACACATAGCGGAAAAACAGATTCCTATTGATCAGAGACAACATTGTTAACCATTGACTGTGCTTCTTTGTTTTTGGGGTATGGGGTGGGACGGAAAGGCTATTTGCACACGTTGAGGATTTTGCTGAGGAACCGCAGCGGATTGGCCGCTGCGGATTCACAGCAGTTTTCTCTGAGTTTACAGTGCCATGTAAACCGATGGAAAACAAAATCCGCAGTGCACATGCTGCGGAAAAAAACGCGCGGAAACGCTGAGTTGTTTATTCCGCAGCCTGTCAATTCTATGTGCGGATTCCACAGCGGTTTACACCTGCTCCATAATAGGAATCCGCAGGTGTAAAACCGCAGGTGGAATCCGCAAAAAAACCACGGTAAATCCGCAGTGCGGTTTACTTGCAGATTTACCAAAATCAGTGCGGAAAAATCCGCACACCTTTCCGCAACGTGTGCACGTGGCCAAAACATTTCTATCTTACTATCAGTGATGTCAGTGTGTTTGGAGGAAACACACGTAAACGCATAGAGGAAACGCAGACTGCTCTTGATCAGAGACAACGTTGTTAACCATTGACTGTGCTTCTTTGTTTTTGGAAGAATGGGGCCATATTGCATCTTGGCACAGCACATCCCCAGCCTAAGGGGCAAAGCAAAACAGTGATACCTATCTCATGTCGGCATCGGCGTGAGAAATGCCCTGTAGGGTGCTAGTTTACGAGAAGCTTTGCCAATTTCTCAGTCCTGGAGTTCTCCCCTTCATTGTGACCTCTTTTAACTGCATCTTTTTTAGAGATGAGCAAATTTGTTCGGAAAACGTTCGCCAATCTTATAGTCAGCTCGAACCTTGCAAATTTGGATTCGTGTTCAGTTTTCTTAACATTTTCCTCAAAATCGACAAGATTCGGCCAAAGTTTGGTAAATTATCAAGAGTCAACACCCATGGAGAAAAAGAAGAATGCGGGCAGGAACGGACTTAAAAGAAACAACGCCTTTTCATCCCAACAGCCTATTGTCTGGATATCAGAGCACCAGGAAGTATTTGAAGAACTAGTGGATTACCTGGTAAAACCGCCCATATTGGGATATCCTGATTTCAATTTACCATTTGTTCTTCATTGTGACGCTTCTCAAGTTGGACTGGGAGCTGCCCTGTATCAGCATCAAGATGGGAAATTGAGAGTCATTGGTTACGGTTCCAGAACATTGACAAACGCCGAGAGAAATTACCCTCTACATTCAGGAAAATTGGAGTTCCTGGCATTGAAATGGGCCATCTGTGAACGATTTAGAGATTATCTCTATTACAGCAAAGAGTTTGAGGTTTACACGGAAAATAACCCCTTGAACTATGTTCTTACTATAGCCAAACTGAATGCAACGGGTCAGAGATGGGTAGCTGAACTAGCTGAATTTAATTTCAGTATTAAGTACAGGGCAGGGAAATGCAACGTGGATGCTGACGGATTGTCGAGAATGCCACTAGAGCCTGAGGAGTACATTCAGAGAGATATTGAGAGGTACGTGACCAGGGAGTGTGGGTGTCTGAAAGAGAAACGTCCCAACACATCAACCTGGGCACCTATGGGCAACATGCAGACTACGTATCCGTTTGAGATGGTCTCGATAGACTTTTTACATGTCGAGACATGCAAGGGAGGTTACGAATATATCTTGGTGGTGATGGACCATTTTACTCGATTTGCTCAAGCATATGCAACCACTACTAAATCTGGTCAAACAGTGGCAGAGAAGATCTTCAATGATTTTGCTTTGAAGTTTGGGTTTCCTACGAAGTTACACCACGACCAAATTAGGAAAGTACTGTAGAATTCAGAGATCCCATACAACACACTATCTCCCAGAGGGTAATGGACAAGTGGAACATTTTAACCGGACATTATTGTCAATGCTGAGCACTTTAACTACTGACGAGAAGAAAGATTGGAAGAGTTCTCTGTCAAAAATTGTACATGCATATATCTGTACCAAGAGCGAGGCAACGGGTTACTCACCTTTCTTCTAGTTGTATGGACGATCGCCAAGACTGCCAATTGACATCATGTTTGACACTCTGGTGTCAGAGACTTACAAAACGTATCCAGAGTACGTTTGGAAATGGAAAGAACGGATGGCAGAGGCATACAACATAGCCTCCAAGGTGGCTACCCAGGGCAGAGCAAGAGTAAGGAGTAATATGATTGAAAATGTTATGGAGCAGAATTAACACCGGGAAGTCAGGAGCTTGTCAAGAACGTATATGAAAAAAGGTGGTCCAGGAAAACTGCGTTCATACTGGGAAGACAAGGTGTATGTGGTCGTAAGGAGGAAAGCCGATGACAGTCCAGTGTATGAAATCCAATTGGAAACGGGGGACAAGAAAACCAGAATAGTCCATCGGAATGTACTACTACCCTGTGATTATCTCCCACCACAACAAGTCTCCCCAGAAGTAGACCGACATCAATCGAGATCAACTATGGGACTACCACAGACTGAAGCTCCAGAGGTGGATAGTGACCTTGAAAGTTCCGATGAAGAAGAGCGCATTGTTGTACCTCTCGGACTGGCAAGGAGAAGGATGTACTATTCTCAGGAGAGTGAACTAAGTCCAGAGGCTCCAAAGTTTGTACCAAGGAGTACAGATGAAGTCCAATTCAGTTCTGATCGAACACCGATCACTGCAGAGACCAATGAACACTCCGGAGGAGCGGTATTATCAGACTGTGTGGAACCTGATTATTCAGAAGAAGTACAGGAACTTATGCAGCACCCCAGGTTTCCGGTTGCTGCAGTGATGTTGCTTTTTATTCGGGAAGGTAATATCATGCTCAGAGGCAAAAGAGTTCTCTTCACCAGCTAAGGCACACACATGCAACACACTCTAAATCCAGGCCAGGAGGGGGAGCTCAATACTAGGATTTAGATGAGCTTCCCTAGGCTTTATGTTTCCTGACCTGGAGGAGGAGTTTAGTCTGGGAGAGACACAGAAGTAGAAGGAAGTCTGGAAATGAGTGCAGACAGAGAGGCCTGGAAGCCACAAGGGAGCTGCAGCCTCTGGAAGGACAGATAGCCTGAAGGGTTGTTGGATGTGGAGTAGCCAAAAGGGAAGGAGCACAGGAGAGGAACAGAGCTCAGAGAGGAACTGTGTCAGGGCACCCTCAGAGCTGAAGCGCAATAGCCGGGAACTGGGAGCCCGAGGCTCTTGTGGGATTCTAGGACACAGAGCAGAACCGGAGGGCACGACACTACACGTTACCTGCCCGCACCACACCTGAGACTCAGCAGCATCTGAGGAGCCCGGAGCATGTTAGAGTCCCTGTAATAAGGCTCAAACTGCCCGTCGTGCAGCTACCTGTCCCAGGACAGGGGGAAACTGGAGGACCCTGTAGGGAGCTTCAGGCAGCAGGGACCTCACCTTGAAAGGTGCTAGTTGGAAAGGCTCACGGACCTCTACTGGTACAGGAGAACTCTCACTTGCCTCCCAGCCGGCCGGACCTCCATCCTCCATGCCTGGTTCCCTGGACTGTGGCCAGCAACCTGCAGTTTACCAGGTAAAGACTTACAACTTGTCTCCTCTCATTTATTCACCTTACCATCTACACCACACACCATAGGACCCCTGGGACCCCACTTCACCTGTGGTAAGTGTAACATCTGGGCTGCCGCAACATCCCCCAGGGGACCCCTCTAATGCAGTGTCGGTCCCACTACTGACCGAACTCCACAGGTGGCATCACCACAAACTTTCAGCATTTAACCCCCTTTAATGTTGATGCCCAGGGCCACGGACCGGGCCGCAGCCACTGTGACATCCCCCTTTGCGACCGGACCCGGTACCGAGTATCCCACTGCCCTGTGGGTGCGTCACTTACAGAGGCATTTCCAAGAGCATGTGAGGAAGTATGAGAAATGAGTGCGGCAGAAGAGACTCCTGCAACTGAAGAACCCAGGGTATCTGAGGAACCACCCATCAGGAAGATGTCCACTCGAGAAGTGAGGAGGCCCGTGATGCTGATGTATGAGACACTTGGTGAACCTAGTCAAGTGCCAAGGGCTATCGATTGGAAACAGGTATCCTTGCTTATGGACCAGGTAAGCCCACTTGAGTGGTATTCACCACCGAGAGGCAGTATGGAAGATGTTGCTAGGTGGAAAGACTTGTTTTCACGCTTTGATTTTCCTTAAAACACTTTGTAGAAACAAAGAACTGTTATGTCTAGTGAGAGCTGGTTGTAGAGGTATGAAAAGCTCCAGCTGAAGAGATGCTGTTTGTTTTAATTGTTTATTTCTTACAGAAGTCCTACAAGCAAAAGCTTGTAATAATAGGTTGTTATTAATGTTTATGAATGTTATGCCAATATGTATATGAAGTGACATGACTCACACCATTGTATTAGAATTGGTCAGATCGATCAATTGAGGCAAATATCGATGACGACATTCAAAAAGGAGGGAAGAGTGTGACATGCAGAAATAGTGGTAACTGCTGTTGCTTCAAAAGCATCCAGCAACTAGAGGGGTTTACACAGTCACAGGAGACAGGGATCGGTTAACAGAGCCCCATGGGAATTGTGGGAAACTTTTTTACCATTCTGGCAGCAGCCAAAGAAATGAGTGCTGTATTTCTGTGATCTCTCTCACAGAAATTCAGGCAAGTGAACCATGGGGATACTGGATTCATATACAGAGTGGAGTTGGGCTACCCATATACTGCTAGTTGAGGAAGTCTATCAGGAGCAGAACAATAAGAACTGGAAGAACTTGTGTACAGGGATAATATCCCTCAGCAAACCCCCCTCCCTCTTCCATTACACTGTGCAGGAAGGATTGCTGTATACTCCTGTGCTTTTTTAATGTCTTGATCTGTGCTGAACTGTGCTATCTAAAGAGACTTTTCATCAATGTGCCTCTAAGAAGCAGCTGTCCTGTTTATGAAGCCTGCACTTAAGAGAATTGAATTGTACTGAATGTGCTGTGACATTAACCCCTTCCCGACCTGTGACACAGCGTATGAATCATAAAAGTCGGTGCCAATCTGACCTGTGATGCATATGCTGTGTCACAGAATGATCGCGTTCCTGCAGGTCGGGTGAAAGGGTTAACTGTAATTTCACCTGACTTACAGGGACAGGGGGAGTGGTACTTCAGCCCAGGGGGGTGGCTTCACCCCCCCATGGCTACGATCGCTCTGATTGGCTGTTGAAAGTGACTTTTTCTTTCAATCAGAGCAATCGTAATATTTCACCAATGAAACCAATGAATATTGGTGAAATATTACAATCCAGCCATGGCCGATGCTGCAATATCATCGGCCATGGCTGGAGACCACGATCTGCCATTGCCACCC
Source organism: Ranitomeya imitator (assembly GCF_032444005.1). Lineage (NCBI taxonomy): Eukaryota > Metazoa > Chordata > Amphibia > Anura > Dendrobatidae > Ranitomeya > Ranitomeya imitator. The sequence goes on from NC_091283.1 coordinate 37,722,691, forward strand.
TTCTCCTCCCCTCCGTCCTGTCCTCTACTGTCCTCTTCCGCTCCCCACCGTCCTCCTTTCTGCTCCCCCCGTGCTCTGATCCCACCCCCACATACTCACCGACCTCTGGTGCCCCTCCTGGTGTCCGTCCGTTTTCTGCATGGGTGCCGCCATCTTCCAAAATGGCCGGCGCATGCGCAGTGCGCCCGCCGAATCTGCTGGCCGGCAGATTCATTCCAGGTACATTTTGATCACTGTGATAGAACCTATCACAGTGATCAAAATAAAAAAAATAGTAAATAAACCTCCCTCTTTATCACCCCCATAGGTAGGGACAATAATAAGGGTTGCAATTAGGGTTAGGGTTACAATTAGGGTTAGGGTTGCAATTAGAGTTACGGTTAGGGTTGCAATTAGGGTTAGTGTTGCAATTAGGGTTAGGGTTAGAATTAGGGTTAGGGTTGCAATTAGGGTTAGAATTAGGGTTAGAATTAGGCTATGTGCACACGGTGCGGATTTGGCTGCGGATACGCAGCGGATTGGCCGCTGTGGATTCGTAGCAGTTTTCCATCACGTTTACAGTACCATGTAAACCTATGGAAAACCAAATCCAAAGTGCCCATGGTGCGGAAAATACCGCGTGGAAACGCTGCATTGTATTTTCCGCAGCATGTCAATTCTTTGTGTGGTTTCCGCAGCGTTTTACAAGTGTTCCTCAATAGGAATTCGCAGGTGAAATACGCACAAAACACATTGGAAATCTGCTGTAAATCCGCAGGTAAAAGGCAGTGCCTTTTACCTGTGGATTTTTCAAAAACGGTGCAGAAAAATCCTCACACGAATCCGCAACGTGGGCACATAGCCTTAGGGTTGGGTTGGAATTAGAGTTAGGGTGGAATTTGGGTTAGCGTTGGAAATAGGGTTAAGATTAGGGTTAGGGGTGTGTTGGGGTTAGGGTTATGGTTAGGGGGGGTTTGTTGGGGTTAGGGTTGTGATTAGGGTTATGGCTATAGTTGGGATTAGGATTAGGGGTGTGGGGGGGTTAGTGTTGGAGTTAGAATTGAGGGGCTTCCACTCTTTAGGCACATCAGGGGTCTCCAAACGCGACATGGCACCACCATTGATTCCAGCCAATCTTGCGTTCAAAAAGTCAAATGGTGCTCCCTCACTTCCGAGCCCCGACGTGCCCCCAAACAGTGGTATACCCTAACATATGGGGCATAAGCGTACTCAGGAAAAATTGCACAACAACTTTGGGCGTCTAATTTATCCTGTTACCCTTGAGAAAATCAAAAAATGGGGGCTAAAAAATTATTTTTGTGGGAAAAAATGATTTTTTATTTTCAGGGCTCTGCGTTATAAAATTCTGTGAAGTACTTGGGGGTTCAAAGTGCTCACCACATATCTAGATAAGTTCCTTGGGGGTCTAGTTTCCAAACTCTGGTTACTTGTGGGGGGTTTCTACTGTTTGGGCACATCAGGTTCTCTGCAATGTGAAGCCCGCAGACCAATCGATCTAAATCTGCATTTCAAAACATCACTACTTCCCTTCCAAGCCCCGACATGTGCCCAAACAGTGGTTTACCCCCACACATGGGGTATCAGCATACTTAGGACAAACTGGAAAACAACTATTGGGGTCCAATTTCTCCTGTTACCCTTGTGAAAATAAAAAATTGTGGGCTAAAAAATAATTTTTGAGGAAAGAAAAATGATATTTTATTTTCACGGCTCTGCGTTATAAACTTCTGTCAAGCACTTGGGGATTTAAAGTGGTCACCGCACATCTAGATTAGTTCCTTGGGAGGTCTAGTTTCCAAAATGGGGTCACTTGTGGGGGAGCACCAATCTTTAGACACACAGGGGCTCTGCAAACGTGACATGGTGTCTGCTAACGATTGGAGCTAATTTTTCATTCAAAAAGTCAAATGGCGCCCCTTCCCTTCTGAGCCCTACCGTGTGCTCAAACAGTGGTTTATCCCCATATATGAGATATTGGTGTACTCAGGAGAAATTGCCCAACAAATTTTAGGATCCATTTTATCCTGTTGCCCATGTGAAAATGAAAAAAATTGAGGCTAAAAGAATTTTTTGGTGAAAAAAAAGTACTTTTTCATTTTTACGGATCAATTTGTGAAGCACCTGGGGGTTCAAAGTGCTCACTATGCATCAAGGTAAGTTGCTTGGGGGGTCTAGTTTCCAAAATGGGGTCACTTGTGGGGGAGCTCCAATCTTTAGGCACACAGGGGCTCTCTAAACGCAACATAGTGTCCGCTAAAGATTGGAGCCAATTTTTCATTCAAAAAGTCAAATGGCGCTCTTTCCTTTCCGAGCCCTGCCGTGCGCCCAAACAGTGGTTCCCCCCACATATGGGTTATCGGTGTACTCAGGACAAATTCTAAAATAACATTCAGGGTCCAGTTTCTCCTTTTACCCTTGGGAAAATAAAAAAATTGTTGCTAAAAGATCATTTTTGTGACTAAAAAGTTAAATGTTCATTTTTTCCTTCCACATTGCTTCTGCGAAGCACCTGAACGGTTAATAAACTTCTTGAATGTGGTTTTAAGCACCTTGAGGGGTGCAGTTTTTAGAATGGTGTAACTTTTGGGTATTTTCAGCCATATAGACCCCTCAAACTGACTTCAAATGTGAGGTGGTCCCTAAAAAAATGGTTTTGTAAATTTTGTTGTAAAAATGAGAAATTGCTGGTCAAATTTTAACCCTTATAACTTCCTAGCAAAAACAAAATTTTTTTTCCAAAATTGTGCTGATGTAAAGTAGACATGTGGGTAATGTTATTCATTAACTATTTTGTGTCACATAACTCTCTGGTTTAATAGAATAAAAATTAAAATTTAGAAAATTGCAAAATTTTCTAAATTTTCACCAAATTTCGATTTTTTTCACAAATAAATGCAAAAATTATCGACCTAAATTTACCACTAGCATGAAGCCCAATATGTCACAAAAAAGCAGTCTCAGAACCGCTAGGATCTGTGAAAGCGTTCCTGAGTTATTACCTCATAAAAGGACACTGGTCAGAATTGCAAAAAACGGCCAGGTCATTAAGGTCAAAATAGGCTGGGTCATGAAGGGGTAAACTACACTGTTCATCTGTTCATGAGGACTCTATCAATTGTATCTGTGTGAGCACGTGGATCCATCTTGTGCCTGAGGAAGCTGCAATACATGGTCGCCCTGAGTTACGGTTCCCCCAGAGTTCCAAAGAATTCATGAGACCTGTTCCGCCCCTATCTGAACCTAGCGGCGTGCATGTAATAATAATGTAATGGGGCTCTGACACCCCTTCCACTACAGGCAACCCACCAGATAGAGACACAACTTGGAGTCTCCCCATTTAAAAAATTGTTAGTAACATCAGCAGCAATAGCAACAGCAGGCACAGAAGACACCACAAAGATGGCACAGACTACAATAACGCGAGATCAATGCAGAACACTAAAAACCACACCATCGCCTAGTCTGCCCAGTTTGTGACTGGAGTGCAAAAGTCATGACTTGTAAATTTTGGTGAAGCTTAGGCAGTCTACACTTTCAGGGGCCTGCCAGATGCGCTTATCTATCAGGACACCGTCAGCAGTGCTGAAGACACATTCTGAGAGAGCGCTGGCTGCCGGGCATGACAAAACCTCCAAGGTGTGACAGCAACACTCACACCATTCTTACAGTTTTGAAGACCAAAATGCAAAAGGGTTCGAACATCCCCTGATGGCATTAATATTGAGCTCCAGATACTCCTGCACCATCCTCTCCAGTCATTCACTATATGTCAGACTTGTACTCTTTTCTGGTGGTGCACGGGCTGGTCTAAAAAATGTGTGAAAAAACTCACAGAAATTGCTTCGGCCACTCACACTGCTGCTGCTAATGTTTTTGCATTGATGACTCTATGTTCCCGGGGTTGGAAGTCTAAAACTGCAATGCACACTCTGTGCCTTACTGCTGTCTTGGGGAAAACCACTCTTAAGATTGTCTACAAGCGTATTTCAGTACTCCAGCATGTGCATATTCCTTTCCAGGGAGGAAGCATCTGGCAACATTTACTCTTGTACCGTGGATTTAACAGATTGGCAACTCAGTAGTCAGCACTATTTTTAATCCTAACAATACGGCATTATGTTGCAGATATTGTAGCAAGATGATGCTCATGTGTCAGGCGTTTCCATGATGTCCAAGTTTATGGTGTGTTGGTGGTGGGGTATCACTCAAGCTTGCTTCCTTCATCACCTCTCGTCAACCACGGACAACAGATAGGGGATCAATATCCTCTTCATCTCTTGACAGTGGCGCGCCCATCACCCATTTGTTCCTCAGCTCCTGCACCTTCACTAAAGGCTCATACCCATCACTGTGAAAAAAAATTCCAATTTTGGTCCAGAAAAGTAGGATTAGTGTTAGGCAAGTGTCATGTGATTTTTATGTGAGTACAATCCAATTTTCTCACTTTGCATTTGATTGACGTCTGAATGCCATGCGATTGCTATCCGATCGCAATGCGATTTTACATAGAGATATTCTCTGTAAAATTCTCTGTAAGCCACATTTTAGTGCAGTGAGATTACCAGACTAATGCATGTTGAATGCATATATGCTGGTTCATGCATGTTGTAGTCAAATTATTGCAATTATTGCTTCTACTGAGTCTTTTATTTACAAAATTGGCAGATAATGTGAGTTGGGTCATCCTTTTTGGTTATAAAAGAGGCCTAGGCTTGGCAACTCTTGCCGCCCATGCAAACTTCAGACCCACAACCACTGCTTGCCACAGCAAGAATTATGACTGAGGATGCAGTGCTTGTCGTTGTTGCATCAGTCTGTGTCTGTGCGGAAAGCCGCAATGTAACCTCCTCGTCTTCCTCCTCCTCCACCTCCCATGCTGAGATACTCAGCTGCATGCCTCTTTGTTCACACCAAGTGGGATCTACAACCTCATCGTCATGCTCTCTGTTCTCCCACTCCTCACCCTGAAAGTCACCCTCCTCCTCTTTCTGCCCTGACAGCATAGTATAGTCGGCGTGCGCCTCAGGTGCCTGAGATTCATCAGCTTCACCTCCATCCCCAGGGTTAACATATGGTGATGAGGGTCTAGATTCTGCCCTACTTTGTCTGGCCTCGGATCCAACTGAAAAAAAAATTGTGGTCATCGATGCAGATGCTTTCCTCCTCTTGATTCTGTGAATCTTTGGAGCAGACCTTTGATGCCCATAGAATAGATTGTGAGAACAGCTCTGCAGACTCATCTATCTGTGGTTCCCCACAGTCAGTTGGGTGGTGGAGAGTTGTGACATGGGGGAAACAGTGGTATTTTGGGAGCTCTCTATGAGGAATGTACTGTGTTTGATATAAAGGATAAAGAAGAGGAGGAAAGGCCACTTGATGCAGCGCTTGCCATCCACTGGGGCACATGCTCTTTCTGTCCCTTATCTACAAGGCATAAATTAGGGCGTTTAGCAAGGTTGCTGCCTTGGGGTAACCCTGGACTCTGGTCTCTCTTTCAAAACACATATCCATGCCCTTCATATTACCTGCAACTCAAAAATATTTCCCAGATCTGTACATTTTTTAATCATGAATCTGAAAAAATCCTAGTCCAGGCACTCATCATCTGCAGCCTTGACTACTGCAACCTCCTTCTTTGTGGGCCTCCTTCTAACAGTCTCACACCACTATCCTAAACTCTGCTGCCTGATTTATTCACCTAACCCTCCCGCTGTTCCCTGGCCTCTCCTCTCTGTCAATCTCTTCACAGGCTCCCCATTACCCAGAGACTCTAGTTCAATACCTTAACCATGGCATACAAAGCCATCCACAACCTGTCTCCTCCGTACATCAGTGACCTATTCTCCTGGTACTTACCTGCATGCAACCTCTCATCCTCACAAGATCTCCTTCTCTACTCCCCTCTTATCTCCTCTCCCCACAATTGCATAATAGTTTTCTCCCGTACATCCCCCTTCTCTGGAACTCTGTACCACAGCATATCAGAACGACCTTTTCTGACAAGCCTACAACCCACGGTAACCATCATTCCACCATACCAGAGCACAAGCAGCTCTACTCTCACCTTTTGTATCCTCACCCATCCCCTGTAGACATGGAGCCCTCGCGAGCAGGGTCCTCTCTCCTCCTGTACCAGTTTGATGACTTGTATTGTTTAACATTATTGTACTTGTTTTTATTACGTATACCTGTTTTCACATGTAAAGCACCATGGAATAATAATAATAATGCTGTGCACTTGCCAAAGAAATGGAGTCAAGTAGCACGTCCAATAACAAAAGTTGTCAAAATGCTGCACAATTCTGCTATTTTTACTTTGGGGAAATTGATGCCACTTTTGTGCTGTGTGGCAATAATTTTTGGAAATGTTTGGACTCCAAGTTGGGTCTCCTTCATGTGTGTTGCCTGAATTCAGCAGGGCTCTCAGAGCACCAGGCCTGCACCTGTCACTCATCCAGCTGTTACTATTCAATGATCAAGCTAAAAATGCTGGCCTAGCCCTGCCCAAGGCACTGTTCCATGCATCCATGCTGCGCAATTAAACTATTTGTACTCTGAGTCAATTGATGCCACTTGTCTGCCCCTAATTTGAGCTGTTCTGGCAGCTTTTTGCCCTCACTGAAGAGGTTGTCTAATCATTTGGTTTTGCCTCCGATTGAATTCAGTTGGGTTTGGATATATTTGCCGAACTGAACCTTGAAAGGAATGCTCATCTCTGATCTTAGTTTCTAGACAAGTCTCAAAACTGTAGGCGAACAAACATACTGTCTAAAACACAGAAAAAAGTTGGCGCCCACCTTGTACACCAGAAAGCTGGATTTCTGATGTCTATCACAGGCCCCACAATGAAGAGACTGGGCCTTCTAGAGAAGATCAGAAAGGGCTCATTGATTTTTTCACCCGACAGAAGGACCTACGGTTTGCACCTTGAAATCTCCATGATTTTTTTGGCATGGGTTCTCAACAACCAATGGCAAAGTGGACTCATCGAACCAGATCTGTATCCCTTAATGCTACTTCTGGCCTTTGTGTCTAATTTAGTCTGCCGGGAACATTTTCAACACTAATTATGAGCAGCTACCAATATGACAGAAAGTCCTAGGGTTTAGACCTTATATATTTCCATAATTTTTTTGGTATGTGTTCTCATCAACCAAGAGTAAAGGGAATTTACCCAAACAGAGCTTGGGTCTGTAAGAACCTGTAAGGTTCTTCTGTCATTGTGTTTAATTTAGTGCGCAGTGGACATTTTTGACACTACTTATGAGCAGCTACTAGTAGGGCCTATGTTGCCGCCAATGATTATTTAGATGAATATTCCATCCAGACTGGTCCTTATAGACTTTATTGACTACCTGTATTCCATTACCTCTAGAGTCAGGGTGCCCCCATATATCGTAGACTTGACATGTTAGATCTTTTGTGATCTAACCGTTTGGGCCAACACCAATCACTAGTACTAGCGTTTCGATCTCGCTTTTCCTTCTCATCAGAAAGGTACTGCCGCTCAGCTTTTTTTCAATGTCCATGCATGGAAAAGAAGGCTTGTTCGCTGCACCATACATCTAAAGTACTTCTCACTCCAGACCTTAAGAGACGATTGTCTACATGGTCTACATTGAGTGTATTAGGCACAGCCACCCATGATTGTGAGTCATGAGTGGAAAAATCTGTAGAACCCAAAACATTGATGATGACATCACTGTTAAAACCTGGTTCCCGCTTAACATATGTTCTTGCATCCGTACTTATACGTTTTACATCACAGACACACCCTTGCTGAAAATTTGTCCTTCACTTTTTTTATGGTATTTATTTATTTGTAAGTTTTTATGACAAATTTGAAAGAAAGGAGTGATAGGAAAAACAATATCTCCTCCCCTGAGGGTTTTTTTTATGTTTTCATGGGATTATTTTGTGTAGTTTATCCTCCACTACTACAAAGCTATGCTCTTGGGTGTTCACCGCTCTCTGACGACTTGATCTGGTGTCAAACTTGTTATAATAGTCATCATTATAGAAGAACTGGTAGCACAAGTTGTGCCTTTTTTAATCCTTTTCTTATTTTTACCTCCCTCACATGTGACCCTAGGCCATGCAGAACATAAATCAGAAACTGTCCCTAAAGCCAGGGCAGGACACCAGACTTCACTACATAACTGTTACCTTTTTTTAAGTCAAAGAATATCTTTCAGTCCCCATAAAGAACTTAAAACAATTTCCATTATCAATATGACATCATTATCTCCCATCTTAATTATAGTCATATAGATAAATGCCTTTTTTAAATGGGCCGTTGTTTTGTCATTACTTTAGGACATTTTAAAGTGTAGCTACTCCGTTTGTAATAATCCTTTCCTATCCTGAAGCCTGGACTGCCTTTCCTAAAACATGTCAATCATGTCCACGTCTCTTGTACTATTTCTGATGATGCTTCTTTATACTGACTGTATTACGCTTTCCTCGGCCATCGGTCCTCCGATGTTGGCCAAACCCATCAATATGCGTCTCCGTGGCAGGCAGGTCTTGTTTTACTGGTCTAGCACCCCATAATGACTGTGAGACTGAAAATTCTGAAATGATTGTATCAACAACAAAAACACCAGTGGCACAAGCTCTCTCCAAAAATAAAACGTTTGTTTATCCATAGATTACCTCCATACCGTTCCTCTACAAAACGCACTCTGCGAAGACCGACATTACCAAAAACCCAACTACACAAGGCCCAAATAATGACCTCTGCTGTACTCACCACATAGTGATGCAATGATATTACTATAATGTTAAAAAATCAGTGTAGAAAAATCAATATTACTCCTATCCAGGGATCATATAATGGTAGATACTAGTTCTACTCCTCATTTCACCCTTTCCCACCATCCTCCGCACATACATGGCCGATGCAAACAACCGGATACAGTCAACAGCAGCAATTAAAGCAGTGTTCATTCCAGTGTCTATCGCTCTTGGTGGGTCACCCGAGTCTGCTAAAATACATATGTTTAGGAGGACACTCACCTTCTGTCTTCCCTCTGGATGGCACTGGCCACTCAGGTGGTCGGCGCTGGCTCTAAAAGTGATGACTGCGCCATCCAAATGTCATAGTTTGGTTGTGATTAGCTACAGACCTTCAATGGATGTTTTCCTGATGGCACACTGTTTTGGTCACCTGACTATCACTATTATCACTATTGGGGTTTCACCTCCCTCAATTCATATACTATTTATATAAATATAACTAATATCTTTTTCTGTTGGCACTACTTGCCCTAAGATGTTTTGGGGCTGCATTTTAATTCACTAATAATCAATAACTTATTAGCCTTAACACATTCTAAATAATAGCAGTCACTTATTGCTCCTTTTATTCACCCTTTCTCACATACATTAGGTTTATACCATAACCCTCACTTATATCTTCGCTGTTAGGTATACACAGCACTGTGCACACAGCAGTGTCATCTCCTCCTCACACTACTACACCATGACATGTATATGGATCGCCCCCATAGAGCCGTGGGGTTCTCGGTACCGGGTCCTTCGGTTCATGGGGGGATGTCACGGTGGCTGACCCGGTCCGTGGCCCTGGGACGTCTGTGTAAAAGGGAAAGGTTTTTAAAGGGGAAATGTTCGTGACGCCACCTGTGGTATTCGGTCAGGGTGACCGAGGCTGCTTTAAGTGGTCCGCTGGGGTGATGTTATGGCAGCTAGATGGAATACCTTCTCACAGGTGAAGTATGTCCCAGGGCTTCCCAGTGTGTAGATGGTGGATGGTGTGAGGCGCACTGAAGAACAAGGACACAAGGTTGCAGTCTCTTTACCTTTACTGAAGACTCCAGCATCCACAGTCCAGGGCACCAGATCACAGGGCAGGCAGAGTCCGGCCGGTTTGGAGGCAAGTCCAGAGTCCTCTTGTCTAGGTGGAAATCAGTAGCCTTCCTCTAGCTCTGCAGTGTTGCAGTCCCTTACTGCTAAGCTTCTCATAAGGTCCTCACAACTGTTGTTGAAGTTATGTCTCTCTGTCCCCCGGATAGGATTGGGCAAACCCGTATGACTGGTGGCTTGAGGCGGCTTATAGGGACTCTACCATGCCCCAGCCTCTAAGGGGTGCCACCGAGCCTCCTTGGCGTAGGGCGGACAGGTAACGTGAAATTAGCTGTCCTGCTGGTCTCTGAAGCAAGGCATAAAGATCATTTCTCCCTCGGTGTTCCGGCTACTGGGTTTCTGCACCTCATAAGGAGGCAGCCTGTGTAGGGCTGGTCCCCTTCTGATATCCACTCCTTTGCTACGACTTCCCTTGCATGCTCACTGCAATACAGTTCTGCCTTCAATGTCTCTTTCTAGGAGCTGCAGCTCTGAGGGCATGCACAGCTCTGTGTCCTTCTCCTTCAATCTCTGACAGGATCCCACCCCTGCCAGGGACCAACTAACTAAGCGGAGCTCAGCCAGCAACTGACTAACTTTCCCTACAGGTCACCAGTTTTGCCAAAGTGTGGGGAGTGACCTAATAAATAGGAGCAGAGCTCCCCTTGGTGGCCTGGAGTGTGAAATGTGTTGCATGTTTGTGATACCTGGATGCAGTTGGCCTTCTTTGCCTCCAAACGTAGCATCACTCTCCCCTAGAGGAGAATGATATTACTGCAATGGCCAGGACCCTGGGGCGCTGCATATATGCAGCACAGTACACACAGCAGTGTCATCTTCTCCTCACACTACTACACCATGACATGTATACACAGTAAAGTGCACATAGCAGTGTCATCTCCTCCTCACACTACTACACCATCACATGTATACACAGTAAAGTGCACACAGCAGTGTCAACTGCTCCTCACACTACTACACCATGACATTTATACACAGCACAGTGCACTCAGCAGTGTCATCTCCTCCTCCCACTACTACACCATGACATGTATACACAGCACAGTGCACACAGCAGTGTCATCTGCTCCTTACACTACACCATGACACGTATACACAGCACAGTGCACAGCAGTGTCACCTCCTTACACTACTACGCCATGACTCATATACACAGCACAGTGCACACAGCAGTGTCATCTCCTCCTCCCACTACTACACCATGACATGTATACACAGCACAGTGCACACAGCAGTGTCATCTCCTCCTCACACTACTACACCATGACATTTATACACAGCACAGTGCACACAGCAGTGTCATCTCCTCCTCCCACTACTACACCATGACATGTATACACAGCACAGTGCACACAGCAGTGTCATCTGCTCCTTACACTACACCATGACACGTATACACAGCACAGTGCACAGCAGTGTCACCTCCTTACACTACTACGCCATGACTCATATACACAGCACAGTGCACACAGCAGTGTCATCTCCTCCTCCCACTACTACACCATGACATGTATACACAGCACAGTGCACACAGCAGTGTCATCTCCTCCTCACACTACTGCACCATGACATTTATACACAGCACAGTGCACACAGCAGTGTCATCTCCTCCTCACACTACTGCACCATGATATGTATACACAGCACAGTGCACACAGCAGTGTCATCTCCTCCTCACACTACTACACCATGATATGTTTACACAGCACAGTGCACACAGCAGTGTCATCTCCTCCTCAAACTACTACACCATGACATGTATACACAGCACAGTGCACACAGCAGTGTCATCTCCTCCTCACACTACTACACTATGATATGTATACACAGCACAGTGCACACAGCAGTGTCATCTCCTCCTCACACTACTACACCATGATATGTATACACAGCACAGTGTACACAACAGTGTCATCTCCTCACACTACTACACCATGATTTGTATACACAGCACAGTGCACACAGCAGTGTCATCTCCTCATCACATTACTACTTGCACTTTCTGATTAAAATTACCAATGAAACTAGGGCACAGACAGGGTGAAAATACTTTATTAAGCTTTACTGTTTCTCCACATTGCAAATTTCCTAAAGCCTAAAGGTACCTTCACACATAACGATTTCGTTAACGATATCGTTGCTTTTTGTGACGTAGCAACGATTTCGTTAACGAAATCGTTATGCATGACAGCGACCAACGATCAGGCCCCTACTGGGAGATCGTTGGTCGCTGGGATTGATCAGGACCTTTTTTTTGGTCGCTGATCACCCGCTGTCATCGCTGAATCGGCGTGTGTGATGCCGATCCAGCGATGTGTTCACTGGTAACCAGGGTAAACATCGGGTTACTAAGCGCAGGGCCGCGCTTAGTAACCCGATATTTACCCTGGTTACCATTGTAAAAGTTAAAAAAAAAACAAACAGTACATACTCATATTCCTGTCACGTCCCCCGGCGTCAGCTTCCCGCACTGACTATGTCAGCGCCGGCCGGCCGTAAAGCAGAGCACAGCGGTGACGTCACCGCTCTGCTTTACGGCCGGCGCTTATACAGTGCAGGGAAGCTGACGCTGGGGGACGTGACAGGAATGTGAGTATGTAGTGTTTTTTTCTTTTTACTTTTACAATTGTAACCAGGGTAAATATCGGGTTACTAAGCGCTGCCCTGGTTGTTCTCCTGATTGTTGGTCGCTGGAGAGAGCTGTCTGTGTGACAGCTCCCCAGCGACCACACAACGACTTACCAACGATCACGGCCAGGTCGTATCGCTGGTTGTGATCGTAGGTAAATCGTTTAGTGTAACGGTACCTTTAGACTTCTCCATATCCCAGTAATAATAATCATTTGGTAAACATTAGATCTAGTTATCTTTGAATTCTGTATCTAATGGTGCCAGGATCCTGAGATTTGGGGAGTTGTTTTATTGTGACCTCAAATACAAGACAGGAGGGGATGGAGGGGGATGAAGCTGCAGGTTACCATTGTTTTTATGTAGCAGCATGAGCGGAAAGGAGCAGCATTGAGATACATTTGACTGACATGTCAGATCTACCGTAGAGCTAGTCTTTGGTAATGGCTGCAACTTTGGTTATTTGAAGAAAGCCTCTCTCCTTTAGGGCTTGTTTCCATTTGCGAGAAACACGTCCGTTTCTCGCATGTGGAAACGAAACTCTGGTGCCGGCACTTGGGAGCGGAGCGTGCGGCTCCATGTGTTGCTATGCGGCCGCACGCTCCGCTCCGGAGTGCCGGTGCCAGAGCTTCGTTTCCACATGCGAGACACGGACGTGTTTCTCGCAAATGGAAAAGAGCCCTTAGGATGAGTAAATCTTGGCCTAGAAAATTTAATTTGCTGTGAATTTATTCAATGCAAACCAAAAACGTGCATTCTTATGGTCCAAGTTCCCTCCAGACGCAAAAGCATAATAACTATGGGTTAAAAAATTTTTGTCAAGGCAGCGCCTTTCAATTGACTCTACGAGCTGTTACTTTCCGAGGTGAGGTTCTTGTATGCAGATGCTCCATAGTCTCTTGTGTGTCACTCTGCCGTTGTTTAAAAAGAAGAAGACAAAAAAGGAACCGCTTCATGTAAATGCACACCACAAAAATGAATATAGGTAAAAAGGTAAACTTTTATTGACACACAAATAAAAACAATTAAAATGGCATCATACCATCATCCCCACACATGCCCGCCAAAACAATACAACATGGACAAATAAAGGCGCAAAAAAATACTGAATAACCATAAATGACACAGCACACTAATCAATGTCCTGTAAGGCACGACATAAGCATATCAGACCTGAGATAACATAAAGAGTACACCAAGCACCCCCACAAAATGAATGCAGATATAGCCAGCTGTGGGACAAAAGATAGGCCCATACACACTAGTATAGCGTATAAGGACAAAGGGGTGCCTATGCAACTGGACCCAGACCCAATGATGACAGCAAAAAAATGCCCATCCGTGACAATGCCCATGTAAAATGATAGCTACCACATGGAAGGAAGGTGTATCCAGGTCCCAGGTCCGGCCAGACAGAACGCAAGAACGTGCTGAGAAAAAACCCACATGAGGGTATAGAGCGCCAAAGGCAGGGCGGGCGTGGGGAGGAAGCCCAATGCGTATCGCCGTCGCAAGGACGGCTTCGTCAGGGGAAGATGCGCTACAATGGCCAACACCAGTTTAAATACCTTACATGAGGAAACGCTGAGGGACGAGCTACGCCGGGAGCCGGAACCGGAAATGACGCCGAGAGGGCGGAAGTGTATGCAATGGCAGACGTCTCTGCCAATACTACACAATGCGCATGCGCCGGAACTCTCCAGCGCCGCGCATTGTGCAACCAGCTCAGGAATACCCCTGATAACAAAGTGGGTGGGCTAATACCTAGAGAGAACGCCTAACTGGACACATACTAATAGTGAGGAGTCTTGGAGTTGTAAGAAATCCTGGATTGATGAAATAAACATGACATATAACATAGAACACCCAGACAAAACGGAATACATGACGGAATTCACAGGGGGACAAGCATACATAATAATGTTAGGGTATAATGGTACCCAGATACGAAAAATGCAAGAAAACATCGGAGAATGATGTATCCATTATAATGTGACAAACAATCAGATGCCACATACCTGAAAAAACAAAATAATGATACAAACAAACAGGCCACATGATTATGAGAGTTTATTCAATATTTTAGAACGCACACCCTGTGGCTCCTACTAAATATAAAGATCATTTTATAAGAGCACTGCTGACGAAAGATAAAGCAGTATATAGGAGGAGCCTAGGGCACGTACCACCTAGGACAATACCGAAGGATAACGACATGGCCAACGGACCTGGATACAAAACAAGAGGACAAGTAGCACATTGCGGGAAACGTAATAAAACAGTGTGTATGGGCCAAAAGGTAAGATAACACCGCTAAAATGGAACTACCACTCTGTACCGCATCCAGATACAGATGAGGGCAACAAGCCCTCACACGGTAGCAAATTGAATGCCGGTACCCAGGTAAATGATAAATATGGATCCACTGAACACAGTGTAATGTCCAAAAAAGGGGGGAGAAGTCACGTCCCACTAGCTTGTAGAAGATAAATCTTCGTCCATATTGAAAGAAACAAATAAAAAAAATTTCCAGGCACGCCAAGATCCAAAAAGCGCACCAGAGGGTGCCGAGCCTTTATAGGTCTGCCAGATGGATATAACCTGGACGCCAATACCATGGCATATAATAGCGCTACGGTCCTCTAGGAAACATAAACCAAAAATAGAGAGAAATCTTGTTGAAATGTCCAAGCGGTCCACACATTGCTTGTTGCCAGAAACAGAGTCCTCATCCATAAACACAGGGACATATATTATTATTATTATTATTATTATTATTTATTATTATAGCGCCATTTATTCCATGGCGCTTTACATGTGAGGAGGGGTATACATAATAAAACAAGTACAATAATCTTGAAAAATACAAGTCACAACTGGTACAGGAGGAGAGAGGACCCTGCCCGCGAGGGCTCACAATCTACAAGGGATGGGTGAGGATACAGTAGGTGAGGGTAGAGCTGGCCGTGCAGCGGTTTGGTCAATCGGTGGTTACTGCAGGTTGTAGGCTTGTCGGAAGAGGTGGGTCTTCAGGTTCTTTTTGAAGGTTTCGATGGTAGGCGAGAGTCTGATATGTTGTGGTAGAGCATTCCAGAGTAGGGGGGATGCACGAGAGAAATCTTGTATGCGATTGTGGGAAGAGGAGATAATAGGGGAGTAGAGAAGGAGATCTTGTGAGGATCGGAGGTTGCGTGCAGGAAAGTACCGGGAGACGAGGTCACAGATGTATGGAGGAGACAGGTTGTGGATGGCTTTATATGTCATGGTTAGGCTTTTGTACTGGAGTCTCTGGGTGATGGGGAGCCAGTGCAGGGATTGACAGAGGGGAGAGGCCGGGGAATAGCGGGGGGACAGGTGGATTAGTCGGGCAGCAGAGTTTAGAATAGATTGGAGGGGTGCAAGAGTGTTAGAGGGGAGGCCACAGAGCAGGAGGTTACAGTAGTCAAGGCGGGAGATGATGAGGGCATGGACTAGGGTTTTTGCAGATTCTTGGTTTAGGAATGTGCGGATCCGTGAAATATTTTTGAGTTGGAGGCGGCAGGAAGTGGAAAGGGTTTGGATATGTGGTTTAAAGGAGAGATCAGTGTCAAGGATTACCCCAAGACAGCGGGCTTGTGGGACTGGGGAGAGTGGGCAGCCGTTTACTGTAATGGATAGGTTCGTTGGGGAGATCGCGTGAGATGGGGGAAAGATGATGAATTCTGTTTTGTCCATGTTAAGTTTTAGAAATCTAGTGGAGAAGAAGGATGAAATAGCAGACAGACATTGAGGGATTCTGGTTAGTAGGGAGGTGATATCTGGTCCAGAGATGTAGATCTGTGTGTCGTCAGCATAGAGATGATACTGAAAGCCGTGAGATTCTATGAGCTGTCCCAGGCCAAAGGTGTAGATGGAGAAGAGCAGGGGTCCTAGAACTGAACCTTGCGGGACTCCGACAGATAGGGGGCGAGGTGAGGAGGTGGTGTGTGAGTGGGAGACGCTGAATGTACGGTCAGTTAGGTATGATGAGATCCAGGATAGGGCCAATTCTGTATCAGGGGATCCAAAGAATATCCCAATCCCAGAGAGCTCCATACTTCAGGGGGTGCAGGCACCACCTCAAAGGTGTATGATGGATGCAGAGAACAATCCCGGTGGTCATCTGAAGAAGATTGAAACATCTGGATTGGGTAATCTGGAACAAAGAGGCACCATATTAGTTTAGCCCAAAAATCCGGTAAAAAGAAGATCTTCATTAATGCCAGAAGGAGCCGTAGAATGTAGTAAGAAAATCCACCGGGCCTCTGCTTGTAAAAGCCTACTCTCCAATGGTCCCCCTCTGTCAGACCCACGGATGCGCTCAAGACCCACTACCTTAGTACCAGAATATTTACCAGCATGATGTCTCAGAAAGTGGGCTGCCACCGTAGTGAGCGTTTTGTCCTTACGTGAGTCTGCCGCGGCCATTCTAATGGTGGAAAGATGTTTCTGTATGCGCCGGCGCAACTCCTGGGACGTCTGTCCCACGTAAACCAGTGGGCAGGGGCATATAATAGCATAGATGACATTTGTAGTCCTACAATTAATATAGCTCTTAAGCCGATGCTCCTTCTGATCAGTTGGGTTACAAAAGTTATCCCTCACCGGATGTATAAACTGGCAGACGTTGCAGTCACCACAGGGAAAAGAGCCCTTCAATGAGATGCCCCTATTCAATTTTACCGTGGGTCTAGCATAGTGACTCCTTGTAAGAATGTCACGGAGATTAGGCGCTCTTCTTGCAGTTATTAGTGGTCGCTCACTAACAATCTGAGATGTTGACAAATCCGTTGTGAGGATGCCCCAATGTCTCTGCAAAATATGCCTTACCTGAGACCAATGTGTATTAAACCCGGTGATGAAGCGAACAGATCTATCCGATGTCTTCTCTCTTGGCTGTAAAAGGGCAACTTGTGACTGCCCCTTGGCCCGTTGGTACGCCTGAGAAATGTATTTATTGGGATAAGTCCTCTTCTTAAATCTCTGAGTCAGATCATGTGCTTCCCTATAGAAATCCTCATCCCGCGTGCAGTTCCTCCTCGTTCTAAGAAATTGTCCCACCGGGATGCCTTTCTTCGTGTGGGATGGGTGGAAGCTCCGAAACTCCAATAAGTTGTTGGTGGCAGTAGGCTTGCGATACAGGCAAGTGGATGAGACGCCATCCTGACAAACCACGTTCATGTCCAAAAAGATCACTGAAGAGGAAGAACATGAGGAGGTAAGGAAGATGTTATACGGATTGTCGTTGAGAAAACCAATGAAAGTCTCAACCTCATCCTGGCTACCCGTCCAAATAAAAAACACATCATCGATGTATCTGCGCCAACATCGTACCTTAGATGAGAAAAAAAACAGACTTATAGACCACAGTGGACTCCCACCACCCTAGGAATAAATTAGCCAGGGCCGGGGCACAACGAGCCCCCATAGCGACACCAGAGACTTGAAGAAAAAAATTTCTATCAAAAAGAAAAAAATTGTGTCTCAGAGTAAAATCAAGGAGGTCCACTATGAAAGAATCATAAAAAACCAAAAAAGGACTCGCACCAGGCCTAAAATAAACCCTAGGTCCAATATGGATGATATAGGGAGAAGTAGTTAACCGTAGGTCTGGGCAAGAAAAATAGAGGTACAAAAGGGGTAAAGAACAATAATCTTTATTAGAATATCAAATATACACAGGATAATAATAGAAAATATAAATACAAAGACAGAAAAAGGGGCAACATGAGAAAAGCAGCTAAAAGAGTGCATGTACTAGATGGCACAATACAATGCTAAATACAGCATAACGTGCAAAATTGAGCATCCCACCCTGACTGCAGACCAAAGGACAAATAGGTCATAAATGAATAGTAAGTAATGTAGTCTCATAGGGGCACTAAAGGATACTGAATAGTGCAATTGCAAGAAATCCACAGCAAAGTGTCCGGGGAAGCAGAAAATATGAGACGGGGAGAAGGCAACGTGAGTGGATATATAAACAATATATTAGATAAATGAGCCGTTACCTTGCGACATGGTAGCAAAAAGAGCCCGGGTACTGCAGGCAGGGAGGGTAGCCTCAACGCGCGTTTCACCTAGATGGCTTCGTCAGGACGCCTCCTGACGAAGCCATCTAGGTGAAACGCGCGTTGAGGCTACCCTCCCTGCCTGCAGTACCCGGGCTCTTTTTGCTACCATGTCGCAAGGTAACGGCTCATTTATCTAATATATTGTTTATATATCCACTCACGTTGCCTTCTCCCCGTCTCATATTTTCTGCTTCCCCGGACACTTTGCTGTGGATTTCTTGCAATTGCACTATTCAGTATCCTTTAGTGCCCCTATGAGACTACATTACTTACTATTCATTTATGACCTATTTGTCCTTTGGTCTGCAGTCAGGGTGGGATGCTCAATTTTGCACGTTATGCTGTATTTAGCATTGTATTGTGCCATCTAGTACATGCACTCTTTTAGCTGCTTTTCTCATGTTGCCCCTTTTTCTGTCTTTGTATTTATATTTTCTATTATTATCCTGTGTATATTTGATATTCTAATAAAGATTATTGTTCTTTACCCCTTTTGTACCTCTATTTTTCTTGCCCAGACCTACGGTTAACTACTTCTCCCTATATCATCCATATTGGACCTAGGGTTTATTTTAGGCCTGGTGCGAGTCCTTTTTTGGTTTTTTCTGTTTTGGCTTAGAGGTACGCCCCTCGTTGGCCGCGAGGGCATTGCTATGTAGGTGCTTTTTCCACTATGAAAGAATCATGTAGCCTATCAGAGTTCTGTTGTTGGTCAAGGAAGAAAAGCACTGCTTGCAGGCCATGGTCATGATCAATGTTGGAGTACAAAGACTCAACATCGCACGTCACCATGATCTCACCTGGGGCCAGAGTGATATCTTGTAAAGATGCTATGAAGTCAGATGAGTCCCTGGTGTATGACGGAAGATTCAACACAAGTGGCTGCAAGAAAAAATCTACATAAGTACAGGCCTTCTCACATAAACTCCCTATACTGGAAACAATAGGACGTCCAGGTGGTCTATGAACGTCCTTATGGACCTTGGGTAGCATGTAGAACGTTGATGTGGTAGGATGCTTCACCCAAATGAAGTCTCGTTCCCCAATGTTGATGATACCTAACTCCAGGGCCCTATCAATCAATGTTCTCAGTTTGGTTGAATAGATACCCGTAGGGTCAGACGGAAGTTTCCGATAAAACCTAGGATTCTCAAGTTGCCTATAAGCTTCCTTAGTATATAGATCATGGGGCCAAAGGACGATGTTACCACCCTTGTCAGCTTCACGTATAATGAAGTCGCTATTGCTTTTAAGGCGAAATAAAGCACGCTTTTCCTGTGCAGTCAAATTGTCCACAAAGGGGATTTTTGTAGGTAGATTTTCAATATCCCTCTTAGCCATTTCAAAAAAAATTCTTACGGCTGGGACAATTGAAAAGGGTGGCGAGACACGGGATTTGTTTCTATGGGGAAATTTAGACCTACCCGTGTCAACTTGTCCTTCATGCAACAGGTCCATGAGATCCTGAAAGACTCTCTGTTCCGTTTGATCCAAAAGTGGGGTAATTTGAGACTTGTTATGGAGCACCTGTAAAACAATTTTTCTGCAGAAAAGAAAAAGATCTTTGATTAAAGTGAATTTATCGACTTGTTGTACCGGCGAAAAGGTCAAGCCTTTCGAGAGGACTGAAACTTCATGCGCAGAAAGAGCATATCCAGACAGATTGATCACTTGAAGGGCATTTCCTGGGTCATACTCACGGGTATTGTCCAGATTTAAAGGAGTCACTTCTGTTGGTGTCTCCGTGGATTGCGACGTGATGGCTTGTAATTGTAATTCCTGACGGTCCGTGTGGCGCCGCCTCCTATGCCCTCGCCTGGTCCTGGGTCGATTTCGCTTTCTGCCGATGACAAAAAATCGCTCGAAGTATGCCCATCCGTGGGCGGTGAACGTCTCTCTGAATTGAATCCCCTTTGTCTATGGTTATAGCCCCGGCGTTTATTGCCATGATGTGTCCAAGTAAAAGCCGTTTTCTCATCAAAGTCAGTCTTATCCCTTAGAAATTTAGAACGTTTTTTAGCCATAATTTCCTTATCGTACTTATCCAGAAGATCTTTGAGTCTAACTCTGAAAGGCTGGACCTGAGAGACCTCATCAAATTTACTCAATTTAGCCTCCAAATTTATAATCTCCGTTTTAACAGTAGTCAAAAGCTCTCTATCATGTGTAATCAATAGATTAATCAGAATGTTGGAACAGCGTGTCAGGCCTTGTTCCCACAGTATCCGAAACGTCGGAGAGGGTTCCCAGGCTGGAAAAATAGAGACCCTCAGTCCCCTTGGGATAATATTAAGTTTCAAGTATTCTTCCAAACACCGAATATTCCAAAGCAATCTTATGCCATGTTTCTGAGAAGCAATTAACTCAGTGGTGAGGCTAGAAAAATCCGCATCCCCTGATACCTGATTAGTCTCAAGAAAGGCACTAGATGAAGCAGCCCTCCACGCTGCCTCCCGCGCCTCCCAATCCATGAGCACCGGCAAAGCCCACACAATAGCCCTCAACACAAAAACTAATAAGAATATAATAAACTCAATAAACAAACCCTAGACTCTGGTGAGTCGTGTGCTGCTGGTCAGAACGGTTACCAAAAGGAAACCTGATAGGCATATAATATTAATAACTATATACCAGCGCACTACCAATATAGAAAAATATATATAAGGGGTGCAAAAGAAGCAGTATAGAACCATGGAAAAAAAGAAGAAGACAAAAAAGGAACCGCTTCATGTAAATGCACACCACAAAAATGAATATAGGTAAAAAGGTAAACTTTTATTGACACACAAATAAAAACAATTAAAATGGCATCATACCATCATCCCCACACATGCCCGCCAAAACAATACAACATGGACAAATAAAGGCGCAAAAAAATACTGAATAACCATAAATGACACAGCACACTAATCAATGTCCTGTAAGGCACGACATAAGCATATCAGACCTGAGATAACATAAAGAGTACACCAAGCACCCCCACAAAATGAATGCAGATATAGCCAGCTGTGGGACAAAAGATAGGCCCATACACACTAGTATAGCGTATAAGGACAAAGGGGTGCCTATGCAACTGGACCCAGACCCAATGATGACAGCAAAAAAATGCCCATCCGTGACAATGCCCATGTAAAATGATAGCTACCACATGGAAGGAAGGTGTATCCAGGTCCCAGGTCCGGCCAGACAGAACGCAAGAACGTGCTGAGAAAAAACCCACATGAGGGTATAGAGCGCCAAAGGCAGGGCGGGCGTGGGGAGGAAGCCCAACGCGTATCGCCGTCGCAAGGATGGCTTCGTCAGGGGAAGATGCGCTACAATGGCCAACACCAGTTTAAATACCTTACATGAGGAAACGCTGAGGGACGAGCTACGCCGGGAGCCGGAACCGGAAGTGACGCCGAGAGGGCGGAAGTGTATGCAATGGCAGACGTCTCTGCCAATACTACACAATGCGCATGCGCCGGAACTCTCCAGCGCCGCGCATTGTGCAACCAGCTCAGGAATACCCCTGATAACAAAGTGGGTGGGCTAATACCTAGAGAGAACGCCTAACTGGACACATACTAATAGTGAGGAGTCTTGGAGTTGTAAGAAATCCTGGATTGATGAAATAAACATGACATATAACATAGAACACCCAGACAAAACGGAATACATGACGGAATTCACAGGGGGACAAGCATACATAATAATGTTAGGGTATAATGGTACCCAGATACGAAAAATGCAAGAAAACATCGGAGAATGATGTATCCATTATAATGTGACAACTCTGCCGTTGTTTTTCATTTTGTTTTCTCCGCCCCATTTCGAATTCAATGGGCATAATAACAGGTTATTTTTTTGTCTTTCCGTGGACCTTCCACAAGTTCCAGAAGAAGACACAAAGGACTCCTGACTCGAATCTGACTTGTAGTAAATTCTTTATCACATTTTGGAGGAAGTCACTTTTTGGAATTTCTCCAAAATCAAAAAAGATCTCTGAAGGTTCCAAAGAAAACTAGCTGATGTTTATTTATTTTTAATCAAATGTTTTTAATTAGTTTCTTATTCTCCATGTAGAAATTATCTGCTACTAATCAACAGCCAGTCCCCACGATGCTGACGGCAGATAATACTGGATGGATCTGGATGTGACCTGTTTATCAGGATTTTGTAAAATTATTTAATTCATTTGGTAGATTATTATTATTTATTATTAGATTGAGTAATTATCGGTGAGAATGAGCAGCAAAAGTGATGCCACATAATCCACATATCATAAATACTATATACTACCAGTCATGTTACATACGACTAACGCTGCATACTACTTATGACTTGTGCCAAGACGGTTTGGAAGAAGGTTTTATTTTTTTTTAATCATTCCCACATCCAAATCTGTAGGTTAGAAGAGTGTGCTTGTTGTAATTAATTTTTAATTAAGTGTTTTAATGAATTAATTATGTTTGCTGTAAACATAATCTGCAGCTAGATAACAGCCAAGATGCCAACAGTGAAAGGATGGCGGTTGTTGGTGTATCATCTGTGCCAGCTACTGCTTTGGTCACTAAGCAGCGCCACATTCTTGTTGCGGGTGATGGTTGAAAGCATCTATCCTATGTTATTTCTGGGATTTTTGGCTTTTGCCAGTCCAGAAGCTACGTGATTAATCTTGCTAATTTAGGCTTCTATCTGCTGTCAGCATTGGTTGGGGCTGTTACTATATCAACCCCTGAGAGCTAGGTCCCAAGGCCAGTCAATAGTTCTACTATCCTTCTTTGACCAATAATTCAGTTCCTCCTCACTACTGTCATTTTTCTAAATGTCTGGTTAGTTCAGTAGACCAAGATAAGTTTTAATGCATGTAGAAAAGCCGCGGAGACACCATCACGTGTTTCTCAACGCAAGCAATAAATAGCCAGATCTTTCACCGGGAAGGAACAACCATGGGAAGGACAGCATCCAAAAAGGAAAACCACCTATGCCAAAACATGGTGTCCATCCACAGAACGCTGTTTCGGGGTATTTGCCCCTCATCAGTGTGGAGTAGGAAACTGGCTATTAGGAGCAGTGCTTAGTAGAAGGACTATAAACAAAAGGATGAATGATCTCGGGGAGATCAAAACATCCAACACCGCAGAGACACCATCACGTGTTTCTCAACGCAGTGATCCAGAACACTGCCCCCATCCCTTATGGGAAATATGCAAATGCATGTAGAAAAGCCGCAGAGACACCATCACGTGTTTCTCAACGCAAGCAATAAATAGCCAGGTCTTTCCCCGGGAAGGAACAACCACGGGAAGGGCAGCATCCAAAAAGGAAAACCACCTATGCCAAAACATAGGGGTATTTGCCCCTCATCAATGTGGAGTAGGAAACTGGCTATTAGGAGCACTGCCTAGTAAAAGGATTATAACCATAAGGATGAATGATGGTGGTGGTTTTCCTTTTTGGATGCTGCCCTTCCCGTGGTTGTTCCTTCCTGGTGAAAGACCTGGCTATTAATTGCTTGCGTAGAGAAACACGTGATGGTGTCTCCGCGGCTTTTCTACATGCATTTGCATATTTCCCATAAGGGATGAGAGCAGTGTTCTGGATCACTGCGTTGAGAAACACGTGATGGTGTCTCCGCAGTGTTGGATGTTTTGATCTCCCCGAGGTCATTCATCCTTATGTTTATAGACAAGATAAGTTTTAAGTCATGAATCTTCATGCTGTTTCAAGTCCATAAGAAAACAAAGCCGCTGCATTTCTAGATCAAGTGAGGAATGTGATGCATTTTTGCGGGGTTGACCAGGCAGAAGTTGGATTTCTCCCACAGGTAGATAAGCATTATACAAAAGGTCCACTGAGCATCTTAGGCTACTTTCACACTAGCGTTAACTGCAATCCGTCACAATGCGTCGTTTTGCAGAAAAAACGCATCCTGCAAAAGTGCTTGCAGGATGCGTTTTTTCCCCATAGACTTGTATTGACGACGCATAGCGGCGGATTGCCACACGTCGCATCCATCGTGCGACGGATGCGTCGTGCTTTGGCGGACCGTCGGGAGCAAAAAATGCTACATGTAACGTTTTTTGCTCCTGACGGACCGCTTTTTCCGACCGCGCATGCGCGGCCGGAACTCCGCCCCCACCTCCCCGCACCTTACAATGGGGCAGCGGATGCGCCGGAGAAATGCATCCGCTGCCTCCGTTGTGCAGTGCGTTAAACGCTAGCGTCGGAATCTCTCCCCGACGCATTGCGACGGGGAGATTCCGACGCTAGTGTGAAAGTAGCCTTACTCCAGGCAGAAACCCCTTCAATGCTATAATTTTCATTAATGGCTCATTATTATGTTACACTAGGGTTGAGCGACCTTTACTTTTATAGGATCGGGTCGGGTTTCACGAAACCCGACTTTTTCAAAAGTCGGGTCGAGTGAAATCGGCCGATCCTATAAAAAAGTCGGGGTCGGCCAAAACTCGAAACCCAATGCAGTGCATTGGGTTTCCAATGGTTCCCAGGGTCTGAAGGAGCGGAAACTCTCCTTCAGGCCTTGGGATCCATATTTAAGTGTAAAATAAAGAATTAAAATAAAAAATATCGCTATACTTACCCTCTGACGCGCCCTGGTACTAACCAAGAACCTTCCTTCCTTCGAATCAGCGCTTCCAGGACCTTGCGGTGACGTCGCGGTGACGTAGCGGCTTGTGATTGGTCGCGCGGCCGCCCATGTGACCGCTCGCGCGACCAATCACAAGCCATGACGTCACTGCGACGTCACCGCAGGTCCTGGAAGCGCTGATTCTTAGGAAGGAAGGCTGCCGGAAAGAAGCAGGGCGCGTCCGAGGGTAAGTATAGCGATATTTTTTATTTTAATTCTTTATTTTACATTAAATATGGATTCCGATACCAATTTCCGATATTGCAAACATACCGAAAATCGGGATCGGAATTCCGATACCACATTCAGAAGATCGCCGACTTCATGGCCGACCCCACACAGGGGTCGGGTCGGGTTTCATGAAACCCGACTTTGCCAAAAGTCGGCGACTTCTGAAAGTGGCCGACCCGTTTCGCTCAACCCTATGTTACACAAGTTGAGTAAAGTTAGCCATATAGATTAGACTGTCGACCAAATGATGGTTCTGCCAATGGCTGCCTCTTCCTACTCCCCCATACAGAGAAACACTAAAGCCCTCTGACTGTGAGCCATCTGATGATTCAGCCTATAGTTCGCCTGACAGCTTTTTGCCCTCTAGTCAGCACAATGGAGCGTTCTTGTGTTTTCTATAAGAAAGTCACTGTCAGACATCTCTGGCGGCGGCTTAACTCTGAGAGAGCAATACAATTGGCTATCCAAAATTGGATATGTCTGATCCTTAACCCCCTCGACAATCAATTGTCCCATATACCTTAGACCAGTGTTTCTCAACTCCAGTCCTCAAGACCCACCAACAGGCCATGTTTTCAGGATTTCCATAGGTGATGGAGTTAATATTGGAGCAGATAATGAAATTATCACCTGTGCAATACTAAGAGATCCTGAAAACTTGACCTGTTGGTGGGTCTTGAGGACCGGAGTTGAGAAACACTGCCTTAGACTGTTTGTTATCTGCAGTGTTGGCAGCGGATTAATCTCTGTACTGTCAAGCCGTTTAACATTGAATATATATATATATTTATTCAAGAACAAAGCTTACAACAGGTATTTCTTATCGCTTAGGATCTTAGCATCTTGTCTGCCAGCTTGCAAAGTGAAAGTAAAATGTGCTCCAGCTGAACACACAGTGAGTGAACAGGACCTTACTGTTTTTTTTAATAGTAATATAATAATTATTATTATTATTCCAACATGCAGGTTAGGCTAATGGGGGGAAGCTTTAATTCCTATATTCTTTATTAGAGAACCATGTATGTTTGATTCCAAGCTGAACAAATTGATCAACCTTTGAAATTGAACAGACTGGATCCTTCTTTTCCCTGATTTCATCTCTTGGTGGAGAATCAAGAGGCAGTCGTACACATTAGATGGATGCCAATCCAGCTGAAATTGACGGGTTTGGTGTTTTGCTTTGTGAAGGTGAAATGACCTACTGCCAGTCAGCAAGAGCAGTCAGTCATAATACGATCCGATACACTTTATTGATCCCCGGGGAAATTACGGTATTACAGCAGCAATACAAACAGCAGTACCTAAAATATTAGGACACAAATCTTGCACAAGTATACCAACATTACATAACAAATCAATGTTGGTAGCTGAGGTATATAAGTCACTGTAATTGACATTAGTAAACCAGCAATCAGTCATTGTTGTCTACCACCCTTAGGAAATTATTATATATCCCCATAGCAGTAGGTACAAACGATTTCCTGAATTTCCCTTTCTTGCACCTTAGTAGGATTAGGCAGTTGCTGAATATGCTCTTCTGCTTCAAGAACAGCTTGTATAGTGGGTGTGTATTATTGATCATTACAGCCCTACTCGTCTTCTGAATTTTATCCTCCAATACCTCCTCAAAAGAATCCAGATGGGGACCAACAGCCGCGCTTGCCATCTTGCTAAGTTTGTTGAGCTTATCAGGGTCAGATACTCGCACACTACTGCCCCAGCATATGCAAAAATTTACATGGTTGACATGACCCAGACCACCAGTGATCCGCTTGCAGAACACAGTACTTAATTTTTTCCCAACTTCTACACTACACCAGATGAAGAAAAAAAGGCGACATAGTGTCGCTCTGCACAGTAACGGGACCGCTCCACCCCCCATTTAAAACAGTATCTTCAAAAAATAAAATTAATATATCCTGCTCCATGATCCTGCCCCATCTGTCTCCATCGTATCCATCCTGTCCCATGATCCTGCACCAAGTTTCTCCATCCTGCAATATGATCCTGTCCCATCTTTCTCCACCCTGCCCCATCTGTCTCCATCCTGCCCCGTGACCCTGCCCCATCAGTTTCCATTCTGCCCCATGACCCTGCCCCATCTGTCTCCATCCTGCCCCATGACCCTGACCTATCTGTCTACATCCTGCCCCATATTCCTGCCCCAATTGTCTCCATCCTGTCTTGTGGCTCCATCCTGCCCCGTGTCTCCATCCTGCCCTGTGTCTCCATCCTGTCCGCGTGTCTCCATCCTGCCCCCGTGTCTCCACCCTGCCCGTGTCTCCATTCTGCCCTGTGTCTCCATTCTACCCCATGTCTCCAATCTGCACCATGTGTTTACATCCTGCCCGCATGTCTCTCATCCTGCCCCTGTGTCTCCCATCCTGCTCCATGTCTCAATTATGCCCCATGTCTCCATTCTGCACCATGTGTTTAGATCCTGCCCCTGTGTCTCCCATCCTGCCCGTGTCTCCCATCCTGCCCCTTGTCTCCTTTCTGCCCCAAGTCTCCATTCTGCCCTATGTCTCCATTCTGCCCCATGTGTTTACATCCTGCCCCCGTGTCTCCCATCTTGCCCCCATGTCTCCCATCTTGCCCCATGTCTTCCATCCTGCCCCCTTATCTCCAATCTGCCCCATGTCTCCATTCTGCCCCATGTCTCCATGCTGCACCTTGTGTTTACATCCTGCCCCCGTGTCTCCCATCCTGTCCTTGTGTCTCCCATCCTGCCTGATGTCTCTATTCTGCCCCATACCTCCATTCTGCCCCGGGTTTGCTGCTTTCAATAAAAATAAAAACAAAAACTTTGTCTTTACCTGGCCGCATTTTTGCAGCGATGTTTCCTTCAGGTATTTCAAGCACGGACTTGCCAGCGAATGACAATGATGTGTGATGACAATGATGACAGTGCTGAGCGCACTGACGTCAGCTGCCAGCCTCTTATTGGCTGGCGGGTTTTAACTATTGCTGTGCGAGCCCACAAGGCAATAGAGTTTAATTGAACCTGCGTCAGGTTCAGTCTCTGCACCGGCAGAATCCTGCCTCTGGGGCCCGATGAGCAGGAGAGATGGGGATCGATGTGGGTCCTCTCTGCTCATCGGGCCCCATATGCCAGTCACTGCAGTAATGCCCTGATGGCGGCCCTGATGAACCTCCTCAGAAGCACAGAAACACTGACCTTAATCACCCACCAGAACTGAGACTAACCAGCAACAAAAGGAGGAAATTGCAGGTTAAATTTGGTAACACTGGGGCAATGCCCAATCTCCACCACCAGACCACAAAGACACTGGAGGAGGGGAGAGAAGACTGCAGGAAACCTCCGACCATCTGATTGTCCCAGCAGGTACGGCGTCCTGCACCTGCTGGCAGAAGCTAACACCAGGGGACCTGGCGTCCTGGGTCCCCCCACAGCATAATCGCTGGAAGCAGCAGCATCCCGCCTTCCAGGATGCAAGCTCCACCCCTGGAGGTGACACCCTATCCATCATGGCCAGTGAAGGGGTGACGGGTGACCCAACAAAGAGCTGGAGCCTGCCCAGGAACACGAGGGGCCTGCTCAGGTATTGTCACGGATGTGTCAGAGGCAGAAGGTCTCAGCAGTTTGCTTTGCAGACTAATGGTCACCTTCCCCGGTGCTAATGGCCACACCTGGACCTGGGTGTTTATAACTCCCAACTACCTGTTGGGAGTTGTGGGTGATATATTTCCTATTTGCACTTCTCTGTTGAGGCTTGGAGCTGTAGCAGTCTGCTAGCATCCTCTTGGAGTTTAGAGGGCATTGGCATTTCTCTCTGAGTCTACTCAAGCTAAGTGTCCCCCTTGTTTCATTTATCCTTTGCTGTCATTAGTGTTAGTGGGATTAACTCGTGCTCATCCTGTCCTACCTGATGCATGGCAGGGTTGACAGGGTCTCACAGGGATTAGGGATCCTGCTCGGCGGTAGGTGTAGAGCCTATATAGGAACAGTCGGACAGACCCAGTGATGTTAGATCTGTCTAGGTATCTTCACTTCCCCTTCCCTAATGTTTGGTTCCCCTTCCCTTATCACTTTGTGTTGCACTTAGTCTGTCCTACACTGTGCGTGACAGGTACCGAACTACCATTCCTGACATTTGGAGAACTTTTGTCTATTGTGTTTGTGACCCATAAATGTGCACGGACACAGAAACAGAACATGGGCTGATCCTAGAGCAATCATTTCATTGTAGATGTGGTCTGCAGTAGTAGCATGGGATTGGCATTGGCACGAGTTAACAATAACATGACAGGAACAATGAATGCCTAAAGGTACCGTCACACTCAGCAACTCTGCAAAAAGAACGACAACAATCCGTGACGTTGCAGCGTCCTGGATAGCGATCTCATTGTGTTTGACACGCAGCAGCGATCTGGATCCCTCTGTGCCATCGCTGGTCGGAGCTAGAAGTCCAGAACTTTGTTTTGTCGCCAGGTCGGCGTGTAGCGTCATGTTTGACATCAAAAGCAATGACGCCAGCAATGAGCATAGGGCCCCTAGATGTGTGTCGGATCGGTACACTCTGGCTGTTTGACATGGAGCTAACAACCAGCGAAAACGAGAAGTGAGTCGCCGTTACGTCACTGGATCGCTCCTGCATCGTTCTGGAGTTGCTGTGTTTGACGACTCTACAGCGACCTAAACAGCGACGCTGCAGCGATCTAGTTTAGGTTGGATCGTTGTCTATATCGCTGCAGCGTCACTGAGTGTGACGGTACCTTAAAGCAAAAGAGAACTAAAAGCAAACAATCAGAACAATGGTAGAACATGTTATAATCTTGCTTCCAGGAGGTGGTACGCATCATGGCTAAATTTTATTTTCCTTTGGTACAGGTCTGAATGCAATAAATGTTTGTTTTGCTCTGCTGCACCTATTGTGCAATGTTGTTGTTTATTCCCTACCTGTCCACCATTGTTTAACCCTAAACCGATGGTGGTTATTCCTTTCCTTGAGTGGGTGTGAGTTTGTGGACATATCGTGGCTGTAATATAATGCTCTGAAATTATCCCTATATTTGCACACACACATTCCTATTATTACCGCAGGTTTTGTAAGGTTATTGATGCATTTGTATTATTTTAGCCATAAAGCAAGACATTGGACCTGTTCTGTAACCGTATTATTTGAGAGGCACAAAAGGGGCCTTATTATTGTATGGGGGTGCAAAGGGGAATTATTGTTATTATAAAAGAGGCAGAATTATTGAATGGGGCACAAAAAGGTCTTTATTGCATGTGGGTCCAAAAGGGGTATTATTACTGTACTAGATGGTGGCCCGATTCTAACGCATCGGGTATTCTAGAATATGCATGTCCACGTAGTATATTGCCCAGCGACGTAGTATATTGCCCAGTCACATAGTATATTGCCCAGTCACGTAGTATATTGCCCAGCCACGTAGTATATTGCCCAGCCACGTAGTAGTATATTGCCCAGCGACGTAGTATATTGCCCAGCCACGTAGTATATTGCCGAGCCACGTAGTATATTGCCCAATCACGTAGTATGTTGCCCAGTCACATAGTATATTGCCCAGTGACGTATATTGCCCAGCCACGTAGTATATTGCCCAGCCACGTAGTATATTGCCCAGTGACGTAGTATATTGCCCAGCCACGTAGTATATAGCAGAGCCACATAGTACGGTATATTGCCCAGCCACATAGTATATTGCCCAGCCACATAGTATATTGCCCAGCCACGTAGTATATTGCCCAGCCACGTAGTATATTGCCCAGCACAGAGCCACGTAGTATAGAGACTTAAAAAATAAATAAACATATACTCACCTTCCAAAGGCCCGTTGGAAGTCCTGCTATACTCACCCTCCGCCGCCTTTACCGCTCCTCGCCACGCTCCCGGGACCGCTCCATTGCAAGCGGCAGCTTCCGGTCCCAGGGCTGGTGTGAACAGGACCTATGATGACGTCGCGGTCACATGACCGTGACGTCACAGCAGGTCATTGTCGCACACCAACCCTGGGAGCGGAAGCTGTCTCTTGCAATGGAGCGGTCCCAGGAGCGTGGCGAGGAGCGGTAAAGGCGGCGGAGGGTGAGTATAGCAGGTTTGTTTTGTTTTTTTATTATTTTTAACATGACATATTTTTACTATTGATGCTGCATAGGCAGCATCAATAGTAAATAGTTGGGGACACACAAGGTTAATAGCAGCGGTAACGGAGTACGTTACACCGTGGGCCGTTACCGCTGCCATTAACCCTGTGTGAGCGGTGAGTGGAGGGGATTACGGAGCGGGCGCCGGGCAGTGAGTGCAGGGGCGTAGGGGAGGGACTAATATGACTGTACCCGTCGCTGACTGGTCGCGGCAGCCATGACAGGCAGCTGCCGAAACCAATCAGCGAATGAATAACCGTGACAGAAGGACAGACAGACAGACGGAAGTGACCCTTAGACAATTATATACATAGATTAGAGGCAAAAAATGGACATTTTAGGAAGGGTAGCACAGAAAGGGTATTATTATTGTATAGTGCCGTAAATGGGGCATTATTATTGTATGAGGGATGCAAAAAGGACATAATTTTTGCATAGGGGTGCAAAGAGAGACATTGGAAAAGGGAAATAACTTCTGCAAGAGGGCACCATAAATATGTTAAGGTTAGATGTGGAACACACAAAACTGGAGCATTGATGTGAGTGGTTGAATTATTACTGTGTAGGGTGCTGTGCAGTTTGTTTAGAGGAGGTCAAAAATGTAGCACCAAAGATTTCAGTGTGTCACATTCTGCGGTCTGTGGCGGATGTAGAAGAAAAGGGGAAATGAATGACTTTGATCAAGAGTACCCCTGAATGGTAGCCCAGATTGCCCTCATTATAATCCAGCTATGAACTTACTCCTAAATGGACCATATAGAGAGAACAACTTACCGTATTTTAAAAATTTGCCGTAAAGACAAATATTCTGTCAAGAATTTGGGGTTGATCTGACAACCAAAAATGTCTCAATAACAAAGGTGTTTGTGCATTTGTGAAAATATGATGTAAGTTGATCCTAGTTCTTTGTACCTGTGAACTATTACATGATAATTGTCATTTGAACCTTAGAATTGGGTGAGGTTCACACAAGCATTTTTACTTCCATATCACATTGACGTGTTCATTGTGTCACCAAAGATCAAAAGAGACTAAACACATGGGAACCATTACGTTATGTACGATTTATGTTTATAACCGAATATTCTCTAAGATCATACACACAATGCTGCCATTTTGAGCCAAATAATACTGCTATTCAATGTCAAAAAATACACTCATATATAATCTAAGTAATACTACCCTATAGCGCGGATTAAAAGAATCACTATAGCTCTTCTAATATATGTTGCCACACTTTCAGCTCCATCTTGAGCCATGACAACTGGATGGATGAACACACTAAATGAAGATCGATCTTGTTCAAATCTAGATAGGTCTTCTACGCCATTATCTTGATAGCACCAAGCCATCAGGTTGCTGGCCTTGTTCCATCTATTCAAGTCTCGAAATACGAGAATCCAAAATCTTCTCCACAACATACTCCAACTCCCCCTCGACCAAAACCGGGGCAGGAGGATCAACGGAGGGAACTATAGGCGCCACGTATCTCCGCAATAACGACCTATGGAACACATTATGGATGGCAATAGAAGCTGGAAGGGCCAAACGAAATGACACAGGATTGAGAACTTCAGAAATCTTATACGGACCAATGAAACGAGGCTTAAACTTAGGAGAGGAAACCTTCATAGGAACATAATGGGACGACAACCAAACCAAATCCCCAACACGAAGTCGGGTACCAACACAGCGCCGGCGGTTAGCGAAACGCTGAGCCTTCTCCTGGGACAATGTCAAATTGTCCACCACATGAGTCCAAATCTGCTGCAACCTGTCCACCATAGTATCCACACCAGGACAGTCCGAAGGCTCAACCTGCCCTGAAGAGAAACGAGGATGGAAACCAGAATTACAGAAAAAAGGCGAAACCAAAGTAGCCGAGCTGGCCCGATTATTAAGGGCGAACTCAGCCAAAGGCAAGAAGGACACCCAATCATCCTGATCAGCAGAAACAAAGCATCTCAGATATGTTTCCAAAGTCTGATTAGTTCGTTCGGTTTGGCCATTTGTCTGAGGATGGAAAGCCGAAGAAAAAGACAAATCAATGCCCATCTTAGCACAAAAGGACCGCCAAAACCTCGAAACAAATTGGGAACCTTTGTCCAAGACGATGTTCTCCGGAATGCCATGCAAACGAACCACATGCTGGAAAAACAATGGCACCAAATCAGAGGAGGAAGGCAATTTAGACAAGGGTACCAAATGGACCATCTTAGAGAAGCGATCACAAACCACCCAAATGACATCCTTTGAGAGACAGGGAGATCTGAAATAAAATCCATGGAAATATGTGTCCAGGGCCTCTTCGGGACCGGCAAGGGCAAAAGCAACCCACTGGCACGAGAACAGCAGGGCTTAGCCCGAGCACAAGTCCCACAGGACTGCACAAAAGAACGCACATCCCGTGACACAGAAGGCCACCAAAAGGATCTAGCCACCAAATCTCTGGTACCAAAGATTCCAGGATGACCAGCCAACACCGAACAATGAACCTCAGAGATAACTCTACTAGTCCATCTATCAGGGACAAACAGTTTCTCTGCTGGACAACGGTCAGGTCTATCAGCCTGAAACTTCTGCAGCACCCGCCGCAAATCAGGGGAGATGGCAGACAAAATTACCCCCTCTTTTAGAATATACGCCGGCTCAGGAATACCTGGAGAGTCAGGCACAAAACTCCTTGACAGGGCATCAGCCTTCACATTGTTAGAGCCCGGAAGGTACGAAACCACAAAATCAAAACGGGAGAAAAACAGCGACCATCGAGCCTGTCTAGGATTCAACCATTTGGCAGACTCGAGATAAGTCAAATTCTTGTGATCCGTCAAGACCACCACGCGATGCTTGGCTCCTTCAAGCCAATGTCGCCACTCCTCGAATGCCCACTTCATGGCCAACAACTCTCGATTGCCAACATCATAATTGCGCTCAGCAGGTGAGAACTTTCTAGAAAAGAAGGCACATGGTTTCATCACCGAGCCATCAGAACTTCTTTGCGACAAAACAGCCCCTGCTCCAATCTCAGAAGCATCAACCTCGACCTGAAACGGGAGTGAAACATCTGGCTGGCACAACACAGGGGCAGAAGAAAAACGACGCTTCAACTCCTGAAAAGCCTCTACAGCCACAGAGGACCAATTGACCACATCAGCACCTTTCTTGGTCAAATCAGTCAACGGTTTAGCAATACTAGAAAAATTAGCGATGAAGCGACGGTAAAAATTAGCAAAGCCCAGAAACTTCTGCAGGCTCTTCACAGATGTCGGCTGAGTTCAATCATAAATGGCCTGAACTTTAACAGGGTCCATCTCGATAGTAGAAGGGGAAAAAATGAAACCCAAAAATGAAACCTTCTGAACTCCAAAGAGGCATTTAGACCCCTTCACAAACAAGGAATTCGCACGAAGGACTTGGAACACCATTCTGACGTGCTTCACATGAGACTCCCAATCATCCGAAAAGAACAAAATGTCATCCAAATATACAATCATGAATCTATCCAGGTACTCTCGGAAGATGTCATGCATAAAGGACTGAAACACAGATGGAGCATTGGAAAGCCCGAATGACATCACCAGGTACTCAAAACGGCCCTCGGGCGTATTAAATGCTGTTTTCCATTCATCGCCCTGTTTAATACGCACAAGATTATACGCCCCTCGAAGATCTATCTTGGTGAACCAACTAGCCCCCTTAATCCGAGCAAACAAATCAGACAGCAGCGGCAAAGGGTACTGAAATTTGACCGTGATCTTATTAAGAAGGCGGTAATCAATACAAGGTCTCAAAGAACCATCCTTCTTGGCCACAAAAAAGAACCCTGCTCCCAACGGTGATGACGACGGGCGAATATGACCTTTCTCCAAGGATTCCTTTATATAACTCCGCATAGCGGTGTGCTCTGGCACAGATAAATTGAACAGTCGGCCCTTAGGAAACTTACTACCAGGAATCAAATTAATAGCACAATCGCAATCCCTATGAGGAGGTAGGGCACTGGATTTGGGCTCATCAAATACATCCTGGTAATCCGACAAAAACTCAGGGACTTCAGAAGGAGTGGAAGACGAAATTGACAGCAATGGAACATCACCATGTACCCCTTGACAACCCCAGCTGGACACAGACATAGATTTCCAATCCAATACTGGATTATGGACCTGTAGCCATGGCAACCCCAAAACGACCACATCATGCAGATTATGCAACATACAAAAAGCGAATATCCTCCTGATGTGCAGGAGCCATGCACATGGTCAATTGAGTCCAGTACTGAGGCTTATTCTTGGCCAAAGGCGTAGCATCAATTCCTCTCAATGGAATAGGATATTGCAAGGGCTCCAAGAAAAAACCACAGCGCCTGGCAAACTCCAAGTCCATCAAATTCAGGGCATCGCCTGAATCCACAAATGCCATAACAGAATAGGACGACAAAGAGCAAATCAGAGTAACGGACAAAAGAAATTTAGACTGTACCGTACCAATGGTGGTAGACCTAGCGAACCGCTTATTGCGCTTAGGACAATCGGAGATAGCATGAGTGGAATCACCACAGTAAAAACACAGCCCATTCCGACGTCTGTGTTCTTGCCGTTCAGCTCTGGTCAAAGTCCTATCACATTGCATAGGTTCAGGCCTATGCTCAGAGAATACCGCCAAATGGTGCACAGCTTTGCGCTCACGCAAGCGCCGATCGATCTGAATGGCGAAGGACATAGACTCATTCAGACCAGCAGGCGTGGGAAATCCCACCATGACATCCTTAAGGGCTTCAGAAAGACCCTTTCTGAAAATTGCCGCCAGGGCACACTCATTCCACTGAGTAAGCACAGACCACTTTCTAAACTTCTGACAATATACCTCCGCTTTATCCTGACCCTGACACAAAGCCAGCAAGATTTTCTCTGCCTGATCCACTGAATTTGGTTCATCATAAAGCAATCCAAGCACCAGAAAAAACGCATCAACATCACGCAATGCAGGATCTCCTGGCGCAAGGGAAAATGCCCAGTCTTGTGGGTCACCACGCAACAAAGAAATAATGATTTTTACTTTTTGAACGGGGTCACCAGAGGAGCGGGGTTTCAAAGCAAGAAACAATTTACAATTATTTTTGAAATTCAGGAACTTAGATCTATCCCCAGAAAACAAATCAGGAATTGGAATTCTAGGCTCTAACATCGGATTCTGAACCACAAAATCTTGAATGTTTTGTACCCTTGCAGTGAGATGATCCACACAAGAGGACAGACCCACTCTGCCCCATGTTTCCATTCTGCCCCATGTCTCCATGCTGCACCTTGTGTTTACATTCTGCCCCCGTATCTTCCATCCTGTCCTTGTGTCTCCCATCCTGCCCTATGTCTCTATTCTGCCCCGTGCCTCCATTCTGCCCCGGGTTTGCCGCTTTCAATAAACATGAAAACAAAAACTTTCTCTTTACCTAGCCACGTTTCTGTGGCGATGTTTCCTCCAGGCATTTCAAGCACGGACTTGCCAGCGAATGACAATGATGTTATATGACAGTGATGAGTGCGCTGACGTCAGCTGCCAGCCTCTCATTGGCTGGCGGGTTTTAAGTATTGCTGTGCGAGCCCACATGGCAATAGAGTTTAATTTAACCTGCGTCAGGTTCAGTCTCTGCACCGGCAGAATCCTGCCTCTGGGGCCCGATGAGCAGGAGAGATGGGGACCAATGTGGGTCCTCTCTGCTCATCGGGTCCCATATGCCAGTCACTGCAGTAATGCCCTGATGGCGGCCCAGATGAACCTCCTCAGAAGCACAGAAACACTGACCTTAATCACCCACCAGAACTGAGAATAACCAGCAACAAAAGGAGGAAATTGCAGGTTAAATTTGGTAACACTGGGGCAACGCCCAATCTCCACCACCAGACCACAAAGACACTGGAGGAGGGGAGAGAAGACTGCAGGAAACCTTCGACCATCTGATTGTTCCAGCAGGTACGGCGTCCTACAACTGCTGGCAGAAGCTAACACCAGGGGACCTGGCGTCCTGGGGTCCCCCCACAGCATAATCGCTGGAAGCAGCAGCATCCCGCCTCCCAGGATGCAAGCTCCACCCCTGGAGGTGACAGCCTATCCATCATGGCCAGTGAAGGGGCGATGGGTGACCCAACAAAGAGCTGGAGCCTGCCCAGGAACACGAGGGGCCTGCTCAGGTACTGTCACGGATGTGTTAGAGGCAGAAGGTCTCAGCAGTTTGCTTTGCAGACTAATGGTCACCTTCCCCGGTGCTAATGGCCACACCTGGACCTGGGTGTTTATAACTCCCAACTTTCTGTTGGGAGTTGTGGGTGATATATTTCCTATTTGCACTTCTCTGTTGAGGCTTGGAGCTGTAGCAGTCTGCTAGCGTCCTCTTGGAGTTTGGAGGGCATCGGCGTTTCTCTCTGAGTCTACTCAAGCTAAGTGTCCCCCTTGTTTCATTTATCCTTTGCTGTCATTAGTGTTAGTGGGATTAACTCGTGCTCATCCTGTCCTCCCTGATGCATGGCTTATTGACAGGGTCTCACAGGGATTAGGGATCCTGCTCGGCGGTAGGTGTGGAACATATATAGGAACAGTCGGACAGACACAGTGATGTTAGATCTGTCTAGGGATCTTCACTTCCCCTTCCCTAATGTTTGGTTCCCCTTCCCTTATCACTTTGTGTTGCACTTAGTCTGTCCTACACTGTGCGTGACGGGTACCGAACTACCATTCCTGACATTTGGAGAGCTTTTGTCTATTGTGTTTGTGACCCATAAACATGCACGGACACAGAAACAGAACATGGGCTGATCCTAGAGCAATCATTTCATTGTAGATGTGGTCTGCAGTAGTAGCATGGGACTGGCATTGGCACGAGTTAACAATAACATGACAGGAACAATGAATGCCTAAAGCAAAAGAGAAGTAAAAGCAAACAATCAGAACAATGGTAGAACATGTTATAATCTTGCTTCCAGGAGGTGGTACGCATCATGGCTAAATTTTATTTTCCTTTGGTACAGGTCTGAATGCAATAAATGTTTGTTCTGCTCTGCTGCACCTACTGTGCAATGTTGTTGTTTATTCCCCATCTCTACCTGTCCACCATTGCTTAACCCTAAACCGATGGTGGTTATTCCTTTCCTTGAGTGGGCGTGAGTTTGTGGACATAATATCGTGGCTGTAATGTATAATGCTCTGAAATTATCCCTATATTTGCACACACACATTCCTATTATTACCGCAGGTTTTGTAAGGTTATTGATGCATTTGTATTATTTGAGAGGCACAAAAGGGGCCTTATTATTGTATGGGGTGCAAAGGGGAATTATTGTTATTATAAAAGAGGCATAATTATTGAATGGGGCACAAAAAGGTCTTTATTGCATATGGGTCCAAAAGGGGTATTATTACTGTACTAGATGGTGGCCCGATTCTAACGCATCGGGTATTCTAGAATATGCATGTCCACATAGTATATTGCCCAGCGACGTAGTATATTGCCCAGTGACGTAGTATATTGCCCAACCACATAGTATATTGCCCAGCCACGTAGTATATTGCCCAGTCACGTAGTAGTATATTGCCCAGCGACGTAGTATATTGCCCAGTCACATAGTATATTGCCCAGTCACATAGTATATTGCCCAGTCACATAGTATATTGCCCAGTGACGTATATTGCCCAGCCACGTAGTATATTGCCCAGCCACGTAGTATATTGCCCAGCCACGTAGTATATTGCCCAGTGACGTAGTATATTGCCCAGCCACGTAGTATATAGCAGAGCCACATAGTACGGTATATTGCCCAGTCACGTAGTATATTGCCCAGCCACATAGTATATAGCAGAGCCACGTAGTATATTGCCCAGCCACGTAGTATATTGCCCAGCACAGAGCCACGTAGTATAGAGACTTAAAAAATAAATAAACATATACTCACCTTCCAAAGGCCCGTTGGAAGTCCTGCTATATTCACCCTCCGCCGCCTTTACCGCTCTTCGCCACGCTCCCGGGATCGCTTCATTGCAAGCGGCAGCTTCCGGTCCCAGGGCTGGTGTGAACAGGACCTATGATGACGTCGCGGTCACATGACCGTGACGTCACGGCAGGTCCTTGTCGCACACCAGCCCTGGGAGCGGAAGCTGTCTCTTGCAATGGAGCGGTCCCGGGAGCGTGGCGAGGAGCGGTAAAGGCGGCGGAGGGTGAGTATAGCAGGTTTGTTTTGTTTTTTTTTATTATTTTTAACATGACATATTTTTACTATTGATGCTGCATAGGCAGCATCAATAGTAAATAGTTGGGGACACACAAGGTTAATAGCAGCGGTAACGGAGTACGTTACACCGTGGGCCGTTACCGCTGCCATTAACCCTGTGTGAGCGGTGAGTGGAGGGGATTACGGAGCGGGCGCCGGGCAGTGAGTGCAGGGGCGTAGGGGAGGGACTAATATGACTGTACCCGTCGCTGATTGGTCGCGGCAACCATGACAGGCAGCTGCCGAAACCAATCAGCGAATGAATAACCGTGACAGAAGGACAGACAGACAGACAGACGGAAGTGACCCTTAGACAATTATATACATAGATTAGAGGCAAAAAATGGACATTTTAGGAAGGGTAGCACAGAAAGGGTATTATTATTGTATAGTGCCGTAAATGGGGCATTATTATTGTATGAGGGATGCAAAAAGGACATAATTTTTGCATAGGGGTGCAAAGAGAGACATTGGAAAAGGGAAATAACTTCTGCAAGAGGGCACCATAAATATGTTAAGGTTAGATGTGGAACACACAAAACTGGAGCATTGATGTGAGTGGTTGAATTATTACTGTGTAGGGTGCTGTGCAGTTTGTTTAGAGGAGGTCAAAAATGTAGCACCAAAGATTTCAGTGTGTCACATTCTGCTGAAATAAGACGTGGATGGAAAAAGTTGTTATGGCGGTCTATGGCGGATGTAGAAGAAAAGGGGAAATGAATGACTTTGATCAAGAGTACCCCTGAATGGTAGCCCAGATTGCCCTCATTATAATCCAGCTATGAACTTACTCCTAAATGGACCATATAGAGAGAACAACTTACCGTATTTTAAAAATTTGCCGTAAAGACATATATTCTGTCAAGAATTTGGGGTTGATCTGACAACCAAAAATGTCTCAATAACAAGGGTGTTTGTGCATTTGTGAAAATATGATGTAAGTTGATCCTAGTTCTTTGTACCTGTGAACTATTACATGACAATTGTCATTTGAACCTTAGAATTGGGTGAGGTTCACACAAGCATTTTTACTTCCATATCACATTGACGTGTTCATTGTGTCACCAAAGATTAAAAGAGACTAAACACATGGGAACCATTACGTTATGTACGATTTATGTTTATAACCGAATATTCTCTAAGATCATACACACAATGCTGCCATTTTGAGCCAAATAATACTGCTATTCAATGTCAAAAAATACACTCATATATAATCTAAGTAATACTACCCTATAGCGCGGATTAAAAGAATCACTATAGCTCTTCTAATATATGTTGCCACACTTTCAGCTCCATCTTGAGCCATGACAACTGGATGGATGAACACACTAAATGAAGATCGATCTTGTTCAAATCTAGATAGGTCCACCATGTCTTCTACGACATTATCTTGATAGCACCAAGCCATCAGGTTGCTGGCCTTGTTCCATCTATTCTTCCGATCAAGATGGCCTTCTCCAGTGATTGCTCTCTTCGTATGAAGGGTCCAAAGTCGGTAAGTCATGCTTTGGTGATTATTGCTTTGAATTACGTCTGGCTAGATTTGTTCCAAAATTGATTTATTTGATATTCTTGCCATCTTATATTACTTAGCTTAATTAATAATCCTGCTCCTATTAGTACTCATCACACTGTATTGCACATTTCTCAGTGCAGAATGTTATGAAAAACCCTGAGTTAGCACCAGGACTTCCAGTCTGTAACTCCCATACATAGGAGATCCTGGAGTCCAGTTTAACATTTCCCACCCATCAGATGATTTGGTGATAATAATTCAAGGTAATCTGTCAGTAGGATTTTGCTATGTAATCTGAGAGGTGTGTAAGGTGCCTGAGTGAGGTAGTTGTGGACGAGCTGCTGCTTCTGCACGCTTCGGCACCCTATTGATAATATGTGTCCCAGTCCCAGTGCGCTGACAGGTGTGGGGTGCATCACACTCACTTGTGGGCCATAGGCCTCTGCTGACTTCAGGCTTCCGTCTTCAGGTACCGCCGCACACAATCCAGGGAACACCAAGTGCTTTTCAACAGTCAAACTTTTGCTGAACAGTTCACAGTCATTACAGTGGAGCATGTGGGATAGGGCACAACAGGTTACAGTCTTTCCCTCAAGTACTCAGACATGACATTGGTATTGTCGATGACCAGGTAATAGCGGCATACCCATGTGTCCCCGACCCCTCCCCACCGACCCAATAACGACAGGACTCCCAAAATGGATAATAATTGGCCACAGCGGCCTTTGTTATAGAACAAACAAAACACATAACAGTAAGATAAGCTGGTAAGGGTCCTTGAAGCTCAAAATCTGGTGTTAACCATATGAGAAAATTAGTGGACAGAAAACCAACCATAATTTACTCTCAGCCGTTACCCCACTGGCTCGAGAGCACCAAAATCCCCCGAAGGGTTACCATTGTCGCTTCTAACTTAGGAATCAGGCCACTGTTGCCAAGATTCACCCCAATTCACCAGACCCGAAACCAAAATTTATACCAACTGAAGAATCCATATCCCGACGAATCCCCCAGGCCAATTTAGCACCAACTCCAAGGTCCCCTCCCACCGCCTAAAGCCACTATGACCCAAATACATTAGATCAAAACTAAACAACGATCGACACAAGGGCGGGTGGATAGGACTGCTCCACGGCCTTCTGAGCGGGAAGTGACAAGGCTCCACCCCCAACACTTTCAAAAACCAATCCTTCTTATTCCCTCCCCTCGATAAACCCCACCTTACCTACCCCTTCTCTCCAATCCCCCTGTCATGATGGCTTGCACGTACGCCGCCCGTAGGAGGGGGTGGGGTGGCTCGCTTCAGCCTGCTCTTGACATTGGTATTGTTCATGACCAGGTAATAGCTGCATACCCATGTGTCCCCGACCCCTCCCCACTGACTCAATAACGACAGGACTCCCAAATTGGATAATAATTGGCCACAGCGGCCTTTATTATAGAACAAACAAAACACATAACAGTAAGATAAGCTGGTAAGGGTCCTTGAAGCTCAAAATCTGGTGTTAACCAAACGAGAAAATTAGTGGACAGAAAACCAACCATAATTTACTCTCAGCCGTTACCCCACTGGCTCAAGAGCACCAAAATCCCCCAAAGGGTTACCTGTTGTGAATTTTGTTGTCGGGCTCCCTCCTGTGGTCATGAATGGTACTTCAGCTGGTTCTGTCCATGGACTTCCTCTGGTGGGTGTTTCTGAGTTTCACAGGTGACGAGGTTAATTCGTTAGCTGCTGCTCTATTTAACTCCTCTTAGATCTTTGCTCTATGCCACCCGTCAATGTTCCAGTATTGGTCTAGTTCACTCCTGGATCGTTTTTGTGACCTGTCTTCCCATCAGAAGCTAAGTTCCAGCTTGTATTTCTTGGATTTGCTATTTTTCTGTCCAGCTTGCTATTTAATTTGTTGTCTTGCTTGCTGGAAGCTCTGGGACGCAGAGGGAGCGCCTCCGCACCGTGAGTCGGTGCGGAGGGTCTTTTTGCGCCCTCTGCGTGGTCTTTTTGTAGGTTTTTGTGCTGACCGCAAAGTAACCTTTCCTATCCTCGGTCTGTTCAGTAAGTCGGGCCTCACTTTGCTAAATCTATTTAATCTCTGTGTTTGTATTTTCATCTTTACTCACAGTCATTATATGTGGGGGGCTGCCTTTTCCTTTGGGGAATTTCTCTGAGGCAAGGTAGGCTTTATTTTTCTATCTTCAGGGCTAGCTAGTTTCTTAGGCTGTGCCGAGTTGCATAGGGAGCGTTAGGCGCAATCCACGGCTATTTCTAGTGTGTTTGATAGGTTTAGGGATTGCGGTCAGCAGAGTTCCCACGTCCCAGAGCTCGTCCTTATTATCAGTAACTATCAGGTCATTCCGTGTGCTCTTAACCACCAGGTCCATTATTGTCCTGACCACCAGGTCATAACAGTACAGGTGGCCCAAAGTACTAATGCATCTCAATAGAGGGATAAGAGAAGTTCTGAGACCATTTTTTTTTTCTTTGCAGTGTGTTTTGTCTCTATTTTCCCCTTTACCTCTGGGTGGTTCAGGACACTGGTGTAAACATGGACATTCAAGGTCTGTCCTCTTGGATGGATAATCTCACTACAAGGATACAAAACATTCACGATTTTGTGGTTCACAATCCGATGTCAGAGCCTAGGATTCCAATTCCTGATTTGTTTTTTGGTGATAGATCTAAGTTCTTGAATTTCAAAAATAATTGTAAATTGTTTCTTGCCTTGAAACCTCGCTCCTCAGGTGACCCTGTTCAACAAGTAAAGATCATTATTTCTTTGTTACGTGGTGACCTTCAAGACTGGGCATTTTCCCTTGCGCCAGGAGATCCGGCATTGCGTGATGTTGATGCGTTTTTCCTGGCGCTTGGATTGCTTTATGACGAACCTAATTCAGTAGATCAGGCAGAGAAAATCTTGCTGGCTCTGTGTCAGGGTCAGGATGAAGCGGAGATATATTGTCAGAAGTTTAGAAAGTGGTCTGTGCTCACTCAGTGGAATGAATGTGCCCTGGCAGCAATCTTCAGAAAGGGTCTCTCTGAAGCCCTTAAGGATGTCATGGTGGGGTTTCCCATGCCTGCTGGTCTGAATGAGTCTATGTCCTTGGCCATTCAGACCGATCGACGCTTGCGTGAGCGTAAAGCTGTGCACCATTTGGCGGTACTATCTGAGCATGGGCCTGAGCCTATGCAATGTGATAGGACTTTGACCAGAGCTGAATGGCAAGAACACAGACGTCGGAATGGGCTATGTTTTTA
The DNA here is from genome assembly GCF_032444005.1 of Ranitomeya imitator. Taxonomy (NCBI): domain Eukaryota; kingdom Metazoa; phylum Chordata; class Amphibia; order Anura; family Dendrobatidae; genus Ranitomeya; species Ranitomeya imitator. Next base: position 37,767,321 of record NC_091283.1, read on the forward strand.
CTGTGGTGATTCCACTCATGCTATCTCCGATTGTCCTAAGCGCACTGGGCAGTTCGCTAGGTCTGCCACCATTGGTACGGTACAGTCTAAATTTCTATTGTCTGTTACTCTGATTTGCTCTTTGTCATCCTATTCTGTTATGGCATTTGTGGATTCAGGCGCTGCCCTGAATTTGATGGACTTGGAGTATGCTAGGCGCTGTGGTTTTTTCTTGGAGCCCTTGCAGTATCCTGTTCCATTGAGAGGAATTGATGCTACGCCTTTGGCCAAGAATAAGCCTCAGTATTGGACCCAATTGACCATGTGCATGGCTCCTGCACATCAGGAGGATATTCGCTTTCTGGTGTTGCATAATCTGCATGATGTGGTCGTTTTGGGGTTGTTATGGTTACAGGTTCATAATCCAGTATTGGACTGGAAATCTATGTCTGTGTCCAGCTGGGGTTGCCAGGGGGTACATGGTGATGTTCCATTTTTGTCTATTTCGTCTTCCACTCCTTCTGAAGTTCCAGAGTTTTTGTCGGATTATCGGGATGTATTTGATGAGCCCAAAGGGAGGTAAGAACATTTCTAAAACAATCCACAGTGAGGAGATTGGAACAAAACAAAATCCTCTAAACTGCATGCTCGCAAACGCCAGAAGCCTGACAAACAAGATGGAAGAACTAGAAGCAGAAATATCTACAGGTAACTTTGACATAGTGGGAATAACCGAGACATGGTTAGATGAAAGCTATGACTGGGCAGTTAACTTACAGGGTTACAGTCTGTTTAGAAAGGATCGTAAAAATCGGAGAGGAGGAGGGGTTTGTCTCTATGTAAAGTCTTGTCTAAAGTCCACTTTAAGGGAGGATATTAGCGAAGGGAATGAGGATGTCGAGTCCATATGGGTTGAAATTCATGGAGGGAAAAATGGTAACAAAATTCTCATTGGGGTCTGTTACAAACCCCCAAATATAACAGAAAGCATGGAAAGTCTACTTCTAAAGCAGATAGATGAAGCTGCAACCCATAATGAGGTCCTGGTTATGGGGGACTTTAACTACCCGGATATTAACTGGGAAACAGAAACCTGTGAAACCCATAAAGGCAACAGGTTTCTGCTAATAACCAAGAAAAATTATCTTTCACAATTGGTGCAGAATCCAACCAGAGGAGCAGCACTTTTAGACCTAATACTATCTAATAGACCTGACAGAATAACAAATCTGCAGGTGGTTGGGCATTTAGGAAATAGCGACCACAATATTGTGCAGTTTCACCTGTCTTTCACTAGGGGGACTTGTCAGGGAGTCACAAAAACACTGAACTTTAGGAAGGCAAAGTTTGACCAGCTTAGAGATGCCCTTAATCTGGTAGACTGGGACAATATCCTCAGAAATGAGAATACAGATAATAAATGGGAAATGTTTAAGAACATCCTAAATAGGCAGTGTAAGCGGTTTATACCTTGTGGGAATAAAAGGACTAGAAATAGGAAAAACCCAATGTGGCTAAACAAAGAAGTAAGACAGGCAATTAACAGTAAAAAGAAAGCATTTTCACTACTAAAGCAGGATGGCACCATTGAAGCTCTAAAAAACTATAGGGAGAAAAATACTTTATCTAAAAAACTAATTAAAGCTGCCAAAAAGGAAACAGAGAAGCACATTGCTAAGGAGAGTAAAACTAATCCCAAACTGTTCTTCAACTATATCAATAGTAAAAAAATAAAAACTGAAAATGTAGGCCCCTTAAAAAATAGTGAGGAAAGAATGGATGTAGATGACGAGGAAAAAGCTAACATATTAAACACCTTCTTCTCCACGGTATTCACGGTGGAAAATGAAATGCTAGGTGAAATCCCAAGAAACAATGAAAACCCTATATTAAGGGTCACCAATCTAACCCAAGAAGAGGTGCGAAACCGGCTAAATAAGATTAAAATAGATAAATCTCCGGGTCCGGATGGCATACACCCACGAGTACTAAGAGAACTAAGTAATGTAATAGATAAACCATTATTTCTTATTTTTAGTGACTCTATAGCGACAGGGTCTGTTCCGCAGGACTGGCGCATAGAAAATGTGGTGCCAATATTCAAAAACGGCTCTAAAAGTGAACCTGGAAATTATAGGCCAGTAAGTCTAACCTCTATTGTTGGTAAAATATTTGAAGGGTTTCTGAGGGATGTTATTCTGGATTATCTCAATGAGAATAACTGTTTAACTCCATATCAGCATGGGTTTATGAGAAATCGCTCCTGTCAAACCAATCTAATCAGTTTTTATGAAGAGGTAAGCTATAGACTGGACCACGGTGAGTCATTGGACGTGGTATATCTCGATTTTTCCAAAGCGTTTGATACCGTGCCGCACAAGAGGTTGGTACACAAAATGAGAATGCTTGGTCTGGGGGAAAATGTGTGTAAATGGGCTAGTAACTGGCTTAGTGATAGAAAGCAGAGGGTGGTTATAAATGGTATAGTCTCTAACTGGGTCGCTGTGACCAGGGGGGTACCGCAGGGGTCAGTATTGGGACCTGTTCTCTTCAACATATTCATTAATGATCTGGTAGAAGGTTTACACAGTAAAATATCGATATTTGCAGATGATACAAAACTATGTAAAGCAGTTAATACAAGAGAAGATAGTATTCTGCTACAGATGGATCTGGATAAGTTGGAAACTTGGGCTGAAAGGTGGCAGATGAGGTTTAACAATGATAAATGTAAGGTTATACACATGGGAAGAAGGAATCAATATCACCATTACACACTGAACGGGAAACCACTGGGTAAATCTGACAGGGAGAAGGACTTGGGGATCCTAGTTAATGATAAACTTACCTGGAGCAGCCAGTGCCAGGCAGCAGCTGCCAAGGCAAACAGGATCATGGGGTGCATTAAAAGAGGTCTGGATACACATGATGAGAGCATTATACTGCCTCTGTACAAATCCCTAGTTAGACCGCACATGGAGTACTGTGTCCAGTTTTGGGCACCGGTGCTCAGGAAGGATATAATGGAACTAGAGAGAGTACAAAGGAGGGCAACAAAATTAATAAAGGGGATGGGAGAACTACAATACCCAGATAGATTAGCGAAATTAGGATTATTTAGTCTAGAAAAAAGACGACTGAGGGGCGATCTAATAACCATGTATAAGTATATAAGGGGACAATACAAATATCTCGCTGAGGATCTGTTTATACCAAGGAAGGTGACGGGCACAAGGGGGCATTCTTTGCGTCTGGAGGAGAGAAGGTTTTTCCACCAACATAGAAGAGGATTCTTTACTGTTAGGGCAGTGAGAATCTGGAATTGCTTGCCTGAGGAGGTGGTGATGGCGAACTCAGTCGAGGGGTTCAAGAGAGGCCTGGATGTCTTCCTGGAGCAGAACAATATTGTATCATACAATTATTAGGTTCTGTAGAAGGACGTAGATCTGGGTATTTATTATGATGGAATATAGGCTGAACTGGATGGACAAATGTCTTTTTTCGGCCTTACTAACTATGTTACTATGTAAAGCCAGTGCCCTACCTCCTCATAGGGATTGCGATTGTGCAATTAATTTGATTCCTGGTAGTAAGTTTCCTAAGGGCCGATTGTTCAATTTATCTGTGCCAGAACACGCCGCTATGCGGAGTTATATAAAGGAATCCTTGGAGAAAGGCCATATTCGCACGTCGTCATCACCGTTAGGAGCAGGGTTCTTTTTTGTGGCCAAGAAGGATGGTTCTTTGAGACCTTGTATTGATTACCGCCTTCTTAATAAAATTACAGTCAAATTTTAGTATCCTTTGCCGTTGCTGTCTGGTTTGTTTGCTCGTATTAAAGGGGCTAGTTGGTTCACCAAGATAGATCTTCGAGGGGCGTATAATCTTGTGCGTATTAAACAAGGCGATGAATGGAAAACAGCATTTAATACGCCCGAGGGCCATTTTGAGTACCTGGTTATGCCATTCGGGCTTTCCAATGCTCCATCAGTATTTCAGTCGTTTATGCATGACATCTTCCGAGAGTACCTGGATAAATTCCTGATTGTGTATTTGGATGATATTTTGGTCTTTTCGGATGATTGGGAGTCTCATGTGAAGCAGGTCAGAATGGTGTTCCAGGTCCTTCGTGCGAATTCCTTGTTTGTGAAGGGGTCAAAGTGTCTCTTTGGAGTTCAGAAGGTTTCATTTTTTGGGGTTCATTTTTTCCCCTTCTACTATCGAGATGGACCCTGTTAAAGTCCAGGCCATTTACGATTGGACTCAGCCGACATCTGTGAAGAGCCTGCAAAAGTTCCTGGGCTTTGCTAATTTTTATCGGCGCTTCATCGCTAATTTTTCTACTGTTGCTAAACCGTTGACTGATTTGACCAAGAAGGGTGCTGATGTGGTCAATTGGTCTTCTGCGGCTGTAGAGGCGTTTCAGGAGTTGAAGCGTCGTTTTTCTTCTGCCCCTGTGTTGTGCCAGCCAGATGTTTCGCTTCCGTTTCAGGTTGAGGTTGATGCTTCTGAGATTGGAGCAGGGGCTGTTTTGTCGCAGAGAAGTTCTGATGGCTCGGTGATGAAGCCGTGTGCTTTCTTTTCTAGAAAGTTTTCGCCTGCTGAGCGTAACTATGATGTTGGTAATCGTGAATTGTTGGCCATGAAGTGGGCATTCGAGGAGTGGCGTCATTGGCTGGAAGGAGCCAAGCATCGCGTGGTGGTCTTGACAGATCACAAGAATTTGATTTACCTCGAGTCTGCTAAGCGGTTGAATCCTAGACAGGCTCGGTGGTCTTTGTTTTTCTCCCGTTTTGATTTTGTGGTTTCGTACCTTCCGGGCTCTAAGAATGTGAAGGCTGATGCCCTGTCAAGGAGTTTTGTGCTTGACTCTCCGGGTGTTCCTGAGCCGGCGGGTATTCTCAAAGAGGGGGTAATTTTGTCTGCCATCTCCCCTGATTTGCGGCGGGTGCTGCAAAAATTTCAGGCTGATAGACCTGACCGTTGCCCAGCGGAGAAACTGTTTGTCCCTGATAGATGGACTAGTAGAGTTATCTCTGAGATTCATTGTTCAGTGTTGGCTGGGCATCCTGGAATCTTTGGTACCAGAGATTTGGTGGCTAGATCCTTCTGGTGGCCGTCTTTGTCGCGGGATGTGCGTTCTTTTGTGCAGTCCTGTGGGACTTGTGCTCGGGCTAAGCCCTGCTGTTCTCGTGCCAGTGGGTTGCTTTTGCCCTTGCCGGTCCTGAAGAGGCCCTGGACGCATATTTCTATGGATTTTATTTCGGATCTCCCCGTCTCTCAAAAGATGTCGGTCATTTGGGTGGTTTGTGATCGCTTTTCTAAGATGGTCCATTTGGTACCTTTGTCTAAATTGCCTTCCTCCTCTGATTTGGTGCCATTATTTTTCCAGCATGTGGTTCGTTTACATGGTATCCCGGAGAACATCGTTTCTGACAGAGGTTCCCAGTTTGTTTCAAGGTTTTGGCGATCCTTTTGTGCTAGGATGGGCATTGATTTGTCTTTTTCCTCGGCTTTCCATCCCCAGACAAATGGCCAAACCGAACGAACTAATCGAACTTTGGAAACATATCTGAGATGCTTTGTTTCTGCTGATCAGGATGATTGGGTGTCCTTTTTGCCGTTGGCTGAGTTCGCCCTTAATAATCGGGCCCGCTCGGCTACTTTGGTTTCGCCATTTTTCTGCAATTCTGGTTTCCATCCTCGTTTCTCTTCAGGGCAGGTTGAGTCTTCAGACTGTCCTGGTGTAGATACTGTGGTGGATAGGTTGCAGCAGATTTAGACTCATGTGGTGGACAATTTGACATTGTCCCAGGAGAAGGCTCAACGTTTCGCTAACCGCCGGCGTTGTGTGGGTCCCCGACTTCGTGTTGGGGATTTGGTTTGGTTGTCGTCTCGTTATGTTCCTATGAAGGTTTTCTCTCCTAAGTTTAAGCCTCGTTTCATTGGTCCGTATAAGATTTCTGAGGTTATCAATCCTGTGTCATTTCATTTGGCCCTTCCTGCTTCTTTTGCCATCCATAATGTGTTCCATAGGTCGTTATTGCGGAGATACGTGGCGCCTGTGGTTCCATCCGTTGATCCTCCTGCCCCGGTGTTAGTTGAGGGGGAGTTGGAGTATGTGGTGGAGAAGATTTTGGATTCTCGTGTTTCAAGACGGAAACTCCAGTACCTGGTCAAGTGGAAGGGTTATGGTCAGGAAGATAATTCCTGGGTTTTTGCCTCTGATGTTCATGCTGCCGATCTGGTTCGTGCCTTTCATTTGGCTCATCCTGGTCGGCCTGGGGGCTCTGGTGAGGGTTCGGTGACCCCTCCTCAAGGGGGGGGGGTACTGTTGTGAATTCTGTTGTCGGGCTCCCTCCTGTGGTCATGAATGGTACTTCAGCTGGTTCTGTCCATGGACTTCCTCTGGTGGGTGTTTCTGAGTTTCACAGGTGACGAGGTTAATTCGTTAGCTGCTGCTCTATTTAACTCCTCTTAGATCTTTGCTCTATGCCACCCGTCAATGTTCCAGTATTGGTCTAGTTCACTCCTGGATCGTTCTTGTGACCTGTCTTCCCATCAGAAGCTAAGTTCCAGCTTGTATTTCTTGGGTTTGCTATTTTTCTGTCCAGCTTGCTATTTAATTTGTTGTCTTACTTGCTGGAAGCTCTGGGACGCAGAGGGAGCGCCTCCGCACCGTGAGTCGGTGCGGAGGGTCTTTTTGCGCCCTCTGCGTGGTCTTTTTGTAGGTTTTTGTGCTGACCGCAAAGTAACCTTTCCTATCCTCGGTCTGTTCAGTAAGTCGGGCCTCACTTTGCTAAATCTATTTCATCTCTGTGTTTGTATTTTCATCTTTACTCACAGTCATTATATGTGGGGGGCTGCCTTTTCCTTTGGGGAATTTCTCTGAGGCAAGGTAGGCTTTATTTTTCTATCTTCAGGGCTAGCTAGTTTCTTAGGCTGTGCCGAGTTGCATAGGGAGCGTTAGGCGCAATCCACGGCTATTTCTAGTGTGTTTGATAGGTTTAGGGATTGCGGTCAGCAGAGTTCCCACGTCCCAGAGCTCGTCCTTATTATCAGTAACTATCAGGTCATTCCGTGTGCTCTTAACCACCAGGTCCATTATTGTCCTGACCACCAGGTCATAACAGTTAACATAACACATAACATAACAGTTAACACAGTGGACATAACAGTCCACTTCCAACTTAGGAATCTGGCCACCGTTGCCAAGATTCCCTCCAATTCACCCCCCCAACAGAAACCAAAATTTATACCAACTGAAGAATCCATATCCCGACGTATCCCCAGGCCAATTTAGCACCAACTCCAAGGACCCCTCCCACCGCCACAACGAGGGTATTTGACCACCCCAAGTACCCGAGACCCCACCACCCTTAACCGCTTTGGCTCGTTCAATACCATTCTGCAACCCGAGCGCCCACAAATCAATGCCCACTGCGTTCAGATGGACACCATCACCCAGAAGAAATTCTTCACCCCCATGTTCCAACTCGAAATAACAAACCGCCAGGCCCCCATTCCAGACAACAAAGCCAGGCACAGCCCGATTTACCTTAATGCGAGCTTTATTAATCCTAACAACCGATCTAGCATGCCCCCAACACTTCCGCTGGACGATATCCGACCACACGATGACCATCTCCCGAAAAGAAACCCATAATCTGAGTAAATCGTGTTTAATATCTCTTATCAACTCGCGACATGGGTGAACCCCCAAATCATTTCCCCCAACATGCAAAACCAAAATATTGGAAGGCCTGTCCAACCGAACCTCATTATGCACCTCCTGCATAACTCTATTCCAGACCAAACCCCGAAAACCCAACCACCTGATAACAGCCACATCCCTGGAAAAACCGAGTTGTCTTCTGTTATGTTTGCTAATGACAGGTGTTATGAAGGCAATCCAGAAACACAGTGTGCTTAGCGATCAGAGCGCACACAGTGATCTGACAAATACCCAAAAATACAAGAACGAGCTCTGAGACGTGGAAACTCTGTAGACTGCACACCTGATCCTATCCTAAACACAACTAAAAGCGGCTGTGGATTGCGCCTAACAACTACCTAGGCAACTCGGCACAGCCTAAGAAACTAGCTAGCCTGAAGATAGAAAAATAGGCCTGACTTGCCCCAGAGAAATTCCCCAAAGGAAAAGGCAGCCCCCCACATATAATGACTGTGAGGAAGATGAAAAGACAAAACGTAGGGATGAAATAGATTCAGCAAAGTGGGGCCCGATATTCTAGGACAGAGCGAGGACAGTAAGGCGAACTTTGCAGTCTACAAAAAACCCTAAAGCAAAACCACGCAAAGGGGGCAAAAGAAAACCCACCGTGCCGAACTAACGGCACGGCGGTACACCCTTTGCGTCTCAGAGCTTCCAGCAAAACAAAAGACAAGCTGGACAGAAAAAAAGCAACAAAAAAGCAAAAAGCACTTAGCTATACAGAGCAGCAGGTCACAGGAACAATCAGGAGAAGCTCAGATCCAACACTGAAACATTGACAAGGAGCAAGGATAGCAGCATCAGGCGGAGTTAAGTAATGAAGCAGTTAACGAGCTCACCAGAACACCTGAGGGAGGAAGCTCAGAAGCTGCAGTACCACTTGTGACCACAGGAGTGAATTCAGCCACAGAATTCACAACAGTACCCCCCCTTTGAGGAGGGGTCACCGAACCCTCACCAGAGCCCCCAGGCCGACCAGGATGAGCCGCATGAAAGGCACGAACAAGATCGGAAGCATGAACATCAGAGGCAAAAACCCAGGAATTATCTTCCTGAGCATAACCCTTCCATTTAACCAGATACTGGAGTTTCCGTCTAGAAACACGAGAATCCAAAATCTTCTCAACAATATACTCCAATTCCCCCCCCACCAAAACCGGGGCAGGAGGCTCAACAGATGGAACCATAGGTGCCACGTATCTCCGCAACAACGACCTATGGAATACATTATGTATGGAAAAGGAGTCTGGGAGGGTCAAACGAAAAGACACAGGATTGAGAACCTCAGAAATCCTATACGGACCAATAAAACGAGGTTTAAATTTAGGAGAGGAAACCTTCATAGGAATATGACGAGAAGATAACCAAACCAGATCCCCAACACGAAGTCGGGGACCCACACGGCGTCTGCGATTAGCGAAAAGTTGAGCTTTCTCCTGGGACAAGATCAAATTGTCCACTACCTGAGTCCAGATCTGCTGCAACCTATCCACCACAGAATCCACACCAGGACAGTCCGAAGACTCAACCTGTCCTGAAGAGAAACGAGGATGGAACCCAGAATTGCAAAAAAATGGAGAAACCAAGGTAGCCGAGCTGGCCCGATTATTAAGGGCGAACTCAGCCAACGGCAAAAAGGACACCCAATCATCCTGGTCTGCAGAAACAAAACATCTCAGATATGTTTCCAAGGTCTGATTGGTTCGTTCGGTCTGGCCATTAGTCTGAGGATGGAAAGCCGAGGAAAAGGATAGGTCAATGCCCATCCTACCACAAAAGGCTCGCCAAAACCTTGAAACAAACTGGGAACCTCTGTCAGAAACAATATTCTCAGGAATGCCATGCAACCGAACCACATGCTGAAAGAACAAAGGTACCAAATCAGAGGAGGAAGGCAATTTAGCCAAGGGCACCAGATGGACCATTTTAGAAAAGCGATCACAGACCACCCAAATGACTGACATCTTTTGAGAAACGGGAAGGTCAGAAATGAAATCCATCGAAATATGTGTCCAAGGCCTCTTCGGGACCGGCAAGGGCAAAAGCAACCCACTGGCACGAGAACAGCAGGGCTTAGCCCTAGCACAAATCCCACAGGATTGCACAAAAGTACGTACATCCCGTGACAGAGATGGCCACCAGAAGGATCTAGCCACTAACTCTCTGGTACCAAAGATTCCAGGATGACCAGCCAACACCGAACAATGAAGTTCAGAGATAAGTTTATTAGTCCACCTATCAGGGACGAACAGTTTCTCTGCTGGACAACGATCAGGTTTATTCGCCTGAAATTTTTGCAGCACCCGCCGCAAATCAGGGGAGATGGCAGACACAATGACTCCTTCCTTGAGGATACCCGCTGGCTCAGATAAACCCGGAGAGTCGGCCACAAAACTCCTAGACAGAGCATCCGCCTTCACATTTTTAGAGCCCGGAAGGTACGAAATCACAAAGTCGAAGCGGGCAAAAAATAACGACCAACGGGCCTGTCTAGGATTCAAGCGCTTGGCAGACTCGAGATAAGTCAAGTTCTTATGATCAGTCAATACCACCACGCGATGCTTAGCTCCTTCAAGCCAATGACGCCACTCCTCGAATGCCCACTTCATGGCCAGCAACTCTCGAATGCCCACATCATAATTACGCTCAGCGGGCGAAAACTTCCTGGAAAAGAAAGCACATGGTTTCATCACTGAGCAATCAGAACCTCTCTGTGACAAAACCGCCCCTGCTCCAATCTCAGAAGGATCAACCTCGACCTGGAACGGAAGAGAAACATCTGGCTGACACAACACAGGGGCAGAACAAAAACGACGCTTCAACTCCTGAAAAGCTTCCACAGCAGCAGAAGACCAATTAACCAAATCAGCACCCTTCTTGGTCAAATCGGTCAATGGTTTGGCAATGCTAGAAAAATTACAGATGAAGCGACGATAAAAATTAGCAAAGCCCAGGAACTTTTGCAGACTTTTCAGAGATGTCGGCTGAATCCAATCCTGGATGGCTTGGACCTTAACTGGATCCATCTCGATAGTAGAAGGGGTAAAGATGAACCCCAAAAATGAAACTTTCTGCACACCGAAGAGACACTTTGATCCCTTCACAAACAAAGAGTTAGCACGCAGGACCTGAAAAACCATTCTGACCTGCTTCACATGAGACTCCCAATCATCTGAGAAGATCAAAATGTCATCCAAGTAAACAATCAGGAATTTATCCAGATACTCACGGAAGATGTCATGCATAAAAGACTGAAACACAGATGGAGCATTGGCAAGTCCGAACGGCATCACTAGATACTCAAAATGACCCTCGGGCGTATTGAATGCAGTTTTCCATTCATCTCCTTGCCTGATTCTCACCAGATTATACGCACCACGAAGATCTATCTTAGTGAACCAACTTGCCCCCTTAATCCGAGCAAACAAGTCAGATAACAATGGCAAGGGATACTGAAATTTAACAGTGATCTTATTAAGAAGGCGGTAATCAATACACGGTCTCAGCGAACCATCCTTCTTGGCTACAAAGAAGAACCCTGCTCCCAGTGGTGATGACGATGGGCGAATATGTCCCTTCTCCAGGGATTCCTTCACATAACTGCGCATAGCGGCGTGTTCGGGCACGGATAAATTAAATAATCGACCTTTAGGGAATTTACTACCAGGAATCAAATTGATAGCACAATCACAATCCCTATGCGGAGGTAGAGCATCGGACTTGGGCTCTTCAAATACATCCTGATAATCAGACAAGAACTCTGGGACCTCAGAAGGGGTGGATGACGAAATCGACAAAAATGGAACATCACCATGTACCCCCTGACAACCCCAGCTGGATACCGACATGGAATTCCAATCCAATACTGGATTATGGGTTTGTAGCCATGGCAACCCCAACACGACCACATCATGCAGATTATGCAACACCAGAAAGCGAATAACTTCCTGATGTGCAGGAGCCATGCACATGGTCAGCTGGGCCCAGTATTGAGGTTTATTCTTGGCCAAAGGTGTAGCATCAATTCCTCTCAATGGAATAGGACACCGCAAAGGCTCCAAGAAAAACCCACAACGTTTAGCATAATCCAAATCCATCAGATTCAGGGCAGCGCCCGAATCCACAAACGCCATGACAGAAAACGACGACAAAGAGCATATCAAGGTAATGGACAGAAGGAATTTGGACTGTACAGTACCAATGACGGCAGACCTAGCGGACCGCTTAGTGCGCTTAGGACAATCAGAAATAGCATGAGTGGAATCACCACAGTAGAAACACAGACCATTCAGACGTCTGTATTCCTGCCGTTCAACTCTAGTCATAGTCCTATCGCACTGCATAGGCTCAGGTTTAACCTCAGGCAGTACCGCCAAATGGTGCACAGATTTACGCTCGCGCAAGCGTCGACCGATCTGAATGGCCAAAGACAAAGACTCATTCAAACCAGCAGGCATAGGAAATCCCACCATGACATCCTTAAGAGCCTCAGAGAGACCCTTTCTGAACAAAGCTGCCAGCGCAGATTCATTCCACTGAGTGAGTACTGACCATTTCCTAAATTTCTGACAATATACTTCTATATCATCCTGACCCTGGCACAAAGCCAGCAAATTTTTCTCAGCCTGATCCACTGAATTAGGCTCATCGTACAGCAATCCGAGCGCCAGGAAAAACGCATCGACACTACTCAATGCAGGGTCTCCTGGCGCAAGAGAAAATGCCCAGTCTTGAGGGTCGCCGCGCAAAAAAGAAATAATAATCAAAACCTGTTGAATAGGATTACCAGAAGAATGAGGTTTCAAGGCCAGAAATAGCTTACAATTATTTTTGAAACTTAGAAACTTAGTTCTATCTCCAAAAAACAAATCAGGAATAGGAATTCTTGGTTCTAACATAGATTTTTGATCAATAGTATCTTGAATTTTTTGTACATTTATAACGAGATTATCCATTGAAGAGCACAGACCCTGAATATCCATGTCCACACCTGTGTCCAGAATCACCCAAATGTCTAGGGGAAAAAAAAAGTGAGCACAGAGCAGAAAAAAAAAAAAAATGATGTCAGAACTTTTTCTTTCCGTCTATTGAGAATCATTAGTTTGGCTCCTTGTACTGTTATGTTTGCTAATGACAGGTGTTATGAAGGCAATCCAGAAACACAGTGTGCTTAGCGATCAGAGCGCACACAGTGATCTGACAAATACCCAAAAATACAAGAACGAGCTCTGAGACGTGGAAACTCTGTAGACTGCACACCTGATCCTATCCTAAACACAACTAAAAGCGGCTGTGGATTGCGCCTAACAACTACCTAGGCAACTCGGCACAGCCTAAGAAACTAGCTAGCCTGAAGATAGAAAAATAGGCCTGACTTGCCCCAGAGAAATTCCCCAAAGGAAAAGGCAGCCCCCCACATATAATGACTGTGAGTAAGATGAAAAGACAAAACGTAGGGATGAAATAGATTCAGCAAAGTGGGGCCCGATATTCTAGGACAGAGCGAGGACAGTAAAGCGAACTTTGCAGTCTACAAAAAACCCTAAAGCAAAACCACGCAAAGGGGGCAAAAGAAAACCCACCGTGCCGAACTAACGGCACGGCGGTACACCCTTTGCGTCTCAGAGCTTCCAGCAAAACAAAAGACAAGCTGGACAGAAAAAAAGCAACAAAAAAGCAAAAAGCACTTAGCTATACAGAGCAGCAGGTCACAGGAACAATCAGGAGAAGCTCAGATCCAACACTGAAACATTGACAAGGAGCAAGGATAGCAGCATCAGGCGGAGTTAAGTAATGAAGCAGTTAACGAGCTCACCAGAACACCTGAGGGAGGAAGCTCAGAAGCTGCAGTACCACTTGTGACCACAGGAGTGAATTCAGCCACAGAATTCACAACAGTCTTCCATCGTGTCGAACGTCTGCACGCTTCGCGCCCCAATAAACATAGGAGTGGCCGACAATCCAAACCAACAGCGAAGTTGAACCTGGAAAACATAAACAACTTTGAACCATGCAGATGAAAGCAAAATTTCAACCTCTAAGAAAACACACTAAAAGTCTAACGTAACTCTGGTACCAGCCAGACTCCCATCTCCTTATCCTCTGTACCACTGCAGGAGCCAAACCTCCCAACGCTGCCTCCGTAGCAGCCCCAATCCGAAAGAAATGAGAGGCAAACCTAGAAGAGTCCAGACCAATAGCCACCAAGGCTCGCTGAAAAACTGGTATCTGGAAAGAAAAGACCCATCCTCATGGCACAACAAAGGCCCGTCTCTATGCGGTTGCAAACTATCAAAAACTTACCACAATGGATTGGACACATGGCAGAACCTGAAACGCCCAATACCACCTTTTTGCCCTTTCCCGCCTGATCCGTCTTAGACCGCTGAATCCAAAATTGCAAGATGCCCCCAATAACCAGCACGTCCCCAGCCCAAAGCATCCCCTTGCCTGCCCGTAGTAGGAGACACGAGCTCCCCCACCGTCAAAGCTCCAAAAAAGGCAGGGGAAAAGGCCAGGCGAAAAAGGGCAACTTCAAAACTGGAACAACAAATGTCAGCCAATCGGGCACCCAAAAGCTCCAATACACCAAAAGAAATCGGGCGCCTGCGATCTCCCCAGCTTCCTGCTCATCTCAATCCCTTAACCGCTTGCTTCACCAAAAAGGTCTTCGTCAAATCCCTAATACCACGAAGCCGAAAACCAAAAGCCAAAGCCGCTATAACCTTCGTCGCCGACCATCCTTGATCAGCCCCATTCCTCAGCCACAACAACAAAACACGCACTTGATCATCACCAGCATTAAGAGCCCCGCAGGACACCAACCAAGTCTCCCATGAACCCCATACCGACCGATAAGCAGACCACGTGCTGGGGGCCAACGATGCCTGAATTAAAGGTTCTGAAGCCCGGACACCACGTTCCAAAGCTCCGCCGGGCATTCCAGACCCAGCACCTCCGCATCCGGAGCCTGCAACCAAAAACGCTCCAGCTGAAAACGAGACAAAGAGTCGGCAATTAAATTTTTAACACCAGGCACATGAGATGCCGTAACATACGCATTAATGGACAAGTAAGACAAAACCAACTGACGAAGAACCCTAATAACTGGCGAAGATGTCGTTAAACTGTTAATCGCACATACAACTGCCATATTGTCACAATTAAAACGAACCTGTTTGTTTTGGAAATCATCTTTCCACAGATACACCGCCACCAAAATTGGAAAGATCTCCAGCAAAGTGATGTTCTTCACCAACCCAGCTACAAACCATTCTTTCGGCCATCTAGCGGCACACCACCTGCCTCCAAAAAAGGCCCCAAAACCAATACCACCAGAAGCGTCAGTAAAAAGATCAAAGTCCACATTACCAACCACCTCTTCCATTAACAAAGAAAGACCATTGTAACGTGTTAGAAAACAGGTCCCAAACCTCCAAATTGGCCTTGTGTTCACCCGATAAGCGAACAAAATGATGTGAGGCCTTAACCCCGGCCGTAGCACTAGCCAGCCAGCGGGAAAAATCCCTCCCATTGGGATAATCCTGCATGCAAAATTCAATTTCCCAAGAAGCGACTGAACTTCCCGCAACGGCAACTTCTTCAACGGTCTGGCTCGAGCCACCTCACTCCTCAAATCAGTCACCTTTTCATCAGGCAACCTAAACTCCCATCGCACCGATTCAATCACGATGCGTAAAAAAGAAAGGCTCGTGCACGGACCCTCAGTTTTACCCAGCGCCAATGGAATGCCGAATCGCTCAGCTATCCAAACAACTATTTTCAAAAGGACGTCGCAACGGCTAGACTGGCCCGGCCCAATGCAATAGAAGTCATCCAAATAGTGTATCACAGAATCCAAACCGGACTCATCCCGCACCGCCCATTCAAGAAAAGTACTGAAGGCTTCAAAATATGCGCACGACAAAGAGCAACCAATGGGCAAACATCTATCAACGTAACAAACCCCGTTCCAATAACAGCCTAACAACCTCACGCTATCAGGGTGAACCGATAATAAACGGAAAGCAGACTCAATATCCGTCTTAGGTCTTAGCCAACAACGCGCCCCTGCCACAACTACGCACCCATCAAGCCTCCTCATCAAAAGACGTATAAACCATGGAACAAAGCTCAGGGTCGATCCCATCATTCATGGACCTCCCCTTAAGATAAGACAAATGTTGTGTAAGCCTAAACTTGTTCGGTTCCTTCTTTGGAACCACCCCTAAAGGCGACACCACCAAGTCGTTAAACGGAGGAACGGGAAAAGGTCCAGACATCCTACCTAAGGAAACCTCCTTTTTCAATTTCTCTGATACAACAACCGCATGCAACTCAGCCGATCTAAGGTTTTTCAAAGTCTGAGGTATTACAAAAAGGGGCCCCGGGTATACAGAAACCCTCGTTAAAACCCGCTAACAGCAGCTCCGCCCTATCCTAATCAGGGAATATATTTAGATAGGGGACCATCGCGTCCAGCCTCACTGGCATCACCAGGGCCGCCATCAGGGCATGACGGCCATGACTGGCGTATGGGGCCCGGTGGGCAGAGGGGGCCCGCATCGGGCCCCGTCTCATCTGCTCACCGGGCCCCCCCTGCAGGCGCTGCGGCTCACTATTGACGTGCGGGCCCGTGCCCGCACGTCAATAGTTAACAGTCGCCGCCAGCCAGTCGGAGGCTGGCAGCTGACTTGAACGGCGGCAGTGCGCAGTCGCACCTCGCCGGCGTCTGACGTCATCGTCAGCCGCCGGCGAGTGCGTCCTTCACCTGCGTGGAGGAGCTTCGCCCGCCGCGGGAGCATGGCAAGGTAAGAAGTTTTTTTTTTTTTTTGGTAGCGGCGATCCAGGGGAGGGGGCCCGGGGCAGAGGAGATGCTGGACACAGACAGGGGCAGAGGAGATGCTGGACACAGACAGGGGCAGAGGAGATGCTGGACACACAGGGGCAGAGGAGATGCTGAACACAGGGGCAGAGGAGATGCTGGACACACAGGGGCAGAGGAGATGCTGAACACAGGGGCAGAGGAGATGCTGGACACAGACAGGGGCAGAGGAGATGCTGGACACAGACAGGGGCAGAGGAGATGCTGGACACAGACAGGGGCAGAGGAGATGCTGGACACAGACAGGGGCAGAGGAGATGCTGGACACAGGGGCAGAGGAGATGCTGGACACAGGGGCAGAGGAGATGCTGGACACAGACAGGGGCAGAGGAGATGCTGGACACAGACAGGGGCAGAGGAGATGCTGGACACAGGGGCAGAGGAGATGCTGGACACAGACAGGGGCAGAGGAGATGCTGGACACAGACAGGGGCAGAGGAGATGCTGGACACAGGGGCAGAGGAGATGCTGGACACAGACAGGGGCAGAGGAGATGCTGGACACAGGGGCAGAGGAGATGCTGGACACAGACAGGGGCAGTGGAGATGCTGGACACAGGGGCAGAGGAGATGCTGGACACAGGGGCAGAGGAGATGCTGGACACAGACAGGGGCAGAGGAGATGCTGGACACACAGGGGCAGAGGAGATGCTGAACACAGGGGCAGAGGAGATGCTGGACACAGGGGCAGAGGAGATGCTGGACACAGGGGCAGAGGAGATGCTGGACACAGGGGCAGAGGAGATGCTGGACACAGACAGGGGCAGAGGAGATGCTGGACACAGACAGGGGCAGAGGAGATGCTGGACACAGACAGGGGCAGAGGAGATGCTGGACACACAGGGGCAGAGGAGATGCTGAACACAGGGGCAGAGGAGATGCTGGACACACAGGGGCAGAGGAGATGCTGAACACAGGGGCAGAGGAGATGCTGGACACAGACAGGGGCAGAGGAGATGCTGGACACAGACAGGGGCAGAGGAGATGCTGGACACAGACAGGGGCAGAGGAGATGCTGGACACAGGGGCAGAGGAGATGCTGGACACAGGGGCAGAGGAGATGCTGGACACAGACAGGGGCAGAGGAGATGCTGGACACAGACAGGGGCAGAGGAGATGCTGGACACAGACAGGGGCAGAGGAGATGCTGGACACAGACAGGGGCAGAGGAGATGCTGGACACAGACAGGGGCAGAGGAGATGCTGGACACGGGCAGAGGAGATGCTGGACACAGACAGGGGCAGAGGAGATGATGGACACAGGGGCAGAGGAGATGCTGGACACAGACAGGGGCAGTGGAGATGCTGGACACAGGGGCAGAGGAGATGCTGGACACAGGGTCAGAGGAGATGCTGGACACAGGGGCAGAGGAGATGCTGGACACAGGGGCAGAATGGAGATACGGGGTATGATGAAAGACATGGGGGCATGACTGGAGACAGATCTTGCAGGATCATGGGGCAGGATTGATATGATGGAGACAAATGGGTCAGGATGGGGAGATCATATGGGGCAGAATGGATACTCATGAGGGCAGGATGGGAGAACATATGGCTGACGCCAGGAATGAGACACACGGTGACCAGGATGGGGAATATTATTACCATAGGGACTAATTTAGGGATATTATTACTGCAGTGATGTATTTATTTTATTTTTTGAGGATACTGTTTTAAATGAGGGGGCGATCCTGTTACTGTGTAGAGTGATACTATGTCGCCTCTTTTTCTTCATGTGGTGTAATGTAGAAGTTGGGAAAATTAATTAATGTATTCTACAAGCAGAGCTCGAGATAACTGTGTTATTTGCTGCAGAAACGAGTCCTGGCTGGATGAAATGATGGCGGTCTGTGCTGGATGAAAGATGAAGGACTTCAACCTAGAGACGTCACTGGTAAGTCAGTGTGTTACCTATACACTGACACTATACACTGTATACAGAGCTCCTGTGTATAATTTCACTAGTGATCACTGTATTATCTGTACACAAACACTGCATACTAAGTACAGATCTCCTGTGTATAATGGCACTTATGGTGATAGTATGGTGCTTTTTTTTTTATTACTGATCAGAATTGTAGTATTCAGTCACTATGTGGTGGTAATATGTGGTCTGGTCATGGTGTTGTGGTATTTGTTCTTTGTATGTGATATTATTGGTCATTTAAAAAATTGAAAAATAAATATAAATATACCTAAATTGTATTGCATATTTTAACAAATATTTAATAGGTTACAGTAGAGTAGGGCCCGGCCAAAAGTGTCTACTGTGTTATGGTGGCAGCATAAAAAATCTTTTGGCCAAAACAAAAGCTGCCGGCTATATGTGTGATCTGGTGATGGGAACTGTTAATGTGTGATAGGTGAGAAGTGGAGTTTTTCCAAGAGAGAGCGGTGGGACTGTGGACAGTTCGAGGGGTGGAGCCCGGAGGCGGGGCTGGGGTGGAGCCTGGGCGGAGTCTCAAGGGGGCCCCGAAAATTTTGCCAGTATGGGGCCCCGAAATTTCTAGTGGCAGCCCTGGGCATCACCCCCTTTGGAATTACCGTCTGGCTTCCCTTTCTTCTTAAAACATGTGGAGACGCTTTGGGAAGAACCATTGCAGTGCGAGCAGAAGTGCTTGAACTTACAAGTGGTTCCAAACTTACACTGGCCCTCATTGAACTGCCAGCATACGCCGTGTTTCTGACCTCCGGATTGTCCTGACTGACCCCCTGTACCTGAAGAACTGCCTTGCGAGGCGGCCTGGCCGGAATTACCGGCCCCGCTTTGAAAGGAATGACCAAATTTCGTTGTAACGAGAACCGCAACCACAACCCTATGTCCTTCTGATCCCACCGAATCGCAGGACGAACCGCCTTTTGCTGTCTAAACTGTTAATCGTAACGTAACCATGCTTGCCCACCATAGGCTCTATGAGCCTCCCCTATTGAATCCATGTAGCAAAATAAGGCAGAACAATTTTCGGGAGCCTTCTCACCAATAACGCTTGCCAGAATCGCAAATGCCTGAAGCCAATTCACGAAAGTCTGAGGAATAAGGCGCCATCTCCATTTTTCCTCGTCCGCCTTCTTGCTATCCTCCTTCTTGGTCTTATCCAAATTAAATTTCTCCAATGGCAAAAGCGAAAATATCTCCACATACTCGTCCTTCTAAATCTTCTCACGCAC
Organism: Ranitomeya imitator; assembly: GCF_032444005.1. NCBI lineage: Eukaryota > Metazoa > Chordata > Amphibia > Anura > Dendrobatidae > Ranitomeya > Ranitomeya imitator. Next base: position 37,787,086 of record NC_091283.1, read on the forward strand.
TTCCTTTTTCAAATGAGCCCCCAAAGGCCCCTCAAAACAAACATACACCTCACCATGCGCCTTATCATCCAAGCGAATCCCACCCTCCTTTTCCTTCTCGGTCTGCACGGATACAGATACCGGCTCGGCCGACCTGTCCCGCACCGTGGAACCACTACCCAACAACTCATGACCCAAATCTGGAGGTCCCACCCAAGCCGCCAAAGGAGACGGCCCAGACCTAACGCCGCCCAACCGTGTCAACAGCTCATGAACATTCGACAAAAGCTCCCCCACCCCTTCAACACCACTATCAGCCCTAACGCAAACGCCCTCACTCTGACCCACAGACCCCACAGCCAGACTAACGGAGCAACTGACCAACTGACGGAGACAGTGAGAACGCCGGTAACAAACGAGGCATAGACGCATGCTCACCAGGCTGCAGGGGAGCTGTGATCCGCTCAGCTGCAGATGCCATGGTTATCCAGCCGTCTCTTGACCCCAATCCAGTCCTTAGACCATCCTGAAGATGAAGTCCACCTGCAGAAGATCTCGAGGTCCCGGCCGCAGTAGAGGGCGCAGACCCAGAATCGTCTACCGCAGATGCAGCCTGATGTGGGGAAGCCCCAGATCCAGGCCCACCATCTAGTCCACTTCCAGCAGATCCTCCCGTCATATAAAGTCCAGTCACAGTCGCAGGTAAAAGAAGGGGTCCGGAATCTCTCGCCAGGTCCAGCATCCCCGCCACACCGGGAGCGCTGCCCGCCGCTGCATCAAAAGAGCTCCCCTGCCGTCTGCTGCCGACGGATGTGGCAGGCCACCCAGCCTGGTCGTTTACCCGCCGTGACATCACACTGGGCCCTAGTAGATCTGGCGCACGCAGTCCCCACCCCCAGGATGCGGGAGGAGAAGGCCCCAGCGCAGCTGGTGGATTTCTCCCAGAACATGGCCTGCTTGGATGTTTGCGAGCAGGCGCATGGTCCGGAGGGTCCCTGGAGTAGCTCTTGTGCCGCCGACATCTGAGGCAGGTTGGGGGATAAGCTCTCAGGAGGCCTGACGTGCCTAGACCGCCGCTCCATGGAATCACTCATCGGGGAACCCCCGATGCCGCCACCTAGTATACCGGACACCTGGGATTCCAACCAGCCGGGGGGCTGATTTACAGCAGCCGCCCGAAGCCGGTCAAGCACCTGATCCACGAAGATCATCGCTGGTGAGTATGGATGTCCTGTTCCATGGCCTCCTGAGCAGGAAGTGACCAGGCTCCACCCCCCAACACTTTCAAAAACCTTTTCTTCTCATTCCCTCCCCCGATAAACCCCACCTTACCTACCCCTTCGCTGCAAACCCCCTGTCATGACGGCTTGCACGTACTCTGCCCGTGGGAGGGGGTGGGGCGGCTTGCTCAGCCTGCTCTAAACTTCAGCCCTAGCACTTGTTCCCGATAGAGCATCCCATTTCCTGCTGTCTCCACTACCTCTAGGGATCCCTCTCCACCAGTGGCAGTGCTCCTGGATTCCGTAATCCTGTGCCTTTGAGGATCCTTGTCCATTTTCCCCACTGTGCAAATCTCAAGGTCCTGAATGGAACCGCATAGAGGAGTTGCATGGCAATCCACTGCACCAAGTGATAGGCCCATGTTGGCCCTAGCAGCCCACTGCACTTAAAGGGAACCTGTCACCCCCAAAATGGAAGTTGAGCTAAGCCCACCGGCATCAGGGGCTTATCTACAGCATTCTGTAATGCTGTAGATAAGCCCCCGATGTATCCTGAAAGATGAGAAAAAGAGGTTAGATTATACTCACCTGGGCGGGCGGTCCGATGGGCGTCAAGGTCCGGTCCGGGGCCTCCCATCTTCATAGGATGGTGTCCTCTTCTTGTATTCACGCTGCGGCTCCGGCGCAGGTGTACTTTGTCTGCCCTGTTGAGGGCAGAGCAAAGTACTGCAGTGCGCAGGCGCTGGGCCTCGCTGAACTTTCCCGGTGCCTGCGCACTGCAGTACTTTGCTCTGACCTCAACAGGGCAGACAAAGTACACCTGCGCCAAAGCCGCAGCCTGAAAACAAGAAGAGGACGTCATTGTAAGAAGATGGGAGGCCCCGGACCGGACCACGTGCCCATCGGACCGGACCACAGCTGGAACGCCCCTGGGTGAGTATAATATAACCTCTTTTTCTCATCTTTCAGGATACATCGGGGGCTTATCTACAGCATTCCAGAATGCTGTAGATAAGCCCCTGATGCCAGTGGGCTCAGCTCATTTCAAATGCATAAAAAGCATAACACTGTTCACATTACAAATAAGCATACAGCGGTTGTCTTCAGGGTAGGGACAGGGTAAGACAGTCTATATCTTCAGAGCTGCATAGCGCAAAGGCAGAAATCCTGATTCTAGTGATGTATCACTTACTAGGTTGCGTGTTGCTGTTTCAATAAAATCAGTGTTTTTTTTGGCCTTGCAGTGCCGTTCACGGCTGTCTGCACGGTCTCTGTGTGAGTGCAGCTCACTCTGTAGTCTGTTCTGCGAAAAAAACAAAAAGTTAATAAAGTTCACAAAACACTCCACTTTACAGTTGTGTAGGCCACATTAGCTCATATTAAAGTCTAGTCCACACTTTGTAAAATTAGTGTTTCTTATACCTGTTAGCAGCTGTTCAGGAATAAGCACACTAAGCCCTTAGTACTTTTCTGCCTCTCTTTATCAGTCTACCAAGATGAAGAAGGCAGGGAGTAAGGCATGTGGGTGTGGAGCAGGGAGAGGACATGGGGATTCTGTGCCTGCAGCGGGCACCGGTGACTCATCATCCCCCAATTTTAGCAGGGAACAGTCCTTCATGCGCAGCTTTGTAGGAGCTTGCCGTACCCCGCTGCTGCGGGACGAACAAATTGAAGCCGTTGTCGGATGTATGGCAGCTAACGCATCGACTTCAATTAGTGCCACATCCTCTCAGGCACAGAGCACTGAAGAGCACCCATCTGTCTCTTCACCACCTGCCAAATTGCAGTCAGAAAGCCCAGGACAGGAGCCGTCTCTACTTCTGTTCTCTGTATCTCTTGGCTTGGAAAGAGGGGTCCAGTCAAGCAGCATTCGAGAAATGGAAGAAGAGGCAGTATGCAGTGATGCCCAACAGCTTTGTCTCTCTGAATCTGAAGAGGTGGGTGGGCCAGTGCCTCCGGTCAGCATACCTCAGTACGCATCTAATGATGAGACTCAGGTGCCACTTTCTGGTGCGTACTATGCTGCCGAGAGTACCCAGGAGAAGCAGTTGTTGGAAGAGGGTAGTGTAGTTGATGAAGTCCTTGACCCATCATGGCGTGAGGTACAGGAAGGTGGTGGGAGCAGCTCTGAGGAAGACATTTCCCGAACAGCCCAAAGAGGGAGAGGGAGGGGGAAGACTGTGGTGCCTGTAGCCTCCACTTCGGCACCCATTAGGAGCATGCCTCTTCCAAAATCCAAAACTGGCGCTCCCAAGACTTGCAGTGCCTGGTCCTCTTTTGACACAGTTGCAGATGACATTTGCTTTGTCAAATGCAAGCGGTGTCATCAGAAAGTCAAAAGAGGGAAAAGTGTCAGCAACCGCAATACCACAAATATGTGGAAACATGTGAGGACCAAGCACGTGGTGGAGTTACAAAAACACACTGAAGACCTAGACCAACCTACAGCGGTACCTACCACCTCTTTAGCTCGTGTTGTAGCCTCTTCCTCCGGCTCACACACAGCTGGTTCGGCTTCCTCACAGGATCGCCATGGAAGAACCTCTGTCACTGTTGTCCAGAGACCCAGTGTAATTCCACCCACAGCACCACGTTCCCAGTCATCCTCACACTCCCAGCCCAGTCTACAGCCATCGGTAGCACAGGCATGGGAGAAAAGGCGGCCATTCTCGGCAAACCACCCCCGAGCAAAGGCTCTGAATGCTGGCATTGCAAACCTACTGTCCCTTGAAATGCTGTCATTCGGGCTTGTGGAGACTGACACCTTCCGCAACTTGATGGCATTGGCAGTCCCGCAATACAACGTGTCCAGCCGCTTTTATTTCAGCAGGCAAGCCATCCCTGCCCTGTAAAAGCATGTGGAGGAAAACATTAAACATGCGCTACTAAATGCCATCAGTAGCAAAGTCCACCTCACCACCGATGCGTGGACCAGTCACCATGGACAGGGACGATACCTTTCCCTCACTGCCCATTGGGTAAATGTTGTAGAGCCAGGTACAGATCGTGAGAGTTGCGCTGTACGTGTTCTGCCAACTCCAAGGATTGCAGGAATCCAGTCTGTACACATTGACTCCTCCTCATACTCCAGTTCCTCTGAATCAGCGCATGGACCCGTGAATGCTTACCTATTATGACCGATATGAGCACAGCCGTGGCCAAACGTCAACAGGCCGTATTGAAATTAATTTCTTTGGGGAATCTAAGCCACACAGCGCAGGAGCTCTGGAATGCCATCAAGCAGGAGAGCGACGTGTGGTTTGTGCCAGCGAATCTCCAGCCAGGCATGGTAGTGTGTGACAATGGCCGAAATCTGGTGGCAGCTCTGGGCCTAGGCAACCTCACTCACATCCGATGTCTGGCACATGTGCTCAACTTGGTCGTGCAGAGTTGTTTGAGGGACTATCCGGATCTTGATGCACTGCTGCACAAGGTCCGCCTAGAGTGTGCTCACTTGCGGCGTTCCAGCATGGGAAGATCGGGCATTGCAGCTCTGCAGCGCTGATTCTGCCTTCCGGAACATCGCATCATATGTGACCTACCCACCAGGTGGAATTCAACGTTACATATGTTGGAGCGGTTGTGTGAGCAGCAGCCAGCAGTAATGGAGTACTAGCTGCATCAGGCGCAAAGAAGTCGCACTGCGCGCCGTTCAGACTTCACTATGAAGGACATCTGCCAGGTTTTGCGTGCCTTCGATGATTCCAAGCGGATGGCGAGTGCAGATGATGCACTAGTCAGCAAGACTATCCCCCTTATCTGCCTGCTTAAAAAAACACTGCAAGCGCTAAGGGATGAGGTTGTGGAAGAGGTGGAGGATGAGGAGTCACAAATGCCATCTGCTTCTGGACAGTCTGCGTGACGTGGTTCCTCACAAAGGCCTAGGTAGGGGACACTTTGTGAGGAGGATGAGCAGGAGTCAATGGAGGAGGAAGACATCTGTCCAGAGGAGGGAGTTACACAATTCTCCAGTAGTCAGTATGTAGATCGAGGGTGGGGTGATGCAGAGCAAGCAGAGATCACGCCTCAAGCAGGGGACAGCATTTCTTGGCCAGTTGGTAGTCTGCAGCACATGGTTGATTTCATGCTGCAGTGCCTGAGAAACAACCGCCGCATCGCCCACATTCTCAACACGGCTGATTATTGGGTGTAAACCCTCCTAGATCTTCGCTACCGGGACAACTTACAAAGCCTCATAACACAGTTGAACCAAAAGCATAAAATGCGAGTACCAAGACACACTGGTGCATTCCATCATCTTCTCCAGTCCAACCGAGAGCAGTGCTGCTAGTGCTTTACAAAGCAGCTCAGTGCGTTGAGGCAGTGGAGGAAGCTCTGCACAAAGAGGGTGAGCAGAAGCAGTGCTTCAGCACAAGGCAAGACCAGTATGGCCCAACTGTGGCAAAGTTTTGTGTGCCCGCCACAAATGTCTACACCATCACAGACGGCCCCAGTCAGCAGGAGGCAACGTTTACGTCAGATGGTGACAGACTACATGTCTTGCCTTCTCAGTGTACTCCCAGACAGCTCTTCCCCCTTCAAGTTTTGGGCCTCTAAGCTGGATACATGGCCAGAGCTTAGCCTTTATACATTGGAGGTGCTGGCTTGCCCTGCTGCTAGTGTATTATCGGAACGCGTCTTTAGTGCCGCAGGTGGTGTACTAACAGACCGTTGCATGCGACTATCCTCCGATAATGTTGACCGGCTTACTTTTCTGAAAATGAACAAGGCTTGGATCTCGCAGGAATTTGCCACTCCTCTTCCAGATTAAATAATTGGTTGGCAACAGTATCCATGTCTCCTATTGTGTTCATGTTTCTACCACCTGAACTGTAATCCCTGGGCTCCAACACAGCCAGTTGCTGCTCAGAAGTGCTGTCTGCACAGTCAACACTTGCTGCCATGTTATTGGGGTTTAGTAACGTCAGCTGCTCCCCTGCTGTGTATCTGGCAATTGCTTCTGCTACCTCCACGCTGACACAACAACAGATATTAAACTGCCTCGAGTGCAGGACTCGGCCTACACTCTGCTTCTCCTGGATTCCCTGGGCTGCAACACCACCAGTTGCTGCTTGGAAGTGCCATCTGCACAGTGAACGTGTTATTGGGTTTCAGCAACATCAGCTGATCCCCAGCTGTGTATCCGGCAATTTGGCCTACTACCTCCACGCTCACACTACAACAGCTATTAAATTGCCTTGAATGTAGGCCTCAGCCTACACTCTGTTTCTCCTGGATTCCCTGGGCTCCAACACCGCCAGTTGCTGCTCAGAAGTGCCGTTTGCACAGAGAAAAACACTCCTGTGTTAGTGGGGCTCAGTAACGTCAGCTGCTCCCCTGCTGTGTATCCGGCAATTGCTCCTGCTATCTCCACACTCACACTACTTCAGATATTAAACTCGCTCCAATTAGGCCTCGGCCTACACCTAATTGCTCCTGCTACCTCCACGCTGACACAACAACAGATATTAAACTGCCTCGAGTGCAGGCCTCGGCCTACACTCTGCTTCTCCTGGATTCCCTGGGCTCCAACACTGCCAGTTGCTGCTCGGAAGTGCCGTCTGCACAGTGAACACTTGCTGCCGTGTTATTGGGTTTCAGTAACGTCAGCTGCTCCCCTGCTGTGTGTGCAGCAATGTCTCCTGCTCCCTCCACACTAAGACTACAACTGATAATAAACTAGATCCAATTAGGCCTCGGCCTACACTCAGTTACTAGCATTGACCCTGGGCTCCAACACCGCCAGTTGCTGCCTGGAAGTGCTGTCTGCACAGTCAACAGTTGCTCCTCTGTTATTGGGGTTCAGTAATGTTAGCTGCTCCCCTGCTGTGTGTGCGGCAAGTTCTCCACTCAGTTTCTATCATTGACCCTGGGCTCCCACACTGCCAGTTGCTGCCCAGAAGTGCTGTCTGCACAATCAACAGTTGCTCCTCTGTTATTGCGGTTTAGTAACGTCAGCTGCTCCCCTGCTGTGTGTACGGCAATGTCCCCTGCTCCCTCCAAACTAAGACTACAACCGATATTAAACTAGCTCCAATTAGGCCCCGGCCTACACTCAGTTACTAGCATTGACCCTGGGCTCCAACACCGCCAGTGGCTGCCCGGAAGTGCTGTCTGCACAGTCAACAGTTGCTCCTCTGTTATTGGGGTTCAGTAATGCCAGCTGCTCCCCTCCTGTGTGTGCGGCAATGTCTCCTGCTCCCTCCACACTAAGACTACAACCAATATTAAACTAGCTCCAATTAGGCCCCGGCCTACACTCAGTTACTAGCATTGACCCTGGGCTCCAACACCGCCAGTTGCTGCCCAGAAGTGCTGTCTGCACAGTCAACAGTTGCTCCTCTATTATTGGGGTTCAGTAATGCCAGCTGCTCCCCTGCTGTGTGTGCGGCAAGTTCTCCACTCAGTTTCTAGCATTGACCCTGGGCTCAAACACCGCCAGTTGCTGCCCGGAAGTGCTGTCTGCACTTGCTGCCATGTTATTGGGGTTCAGTAACATCAGCTGATCCCCAGCTGTGTATCCAGCAATTTCTCCTGCTCCCTCCACACTCACACTGCTACAGAAATTAAAGGGAACCTGTCCCCCCCAGGCGTTTGTAGCTGAAAGTGCCACCTTGTGCAGCGCCAATGCTGCATTTGGACAAAGTGGCTCTTTTAGTTATTCTCCTTGCACACACTGAACTGAAGAAGGCGGAAGGAGATGAGTGAGAGGGGAAGATATGCACTGCGCATGCCCATGAATCCCAGCCCCGCAGTTTGAATAAATCAGAAGACATAAAAGCAGAAAGGTATCGGGCACCGCACAAATATATTCCACAGGGATCAACCACGTGCATAAGTAAAGTAAGTAAAGCAAACAAAGATCCCGAGATCCCGCCCTGCAGTGTCTTCTGATTTATTGCAAACAAAAAAAGAGAAAAAAAAAAGATATGCACACTAGTGGGATCAACCAACCATAATAATTTTTATTTTAAATAACACTTCAAAAGAGGCAAAGAGAAGGACACAGAGTTAAAAACATTTAAAAAGCCAAATGGCTAAATGGACCAACTTGGATCCCCCAGGACAAATACAGATGGCAGAAAAATAGGCTAATGTGGCAATACATGAAACAATGTATAGGAGCGCATAAGAATATACAGTTGAATGTAAAACAAGTTAACATACAAAGATAAATTATGACTGTCCTGTGCTGCCAGCTGACCTCAGATACATGCCATAAGCCTATAAGTGACCTGATAACTCATAATGCACATGCAAGGATAAAGACAGCATCACAATGAATACCACCTGTTTAAATATCATGTAATACACCTAGATCCTGCCACAATCAATGACAATACAATATGAAATAAGTGACCAGATAATTATAACCTAACCTACGCTGCTGTGGAGTGTTGACCAGATAGAGAGAAGAATATAACAATAGCTCCCTAGGGAATCTCCAAGCAGCTGGTGCACATAAGTTTATGTGCAGGTAAATAGGTTGCAGATGCATAGAAGGGTTACCAAAGTGCATAGGGGGATCAGGGCCCCACGCGTATCGACGCTACTAGAGCGTCTTCATCAGGGAAGGTATGAGAGACATATCCAAACCGTGCCTCTTTTATATCAAAAGATAATGAATAGAATAATAATCACCTGTGAGGATGCTGCGGCGTGTAAGATCATCCCACCATGTGTAAAAGCCAAGTGGATATCCGGTTCAACGCTGATGTCAGATGCGCACCTGCGCACATGAACACCCAGCAAGCCGGCCGCGCCTAAAATGCGCAGGCGCTAAAGTAACCATAGGGATAAGCATTTCAACATCCTGCAGAGCACAAAGAGCGCATGCGCTGACAAGTGAACTGAAATATCGCTGCTGGAATAAGTAGTGCTCAAAGCATCCGATACAGTAAGGCACAACAAACCGACAGTACGGAGCTAGTGTAAATCCCAAGCACGAGTCTGCGCATATGGACACCCAGCAGACCAGCCGGGCTTTATTGCGCAAGCGCAAGAGTCGCCATACAGATAGAGCATTCAAGGTCTACAGTACACCAAAAGGCGCATGCGCTAACTGATTTACCAATACTAGCATAAACAGTGCTCAAAGCATCTGTCCGATGTATCGGATTTTGAATATCACTAGACCTAATGTTTAAGGATATCTGTGGCACATATAGGTATTTCACATGCGTCAGTCATCACCACAGCAGTTCACACCGCTTATGGGAAATGTGGCCGGCTAAGTTATGGTGTATACACGCATTTAATATAACAAGGCCATACTGAGAGCACCGTCTAGAAGGGAGTGTGCATGTATCGCAATCAATGATATATGTATCACGCTTAAAGAGGAATATAATCAATACCAGATTGGAGATGGTACCAAGACACAACAGATCCTATAGAGACGAATGATATGGAGAGTGGCAAACATGCAATAAAAAGCAATGCTTTGCCAATGGCAATGTATATCCAAATGCCCCAGCCCAATATAAGAAAAGCCCCTTATCAAACTATGAGTGGTACGATAGATATAGTAAGCACCTTAAGGGCATATACTGCCCCAGTAGTGGAAGAAAAAGGGGGGGGGGGGGAGAGGGGAGAGGAGGGGGGTTCAAGGGTGAATGGAAACCATAATCACCCATTTACACATAGGTTCTGGAATGAGAACAAAATGAACAGCCCCAACCAGGACTGAAAAAGTCATACGTTACGAAGGCTAGAGCCAAACATTCTGATAAAATGGGCAGTATATGCCCTTAAGGTGCTTACTATATCTATCGTACCCCTCATAGTTTGATTAGGGGCTTTTCTTATATTGGGCTGGGGCATTTGGATATACATTGCCATTGGCAAAGCATTGCTTTTTATTGCATGTTTGCCACGCTCCATATCATTCGTCTCTATAGGATCTGTTGTGTCTTGGTACCATCTCCAACCTGGTATTGATTATATTCCTCTTTAAGCATGATACGTATATCATTGATTGCGATACATGCACACCTCCTTCTAGGCGGTGCTCTCAGTATAGCCTTGTTATATTAAATGCGTGTATACACCATAACTCAGCCGGCCACATTTCCCATAAGCGGTGTGAACTGCTGTGGTGATGACTGACGCATGTGAAATACCTATATGTGCCACAGATTTCCTTTAACATTAGGTCTATTGATATTCAAAATCCGATACATCGGACAGATGCTTTGAGCACTGTTTATACTAGTATTGGTAAATCAGTTAGCGCATGCGCCTTTTGGTGTACTGTAGACCTTGAATGCCCTATCTGTATGGTGACTCTTGCGCTTGCGCAATAAAGCCCGGCTGGTCTGCTGGGTGTCCATATGCACAGGCGCATGCTTGGTTTTTACACTAGCTCCGTACCGTCGGTTTGTTGTGCCTTACTGTATCAGATGCTTTGAGCACTACTTATTCCAGCAGCGATATTTCAGTTCACTTGTCAGCGCATGCGCTCTTTGTGCTCTGCAGGATGTTGAAATGCTTATCCCTATGGTTACTTTAGCGCCTGCGCATTTTAGGTGCGGTTGGCTTGCTGGGTGTTCATGTGCGCAGGCGCGCATCTGACATCAGCGTTGAACCGGATATCCATTTGGCTTTTACACATGGTGGGATGATCTTACACGCCGCAGCATCCTCACAGGTGATTATTATTCTATTCATTATCTTTTGATATAAAAGAGGCACGGTTTGGATATGTCTCTCATACCTTCCCTGATGAAGATGCTCTAGTAGCGTTGATACGCGTGGGGCCCTGATCCCCCTATGCACTTTGGTAACCCTTCTATGCATCTGCAACCTATTTACCTGCACATAAGCTTATGTGCACCTGCTGCTTGGGGATTCCCTAGGGAGCTATTGTTATATTCTTCTCTCTATCTGGTCAACACTCCACAGCAGCGTAGGTTAGGTTATAATTATCTGGTCACTTATTTCATATTGTATTGTCATTGATTGTGGCAGGATCTAGGTGTATTACGTGATATTTAAACAGGTGGTATTCATTGTGATGCTGTCTTTATCCTTGCATGTGCATTATGAGTTATCAGTTCACATATAGGCTTATGGCATGTATCTGAGGTCAGCTGGCAGCACAGGACAGTCATAATTTATCTTTGTATGTTAACTTGTTTTACATTCAACTGTATATTCTTATGCGCTCCTATACATTGTTTCATGTATTGCCACATTAGCCTATTTTTTTGCCATCTGTATTTGTCCTGGGGGATCCAAGTTGGTCCATTTAGCCACCTGGCTTTTTAAATGTTTTTAACTGTGTGTCCTTCTCTTTGCCTCTTTTGAAGTGTTATTTAAAATAAAATTTATTATGGTTGGTTGATCCAACTAGTGTGCATATCTTTTTTTTTCTCTTTTTAGGTTTGCAATAAATCAGAAGACACTGCAGGACGGGATCTCGGGCAGAGCGGCCGCACAGGCGCAGCCAGCCTGACAACAAATGATGTCAGAAGATGGGCATCGCTAATTGCACATGGCCAAGGGATAACATAACAGCGCAGGGCCTGGGACAGATTCAAACAACGTTGAGGAGGCGGCGCCCGGCGCCAAGGGGGTACGAATGACGGCTGTGCTGCGTCTCATTAACAAGGAAAGTCCCGCCTCCGGGAAGGTTTCACGGTACGAGGGGCCACATTTTATAAGTGTTTACTTCAGAGTGTGCAAGGAGCATAATTAAAAGAGCCACCTTTTCCTTGTGCAGCATTAGTGCTGCACAAGATGGCTCTTTTAGTTGCAAACGCCTGGGGGGGGTGTTAAAGGTTCCCTTTAAACTTGCTCCAATTAGGCCTCAGCCTACACTCTGTTTCTCATGTAATCCCTGGGCTCCAACACCACCAGTTGCTGCTCAGAAGTGTCTTTGGCACGGGTACTCCCTCCTGCCCAGCCCGCCAGCTTTTTCCGGGTAGTGTCAAGGTCACTTTGCCTCCAATACGTTGTCCTGTCGTGTTGCGGTTGGGTTAGCTGACTCTATGGTGCCTGCAGTTTAGGTGCTTCCTATGTGGGCTGCGGGAACTGGCAATCAAGGCTGGTTCCGTAGTGCCAATAGGACAAGCTCCCCCTGTAGGACTGTGGGTTTTCGGTAACTACGACTGGCTCGCGGCCCAGCAATTTTTTTTTTTTCCTGTGGACCTTCTGCTGCCTATCTTCCAGCACCATTAGCTGGTTCTTAGGAAGACAAGCTTGAATAGGTCCCCCTGGTTCCAGTACTGTCAGCTGGTTCCTTTGGCTTAGGTGCCTCCTTCTGGGTATCCGAGTTCCATCAAGGTCTGGTGGTCCTTGGTAGTGCTTTCTGGCACGGGTGCCTCCTGCTTAGTAACCGGGTTCCAGTACCGTCAGCTGGTCCTCGGTAGTTCCATTGGCTCTTGTACCTTCGGCTACCCATCCGGGTTCCAGTACCGTCAGCTGGTTCTCGGCAGTGTCTTTTGCTCTTGTACCTTCTGCTCCCCATCCTGGTTCCAGTACCGTCAGCTGGTTCCGGGCAGAGCCTTTGGCTTAGGTGCCTCCTTCTGGGTATCCGAGTTCCACCAACGTCTGGTGGTCCTTGGTAGTGCTTTCTGGCACGGGTGCCTCCTGCTTAGTAACCGGGTTCCAGTACCGTCAGCTGGTCCTCGGTAGTTCCATTGGCTCTTGTACCTTCGGCTACCCATCCGGGTTCCAGTACCGTCAGCTGGTTCTCGGCAGTGTCTTTTGCTCTTGTACCTTCTGCTCCCCATCCTGGTTCCAGTACCGTCAGCTGGTTCCGGGCAGAGCCTTTGGCTTAGGTGCCTCCTTCTGGGTATCTGAGTTCCATCAAGGTCTGGTGGTCCTTGGTAGTGCTCTCTGGCACGGGTGCCTCCTGCTTAGTAACCGGGTTCCAGTACCGTCAGCTGGTCCTCGGTAGTTCCATTGGCTCTTGTACCTTCGGCTACCCATCCGGGTTCCAGTACCGTCAGCTGGTTCTCGGCAGTGTCTTTTGCTATTGTACCTTCTGCTCCCCATCCTGGTTCCAGTACCGTCAGCTGGTTCCGGGCAGAGCCTTTGGCTTAGGTGCCTCCTTCTGGGTATCCGAGTTCCACCAACATCTGGTGGTCCTTGATAGTGCTTTCTGGCACGGGTACCTCCTGCTTAGTAACTGGGTTCCAGTACCGTCAGCTGGTCCTCGGTAGTTCCATTGGCTCTTGTACCTTCGGGTAGCCATCCGGGTACCCGTCAGCTGGTTCTCGGCAGTTCCTCAGCCTTCTTGTACCTTCTGGTACATTTCCAAGTTCAAGACCCTAAAGAAGATGACCCTGAAGACCACCCCGAAGACGACGACGACCCCGGAGACGACGACCCCTGAGACGACGACCCTGGAGACGACGACCCTGGAGACCACCCCAAAGAAGACGACGACCCCGGAGACGACGACCCTGGAGACGATGACCCTGGAGACAACGACCCTGAAGACCGAGAAGCAGAAGAAAAAGAAGCTGCAGAACAAAAAGCAGAAGAACATTAAGCTTAAGACTAAAAATCAGAGCAAAAGATATTATCTAAATTATAAGCAGAAGAAGACTAAGCAGTGTATGGGGGTGAGTCCGTTCCTCCTCGTGGTGCCCCTGGAAAAAAAATGCTGCTGCAGGCCAAACTGAACGTGGGCAAATCCTGTTGTAAATCTTTTGTGACAGGCAGAACGGAAGGTGTAATCTTAAAACTTTTAGAGATAACAACTACAGGAAGGCCTGTCACAAATAAGAATATGATGAAGAAGAAGAATATGAAGAAGAATAATAGTTGAAGAAAAAAAATATGAAGAATGTAAAAAAAAAATTAAAAGGAAGAAGGTGAAGAAGAAGAAGATGATTAAGGTGAAGGAGAAGTTGATGAAAAAGATGCTGCTGCTGCTGCTGCTGAGGATGATGAAGAAGAAAGTGTGGGAGAAGTAAAAAAGAAGGTGAAGAGCATGGAAGTAGTGAAACATAGGGTTGAGCGACTTTTACTTTTTTAGGGTCGAGTCGGGTTTCGCGAAACCCAACTATCTCAAATGTCGAGTCGAGTGGAATCGGGCGATTATCGCAAAAAGTCGGGGATCGACCGAAACACGAAGCCCAATGCAAAGTCAGTGGAAATTTTTTTTCTTTCTTTCTTTTTTCTTCTCTCTCTCTCTCTCTCCGTCCCTGAACAGAAAATCCTGGTGTTACACATTGCTAATCGCTACAGCGCACATGCGAGAAGATGGCCACACTAAGATCGGGTCGGGTTTCATGAAACCCGACTTTGCCAAAAGTCGGCGACTTTTGAATTTGTCCGATCCGTTTCGCTCAAGCCTAGTGAAACATAAATATCTGACAAAATATAAAAAATCTTAACATAGTCAAAATCTTTGTAACTCCGAACGTCTTAAAAAAAAAATTAATTCCTGCTATTCCATTTGATTGGGCTAAACCTGTATGCCTTTAATGTCTCCGCCACCTCCCCCAAAACATCCTACATTATTCTTAGTTGTTTTCCTTCATGTTGAATTAACCTACAAGGAAAGAAAGGGTTTATTTTAATTCCGATATTTTTGTCCCATTGACTTGCATTGGTATCGGGTATCGGTATCGGCGATATCTGATATTTTTTAAATATCGGCCAATCCAATCCGATACCGATACTTCTGGATATCGGAAGGTATCGCTCAACACTAGTAAAGATTTAAAAGAGTTTAGTTTTGTATTATCACAGATTAGAAGACAAAAGAGAATTATCGAGTGCCTCCCAGTGGAGGTAGTAGCCCTATCAATTAATATCTGACCCTCCGTTGAGGCTTACAATATGACCTAGGATAATGGGCTAGCCAGAAACTCATCTACAGTCACCTGTTTCAGGGTAGTTGCTCCTCAGTGAACAGCAAAGTTTGGTTGGCTGAATTTGACTGCCTTAACGTAGCTATTTTGCCTACTTTTTACCTATGGGGCATAGCCAATGAGACTCTATACTCAGGTGGATCTCTAAAGGAGAGTCATTCCCTCTTGAAGTCCTCCATTTTCAAACAAGTAGCACAGTAGTGCTTAAGGAGTGTGGACCCTGGGTGCGGCTTAAGAGGCAGTGGACTTCCGGGAAGTTCTCCTGAGAAATAGGAGAGGTGTATGTCATCACTAGATTATGACTCTTGGCTGCTGTTCAGTATGTACATCCATCAGGTTCCGCACCCTCCTGCAATCTCTTGAACTTCCTTCAAGAGGGAAGGAGGTTTCTACAGAGGCTCTCGGCAGACACTGGTTTTGGATGTAGATGGGCTCTTTGTGAGGGGGAGAAAGCCTATGGCCAAATCTTGCTATGACTTTTTTTGGTCCATTGAAATATAAAAAGATTTGCTGGAGGATTTTCTCCTTTTGACTTTTTTTCCACGGTGTGTTCAATTTTTCTCGCACTTGGATGAAGGCATGTTCTAGGACTTTCGGATCTTTGAAAAATCTTTGAGGGAGTGATGCCATCTGCTGGAATGAGCTTTCTATACTTTCACTATCTACATGGCCACAAATACCTCACAGGACAACCATTCTACAAGGCCTTTTCTTCAATGACATTCACTTTATACAGCCATGTCTTGTTTTGGGGGAGAAATTGCATCCCACACTTTGATTTTATAGTCTACATATACATATTGGATGCAATAAGCTGTGTTTAGTGACATTTCTAACACCCTTGTGCTCATAACTTGCATTCTCTCCTCTACTAAAGAAATGTTTTCATAAAATTCTAAAAAATAATGTCACTTATCCTCATTATACTCAACCACCAGATTTTGACATCCCTTAGTACATAGGTACTTGCAGCGCCCCAGAGTCCTGGTCGTTGCAGTAACGTCGCTCTGCCACTAAGGGGAGTGATGTTATGTCTGATTGCACTAAAGGAGTTCACCTGACCAGGTATCACAGTCACACATTACACTTCACACTCCGGCCACCAGGGGGAGCAAAAGGCACTATGTATTAGGCCACTCCTCACACTCTGGTAAAACTGGGGGTTGGATAGGAAGTTAGAACAGAACGCAGCCTGGGAGAGCTCCAGGGAGGACCTGCCAGGGGTGGGATCCTGGCAGGGACCTAGCAGAAAGGACAGAACGCTATGGAGCCGCGCCTGCACTACCTTGCGGCGACATCCTAAAGAAGGACACGAAGCGGAGTATATTGTGGAGAAGTGAGAAACGAGATCACAGCACAAGGAGATAGAGCCAGTAGGAGTCGTGCCCCGAGATCGGCAACATCCTACTGAGGCGCATAGCCGGTGGCCGGAACACCGAGGAAGTAACTGACTCCAAGCATTACTTCAAACAGCGACAGGACAGTTGATTACAGGTTGGCTGTCTACCTTAAATCACCTAAGCAGACATAGGGGGCAAACGTGGAGAGGGGTGTCTCTAGGGTCCCAGAATAGCTCCGAGCCTACCCGTCATACGGGTGTGTCCTAGCCAGATAAACTTGGGGGACGGAGAAGAGAAAGAACTGATACGAGAGTTGTGAGGACTATACCGTGGTGCTCAGCAGGGAAGGACTACAACACACAGGTGCTAGTTGGTAGGCAACGATTTCCACCTGCAAAGGTAACTCTGTATGTGCCTTCGGACCGGCCGGTCTCAGCCAGCCCTGTTAACAGTGCTCTGGATTGCAGATCCCGAAGTCTTCAGTAAAAAGGTAAAGAGACTGCAACCCTGTGTCCTCGTTATTAACTGCACCTCACATCATCACCACCTACACTACTGGGAAGCCCTGGGGATATTCTCAACTGTGGGAACCATCTAGCTGCCATAACATCACCCCAGTGGGCCCCAAGCAGCGTCTGTCATCCTGACCGAATACCACAGGTGGCGTCACGAAACCTTGACAAACTTGCATCACCTATCATTGGACGCCCCTTAGCAGGGTCACGGACCGGGTCCAGCCACCGTGACGACACCGGTACCGAGACAGAGAGGACCGGTACCGAGTGCCCCGCGGCCCTGTGTCTGGGGGTGATCCATACTCAATTCAAATACCTTGGTATGGTTGTTTCCAAGTATGTGGAGAATGATCTTAATTTAAAAAGGATCTGTCACTTGTTCAAAAAATGTACTTACATATCTAATAAAATTCCGAAGTTCCCATGATTCTGCCACTTTTTTCCGTTTTGTGCTGTGTCACTCAACTGCAGAGATATTTACATTTGTGTCTTCACAAGCACAGTATGTGAAATCTCTGCTTGTAGTGCAACTGAGCATTTCTTCAGAGTCTCTCTTGGGGTGTTCGCTTAAACCCCTACCTCCCAGACACTGCCAATCACAGTTTGGGTGAAGGGTGTTCAAGATGTTTTCAATTCTGTATATAAATAACAACAAATATGCTGGAACTTGAATGCACTATGATTGTTCCAGGTAGAAGTTTAGTTTACTGGATTATTATGTTAAAGAACCTGTATAGCATTTAATTGGTTTATTCAACAAATGTGTAAATGAATTCCAAGTATGTGAACTGGTTCACAAAAATTGGTTTTATTACTATGTATAAAATTCCAAAATAAAACCTTTTTTTAGAAAAACAAAAAATATATATGTCACGTAGGCGAATAACAATAAACAGTTTTGTACGCTTTACGTTTATAAGATACAATACACCGCCATATATGATTATACAGAACCAAAGAAAAAGGAGACCGCAATATAAAGTAAAGTATAAAACTGCCTCCAAAACACTGATGAGAGTCACAAAAGAAAAGTCAGGAATCACCAAAGCAGCCAATTAGATTTCAACTTTCATTTCTTAGAAACCTTCCGGGAAATCAAAACAGGGGCCTGATTTGTTGGTATGGGCAGCAGTTCCACTGTCACAACTCCTTGCTGTACTGAAATTGGAATTCTGACCACAGATGATTGTAGGATCCCCGTAGGATACAGCACATTGTCTCATTTTTACCAACACTCGCAGTTTTGCTGGGTCATAATTCTTTTGGAAGCTGCCCCACCAAAATCGGGAATGCTCCTGGCCAAAAAGCGGTGGGATTTACATAAACCCCACCCATAACTGGTTAGTCCTGGATGGATTTGTGGTCGTCTTGGAATTGCCAAAATGAATGTTGGTAGCCATAGTGTATTATTGTAAGCAGGATATTTGGATGCAACAACGCAGACAATCAGGAAACAGTGGTACTTAACCAAACTATTGTTGGTCTAACACTGAAAGAAAATCTGTCTATCAGTATATACTGTATACACAAGTACGCACTATATTATGGGTAACAGTAGCAAGGTCAATACAGTATGCTATTATGACACTATCAGAACAAAGCGATGCGACTAAATATAATATCTATCCAACGTTCTATTATATACACTGTTCTTAATGTTCCAATTTTCTAGCAATTAGGTGACTATTAATTAGTGACATCATTCTTAATAGTATATCCGTCCCCATTGCAGTCTCTGTAAGTTCCTCTGATCATTACACTGGTCCTAGTGGGGGTCCACGGTATTTCCCACTTATCCGCAAATCCTGGATATTCGAGTAACCGGGTACACCCTGAAGCCCTACCCCAGCCCACACCCTGTACTGTATGTCTGAGCTAGCGGTAACTGGCCACAGGAATGGTCCTCCGCTACAGCTGGATTGTCTCCTGTACCTGGTTTGGATCTGGTTAAGGTCTTCTACTGGTGCTGCTTACAGTCTTTTACTGGCGCTGCTTACTATCTTTTACTGGTGCATGTCACAGTCTTCCTCACAGATCATGCCTTCTCCGGCATCTGACCGATCTCGGATTCTTCTGTGGTGATGGTGGCTGTAAGCCCACTTTGTGGACACACAATCTATCCTGGTACAGGTTTTGATGCCAACTCCTTCCTTCTTAGCCCGGCCAGGCCTTTCATAATTAGTCACTGCGAAGCAGTTGTCACCTGATCTGGCTTCTTCAATCTCCTCCCCAGGAACAAGCACTTCCACTCTTGGGGTTCCTACTAATATAATTCATACTTTACCTTCATTTTTGCCTTTGACTATCAAATAACGATGTTCGCTTGAAGTTACTCAGCTAAGCATCAACTGTACTCGTTCTCTCTTCTTCATCTCCTTACAATATATCAAGAGGTTGATGGCAGCTGAGCTAGGGAGAAGGATGGTGTTGGTTGAGCATGCACTAGACCGTTTCTGAAGCTCATCTTTACTGAGAAGAGGCATGTGCATGTCCTCCTCACATTTATCCCAAAAAATGACTGACGCGCACTCTGTTGTAATCATAAGGTGCAGGCTGAACCTGGACTACGTCCGGAGGTCAATAGGGTGAAAGAAGCAGCTGCACTCAAAAAAAGGGATTTTATGCTTCAATTCGCAAGCGAAAAAGATTTTAAGTTTATTCAATATTCACCACAGGAAAATATCACTACAATGAAGTGCCAAGGTAAGGTAACGTTTTGACCCTGTTTTCAGGTCTTTATCAAACCTCAATTGAGAAATAGAAAAAATAGCCAGGATTGAAACAGGTATATGGAAGACAGAAGTCCCATAAGGGGTTTAAAGTATCTGGAATAATGGCACCGTCTGTGGTGGTCACTGTCAGTGTCTGTGGTGGACAGTGTCACCATATTTTTCTGTGGTGAATGTTTAATAAACTTAAAATCATTTTTACTTGCAAATTGAAGCATAAAATCCCTTTTTTTGGAGTGCGGCTCCTCCTCACATTTATGGCATATGGGCTATATTAATTTAGTTTCTTACAATAGTCAGTAGACAGCTACTTTTATCGTAGCAGTAGGGCCGGTTGCACGGATGGTATGTAAAGTCAAGTCTCCACCGCATACATTTCCAATGCCACATTGGTGAGTACCACCTGCTACTCCTACGCTCTGCCTCATACATCGCCTCATTTAATTGTATTGTAATGCTTTTTTTTAATTTTTCCATAAAAAAGTATACGTGGGCAATTAAACCATTTACTCAACTTTTTACATTTTAAACAAACCCAAACAGCTTCCTGGTACAGTGGGTGTGATCTTTATATCCTCATGTCATCTTTTTCCTCAAAGTTTCGTGTGCATATCCAAGCTGTGCACATTGACCCAGTATGACGGCATGTGGGGTCCTTCTGATCCTCAGGACAGAGATCCTGCTTCCAGGGTAGAATGCTTCTGTAATATGGCACACGATGGAATATAACTAGATTTTTTTTCTCATCGTTCTTAATTTTAAGTAAAAAAAATACATCTCCCTTCATTTGACTCAGATCTCAAAGCTCCTACTCGACTTTATACTATAAGTGGTGGTGCTTGGTAGGGTTGAGCGACCTTGACTTTTTTAGGGTCGAGACGGGTTTCGCGAAACCCGACTATCTCAAAAGTCGAGTCGAGTGAAATCGGCCGATTATGGCGAAAAGTCGAGGATCGACCGAAACACGAAACCCAATGCAAAGTCAATGGGAATATTTTTTTTTTCTCTCTCTCTCTCTCACTCTCTCTCTCCCCTCCGTCCGTCCCTGAACTAAAAAGCTGGTGTTACACATTGCAAATCGCTACAGCGCACAAGCGACAACATGGCGATAGGCGTCCACGCCTCTAAGACCTATGTCATCACTCTGCCCACGCTCCTTCATTGGCTGAAAAAAATGGCGCCAAGCGCATCATACGAAACGCGACTTTGGCGCAAAAGTCGCGTACCGCATGACGGACCCCACACAGGGATCGGGTCGGGTTTCATGAAACCCGACTTTGCCAAAAGTCGGCGACTTTTGAAAATGAACGATCCGTTTCGCTCAACCCTAGTGCTTGGGGCCACCGTTAGGGAAAACATATTGAGCATGAATTTATACTGCTTACATTCATTTTGAGGGGATTCTGGACATTTGAGCTCCTTCAGTGGTTGCTGGCCACCAGATTTTTATCTTTAAGGCCTTAATCAGACATCCATGATTTTTCTCAAATGTAAAAATACGGACCATTGTTCATCGATGTTTTGGATCCGAGCTTCATTGGTGTTTCAGTTTTTATCAATAATTTTCATGGATCCAAGCCAGGAACATTCAAACAGCACTCCCTCTGGAAAGGGAGTACTGTCAATCAAAGGAAAGAGGGATGGCTCCCAATATGCAAATGAGGAGGTCACCAAATTCTTGGCCACCCCAAGGGTGCACCAAAGCCCATTCATTTGCATACAAGTTCAAAGTTATGTTCTGAGGCGCTGTACCAGTAACAGCTGCAATGCTAGTATGATTTTTATTGAGGCTAAGTCCCCTATATCACTGTATAGCTCATTTAAATTTATTTTAGCAACTCAGAACAAAAATGCAAACATTATTCTCTGGATCACAGCTGGATCGTCCAAACAGTCCTCAACACTCGTTGCCGTGAATGACGACATCACCATATCTCTTCTGGGTGTATTAGCTTTGTTTCCTCTGGCGTGTGTTCAGGCGTTCAGGTTCACAGGGACCTTTATTGCAGGGTTGAATGAAAACTGTGGCCATGGGCCACTTGCAATGCACTGACTGGAGGGAGAGACCCATCCGACTACCGATTCTATATATCTTTCCAAAAATAAAACCCATATCAGGTTTTCCTAAACTTGACGTACTTTTATTTTGCATTGCCACTACAGCTGAAGCTGTGAGTACAATGCACCCGGCGGGTTCACTGTGCCTCTCAGCGCATCCTTGGGGATATATAACAGCCCTCGCATATGATTTCCCTCATTGTTTTTTTTGCAAGGACAGTAACCATCTGGTAACTCAAGCATTCCTCTTCTTGGCATTTCTCATCCAAACCAAGAGTGAATGGGTCCGTAACCAACTAAAACTGTTGACTGAGCAAATAATAATGTAGGGACTCCAAGGCCCACTTAATGGCCAAGCACTCCTTCTCCTCTATGCTATAATTTTGTTCTGCTGGTTCAAGTTTCCTACTCAAATAGGTGACCGGATGTTCTTCTCCTTTCATCTCCTGTGACAGAACTGGTCCTAGGCCTACCTCAGAGGCATCCATTTGCACAATAAAGCCTTACTTGAAGTTGGGGCTGGTGAGGACGGGCTGTCCGCACAATGACACCTTCATGGATTAAAACTCTTCCTCCGCCTGAAGGTTCCACCAAACCATGATTGATTTCTTTCCCTTTAAAAGATCAGTAAAGGGTGCTGATCTTCCAGCAAAATTAGGTATAAACTGTCGGTAATGCCCAATAATGCCAAGCAGTACTCTTACATGTTTTGAAGTAAGAGGTCGGAGACACTTTTGAATGGCCTTCATCTTGTTTATTTGGGGTTTGATGACCTCATGGCTAATCAAGTATCACAAGTAGGGTTGAGCGACCTTGACTTTTTTAGGGTCGAGTCGGGTTTCGCGAAACCCGACTATCTCAAAAGTCGAGTCGAGTGAAATCGGCCGATTATGGCGAAAAGTCGAGGATCGACCGAAACACAAAACCCAATGCAAAGTCAATGGGAATATATTTTTTTTTTCTCTCTCTCTCTCTCTCTCTCACTCTTTCTCTCCCCTCCGTCTGTCCCTTAACTGAAAAGCTGGTGTTACACATTGCAAATTGCTACAGCGCACAAGCGACAACATGACGATAGGCGTCCACGCCCCTAAGACCTATGTCATCACTCTGCCCACGCGCCTTCATTGGCTGAAAAAAATGGCGCCAAGCGCGTCATACGAAACGCGACTTTGGCGCAAAAGTCGTGTACCGCATGGCCGACCCCACACAGGGATCGGGTCGGGTTTCATGAAACCCGACTTTGCCAAAAGTCGGCGACTTTTGAAAATGAACGATCCATTTCGCTCAACCCTAATCACAAGTACCGGGTTTCCTCTAGCAAACGCACTACCTCTTTTACCTGGGACAAGTGGGTATGCCAGTTGGTACTATAGATGATAATTTCATCCAAATACACTGTTGAATACTTCTGATGGGGGTCTACAAATATGTCCATCAGCCTCTGGAACATAGCCGGGCCCCATGTAACCCAACAGTCAAGACGCCATAGTGATGGAAACCCTTTGGGGTTATGAAGGAGGTCTTTTCTGTCGCTGACTCTGTTAGAGGCACCTGCAAGTAACCCTTGAACAGATCGAGCATCCTGAAGTACTGGGCCTGCCCCAGTCTCTCAATCAGTTCATCCACAAGGGGCATTGGATAAATGTAAAGTTTTGACACTTCATTCAATTTTCGGAAATCGTTACAAAATTGTATCAACATGTTCGGCTTCGGAATCAATACAATGGGGCTAGCCCACTCACTCCATGGGCCACGGAGCATTTGTTTCACCTCAGCTGAAGTGACTTGCCTCCGGGCCTCCGAAATGCCGTGCGGTTTCATTCGTACCCTTACCTGAGGCTCTGTGACAATGTCTTGTTGAGTTACAGATGTTCGGCTGGGTTGTTCTGAGAATACGTACGTAATTCTGCTGCACTAATTTCCAAACCTCCCATTGCTGCTGTCTAGTGAGAACGCCGCTTATCTTTACCTCTCCCCGGCCAATGTTGGAGGGTCCACAGGCGATACGACCGGGGGCGTAATCATACATTCCCTGTTTTTCCATGATTTCCAGGTTTACATGGTGTAGTTATTCTGGTATACTCTGTAATTCACTTCTACAACTTGTTGCTATACTTGTGTCCCAGGATGTCCCAATCCTTCCTATCCTTGGAGATCACTTTTTATTTAGCATGGATTTAAAGGGAACCTGTCACCTGAATTTGGCGGGACAGGTTTGCGGTCATATGGGCGGGGGTTTCGGATGTTTGATTCACCCTTTTCTTAACCGCTGGCTGCATGCTGGCCGCAATATTGGGTTGAAGTTCATGCTGTGTCCTCCGCAGTACACGCCTGCGCAAGGCACCGCAAACCTGTCCTGCCAAATTCAGGTGACAGGTTCCCTTTAAGGGTTTTGTTAAATCTGTCAACTAACACAGGTCTGCAACTAAAAAGCTGTTTGATTATTTTCATCTAATTTCCCTGTATTTTGGTGTGCTGAAAACGAAAAAAATATTGAAAAAATCCTGGATGTCAGGATTTGCCACAAAATGCTAAATTCTCTTCAAATTTAGTATATTTTTTCTCAAATTTGGGAATTTTTATCTTAGTTTTGAAAGTCAAAATTACTATTAATTAATTCACATCAATGCATTGATTGAAGATATACAATGCCAAAAAAATATAACTTTCAAAGAAAAGAACTTTCAGAGTGAGCTAATGAAACCAGCATCAGCATGTTGCAAGCTGAACGAGCAGGCTCTGATATGCTCGGGCTTGATTCAATTGTTTTATCTTGGTTCTCGCCTGTTCACACTTTTTCATCTCAGTTCGTGTTAGCTCATCATATTCAACCGTGTTTCCCAAAATTAGCGTTATGGCTCAGCGGAAGCAGGGCCGGACTGGCCATTGGGCAGTTCTGGCAAATGCCAGAAGGGCCGGTGGCAGTAGTGGGCCGCTCGAGTGTGCCACTGTCAGCACACTCCCCCCGCTGTCGGCACACTCCCGGCCCTGCATTCAACTGTACCGGCGTCATAGACGCCGGTACAGTTGATTGCAATGATGGCGGAGAGAGAGCGTCTGCTGATGCTCTCTATCCCATCATTCCCCGCTCTGCCTGCCGCTGACACTGCGGGTGCACGATGACGTCATATCATCGCGCACCTGCTGTGTGACCGGACGGGCAGAATGCAGCTGCTGAGACCGGAGGCTGGAGCAGCGCGGGGCAAGAGGAAAGGTGAGGAGAGTGTTTTTTTTATTATTATTATTATTATATATCAATGAGTTGATAGCTGGATTGTGGGGCTATTGGGGGGGGGCTGCATTACATTTTATGGGGCTGGGCTGCATTATATTGTATGGTGGCTGTGCTGCATTACATCCTATGGGAACTGGCTGCATTACATTCTATGGGGGCTGTGCTGCATTACATTCTATGGGGGCTGTGCTGCATTACATTCTATGGGGGCTGGCTGCATTACATTCTATGGGGGCTGTGCTGCATTACATTCTATGGGGGCTGTGCTGCATTACATTCTATGGGGGCTGTGCTGCATTACATTCTATGGGGGCTGGCTGCATTACATTCTATGGGGGCTGTGCTGCATTACATTCTATGGGGGCTGTGCTGCATTACATTCTATGGGGGCTGGCTGCATTACATTCTATGGGGGCTGTGCTGCATTACATTCTATGGGGGCTGTGCTGCATTACATTCTATGGGGGCTGGCTGCATTACATTCTATGGGGGCTGGCTGCATTACATTCTATGGGAATTGGCTGCATTACATTCTATGGGGACTGAGCTGTAATGCTGGATACAGCTGTAATTATATGTTATATAGTCGTGTTACACTCCTCTCACTTCTTGTAACCTACAAGTGTACAAAGATATTATACAGTCACCATGTGACAAGTGGGCCTGTGTGACTTCAAATGCCAGGGCTGAATCTTAGTCCCAGTTCGGCCCTGAGAGGAAGTGTATTAATTCGCCTCACAGTTTCTGTTACATTTGTGGTGAATATCCTCAAAAAGAAGGGTGGTTTGCATTTAAAGAGGTCGTAGAGAAATTTTTAGGCAATAACAAAGACCCTGACTACAAACAAATCGTCGGACGAATGCTGAAAGCATTTCAAGCTTTAGGTTGCCTGATGAGTAGTGTTGAGCATTCCGATGCTGCAAATATCGGGTATCGACCGATATTGCTGTATCGAAATTCCGATACTGAGTTCCGATATTTTTGCAATATCGGATACCGGAATCGGAAGTTTCCGTAGTGCAATGATGCACTATAATGGCGTGTGGGTGGTGCGTAGGCGGAGACTGCGTGTGTGTGTGTGCAGGTGGGGTCTGTGCGTGAACGTGGGGGCTCTGTGCGTGCCTGCCGGGGCTCTGTGCGGCGTGCCGGGGCTCTGTGCGTGCCACCCGTGGCTCTGTGCGTGCCTGCCGGGGCTCTGTGCGTGCCTGCCGGGGCTCTGTGCGGCCTGCTGGGGCTCTGTGTGTGCCTGCCGGGGCTCTGTGCGGGCTGCCGGGGGTCTGTGCGGACATGCCGGGGCTCTGTGCGTGCCTGCCGGGGCTCTGTGCGGGCCTGCTGGAGCTCTGTGTGGGCCTGCCGGGGCTCTGTGCGGGCTGCCGGGGGTCTGTGCGGACTTGCCGGGGTTCTGTGCGGACTGCTGGGGCTCTGTGTGGGCTGCCGGGGCTTTGTGCGGGCTTGCCGGGGCTCTGTGCGGGCTGCCGGGGCTCTGTGCGGCCTGCCAGGGGTCTGTGCAGGCATCGTCCGATGGGACTACAAGTCCCATCGGACGATGCCTGCAACAGTGACAGTGATTGAAACATTAGCCAATGATGGGACAGTAGTAGTCCCATCATCCGGATAATGTGTTGAATATAAAAAAAAACTACATACATACTACATATATATATATATACATACATACTACATACATACATACATACTACATACATAGATACATACTACATACAGGTCCTTCTCAAAAAATTAGCATATAGTGTTAAATTTCATTATTTACCATAATGTAATGATTACAATTAAACTTTCATATATTATAGATTCATTATCCACCAACTGAAATTTGTCAGGTCTTTTATTGTTTTAATACTGATGATTTTGGCATACAACTCCTGATAACCCAAAAAACCTGTCTCAATAAATTAGCATATTTCACCCATCCAATCAAATAAAAGTGTTTTTTAATAACAAACAAAAAAACCATCAAATAATAATGTTCAGTTATGCACTCAATACTTGGTCGGGAATCCTTTGGCAGAAATGACTGCTTCAATGCGGCGTGGCATGGAGGCAATCAGCCTGTGACACTGCTGAGATGTTATGGAGGCCCAGGATGCTTCAATAGCGGCCTTAAGCTCATCCAGAGTGTTGGGTCTTGCGTCTCTCAACTTTCTCTTCACAATATCCCACAGATTCTCTATGGGGTTCAGGTCAGGAGAGTTGGCAGGCCAATTGAGCACAGTAATACCATGGTCAGTAAACCATTTACCAGTGGTTTTGGCACTGTGAGCAGGTGCCAGGTCGTGCTGAAAAATGAAATCTTCATCTCCATAAAGCATTTCAGCCGATGGAAGCATGAAGTGCTCCAAAATCTCCTGATAGCTAGCTGCATTGACCCTGCCCTTGATGAAACACAGTGGACCAACACCAGCAGCTGACATGGCACCCCACACCATCACTGACTGTGGGTACTTGACACTGGACTTCAGGCATTTTGGCATTTCC
Source organism: Ranitomeya imitator (assembly GCF_032444005.1). Taxonomy (NCBI): domain Eukaryota; kingdom Metazoa; phylum Chordata; class Amphibia; order Anura; family Dendrobatidae; genus Ranitomeya; species Ranitomeya imitator. The sequence continues at coordinate 37,814,487 of NC_091283.1, forward strand.
TTCTCCCCAGTCTTCCTGCAGACTCTGGCACCTTGATTTCCGAATGACATGCAAAATTTGCTTTCATCAGAAAAAAGTACTTGGGACCACTTAGCAACAGTCCAGTGCTGCATCTCTGTAGCCCAGGTCAGGCGCCTCTGCCGCTGTTTATGGTTCAAAAGTGGCTTTACCTGGGGAATGCGGCACCTGTAGCCCATTTCCTGCACACGCCTGTGCACGGTGGCTCTGGATGTTTCCACACCAGACTCAGTCCACTGCTTCCTCAGGTTCCCCAAGGTCTGGAATCGGTCCTTCTCCACAATCTTCCTCAGGGTCCGGTCTCCTCTTCTCGTTGTACAGCGTTTTCTGCCACATTGTTTCCTTCCAACAGACTTACCATTGAGGTGCCTTGATACAGCACTCTGGGAACAGCCTATTTGTTGAGAAATTTCTTTCTGGGTCTTACCCTCTTGCTTGAGGGTGTCAATGATGGCCTTCTTGACATCTGTCAGGTCGCTAGTCTTACCCATGATGGGGGTTTTGAGTAATGAACCAGGCAGGGAGTTTATAAAAGCCTCAGGTATCTTTTGCATGTGTTTAGAGTTAATTAGTTGATTCAGAAGATTAGGGTAATAGGTCGTTTAGAGAACCTTTTTTTGATATGCTAATTTATTGAGACAGGTTTTTTGGGTTATCAGGAGTTGTATGCCAAAATCATCAGTATTAAAACAATAAAAGACCTGACAAATTTCAGTTGGTGGATAATGAATCTATAATATATGAAAGTTTAATTGTAATCATTACATTATATGGTAAATAATGAAATTTAACACTATATGCTAATTTTTTGAGAAGGACCTGTACATACTACATACATACATGCATACATACATACTAAATACTACGTACATACTACATACTACATACATAATACATACATACTACATACAATACATTCATACATTACATAAAATACATACAGACATACAGTACATATAACATAGAGTACATACTCACCATCACTTGTCACTTTGTTCCCCGAAGCCAGTGTCATCTGTAAAAAAGATTGAAATAACAAACAAGTAATATACTCCCTGTCCGCAGAAATCCACGAGTGTCCCACGACGATCTCCCGTGGAGAGCAGCAGCATCAGCTGATGCAACCACTCTCTAGGGGCTCCAGGAATACAATGACGGGAGGAAGGTTTCCGTCTGCACTGTATTCCTCCACCGCTGTAAAAAAATAGTCCCTAATCTCACTTTTGGCATTGCTGTGTGAGAAATTTTCCCACGCAGCAATTGCCATAAAGTGAAACTTTGCCCTAAGGTAACGTCTCAGTGATGCACTGCAGGAGCCATTGTCTCCTGTCAGTGTGTCACTGAGGGTCCTATAGAGTAGTGACATCACCCGATGTCACTGTTCTATAGGGGAGATCGTTGTGGGACACTCGTTATTAATTGGACTATGGCGGACAGGTAGTATACTGTTTATTATTTTACGTTTTTTGCAGGCACTGAAGTATGGTAAGTATGGTTAAATGAAGAATAATAAACTATTTTTTTCCGAATGTGTGCGTGTTTTATTAACCCTTTATTACTATTGGATTAATAATGGATAGGCGTCTTATTGACCTGGCTTAATGTCACCTTACAATAGCAAGGTGACATTAACCCCTTATTACCCCATATCCCACCGCTACACGGGAGTGGGAAGAGAGGGGCTAAGTGCCGGAATTGGCGCATCTAACAGATGCGCCATTTCTGGGGCGGCTGCGGACTGGTATTTGTAGCCGGGGGGACCAATATCCATGGCCCCTCTCTAGGCTATGAATATCAGCCCGCAGCTGTCTGCATAGCCTTTCTGGCTATAAAATATAGGGGAACCCCACGTCATTTTTTGGGGGGGTCCCCCTATTTTAATAGCCAGTAAAGGCTACGCAGACAGCTGCGGGCTGATATTCATAGCAGGCTACAAATATTAGCCCCCTGGCCATCGGCTTTCCCCCTCTGGCGCAGAAAATTGCGCGGGAGCCCACACCGTTTTTTTTTTTATTCAACGCTCATTAAGGCCTCTTTCACACTTGCGTCGGTACGGGTCCGTCGCTATACGTCGGGTCGACGTACTGACGCACGCTGTGAAATTTGTGCACGACGTGGGCAGCGGATGCAGTTTTTCAACGCATCCGCTGCCCATTCAGAAGTCCGGGGAGAAGGGGGCGGAGTTTTGACCATGCATGTGCGGTAGAAAATGGCAGACGCGACGGTCAAAAAAACCTTCACTTGAACATTTTTTTCGTGACGACGGTCCGCCAAAACACGACAGATCCGTTGCACGACGGACGCGACGTGTGGCCATCCATCGCGATCCGTCGCTAATACAAGTCTATGGTTAAAAAATGCATCCTGCGGGCACATTTGCAGGATCCGCTTTTTTCCCAAAACGACGGATTGCGACAGATTGCTAAAAACGCAAGTGTGAAAGTAGCCTTAGAAACATTGGCCTTTCTATTATATATCTATGGATATATCTATCTATAGAAATATTTATAGATAGACATATCTATAGATACATAGATGTATCTATCCATATATCTGGCTGCTTTCACACATCAGGTTTTTGCCGTCAGGCACAATCCAGCGAGTTTTGAATACTACTACTACTGTCCCATCATTGGCTAATGTGTCAATCACTGTCACTGTTGCAGGCATCGTCCGATGAGACTTGTAGTCCCATCGGACAATGCCTGCACAGACCCCCGTCAGCCTGCACAGAGCCCCGGCACGCCGCACAAAGCCCCGGCACGCCGCACAGAGCCCCGGCAAGCTCGCACAGAGCCCCGGCAAGCCCGCACAGAGCCCCAGCAAGCCCGCACAGAGCCCCGGCAAGCCCACACAGAGCCCCGGCAGGCCGCATAGAGCCCCGGCAGCCCGCACAGAGCCCCAGCAAGCCCACACAGAGCCCCGGCAGCCCACACAGAGCCCCGGCAAGCCCGCACAGAGCCCCGGCAAGCCCGCACAGAGCCCTGGCAAGCCCGCACAGAACCCTGGCAAGCTCGCACAGAGCGCCAGCACGCCGCACAGAGCCCCGGCAGGCTGCACAGAGCCCTGGCAGTCACGCACAGAGCCCCGGCAGTCACGCACAGAGCCCCGGCAGGCCGCACAGACCCCGCCTGCACACACAGACACGCACAGTGTCCGCTCACGCACCACCCACACTCTTCCCCCCTCCGGAACAGGATGTAGAAGGACAGAAAGGGCTTATTTACATTCCGATATTTGTGTCCCATTAACTTGCATTGGTATCGGTTATCGGTATAGGCGATATTCGATATTTTTTGGATATCGGCCGATCCAATCCTATACCGATACTTCTTAATATCGGAAGGTATAGCTCAACACTACTGATGAGTTTGAAAGTGCATTTCCTCCATTCCCACCTTGACAACTTTCCTGAAAATTTGGGAGCTGTGAGTGAAGAGCAAGGTGAACGATTCCACCAGAGATGGAAAGAAGATACCAGGAAAGATGGAGCATTAGGCCGGCGTCACACTAGCAAGTTTTACGGACGTATGAGCGCATAAAATACGTCCGTAAAACTCGCCTAACAAACGTCCCAATTATTCTCTATGCCCTTGCTCCTATCTGCCGTATTTTACTGATCAGTATTATACGGCTTTCTACGGCCGTAGAAAATCTGAAGACACAAAAGAGAATAGTAAAACCAAAAACACTCAGTTTGAAAAAATGTTGCAGTAATCCGCAAGTGCTAGTAAAAGATGTAAAAAACAGGGTATTTGGTTGATACGTTTTTTGCAAAAAATGTATACTAAGCTGCTCTACCAATCTTCACGGTATACCCTTATCAGAGCAGTCCTAACTAATGTATGCAATCCCTATCTGATGTATTTAAAAACCTGATCATCTGTATATAACCTGTGGCTTAATGTCACCTTACAATAGCAAGGTGGCATTAACCCTTCATTACCCCATATCCCACCGCTACACGGGAATGGGAAGAGAGTGGCCAAGTGCCAGAATAGGCGCATCTTCCAGATGTGCCTTTTCTGGGGTGGCTGGGGGCAGATGTTTTTAGCCAGGGGGGCCAATAACCATAGACCCTCTCCAGGCTATTAATATCTGCCCTCAGTCACTGGCTTTACTACTCTGGCGGAGAAAATTGCGCGGGAGCCCACGCCAATTTTTTCCGCCATTTAACCCTTTAATTTAATAGCTAGAACGGCCAAATTTTGCATATACACACTACTAACATTAGTAGTGTGGAATATGCAAAAAAATGGTGATATGAGATGGTTTACTGCATGTAAACCAGGTCTCATATCATGTCGGGTTTAGGAAGGAGAAAGCAAAAGCCGGCAATTGAATTACCAGCTTTAAAGCTATCTAGCGCTGTATGAAGTAATAATATATATACATATATGTGTCTACTGACATATATATATACAGTGGGGCAAAAAAGTATTTAGTCAGTCAGCAATAGTGCAAATTCCACCACTTAAAAAGATGAGAGGCGTCTGTAATTTACATCATAGGTAGACCTCAACTATGGGAGACAAACTGAGAAAAAAAAATCCAGAAAATCACATTGTCTATTTTTTTTAACATTTTATTTGCATATTATGGTGGAAAATAAGTATTTGGTCAGAAACAAAATTTCATCTCAATACTTTGTAATATATCCTTTGTTGGCAATGACAGAGGTCAAACGTTTTCTGTAAGTCTTCACAAGGTTGCCACACACTGTTGTTGGTATGTTGGCCCATTCCTCCATGCAGATCTCCTCTAGAGCAGTGATGTTTTTGGCTTTTCGGTTGGCAACACGGACTTTCAACTCCCTCCAAAGGTTTTCTATAGGGTTGAGATCTGGAGACTGGCTAGGCCACTCCAGGACCTTGAAATGCTTCTTACGAAGCCACTCCTTCGTTGCCCTGGCGGTGTGCTTTGGATCATTGTCATGTTGAAAGACCCAGCCACATTTCATCTTCAATGCCCTTGCTGATGGAAGGAGGTTTGCACTCAAAATCTCACGATACATGACCCCATTCATTCTTTCATGTACCCGGATCAGTCGTCCTGGCCACTTTGCAGAGAAACAGCCCCAAAGCATGATGTTTCCACCACCATGCTTTACAGTAGGTATGGTGTTTGATGGATGCAACTCAGTATTCTTTTTCCTCCAAACACGACAAGTTGTGTTTCTACCAAACAGTTCCAGTTTGGTTTCATCAGACCATAGGACATTCTCCCAAAACTCCTCTGGATCATCCATATGCTCTCTAGCAAACTTCAGACGGGCCCGGACATGTACTGGCTTAAGCAGTGGGACACGTCTGGCACTGCAGGATCTGAGTCCATGGTGGCGTAGTGTGTTACTTATGGTAGGCCTTGTTACATTGGTCCCAGCTCTCTGCAGTTCATTCACTAGGTCCCCCCGCGTGGTTCTGGGATTTTTGCTCACCGTTCTTGTGATCATTCTGACCCCACGGGGTGGGATTTTGCGTGGAGCCCCAGATCGAGGGAGATTATCAGTGGTCTTGTATGTCTTCCATTTTCTATTTATTGCTCCCACTGTTGATTTCCTCACTCCAAGCTGGTTGGCTATTGCAGATTCAGTCTTCCCAGCCTGGTGCAGGGCTACAATTTTGTTTCTGGTGTCCTTTGACAGCTCTTTGGTCTTCACCATAGTGGAGTTTGGAGTCAGACTGTTTGAAGGTGTGCACAGGTGTCTTTTTATACTGATAACAAGTTTAAACAGGAGCCATTACTACAGGTAATGAGTGGAGGAAAGAGGAGACTCTTAAAGAAGTAGTTACAGGTCTGTGAGAGCCAGAAATCTTGATTGTTTGTTTCTGACCAAATACTTATTTTCCACCATAATATGCAAATAAAATGTTAAAAAAACAGACAATGTGATTTTCTGGATTTTTTTTTCTCAGTTTGTCTCCCATAGTTGAGGTCTACCTATGATGTAAATTACAGACGCCTCTCATCTTTTTAAGTGGTGGAACTTGCACTATTGCTGACTGACTAAATACTTTTTTGCCCCACTGTATATATATATATATATATTTTTTTTTTTTACACATGGATCCCTTGTATAGCCGTATGTCGGTTTTGCAAGCCTGCGATAAAAACACGCAGTACGGATGACATACGGATTACATAGGGAGAATGCCATGCGCAAAAAACGCTGAAACACCCTGCCTACGGAGGAGCTACGGACCACTATTTTGGGGACTTTTCAGCGTATTACGGCCGTAATATACGGACCGTATTGTCTTACGCTGAGTGTGACTCCAGCCTTACAATGATGGCAGACTACTGTTGGACGCTTCAGAGAGACATTCCAGATGCTACTCACAAGCGTAAAAGTACCAAGAGAAGCCTCACAGGGAAGAAGAATCGATTTTAGTGTGTGTTAGTGAGCTCATTGCAGTTAAAAAATGATTTTCATGAAACATTTGTAATAAAAAATTAATTTTATGAGTCTATTTTCATTTATTTTGAGGTATTGTCTTATTTTACATACTTACTTAAATTGTCAGAAAACGTGATGTCCTATGACAAAACGGAGGTCATTTTCAGATTCAGAGCACTTAAAAACATAAAGATTAAGTGGAATAACCAAAACAGCAAATTTTTTTTGCAGACAGACCTGTGATTGGTCTTGTAGATAGTACATCGACGTGCACAAGTGTTTTATTTTAAGCAGCTTGCACAGTTCCTTTGTCACCTTGGACATAAAAGGAGTCCCCTGATCCATAAGGATCTCCTTAGCTAGCCCAAGGCTAAAGAACATAGAAAACAGCTCCTGGGCAAAAAATTTAGCGGAGATGTGGCGAAGCGCAATTGCCTCCGAGTAACTAGTAGCGCAGTCTACTAACACTAGTAAGTGTTGGTGTGTTGGTCGCCACAAGAGGATTTTACTATTGGCCCCACCAAATCAATAGCAATCTGCTCAAAAGGTACTTCTATAATTGGCAGCGGTACCAATGGACTCCGGAAGTTTGAGGTGGGTGTGGTCAGCTGACACTCTGGGCAAGACTCACAAAGCCTTTCCACATCGGCATAAATCCCAGGCCAAATGAATCGCTGCAGAATCTGTTCTTGCATCTTTTTAACCCATGGGAGACCACCCAACATATGTTTGTGGGTCATCTCGAGCACCGCCTGGCGGTAGGATTGGGGCACTACCAGCTGTTCCACCACTTCATCCCGAATTAGCAACTCCTGGTTGACCGCAATACGTGGAAAAACAGTCTTGGCCCCAGGTTGCTGAGCCACCCCATTTATTTCTATTACCCTTTCCCGGGCCCATGTCAGTGTGGAGTTTTGGAGCTGTACTATCCCAAATGTTCCCCGTGACTCTTTCAGCTCTGGAATTGATGGGATCTCTTCAACTTCTCCTGCCAATACCTCTAGGAAAAACTTATCGAGTTTACACTCTGTCCCTAGGTGGTTGACCCCTACGGCAGGTATCCTTGACTTGGGATATTCAGGTTCTACACTCGGACAGACCTTTATCCAGGCAGGGTTAATTTTACTCTCCCACAAGGACCAGAAAAGAGTTAAGTCTCTTCCCAGTCCCGTAATTAAGGCTTTTTCCTACCCCCCTACATGTTTAACTTCCCAACACGTGGAGTGGAAAAAGTGGCCTCCATTGTTGGATATTCCTGAAGTTCTCCATGTATACAGACAACTCCAATGTTCCCGCCAGTTGGCTCCAGGCCAGATATTAGTGACCCATGGACAAGTGTCACTAGGCTTCCTGAGTCCAAGAGAGCCTCCCCTCGGTATCCATTGACTTGCACCTGGCACAGATAGGGTTCACCAGTTCACAGCGCCCACAGTGTAGGCAGCCAGTGCATACATTGATGCCCAGCAAGTAAACCACAATCCATGGTTTCAGCAGTTAGGGGTTAGTTGGCAGCCACAAGTCCTGGCCCTTGGCAACTTAAACACTGGATAGCGGTGTCATCACTAGTCCGCGAGACCAGTTTAGGGGTAACTGGTTTCCTTCCACCATCACTCAAGGGTACCCCCTCAGTATGAGTTCAGTTCTGACTGACCCCAGCAGATGGTTGTGTGCCTTTTCCAGGCTCCTGGGCTTGCAAGGTAGCCGCAGAGCATAGTCCCATACAAAGTACTTTTCCTACAAAAACATTCATGCAAGATAAAAAATAGATCCATACACATCATGAGCCATTGCAAGTTAGACCACACTGCACAATACCTCAACGCGCGTTTCGCGTGCAGCTTTGTCAGGGGATAACTTTACAATGGAACGTGGTGTGCATTGATCTTACTTGCATAAATGTTTGTGTAGAGGAAATACTTGAAATATGGAATATATGAGAAGTATTGATAATCTCTGTCTGATATAAAGCATTCTATGAATATTTTGAAGCTTGTTAAATATAGACTGTGTTTGAGAGGCTAATGAATCCTCATTGAATAAAACATACATATAGCAAATGCAAGATTTCTGTTAATGATCTATATGATAGCTAACATTGAAAAAACCCAGAAAAAATACATACCAAGAGATACGGCCTTCCCAAAACCCTGTCTGATGACAAATGCACACTTAGCAGAATTCAGCAGGCCTCCACTGATAAAGACAAGGGGCGGCACAGGTGCAAACTACTTGATAAAAACAGCCACCCCTGCACCAGCCAGACATTGCAGGGGTTGGCTGCCTAGTAGAAAAAATGCACATTGATATAACTCGCATAGGACGCCAGTCACACAGGTAAGTGTGATGCACAGTGTCAGGTATGAAACCTATTAATGACGCCCCTTGTATTAACAGGCGGGCTGCCCAGCACTATAATATGCAGCACACAGTGACAGACGCCCCAGAAAAACCTAGCCAACATAAAGAGACCTCGCCACATCCTGCAAAAAAAGATATGGTATAGTGCAAAAAATTAATGCATATGATAAACACATACATTATATGAGGTATTGGTTTAATATTTTGGCCAAAATAAAGTAAGCTCGCAACCCAACGTCAAGGGTCCTCATAATCTTGTCCTATCAATGTGCATTTTTTCTACTAGGCAGCCAACCCCTGCAAAGTCTGGCTGGTGTGGGGGTGGCTGTTTTTATCAAGTAGTTTGCACTTATGCCGCCCCTTGCCTTTATCAGTGGAAGCCTGCTGCATCCTGCTAAAGGTACCGTTACACTAAACGATTTACCAACGATCACGGCCAGCGACTGGCCGTGATCATTGGTAAGTCGTTGTGTGGTCGCTGGGGAGCTGTCACACAGACAGCTCTCTCCAGCGACCAACGATCCGGGGAAAGACTTCGGCGTCGTTGAAACTGTCTTCAACGATGCCGAAGTCCCCGGGTAACCAGGGTAAACATCGGGTTACTAAGTGCAGGGCCGCGCTTAGTAACCCGATATTTACCCTGGTTACCATTGTAAAAGTAAAAAAAAAAACACTACATACTCACATTCCGATGTCTGTCACGTCCTCCGCCGTCAGCTTCCCGCACTGACTGTGTCAGCGCTGGCCGTAAAGCAGAGCACAGCGGTGACGTCAACGCTGTGCTCTGCTTTACAGCCGGCACTGACAGTCAGTGCAGGGAAGCTGACGGCGGGGGACGTGACAGACATCGGAATGTGAGTATGTAGTGTTTTTTTTTTTTACTTTTACAATGGTAGCCAGGGTAAATATCGGGTTACTAAGCGCGGCCCTGCACTTAGTAACCCGATGTTTACCCTGGTTACAGGTGAACACATCGCTAGATCGGCGTCACACACGCCAATCTAGCTATGACAGCGGGTGATCAGCGACCAAAAAAAAGGTCCTGATCATTCCCCACGACCAACGATCTCCCAGCAGGGGCCTGATCGTTGGTCGCTGTCGCACATAAAGATATCGTTAGCGGGATCGTTGCTACGTCACAAAAAGCATGACGTTGCAACGATATCCTTAACGATATTGTTATGTGTGAAGGTACCTTAAGTGTGCATTTGTCATCAGACAGGGTTTTGGGAAGGCCGTATCTCTTGGTATGTATTTGATCTATATGATAGATTACCTTTACTCCTATACTTTTTGATATATGAATTATTAACGTGCCTGTGCTGCCTTATAACCACATTGTCCTTTTGTATTTGTTTTTAAGTGTATTTTTTATGGGATTTTTAATAATTTTTGTACTGTTGTGCTTGATTGGTATGTACAACAAAGATTGAGATTAAAAATTGATTAGATTCTATAGATTTTTTTTACTGCTCTACTTGTTGGTAATAGGTTTGACATGGTATCTTTGTTGTCTGTATGATACTGATATGGGTTCATATTTCCATTTATTGGTTCTCATTGACCCTAATCCTCCCTACTGTCGGTAAAACTACAACATTGTCACTAAAAAGGCATGTCACAATACACATTACACATTACAACAATACATGTGTCTTCAAGGGGGAACGTGGCCAGCATGTCTATCTTTTCGAATCTTCATATCGCAAAGACTTCAGGATTCTCAGTCACTTAGCTGGCATCAGGAAACCCTTTAGGTTTTGGGACAAATCCAAGAGGCAAAAATGCAACGTGTGCACACAGTCTTAGTCAAATTGTTGTGTCTTGCTTTACCTGTTGATTAAAGTGCTCTTGTTCTTGAGTTCCTATTTTGTTCAACTCCTAAATTTGATCCTGGCCTTGGACTTGTCCCTCGCTGTCAATCTACGTCATCCTTTAGAATTTTTATACACCTAGCTCTGATTCCTAGATCTGTTCCTGACCACTCTCCCATCTCATCCTCTGACCTGATGCATTCTGATAGACCTCCTGGTACCAACCTTCCATCTCTGTTCCTCACTCTGAAGCTCCATCAGCAATACCAATTCTAATCTCTGATTATTTTGAGGTCCATAACCAGGTAGCGCACACATCTCTTTATGATCTGGGAATTTTAAGACTCCACAACCCAATCTATCCAGTGGAAAAAGGATTGTACCTTAGAGAGTCCACAGACTGCCGCGACCCAAGAAACTATTCTCCCACAAAGTGACGCCACACATGAATATTTAACTATAACTTGTTTATTTTATGAAATAATTTGTTCATATAAATTCAATCTTTTTCTTTTGGCTTAAAGTTAGGGTCGCAGCTTAAAACCGGCAAACTTTGCCAACCAATCGGGTGTAGGGAGATTGTCTGCCTTCCGGTCTCCCGGTGCAGGTATCCTCACAACCATAATCTCCACCCATTCCGCCACGGAGTAGCCCGTGAATCGAGCTACGACCCACCCAAAGAATGGAGCGCCTGAACCACCCCTTCCCGAAGACCATCCAGGAAGATATCTAAGCCGGCGTCATTAAGACGGACCCCATCCGGTAGGAGAAAACCTGAATTATCCCCCTCTAATCGGTGGTGCCTCACCACCACACCACTCTTAAACCTGATGAAGCGAGATATCCGCTGGTTTAAAGTGCGTTGAGATCTTTCCATGGCGCTCAGCTCCCTGGCGCCTCGCCAAACCAATCTAGGAATCACCTCCGACCAAACTAAACGCATTGCTGGAAAGAAACCTGGAAATTTGTCCAAATCAGCTCTCATCAGGGTCAACAGTTCAGCGAGAGGAAAAGAAGCCAGGTCGTTCCTTCCGGCATGAATAACCACCACTGTCGGGGAAGACGCGACTCTTGCGATACGCACAACTTCCGGAAGGACTTGGGACCAGGTAAGCCCCCTCGTTCCACACCAAATAACTTCCATTCCTGTAAGACCAAGCGATCGACCTCCTGGGCGTAATTCCGCACGCCGTGCTGCCCAATATAAGTAAGAATGACCCACAAGCCATATGCTGGGCCGCATACCATCTGAAACCAACAAAACAAAAAGTATTGTTAAGCAAGGCGAAATGCAAGCTAGGAAAAAGAAAACGTAAGCAAACCGCATAAAAGTATTATCTTGACAAAAACTCTTACAGGACTAATTCGGGCCTGATATATCTGGTGAAACAGCGGGACCTCCATCTACCAACCCTCTGAATATCTGCTTCGAAAAGACCCGCCCTGGAGGCTTCAGTCGCTGCGCCGATCCTAAACGAATGGGTACCGAAATCTGCCGCGGGCAGACCTAAGAATGACACAGCGTGTCTAAGGACCGCCAAAAACTGGCACGAAAAAAGGGGGGAGCCGTTTTCGTTGATGAACAATTGTGACCCGCTGCTCCTGACCTGCATGAAACTTTTGATCAATGCTAAAGGGCAAATCGCCCCCCCGATGGCAAAGAGAGGGAACCAAGTGCCCCTGCCTTCCTGATCGGTTTTGGATCTGCGCACCCTCACCCTCAACCCGTCGTCGCAGATCACTATGTTGTCCAGCTGCAGGCTGCCTGCCCTGCGACGGGACGAGGGGAGTATCTCGCTGACCCGCATGGCCCCGAAAAAAGCCAGTCCGAAAGCCGCCGAGATCAAGGTGGCTTTGTAAACGGAGTCACAAACATTAACCGAAGCCTTAACCAAACTGGACAGTAGATGGAAGGAAATAGGCCTCCTTTGGTCGTTCCGCACGCTTGCCCGAAGCCAGCCTTTTAGTACTTGCCCGATCAAAAAATGCTTGGTTGAATCGGGCCACCCGCGTAGTTTAAATTGGAAAGCAACGCCCGATAAGCGATTACGAGCCACTGCTCCCGAAACCCCGTAGGCCTGCAATTGCGCCAGGAAAGCCAAAGTGACCTGAAGCCTCAGGGAGTCTGAATTACCTACCGGTTTCTCAGCTGCCAAGCTGCACCACTCATCCCATGCCTTACCGTATGCTCTCCAGGTGGACGGAGCGATGGAAGACCTTATCAGGGGAATTAATTCTCCGGGACATCCCAAACCGAAGGAGGGCATTCCAGGATTCGCTGTTGTTCCCTCAGCTGCCGGCCACACCACACCTGTGAATCAGATCGATGTTTGACATTCGTAAAACAGTCATTCATACTGTTATAGGCGCTCGCCTTTATCCATGTGTTGGACTCCAAGCATTTTAACACCGTAAAACCGATGACCTTTATGACAGGTAAAGAGGAAGATGACAGGAAATTAATGGCATGTATAGCCTTGTCCGTCCTGAGCTGCAGTCGGATACGCTTGTTGCATAAAAACTGTCCCCAAAGTTCCATGGCTGCCGCCAGGGGGAACAACTCAACTAGGACCGGGTCCTGGGGCCATGCTCTGGCAACCCAAGATTCAGGCCATGTACCCACGCACGCCTGGTCCCCAAAACTGATGCTGAAGCCTGCTGAGTCCGCCGCTCCAAAACTTAGGCCCAGGCTGTCACTGTCGCATTCCTCCTCCTGAAAACACGTTTTGCCGTTGTAGGAAATTAGAAAACGCTGCCATATGATCAGATCCCTGCGCAGTTGAGCAGTGATCCTAATCCTGTGGTGAGGTTGCCTCACGCCTCTCGTGGCCAGAATGAACCTGCGAGAAAAGATTCTGCCCATCGGCATTATTTTACAGGCGAAATTCAGTGATCCGAGAACAGATTGCATTTGAACTAGGGAAACCTTACCGACCGATAAGCACCCCGCGATTACGTCTAACAGCTTTGCGATCTTGTCTTGGGGCAGCCTGAATTCCATGGCGACAAAGTCAATTTCGATCCCAAGGAAGGTGATTACGGGGACAGGACCGACCGCTTTTTCCGGAGACAAGGGGACGCCGAAAAGGGACATGACATCCTTAAATTGGGCCAGGGCCTGAGAACACGATTCCGAATTGGCCAGGCCCACGAGCAAAAAATCGTCGAGGTAGTGCGTAATCGATGGCAAACGCGTTACCTTGCGAGTGACCCATTCCAGAAATGTGCTAAACATTTCGAAATAATGGCAGGAAATTGAGCATCCCATAGGGAGGCATGTGTCGTAGTAGTATCGGCCCTCGAACATGGCTCCTAACAAGTGGTAGCAGTCCGGGTGAACCGGGAGCAGCCGGAAAGCGGATTCGATATCTGATTTGGCCATAAGGGCACCCGGCCCAGCTTTTCTGACCATTTCGATGGCTCTGTCGAAAGGTATATACGGTACCGCGGTGTCGTCTCCCGGGATGCCGTCGTTCACCGATCTGCCTTTTGGGTAGGACAAATGGTGGATCAGCCGGTATTTTCACGATTCTTTCTTGGGAACTATGCCCAAAGGGGAAACCCGTAAGTTAAAAAAGGGGAGGGTGTCGAATGGGCCCCGGAAGCGTCCTGCTTGAATTTCCTTATTCAATTTTTCGTACAGGATGACTGGGAAGTCCCTGGCAGATTTTAAATTGGGGGATGACTGGGGTTTGTTCGAAAAAACGAAAGGGATGAAAAAACCAAAAGAAAAACCAAAACTGAGTTGTGCCGCAGCCGGTTTATTGGGGTATCTGGCCAGCCACGGTTCCATGTTTTTTACGCTCACCGGTGTCAGATGGTTCACCCCCTGTGGGTATCTTGTTGCTATTCGCTTTTTGAGGGGGTCTGGAGCATTTTGATGCAGAGTGAGTTCCCCCACACACGGAACATTCGTGCTTGTATTTGCACAAGCCGTAGAATTTGCAGTGGCCCTCATTGAACAGCCAACAAGTGCCAGGTCTTCGTATAACTGCCGACCCTGTACTGCTGGCCGGGCCGGCGGGTGACCCGGGATAGGGCTGCAAGGTTTTCTGAGCCATCATCAATCGCAACCATGAATCGGTGGCTTTGACCTCCCACCCCAAGTGTGGGTTAATGGCTAGCCGGCGGCGGAAATCTTCATCATATTTCCACCATGCCGAACCGCCATGAGACTTGTATGAATTGTAGATGCTGTCTAAATAAATGAAGAGCTCGGAACAGCGTTCCGGGTGCTTCTCTCCCATCACGCACCCTAGAACCGCGAAAGCCTGCAGCCAATTGTTAATAGTTTTGGCTACTTTCGGCTTCCTGTCGTACACTTTTTTGCCTACCCGTCTCTCCTTATCCACCAAGTGCTGCTCGGTGGATACGAGGGACCAAATGTCGATGAACTCGTTAGCCCAAATTTGTTCCTTCACGCTAATGTCTAGATGTGACCCTAGGGGTGGAACACCGCAAAAAAGTCCATCTTTGTAAATGTCCGGGCGGGGAGGGGGGAGGGATGGTCTAGGTGGCGCCGCCGGTTGCAGCAACCTGGGATTTACAAAAATCCTGCCACCGCCCGCGCCAAACGGGATCGCGTCCGCTAAATTCACCGTCTTACCCCTATCACCGCCCCAAGCCCCCGTAAAGGCATACTCACCGGGTTGCATACTAGGTTCCGGGCGACTCTGCTCTTGAGTTCCGTGGGTGGTAGCACTTCGCCACTCCCCCTGGGATGCGGACCTGTGTCGTGATGAATCGTGTTGGCGAGACCGGCTGGATGAACTATCCGACGAGGATGGAGATCGCCACCTTGATGACCTAGACCGCCTGCTGCGACGGCTTGATCTGGACCTATGGGAATGCCCCCTGCTACCGTAGTGCTCCCTACGCCTTTTTCGGCGTCGGCGACAGTGTCCGGATGACGACGAAGAGGAGAGGCTGCGCGCGGAGCGGTTACACCCTGTGTAGGAGGTCCAACACTGGTTGCCACCAGCGATACGACTGCTGAGGCGTTCTGATGTTCTCCTGCTCCTGCTGCTAACTGTGATGGAACTACTTGCCCCCAGGAATTAGTGAAGGGGGTGTAGTAAAAATCAATGGGCATGAGGGGAAAGGGGATTCCACTCTAACCCCTGTGTGCCCAGCTACAGTTTGCTGCCCGGGTACTGAGGCAGAACGTATCTGATGTTGGGCTGTTATTAACGCCTCCCATCCCCTCCCTGTATTATTGCTACTTTCTCCCAATGATTGTGGAGTCGGGGAAACTATCTCCTGTGATTCTTCTACCCCCTCAGCTGCCTGCGAAGACGCAGATGACCCCTGAACCCCCCCATATTAGCAGCAGTTAAAGGACCTGACCCAGCTATGGTGCCCGGCGGCTGATGCTGTGCACCCCCTCTGTTATGATTAGGTAATTCAGAACCACAATGGACCTTGAAGTTCAGAGCACACAAGTGACCTGACAAAACCCACAAAACATAGGACGAGCTCTGAGACGTGGAAACTCTGCTGACCGCAATCCCTAATCCTATCATACCACACTAGAGGTAGCCGTGGAGCGCTCCTGACCAGACCTAGGCGCCTCAGGCACAGCCTGAGAAACTAGCTAGCCCTGAAGGAAGAAAAATAAGCCTACCTTGCCTCAGAGAAATTCCCCAAAGGAAAAGGCAGCCCCCCACATATAATGACTGTGAGTAAGATGAAAATACAAACACAGAGATGAAATAGATTTAACAAAGTGAGGCCCGACTTACTGAATAGATCGAGGATAGGGAAGAGAGCTTTGCGGTCAACACAAAATCCTACAAACAACCACGCAGAGGGGCAAAAAGACCCTCCGCACCGACTAACGGTACGGAGGTGCTCCCTCTGCGTCTCAGAGCTTCCAGCAAGCAAGCAAAACCCAAAAAGCAAGCTGGACAGAAAAAATAGCAACAAAATAAAACACAAGCAGAACTTAGCTTATGCTGAGCAGACGGCCACAGGAACGATCCAGGAGGAAGCAAGACCAATACTAGAACATTGACTGGAGGCCAGGAGCAAAGCACTAGGTGGAGTTAAATAGAGCAGCACCTAACGACTTCACCACATCACCTGAGGAAGGAAACTCAGAAGCCGCAGTACCACTTGTGACCACAGGAGGGAGCTCTGCCACAGAATTCACAACAGTACCCCCCCTTGAGGAGGGGTCACCGAACCCTCACCAGAGCCCCCAGGCCGACTAGGATGAGCCACATGAAAGGCACGAACAAGATCGGCAGCATGGACATCAGAGGCAAAGACCCAGGAATTATCTTCCTGACCATAACCCTTCCACTTAACCAGATACTGGAGTTTCCGTCTCGAAACACGAGAATTCAAAATCTTCTCCACAATATACTCCAACTCCCCCTCCACCAAAACCGGGGCAGGAGGATCAACAGATGGAACCATAGGTGGCACGTATCTCCGCAACAACGACCTATGGAATACGTTATGGATGGAAAAAGAATCTGGAAGGGTCAAACGAAAAGACACAGGATTAAGAACCTCAGAAATCCTATACGGACCAATGAAACGAGGCTTAAATTTAGGAGAGGAAACCTTCATAGGAATATGACGAGATGACAACCAAACCAAATCCCCAACACGAAGTCGGCGACCCACACAGCGTCTGCGATTAGCGAAACGTTGAGCCTTCTCCTGGGACAAGGTCAAATTGTCCACTACATGAGTCCAAATCTGCTATAACCTGTCCACCACCGTATCCACACCAGGGCAGTCCGAAGACTCAACCTGCCCTGAAGAGAAACGAGGATGGAACCCAGAGTTGCAGAAAAACGGCGAAACCAAGGTAGCCGAGCTGGCCCGATTATTAAGGGCGAACTCAGCCAAAGGCAAGAAGGACACCCAATCATCCTGATCAGCAGAAACAAAGCATCTCAGATATGTTTCCAAGGTCTGATTGGTTCGTTCGGTCTGGCCATTAGTCTGAGGATGGAAAGCCGAGGAAAAAGACAAATCAATGCCCATCCTAGCACAAAAAGCTCGCCAAAACCTCGAAACAAACTGGGAACCTCTGTCAGAAACGATGTTCTCTGGAATGCCATGTAAACGAACCACATGCTGGAAGAACAATGGCACCAAATCAGAGGAGGAAGGTAATTTAGACAAGGGTACCAAATGGACCATCTTAGAGAAGCGATCACAAACCACCCAAATGACTGACATCTTTTGAGAGACAGGGAGATCCGAAATAAAATCCATAGAGATATGTGTCCAAGGCCTCTTCGGGACCGGCAAGGGCAAAAGCAACCCACTGGCACGAGAACAGCAGGGCTTAGCCCGAGCACAAGTCCCACAGGACTGCACAAAAGAACGCACATCCCGCGACAGAGACGGCCACCAAAAGGATCTAGCCACTAAATCTCTGGTACCAAAGATTCAAGGATGACCAGCCAACACCGAACAATGAACCTCAGAGATAACTTTATTCGTCCACCTATCAGGGACAAACAGTTTCTCCGCTGGGCAACGATCAGGTTTAGTAGCCTGAAATTTTTGCAGCACCCGCCGCAAATCAGGGGAGATGGCAGACAAAATTACTCCCTCTTTGAGAATACCCGCCGGCTCAGACAAACCCGGAGAGTCGGGCACAAAACTCCTAGACAGGGCATCCGCCTTCACATTTTTAGAGCCCGGAAGGTACGAAACCACAAAGTCAAAACGGGAGAAAAACAGCGACCAACGAGCCTGTCTAGGATTCAACCGTTTGGCAGACTCGAGATAAGTCAAGTTCTTGTGATCAGTCAAGACCACCACGCGATGCTTAGCTCCTTCAAGCCAATGACGCCACTCCTCGAATGCCCACTTCATGGCCAGCAACTCTCGATTGCCAACATCATAATTTCGCTCAGCAGGCGAAAACTTCCTGGAAAAGAAGGCGCATGGTTTCATCACCGAGCAATCAGTACTTCTCTGCGACAAAACAGCCCCCGCTCCAATTTCAGAAGCATCAACCTCGACCTGGAACGGAAGCGAAACATCTGGTTGACACAA
The DNA here is from genome assembly GCF_032444005.1 of Ranitomeya imitator. Classification (NCBI taxonomy): domain Eukaryota; kingdom Metazoa; phylum Chordata; class Amphibia; order Anura; family Dendrobatidae; genus Ranitomeya; species Ranitomeya imitator. The sequence goes on from NC_091283.1 coordinate 37,833,099, forward strand.
CACATGGGCAGAAGAAAAACGACGCTTTAACTCTTGAAAAGCTTCCACAGCAGCAGAAGACCAATTGACCACATCAGCACCCTTCTTGGTCAAATCGGTCAATGGTTTAGCAATACTAGAAAAATTACAGATGAAGCGACGATAAAAATTAGCAAAGCCCAGGAACTTTTTCAGACTCTTCAGAGATGTCGGCTGAGTCCAATCATAGATGGCCTGGACCTTAACAGGGTCCATCTCGATAGTAGAAGGGGAAAAAATGAACCCCAAAAATGAAACCTTCTGAACACCAAAGAGACACTTTGATCCCTTCACAAACAAAGAATTAGCACGCAGGACCTGGAACACCATTCTGACCTGCTTCACATGAGACTCCCAATCATCCGAGAAGACCAAAATATCATCCAAGTATACAATCAGGAATTTATCCAGGTACTCTCGGAAGATGTCATGCATAAAGGACTGAAACACCGATGGAGCATTGGCAAGTCCGAAAGGCATAACTAGGTACTCAAAATGGCCCTCGGGCGTATTAAATGCAGTTTTCCATTCATCGCCCCGCTTAATACGCACAAGATTATACGCACCACGAAGATCTATCTTGGTGAACCAACTAGCCCCCTTGATCCGAGCAAACAAATCAGATAGCAGCGGCAAGGGGTACTGAAATTTGACCGTGATTTTATTTAGAAGGCGGTAATCTATACAAGGTCTCAGCGAACCATCCTTCTTGGCCACAAAAAAAAACCCCGCTCCCAATGGCGACGATGACGGGCGAATATGACCCTTCTCCAAGGATTCCTTCACGTAACTCCGCATAGCGGCGTGCTCAGGTACAGATAAATTAAACAGTCGACCTTTAGGAAACTTACTACCAGGAATCAAATCGATAGCACAATCACAATCCCTATGCGGAGGTAGGGCATTGGACTTGGGCTCATCAAATACATCCCGGTAATCAGACAAGAACTCTGGGACCTCAGAAGGGGTGGATGATGAAATAGACAGAAATGGGACATCACCATGTACCCCCTGACAACCCCAGCTGGACACAGACATTGATTTCCAATCTAATACTGGGTTATGGACTTGTAGCCATGGCAACCCCAACATGACCACATCATGCAGATTATGCAACACCAGAAAGCGAATATCCTCCTGATGTGCAGGAGCCATGCACATGGTCAGCTGGGTCCAGTACTGAGGCTTATTCTTGGCCAAAGGCGTAGCATCAATTCCTCTCAATGGAATAGGACACTGCAAGGGCTCCAAGAAAAACCCACAACGCCTAGCATACTCCAAGTCCATCAAATTCAGGGCAGCGCCTGAATCCACAAATGCCATGACAGAATAAGATGACAAAGAGCAGATCAAAGTAACGGACAAAAGAAATTTTGACTGTACCGTACCAATGGTGGCAGACCTAGCGAACCGCTTAGTGCGCTTAGGACAATCGGAGATAGCATGAGTGGAATCACCACAGTAGAAACACAGCCCATTCTGACGTCTGTGTTTTTGCCGTTCAACTCTGGTCAAAGTCCTATCACACTGCATAGGCTCAGGTTTATGCTCGGATAATACCGCCTAATGGTGCACAGATTTACGCTCACGCAAGCGTCGACCGATCTGAATGGCTAAAGACATAGACTCATTCAGACCAGCAGGCATGGGAAATCCCACCATGACATCCTTAAGGGCTTCAGAGAGACCCTTTCTGAAGATAGCTGCCAGCGCTCCTTCATTCCATTGAGTGAGCACGGACCACTTTCTAAACTTCTGACAATAAATCTCTATCTCATCCTGACCCTGACACAGAGCCAGCAAATTTTTCTCTGCCTGATCCACCGAATTAGGTTCATCGTACAGCAATCCGAGCGCCAGGAAAAACGCATCAGTATTACATAATGCAGGATCTCCTGGCACAAGGGAAAATGCCCAGTCTTGAGGGTCGCCAGACTCGCCACGTAATAAAGAAATAATGATCTTAACTTGTTGAACTGGGTCACCAGAGGAGCGAGGTTTCAAAGCCAGAAACAGTTTACAATTATTTTTAAAACTCAGAAATTTTGCTCTATCTCCAGAAAACAAATCAGGAATAGGAATTCTTGGTTCTAACATAGAATTCTGAACCACAAAATCTTGAATATTTTGTACTCTTGCAGTGAGATGATCCACACATGAAGACAGACCTTTAATGTCCATCACTACACCTGTGTCCTGAACTACCCAAATGTCTAGGGGAAAAAAAAGGCAAAACACAGTGCAAAGAAAAAAAAAAAGGTCTCAGAACTTCTTTTTTCCCTCTATTGAGAAGCATTAGTACTTTGGGCCTCCAGTACTGTCATGATTAGGTAATTCAGAACCACAATGGACCTTGAAGTTCAGAGCACACAAGTGACCTGACAAAACTCACAAAACATAGGACGAGCTCTGAGACGTGGAAACTCTGCTGACCGCAATCCCTAATCCTATCATACCACACTAGAGGTAGCCGTGGAGCGCTCCTGACCAGACCTAGGCGCCTCGGGCACAGCCTGAGAAACTAGCTAGCCCTGAAGGAAGAAAAATAAGCCTACCTTACCTCAGAGAAATTCCCCAAAGGAAAAGGCAGCCCCCCACATATAATGACTGTGAGTAAGATGAAAATACAAACACAGAGATGAAATAGATTTAACAAAGTGAGGCCCGACTTACTGAATAGATCGAGGATAGGGAAGAGAGCTTTGCGGTCAACACAAAAACCCACAAACAACCACGCAGAGGGGCAAAAAGACCCTCCGCACCGACTAACGGTACGGAGGTGCTCCCTCTGCGTCTCAGAGCTTCCAGCAAGCAAGCAAAACCCAAAAAGCAAGCTGGACAGAAAAAATAGCAACAAAATAAAACACAAGCAGAACTTAGCTTATGCTGAGCAGACGGCCACAGGAACGATCCAGGAGGAAGCAAGACCAATACTAGAACATTGACTGGAGGCCAGGAGCAAAGCACTAGGTGGAGTTAAATAGAGCAGCACCTAACGACTTCACCACATCACCTGAGGAAGGAAACTCAGAAGCCGCAGTACCACTTGTGACCACAGGAGGGAGCTCTGCCACAGAATTCACAACACCCCTCCCCACGAAACAGTACCCGCCGAGAGAGCGGCGCCGAAAGGTTTCAGGATGGCCCCCTCCTGTGCCTGCCCGACTGCTGCTGCTGAGCCACGCCGTCTGCCGCCCACGTGTGAGGAAGCGCGCGCACTTGCGCCACGCGCGCTCCTTTTTGAATGTAATGGCGTGCTCAGGCGAGCCGGTGGCCGGGAGGCTCTGCCAGATCGCCGCCCGCCCGACGGCATCGCCTGGCTCGCTGCAGGGAGGGAGCCACTTGCAGCCAATAGGGCCGCTAGCCAGTCGCTGCCCTCCCTGCTAATCTTCTCTTTCACCGCCTCCTGGAGCAGATCCATGGTGCCGGCAGCCCCAAACAGGTCCGGGTCCAAGTGAGAGGATCCGGAAACGCAGAGGGGTGCGCCAGCCCCTTTTCAAACGAGGCCACGCCCCCCCCCCCGGCGGCGCGGCCTCCAATCCCCAGCGCCGTCACCCCGTGGGAGACCGGGGAGGAGCCATTTAGAGGCCCGGCAGTCAGGGGACAGCGGGACTGCCGCAGTGTCCCTCATTCTGCAACGTGACCACGCAGTCATCAGACATTTGGTGTATATCTATTCTTGGCTTTTATATGAATGAAGCTTGCAATAGCCTATAACGTTCTTGTTTTACAGATTTTTTCCTCATACTTTACATTTTAGCTATGAGTAAAAAAACTACAATGTCAATAAACTAACATTTTATAGAGCAACAGTCTGTTGTATATAAAGACACAAGTGGTGATGAAGGCATAAGAGGCACTAGAAGAGAAAGCGATGAAAACAATCATCTCACTCGTGTATTCTCCTTATGAGCAGTCAAATGGGTAAGTCAAAATGTACTTATTGTGTGAGGAGGAGATGACACTGCTGTGTGCACTGTGCTGTGTATACATGTCATGGTGTAATAGTGTGAGGACATGACACTGCTGTGTGCTTTGTGCTGTGTATACATGTCATGGTGTAGTAGTGTGAGGAGGAGATGACACTGCTGTGTGCACTGTGCTGTGTATACATGTCATGGTGTAGTAGTATGAGGAGATGACACTGCTGTGTGCACTGTGCTGTGTATACATGTCATGTTGTAGTAGTGTGAGGAGATGACACTGCTGTGTGCACTGTCCTGTGTATACATGTCATGGTGTAGTAGTGTGAGGAGATGACACTGCTGTGTGCACTGTGCTGTGTATTCATGTCACGGTGTTGTGTGAGGAGGAGATGACACTGCTGTGTGCACTGTACTGTGTATACATGTTATGGTATTGTGTGAAGAGGAGATGACACTGCTGTGTGCACTGTGCTGTGTATACATGTCATGGTGTAATAGTGTGAGGACATGACACTGCTGTGTGTATTGTGCTGTGTATACATGTCATGGTGTAATAGTATGAGGAGGAGATGACACTGCTGTGAGCACTGTGCTGTGTATACAGATCATAGTGTAGTAGTGTGAGGAGATGACACTGCTGTGTGCACTGTGCTATGTATACATGACATGGTGTAGTAGTATGAAGAGGAGATGACACTGCTGTGTGCACTGTGCTGTGTATACATGTCATGGTGTAGTAGTATGAGGAGATGACACTGCTGTGTGCACTGTGCTGTGTATACATGTCATGTTTTAGTAGTGTGAGGAGATGACACTGCTGTGTGCACTGTCCTGTGTATACATGTCATGGTGTAGTAGTGTGAGGAGATGACCCTGCTGTGTGCACTGTGCTGTGTATTCATGTCACGGTGTTGTGTGAGGAGGAGATGACACTGCTGTGTGCACTGCACTGTGTATACATGTCATCGTATTGTGTGAAGAGGAGATGACACTGCTGTATGCACTGTGCTATGTATACATGTCATGGTGTAGTAGTGTGAGGAGGAGATGACACTGCTGTGTGCACTGTGCTATGTATACATGTCATGGTGTAATAGTATGAGGAGGAGATGACACTGCTGTGAGCACTGTGCTGTGTATACAGATCATGGTGTAGTAGTGTGAGGAGATGACACTGCTGTGTGCACTGTGCTATGTATACATGACATGGTGTAGTAGTATGAAGAGGAGATGACACTGCTGTGTGCACTGTGCTGTGTATACATGTCATGGTGTAGTAGTATGAGGAGATGACACTGCCGTGTGCACTGTGCTGTGTATACATGTCATGTTGTAGTAGTGTGAGGAGATGACACTGCTGTGTGCACTGTCCTGTGTATAGTGTGCAAAGCAGTCATCAAAGCAAAAGGTGGCTACTTTGAAGAACCTAGAATATAAGACATATGTTCAGTTGTTTCACACTTTTTTGTTAAGTATATAATTCAACATGTGTTAATTCATATCTTTGATGCCTTCAGTGTGAATGTACAATTTTCATAGTCATGAAAATACAGAAAAATCTTTAAATGAGAAGGTGTGTCCAAACTTTTGGTCTGTACTGTATGTTGATGCTGCTGGTTTAGAGGGCATAGCTGACCTGACAGAATCCCTTTAATATGGAGTTGGCCTTTCTGCATATATAACAGCACCTGATCTTCTGGAAAAACCTTTCTACAGGAATTTGGAGGTGTCTGTGGAAATTTTTGCCAATTCATCCAGAAAAACATTTGTGAGATCAGACCCTGATGTTGAGGGGAGGCCGAGCTCACCATCTCCTGATCTTGGATGCGGCTGAGGATGCGGCTGGTCAAATTCTTCCACCAAACTCTACCTTCTATGTCTATATTAACCTTGTGCACTGAGCACAGTCATGAGGAACAGAAAAGAATCTTTCCCAAACTCACAAAGATGGAAGCTACAACTGTCCACAATGTCTTGTGCTGAAGAAATAAGATTTTGCCCCTATCGACATAATGGGAAAAAAGTGAAAGCAAAAGTGTTGGAGGCAAATTGACAGCTGCCAGATGTGAACAAGGGGGACTTAAAGAATGAGAGCGATGGCGCCAAAGAGTATATACCGTACAGTTGCTAAGGTGGGGCCCCGACATGGGATATTCACCACACACGGGGATATGAACACACACACAAAATGCGCCACACACTACCACGTGCTTGAACACATATCACCCTCAGCACACATTTCACCACACATACACCAACCTCGCCACATAAAAGTCGAAACACAAAAGTCGCCGCTCAAAACTCGCCATGCGCAAAACTCGCCACATGCAAAACTAGGCTCACGCAAAACTCGCCACACGTGCAAAACTCACCTCATGGAAAACTCGCCACACGCAAAACTTGCACACGCGGAAAAATTGCCACATGCACAAAAATTGCAACACATGTAAAAGTTGCCTCACACAAAACTTGCACATACTCAAAACACACCACACATAAAACTCGCCACGCGCAAAACTCGCCATGCGCAAAACTTGCTGCACACAACTTGCTACACTAAGGCTACGTTCACATTTGCGTTGTGCGGTGCTGCGTCGGCGACGCAACGCACAACGCAAACCAAAACGCATGCAAAACGCATTGTTTTGTGACGCATGCGTCCTTTTTTGGCATGATTTTGGACACAAAAAAATGCAACTTGCTGCGTCCTCTGCGCTCTGACGCGTGCGCCAAAAAAGACGCATGCATCACAAAACGCAATGCAACGCATGTCCATGCGCCCCCATGTTAAATATAGGGGCGCATGACGCATGCGTCGCCGCGGCTGCGCCCGACGCAGCCCGGCAGAACGCAAATGTGAACGTAGCCTAACCTGTCACATGCAACTCGACACACAAAAAGTTGCTACACGCATGTCGCCACACAAAACTCATCTCACAAAAGTCGCTACATGCATGTTGCCACACGCAACTCAAAACACACAACTTGACACGTGAAACTCGCCCTAAAACACACACAAGTCTGGTATTATCCTTCAAAAATAAAAATCTGATTAATAAGCAGACAAACTACAAGAGCAACAAATGTACCATATAGGAAATACGGCAGCTGTCAGTCACATGACCTGTCTATTATGTGTATGTGTGAGCGAATATATACTGCCAGGGGGAGGGCTTTCTGTTGGCTGGGGATTTATCAGGCTGCCAATTTAGCTTACAAATACTGAGGTAAAAATACTGACCAAATAACGTGTGAACGCGGTCTAATACAGGAGATGACACACAGGTATATACTGTATACAGGGGAGATGACACACACAGGCATATACTATATACAGGAGAGATGAAACACAGGTATATACTATATACAGGAGGAGATGACACACAGGTATATACTATATACAGGAGGAGATGACACACAGGTATATACTATATACAGAAGGAGAGGACTTACAGGTATATACTATATACAAGAGATGACACACAGGTTTATACTATACAGGAGGAGATGACATACAGGTATATACTATATACAGGAGATGACTTACAGGTATATACTACAGTATATACAGGGGGAGATGACTTACAGGTATATACTATATACAGGGGAGATGACACACAGGTATATACTATATACAGGAGGAGATGACACACGTATATATACTATATACAGGAGGAGATTACTTACAGGTATATACTATATACAGGAGCAGATGACATACAGGTATATACTATATACAGGAGGAGATGACATACAGATATGTACTATATACAGGAGGTGATGACATACAGGTACATAATATATACAGGTGAGATGACACACAGGTATATACTATATACAGGAGCAGATAACACACGTATATACTATATACAGGAGGAGATGACATACAGGTATATACTATATAAAAGAGATGACACATAGGTATATAGAGGAGGATATGACATACAGCAGGTATATACTATATACGGGGAGATGATATACAGGTATATACAGGAGATGACATACAGGTATATACTATATATAGGAGATGACATACAGGTATATACTATATACAGAAGAGATGACATACAGGTATATACTATATACAGGAGGAGATGACACATAGGTATATACATTATACAGAGGAGATGACATACAGCAGGTATATACTATTTACAGGGGAGATGACATACAGGTATATACGATATACAGGGGAGATGACATACAAGTACTGTATATACTATCTACAGGAGATGACATACAGGTGCATACTATATATAAGGGAGATGACAAACATGTATATACTGAGGGGAAAATGAGAGGTGTGAGGTGAAAATGAAAGGTGTGAGGTGAAAATGAAAAGGTGTGAGTGCAAAATGAGATGAGTGAGGGAAAATAGTGGAATGATCGGAAAATTACAGATGGGATGTCGAAATGACAAGTGTTAGGGGGGAATGAGAGGAGTGAGGAGCAAAATAAGAGGAGTGAGGGGGAAAATAAGAGGAGTGAGGGGGAAAATGAGAGGCATGATGGGAAAATAAGAGAAGTAAGGTGCTATAACTAACCACAGATATTTACTATGCCCAGGCAATGCCAGGGTCTTAAGCTAGTATGATATAAAAAGACAACAACAAACGGTGGAGCCGCAGTTTCGCTCCTGGTTTATATTATGCATTTTTTTAATTTCATGTAGATATTTTCTCTTTGCAGTTTCTCCCCTGAGGTGCTTTATATGTCAAGACTGTGGCGAACTATGGACAACCACCTGTTCTGAGGGAAAAATCTGCAGATCAGTGTCTTATTCAGTTGGTGAGTACATATAACTAGGGTTGAGCGACTTTTAGTTTTTTAGGGTCGAGTCGGGTTTCGCGAAACCCGACTATCTCAAAAGTCGAATCGAGTGGAATCGGCCGATTATCGCGAAAAGTCGGGGATCGACCGAAACACGAAACCCAATGCAAGTCAATGGGGGAGCATAGGCGGCAGTGAGTGGAGGCCAGGAAAACACCTACACTGCCCATTTTAATGGCAAAAACATCCATTCTTGTTACTGAAGCTTGTCAATCTTAATTTACCTTATAATAATAGTAAGGCATTGGAAATTGGGGGTCATTTGGCTAAAGTTGTGGGGGGTAGGGCTGGTTCAAGTATTTAGTGGGCCCAGGTAATCTGGAGCACCTCAGGGCAGTGGAGCAGGGAGAGGGAAGTATTTAAACTTTGCAAGTGCTGTGATCCTGAGCAAGCAGGGGGGGCCCACTCGTTGGCATTGGCACTGGCACAGGGCCCCTCAAAGTACGGCGGTGTGTTTGCACGGCGGGGGCGCATCCCACCGGCAGCGACACTTTTGCGTACTATGAGGGGCCCTGTGCCAGTGACGTTGCCAACGAGTATCCCCCCCCACCTGATGAAGGAACCTGCACTTTCATCTGCACCTTCCTCTTTGTCCCCGTGTAAGGTGTTATGGTATGCGGGAAGGGGAACCTGACTTTCAGCAGGGTCACATTCTTGGTGTGTAGCGTGCACGGGGAATGTAGCGTTCTGGGTCAATGTACCAGCAGACTCTTCTATCACTGGCTGGGCAATGGGCAGGATGAGGAGGAAACAAAGATATAGACCCAAAGAATAAAGTGGGCTAAATGCAGTTCAAAATTGGTAACAGGACTAACCAGGGGGCATTGCTTTGTTCAGTGGAGTACAACTGTAATGAGAGGCTGACACAGTGAGTAGGCCCAAATCAGTAAGTAGGCTAAATGCAGTTCAAAATTGGTAACAGTAGTTAACAGGTGGCACTGGTTTGTTCAGTGTAGGAGAACATCAAGGAGCGGCAGACACCGTTGGTAGGGCCAACAAAACAAGTAGGCCAAATGCAGTGTTATATTAAAAACAATTTAACTAGAGCCTGAAGATAGAAGCTAGGGAAAGGCAACCTGGAGAACACCTTGGAGCGGAAGACACCGTTTGTAGAACCCAGACCCAACTTGTAGGCCTAATGCAGTGTTGTTTCAACAACTATTTAACGAGAGCCTGAAGATTGAAGCTCAGGAAAGGCAACCAGGAGAACACCTTGGAGCGGCATACACTGGTAGTAGGCCCCAACCCAACTAGTAGCCCCACTGCAGTTGTTCCATTAAAAAACTATTTAACGAGAGCCTGAAGATTGAAGCTCAGGAAAGGCAACCTGGAGAACACCTTGGAGCGGCATACACCGTTAGTAGGCCCCAACCCAACTAGTAGGCCAAATGCAGTTGTTCCATTTAACAACTATTTAACAAGAGCCTGAAGATTGAAGCTCAGGAAAGGCAACCTGGAGAACACCTTGGAGCGGCATACACCGTTAGTAGGCCCCAACCCAACTAGTAGGCCAAATGCAGTTGTTCCATTTAACAACTATTTAACAAGAGCCTGAAGATTGAAGCTCAGGAAAGGCAACCAGGAGAACACCTTGGAGCGGAAGAATCAGTTTGTAGACCACAACGAAACTTGTGGCCCCAATGCAGTTTTATAATTCTGACAAGCTGAAAATCAGCCTTTTTTTTTTTTTTTTTTTAGAGGAGAACAGCTGTATTAAGTGACGCAGACAGACACTGCTAGTAGGCCTTACACCACAAAGTTGGCTCACTGCAGGTTGAAAAAAAGGTACATGGGTACACGGTCGGCATTGGTGTGCTCAGCGGAGGACAAATGGAAGGATGGACCGCAGACAGACTTAGTAGGCCTACAATAAAGAAAGTAGGCTCTATGCACTTTTAACCCCTTCGCGCCACGCGCCGTACTAGTACTGCGCTGCCGGCACTGCATTTGTGCCAGCAGCAGTACTAGTACGGCGCACCGATCACCGCGGTCTCGCGCTGAGCGCCGCGGTGATCGGGTGCGGGTGTCAGCTGTATATGACAGCTGACACCCCGCAGCAATGCCCACGATCAGCGGTAGCGCCGATCACGGGCATTTAACCCCTCTGATGCCGCTGTCAGTAGTGACAGCGGCATAGAGGGGGATCGCGCAGGGACGGGGGCTCCCTGCGCTCTCCCACCGGAGAAACGCGATGAGATCGCGTTGCTCCGGTGACCCGGAAGGAGTCCCCGGATCCAAGATGGCCGCCGGACTCCTTCCGGGTCATGAAATGACCTGGCTAGCCGGCGCTTGCTGAGAGCAGGCGCCGGAAAGCCAGCTAAGCTTGTCTGTCAGATCGTTGATCTGACAGAGTGCTATGCACACTGTCAGATCAACGATCTGATCTAATACAGTGATGTCCCACCCTGGGACAATGGTAGAAAGTAAAAAAAAAAAAAAAATAGAATGTATAAAAAAAATTTAAAAAAATCGCCAAATAAAGAAAAAAAAAAATTTCCCAGTAAATCCATTTATGTAAATTAAAAAAAACAATAAAAGTACACATATTTAGTATCGCCGCGTCCGTAACGACCCGCTCTATAAAACTATCCCACTAGTTAACCCCTTCAGTGAACACCGCAAAAAAAAAAAAAAAAAAACAAGGCAAAAAACATTGCTTTATTATCATACAGGCGAACAAAAAGTGGAATAACACGCGATCAAAATGACGGATATAAATAACCATGGTACCGCTGAAAACGTCATCTTGTCCCGCAAAAAAAAAAGCCGCCATACAGCATCATCAGCAGAAAAATAAAAAAGTTATAGCTCTCAGAATAAAGCGATGCAAAAACAATTATTTTTTTTATATAAAATAGTTTTTATTGTGTAAAAGCGCCAAAACATAAAAAAAGATATAAATGAGGTATCGCTGTAATTGTACTGACCTGAAGAATAAAGCTTCTTTATCAATTTTACCACACGTGGAACGGTATAAACGCCCCCCCTAAAAGAATTTCAGGAATTGCTGGTTTTTGTTCATTCCGCCTCATAAAAATCGGAATAAAAAGCGATCAAAAAATGTCATCTGCCCAAAAATGTTACCAATAAAAATGTCAACTCGTCCCGCAAAAAACAAGACCTCATATGACTCTGTGGGCCAAAATATGGATAAATTATAGCTCTCAAAATGTGGTGATGCAAAAACTATTTTTTGCAATAAAAAGCGTCTTTTAGTGTGTGACAGCTGCCAATCATAAAAATCCACTAAAAAACGCTATAAAAGTAAATCAAACCCCCCTTCATCACCCCCTTAGTTAGGGAAAAATAATAAAATGTAAAAAAAATGTATTTATTTCCATTTTCCCGTTAGGGCTAGGGTTAGGGCTAGGGTTAGGGTTGGGGTTGGGGTTGGGGCTAGGGTTAGGGTTACCATTGGGATTAGGGTTAGGGGTGTTGTTGGATTAGGGTTTCAGTTAGAATTGGGGGGTTTCCACTGTTTCGGCACATCAGGGGTTCTCCAAACGCGACATGGCGTCCGATCTCAATTCCAGCCATTTCTGCTTTGAAAAACTAAAACACTGCTCCTTCCCTTCCGAGTTCTCCTGTGTGCCCAAACAGTGGTTCCCCCCAACATATGGGGTATCAGCATTCTCAGGACAAGTTTGACAACAACTTTTGGGGTCTAATTTGTCCTGTTACCCTTGGGAAAATAAAAACGTGGGGGCTAAAATATCATTTTCGTGGAAAAAAAAATATTTTTTATTTTCACGGCTCTGCGTTATAAACTGTAGTGAAACACTTGTTGGTTCAAAGCTCTCACAACACATCTAGATAAGTTCCTTGGGGGGTCTACTTTCCAATATGGGGTCACTTGTGGGGGGTTTCTACTGTTTAGGTACATCAGGGGCTCTGCAAATGCAACATGACACCTGCAGACCAATCCATCTAAGTCTGCATTTCAAACGGCGCTCCTCCCCTTCCGAGCTCTGCCATGCACTCAAACGGTGGTTCCCCCCAACATATGGTGTATCATCATACTCAGGACAAATTGGACAATAACTTTTGTGGTCCAATTTCTCCTGTTACCCTTGGCGAAAAAAAAAATTGCGGGCTAAAACATCATTTTGTGGAAAGAAAAAATGATTTTTTAATTTTCACACCGCTACATTCTAAACTTTAGTGAAACAATTGGGGGTTAAAAGTGCTCACCACACATCTAGATAAGTTCCTTAGGGGGTCTTCTTTCCAAAATGGGGTCACTTGTGGGGGGTTTCCACTGTTAAGGCACATCAGGGGCTCTCCAAATGCGACATGGGTTCCGATCTCAATTCCAGCCAATTTTGCATTGAAAAGTCAAATGGCACTCCATCCCTTCCGAGCTCTGCCATGCGCTCAAACAGTGGTTTATCCCCATATATGAAGTATCGGCGTACTCAGGACAAATTGTACAACAACTTTTGGGGTCCAATTTATCCTGTCACCTTTGGGGAAAAAAATTGGGGGCAAAAAGATCATTTTTTGTGAAAATTAATAAGAATTTTTTTTTACGGCTCTACATTATAAACTTCTGTGAAGCACGTGGAGGTTCAAAGTGCTCACCACACATCTAAATTAGTTCCTTAGAGGGTCTACTTTCCAAAATGGTGTCACTTGTGGGGGTTTCCACTGTTTAGGCATGTCAGGGGCTCTCCAATCGTGACATGGGCTCCGATCTCAATTCCAGCAAATCTTGCAGTGGAAAGTCAAATGGCACTCCTTCCCTTCCGAGCTCTGCCATGTGCCCAAACAGTGGTTTACCCCCACATATGGGGTATCGGCGTACTCAGTACAAATTGTATAACGACTTTTGTGGTCCAATTTCTCCTGTTACCCTTGGTAAAATGAAACAAATTGGACCTGAAGTAAAAATTTTGTGAAAAAAAAGTTAAATGTTAAATTTTTTTTAAACATTCAAAAAATTCCTGTGAAGCACCTGAAGGGTTAATAAACTTTTTGAATGTGGTTTTGAGTACCTTGAGGGGTGCAGTTTTTAGAATGGTGTCACTTTTGGGCATTTTCTGTCATATAGACCCCTCAAAGTCACTTCAAGTGTGAGGTGGTCCGTAAAAAAAATGGTTGTGCAAATTTTGTTGCAAAAATGAGAAATCGCTGGTCAAATTTTAACCCTTATAACTCCCTAACAAAAAAAAATTATGTTTCCAAAATTGTGCTGATGTACAGCAGACATGTGGGAAATGTTGTTTATTAACTATATTGTGTGATATAACTCTCTAATTTAAGGGCATGAAAACTAAAAGTTTCAAAATTGCTAATATTTCATAATTTCTGACAAATTTTTGTTTTTTTCACAAATAAATGCAAGTCATATCAAAGAAGTTTTACCACTTTCATGAAGTACAATATGTCACGAGAAAACAGTGTCAGAATCACCAGGATCCGTTGAAGCGTTTCAGAGTTATGACCTCATAAAGTGACAGTGGTCAGAATTGTAAAAATTGGCCCTGTCACTTAGGTGAAAACAGGCTTTGGGGTGAAGGGGTTAAATAGGTTCCAGGGGTACACAGGCAGCATTGGTGTGGTCAGCAGAGGACTATTGGAAGGAGGGACCGCAGACAAACTTAGTAGTCCTAAAATAAAAAAAATTAGGTTAAATGCAGTTCGAATTATCTTGCAGGGGTATACAGGCAGCATTGGTTTGTTCAGCGGAGGACGATTGGAAGGAGTGTCTGACACAGTTAGTACTCCCCAAAAATAAATAGATGTTAATGTCTCTCAAAGCAACTAAACGAAAAAACAAAAGGGTGGCATACTTAGGTACAGGGTTGGGTTCCTCTGCTGAGTTTCAGACATAGTAATTTGGCGCCGCTAAGTATTTACTGGTGTAAATATAGGACACTGACCCTGACTATTTTAACTAGCATCATACATGTCAACAAATTGGTATTGTCAGTGCCAGGCATTGAAGGATGTCAGCGCATAGACTAAACATTGGTGGAGCTGTGAGATAATTTTGCAAGTGGTAGAGCACTGTTTGAGCTGGGGGGGGGGGGAAACTCTCTTGTGGCCGGTGGTACAGGCAAAGGGCCCTTCATGTTACAACGGTGTGTCTGACGTTGGTTGCGCGCCACCACCACCAGAGACATTTTATTGTACTATGAGGGACCCAGTGGCAGTGCCGTCGGCCAAAAGCGGGCACACCCACCTCTTCAGACAAACGGCACTCTCACGGGTGCTTGCGCCAAGTGGCGAGACCACGGCCCAGTGGGGGGGAGTTAGCGCATTTAGGGAGGTGTAAACATGTTGTATGCTGGACAAACAGCTGCTGCAAATTAAGAGATTGAAGTGCCGCTTTGCACGAAACGGCCGTCGTCCGATCTTTGTCCACCCCCTTCCCTGCTTTTTGTACAAAGTCCTAATAAAGTGGTGACTATTTTACCTGGGTAAGTGCGCTCCAATTTTTTTCTTGTTTTTTTCTTCATGAACTCTGTATGCTTTTGTTGGATGCAGCACCCCGTTGGTAATGTTAAAGGATATTATCAGCCATACATGCCCATTATATGTGGTCTAAGGTGTTGTGCACTTTGGGGTCAGCTAATCGTGGCAGTGCGGAAGTAGAACTTTCTTTTACTTCAAGACTCCTATATAGTAAGACGAGTCCACAAGCAAGACCTTTTTATAGGAAAGCTAGGTGTCAGCCGGGAAAGGTGGGGCAAAATAATTCAAAATCCATGAGTGGTTCATTTTAATGAAGGTTAGATCATCAACATTTTGGGTAGCCAGACGAGTCCTTTTTTCGGTCAATATTGAACCAGCAGCACTGAATACTCTTTCTGATAGCACACTAGCTGCTGGGCAAGCAAGCTCCTGCATTGCATATCCTGCCAATTCTGGCCAGGTGTCTAATTTGGATGCCCAGTAATCAAATGGGAATGACGGTTGAGGAAGAACATCGATAAGGGATAAAAAATAGTAACCATACTGGACAAATGTTGTCTCCTGTCACTTTGAATTGATGCTGCAGTACCTGTCCTGTCTGCGGTCATAGCAAAATCACTCCACAACCTGGTCAGAAAACCCCTCTGTCCAACGCCACTTCTGATTTGTGCACCTCTAACACCTCTGCCCTGTTGCCCCCTGCAGCTCGTGTGAGAACCATCACCGGCACTGTGTGCTGGGAATGCCTGAATCAAATGGTCTACCAGAGTTGATTGTTTGGTTGCTAATATTTGTTCGAGGTTCTCATGTGGCATGATATTTCGCAATTTGCCTTTATAGCGAGGATCAAGGAGGCAGGCCAAACAGTAATCATCATCGGTCATCATTTTAATAATGCGTGGGTCCCTTTTGAGGATACGTAAGGCATAATCTGCCATGTGGGCCAAAGTTCCAGTTGTGAAATCTGCGGTTGTGCTGGGTTGAGAGGCAGTTTCAGGCAAATCTACGTCACTTGTCTCCCTCAAAAAACCTGAACCCGGCCTTGCAATGCCAACAGTTTCTATTGGCCCCTGAGAAGCATCCTCATTCAAAAAATACTCATCCCCATCATCCTCCTCGTCCTCCTCCTCTTCGCCCGCTATCTCGTCCTGTAGACTGCCCTGACCAGACAATGGCTGACTGTCATCAAGGCTTTCCTCTTCCTCGGCTGCAGACGCCTGCTCCTTTATGTGCGTCAAACTTTGCATCAGCAGACGCATTAGGGGGATGCTCATGCTTATTATGGCATTGTCTGCACTAACCAGCCGTGTGCATTCCTCAAAACACTGAAGGACTTGACACATGTCTTGTACCTTCGACCACTGCACACCTGACAACTCCATGTCTGCCATCCTACTGCCTGCCCGTGTATGTGTATCCTCCCACAAATACATAACAGCACGCCTCTGTTCGCACAGTCTCTGAAGCATGTGCAGTGTTGAGTTCCACCTTGTTGCAACGTCTATGATTAGGCGATGCTGGGGAAGGTTCAAAGACCGCTGATGGTTCTGCATACGGCTGGAGTGTACAGGCGAACGGCGGATATGCGTGCAAAGTCTGCGCACTTTGAGGAGCAGGTCGGGTAACTCCGGATAACTTTTCAGGAAGCACTGCACCACCAGGTTTAAGGTGTGAGCCAGGCAAGGAATGTGTTTCAGTTGTGAAAGGGCTATGGCAGCCATAAAATTCCTTCCGTTATCACTCACTACCTTGCCTGCCTCAAGATGTACAGTGCCCAGCCATGACTGAGTTTCTTTCTGCAAGAACTCGGACAGAACTTCCGCGGTGTGTCTGTTGTTGCCCAAACACTTCATTGCCAATACAGCCTGCTGACGCTTGCAACTAGCTGTCCCATAATGGGACACCTCGAGTGCAACAGTGGCAGCTGCGGATGGAGTGGTCGTGCGACTGCGGTCTGTGGACGAGCTCTCGCTTCTGCAGGAGGACGAGGAGGAGGAGGAGGGGGGGCGAACGCCTACAGCCAACTGTTTCCTAGACCGCGGGCTAGGCAGAACTGTCCCAATATTGCTGTCCCCTGTGGACCCTGCATCCACCACATTAACCCAGTGTGCTGTGATGGACACGTAACGTCCCTGGCCATGCCTACTGGTCCATGCATCTGTTGTCAGGTGCACCTTTGTACTCACAAATTGCCTGAGTGCATGGACGATGCGGTCTTTTACATGCTGGTGGAGGGCTGGGATAGCTTTTCTCAAAAAGAAGTGTCGACTGGGTAGCTCATAGCTTGGTACAGCGTAGTCCATCAGGGCTTTGAAAGCTTCGCTTTCAACTAACCGGTAGGGCATCATCTCTAACGAGATTAGTCTAGCTATGTGTGCGTTCAAACCCTGTGTACGCGGATGCGAGGATGAGTACTTCCTTTTCCTAACGAGAGTCTCATGTAGGGTGAGCTGGACTGGAGAGCTGCAGATCGTGGAACTAGCGGCGGTGCCGGTGGACATGGCAGACTGAGAGAGGGTTGGAGATGGTATTCTTGCTGGTGCCCTACATGCAGTGTTTCCTACCACGAACCTGGTGATTCCCTGGCTGCTTTGGCCTGGCGACGAAACCTGCACATTTACTGCAGGTGGTGCGGTAAACGGTGGGCTTACATTGACGGAAGGGATCTAGTGTTGCTGACTAGCTTCATTGGCCGAGGGTGCTACAACCTTAAGGGACGTTTGGTAGTTAGTCCAGGCTTGCAAATGCATGGTGGTTAAATGTCTACGCATGCAACTTGTATTTAGACTTTTAAGATTCTGACCTCTGCTTAAGGTAGTTGAACATTTTTGACAGATGACTGCGCTGATCATTTGGATGTTGTTTAAAAAAATGCCAGACTGCACTCTTTCTACTATCGGATACCTTTTCAGGCATTGCACACTGAGCTTCTTTAAACGGATGGCCACGCTGTCCTACAACTGGTTTTGCCACGCGTTTTTGGCCAGATACGGGCCCGGCAGATGGAACCTGTTGCGATGTTGATGCCTGCTGCGGCCCCTCCTCCTCCTCTGCTTCAGAACTACTGCCGCCTGCACCCTGTTCCCCCAATGGCTGCCAATCGGGGTCAACAACTGGGTCATCTATGACCTCCTCTTCTATCTCGTGTGCAACTTCGTCTGTGTCACCGTGTAAGCCGGTGGTATAGCGTTTGTAACGGGGCACCATAGTCTCATCAGGGTCTGATTCTGGATCAGTACACTGCGAGGGCAATGTGGTGGTCTGAGTCAAAGGAACAGCATAGTAGTCTGGCTGTGGCTGTGCATCTGTGCACTCCATGTCCGATTCAACTTGTAATGGGCATGGCCTGTTAACTGTTTCACTTTCTATCCCAGGAACGGTATGTGTAAAGAGCTCCATGGAGTAACCCGTTGTGTTGCCTGACGCATCCTTCTCTGTTGTTTTTGCTGAACACAATGGAGCGACTTGTCCCTGACTGTGAACATCCACTAACGACGCGCTGCTTTTACATTAACCAGTTTTAGAAGAGGAGGCAAAAGAGCTAGAGGCTGAGTCAGCAAGGAAAGCCAAAACTTGTTCTTGCTGCTCCGGGTTTAAAAGCGCTTTTCCTACTCCCAGAAAAGGGAGCGTTCGAGGCCTTGTGTAGCCAGATGACGAACCTGGCTCAACAACTCGAGACTTAGGTGCTATATTGCTTTTCCCATGACCACCTGATGCTCCACCACCACTACCATCATTACCAGCTGGCAATGACCGCCCACGGCCACGACCTCTTCCACCAGACTTCCTCATTGTTTGAAAAACGTAACCAAACTAACGGTATTTGTTACTGTAAAACCAGTTACAAGGTGAGCTCAAACTTCTGTTGGATTTATATATCCCTTTACAGGTGGGTGAGACTGCAGGGAAAATCAGGCCCAATGTATAACAGTACACAGCTTCAGTGGCAGACAGATATGCAACTAACAGGACTGACGCTGATATTGAAGAAATGTGGCCCACTCTTATACAGTATATGTTCTGTGGCACAAAATTAGAGACAGATGCCACACACAGCACTGGCACTGAGGCAGAATTGCCAATCTTAATCTCCCACTATTTGTTTTTTTTTTTCCAGGGAGAATTTAAAAGAAATCTGGCCCAGTGTTACACACTAGGTTTTCTGTGGCACAAAATTTGAGACAGGTGGCACACACAGGACTGGCACCGAAGCAGTAATGCCAATCTTAATCTCCCACTATTTTTTTTTCCAGTCAGAATTTAAAAGAAATCTGGCCCAGTATTACACACTAGGTTTAATGTGGCACAAAATTAGAGACAGGTGGCACACACAGCACTGGCACCGAAGCAGAAATGCCAATCTTAATCTCCCACTATTTTTTTTTTCCAGGGAGAATTTAAAAGAAATCTGGCCCAGTATTACACACTAGGTTTAATGTGGCACAAATTTAGAGACAGGTGGCACACACAGGAATGGCACCGAAGCAGTAATGCCAATCTTAATCTCCCACTATTTTTTTTTTCCGGGAGAATTTGAAAGAAATTTGGCCCAGTGTTACACACTAGGTTTAATGTGGCACAAAATTAGAGACAGGTGGCACACACAGGACTGGCACCGAAGCAGAAATGCCAATCTTAATCTCCCACTATGTTTTTTTTTCCTGGGAGAATTTAAAAAAAATCTGGCCCAGTATTACACACTAGGGTTTCTGTGGCACAAAATTAGAGACAGATGCCACACACAGCACTGGCACCGAAGCAGAAATGCCAATCTTAATCTCCCACTAATTTTTTTTTTATTTATGTGAGAATTGGCAAGAAATCAGGCCCACTGTTAGGCCGGCTTCACACTTGCGAGTTTTACGGACGTAAGAGCGCAGAAACTACGTCCGTAAAACTCGCAAAACATACGGCACAATTATTCTCTATGCCCCTGCTCCTATCTGCCGTATTAAACTGATCAGTATTATACGGCTTTCTACGGCCGTAGAAAATCGCAGCATGCTGCGTTTGTCACCGTATTGCGCAAATTAAACGTCAATGAAAGTCTATGGAAGCCCCAAAAATACGGATTACACACGGACCAGCAGTGTGACTTGCGAGAAATACGCAGCGGTGTTAGCGAGAAAAGCCGGCAATTCATTGCGGTGTACAGTAAAATCACACTGACAGCTTCCAGTAGAATAGGTAGAATAAATGTGTACACATAGAATAGGTATATATATATATATATATATATATATGTCAGTGAGACACATATATATATATATATATATATATATATTAATATTTCTTCCAGCGCTAGACAGCTTTAAAGCCGGTAATTCAATTACCGGCTTTTGCTTTCTCCTTCCTAAACCCGACATGATATGAGACCTGGTTTACATACAGTAAACCATCTCATATCCCCATTTTTTTGCATACTCCACACTACTAATGTTAGTAGTGTGTCTATGCAAAATTTGGCCGTTCTAGCTAGTAAATTAAGGGGTTAAATGGCGGAAAAAATTGGCGTGGGCTCCCGCACAATTTTCTCCGCCAGAGTAGTAAAGCCAGTGACTGAGGGCAGATATTAATAGCCTGGAGAGGGTCCACGGTTATTGCCCCCCCCGGCTAAAAACACCTGCCCCCAGCCACCCCAGAAAAGGCACATCTGGAAGATGCGCCTATTCTGGCACTTGGCCACTCTCTTCCCATTCCCGTGTAGCGGTGGGATATGGGGTAATGAAGGGTTAATGCCACCTTGCTATTGTAAGGTGACATTAAGCCAAATTAACAATGGAGAGGCGTCAATTATGACACCTATCCATTATTAATCCAATACTAGGAAAGGGTTAAAAAAATACACAAACACATTATTAACCCCTTAGTGACAGAGCCAATTTGGTACTTAATGACCGAGCCAATTTTTGCAATTCTGACCACTGTCACTTTATGAGGTTATAACTCTGGAACGCTTCAACGGATCCCGCTGATTCTGAGATTGTTTTTTCGTGACATATTGTACTTCATGTTAGTGGTAACATTTCTTCGATATTACTTGCGATTATTTATGAAAAAAACGGAAATATGGCGAAAATTTTTAAAATTTTGCAATTTTCAAACTTTGTATTTTTATGCCCTTAAATCAGAGAGATATGTCACGAAAAATAGTTAATAAATAACATTTCCCACATGTCTACTTTACATCAGCACAATTTTGGAAACAACATTTTTTATTGTTAGGGAGTTATAAGGGTTAAAAGTTGACCAGCAATTTCTCATTTTTACAACACCATTTTTTTTTAGGGACCACATCACATTTGAAGTCATTTTGAGGGGTCTATATGATAGAAAATAATGAAGTGTGACACCATTCTAAAAACTACACCCCTCAAGGTTCTCAAAACCACATTCAAGAAGTTTATTAACCCTTTACGTGCTTCACAGGAACTGAAACAATGTGGAAGGAAAAAATGAACTTTTAACTTTTTTTTGCAAACATCTTAATTCAGAACCATTTTTTTTATTTTCACAAGTGTAAAAACAGAAATGTAACCATAAATTTTGTTATGCAATTTCTCCTGAATACGCCAATACCCCATATGTGGGGGTAAACCACTGTTAGGGCGCACCGCAGAACTTAGAAGTGAAGGAGCGCCGTTTGACTTTTTCAATGCAGAATTGGCTGGAATTGAGATCGGACGCCATGTCACGTTTAGAGAGCCCCTGATGTGCCTAAACAGTGGAAACCCCCCCCAAGTGACACCATTTTGGAAACTAGACCCCTTAAGGAACTTATCTAGATGTGTGGCGAGCACTTTGAACCCCCAAGTGCTTCACAGAAGTTTATAACGTAGAGCCGTGAAAATAAAAAAATCGCTTTTGTTTACACAAAAATGATCTTTTTGCCCACAAATTCTTATTTTCACAAGGGTAACAGGAGAAATTAGACCACAAAAGTTGTTGTGCGATTTCTCCTGAATACGTCGATACCCCATATGTGAGGGTAAACCACTGTTTGGGCGCACCGCAGAGCTTGGAAGTGAAGGAGCGCCGTTTTACTTTTTCAATGTAGAATTGGCTGGAATTGAGATTGGACGCCATGTCGCGTTTGGAGAGCCCCTGATGTGCCTAAACAGTGGAAACCCCCCACAAGTGACACCATTTTGGAAACTAGACCCCTTAAGGAACTTATCTAGATGTGTGGCGAGCACTTTGAACCCCCATGTGCTTCACAGAAGTTTATAACGTAGAGCCGTGAAAAAAAAAAAATCGCATTTTTTCTACAAAAATGATCTTTTTGCCCACAAATTTTTATTTTCACAAGGGTAACAGGAGAAATTAGACCACAAAAGTTGTTCTGCAATTTCTCCTGAGTACGCTGATACCCAATATGTGGGGGTAAACCACTGTTAGGGTGCACCGCAGAGCTTGGAAGAGAAGGAGTGCCGTTTTACTTTTTCAATGTAGAATTGGCTGGAATTGAGATCGGACGCCATGTCGCGTTTGGAGAGCCCCTGATGTGCCTAAACAGTAGAAATCCCCCACAAGTGACCCCATTTTGGAAACTAGACCCCCCATGGAACTTATCTAGATGTGTGGTGAGAACCTTGAATGCCCAAGTGCTTCACAGAAGTTTATAATGCAGAGCCGTGAAAATAAAAAATATTTTTTTTTTCCACAAAAAAGATATTGTAGCCCCCAAGTTTTTATTTTTACAAGGGTAACAAGAGAAATTGGACCCCAAAAGTTGTTGTTCAATTTGTCTTGAGTATGCTGGTACCCCATATGTGGGGGTAAACCACTGTTTGGGCGCACGGCAGAGCTCGGAAGGAAGGAGCGCCGTTTTGGAATGCAGACTTTGATAGAATGGTCTGCGGGTATTATGTTGCATTTGCAGAGCCCCTGATGTACCTAACCAGTAGAAACCCTCCACAAGTGACCCCATTTTGGAAACTAGACCCCCCAAGGAACTTATCTAGATGTGTGGTGAGAACTTTGAATGCCCAAGTGCTTCACAGAAGTTTAGAATGCAGAGTCGTGAAAATAAAAAATATTTTTTTTTTCACAAAAAAGATTTTGTAGCCCCCAAGTTTTTATTTTCACAAGGGTAACAGGAGAAATTGGACTGGAATAGTTGTTGTCCAATTTATCCCGAGTACGCTGATGTGCCATATGTGGGGGTAAACCACTGTTTGGGCGCACGGCAGAGCTCGGAAGGGAAGGAGCGCCTTTTTGGAATGCAGACTTTGATAGAATGGTCTGTGGGCATTATGTTGCGATTGCAGAGCCCCTGATATACCTAAACTGTAGTAACCCCCCACAAGTGACCCCATTTTGGAAACTAGACCCCCCAAGGAACTTATCTAGATGTGTGGTGAGAACTTTGAATGCCCAAGTGCTTCACAGAAGTTTAGAATGCAGAGTCGTGAAAATAAAAAATATTTTTTTTTCACAAAAAAGATTTTGTAGCCCCCAAGTTTTTATTTTCACAAGGGTAACAAGAGAAATTGGACCCCAGAAGTTGTTGTCCAATTTATCCCGAGTACGCTGATGCCCCATATGTGGGGGTAACCCACTGTTTGGGCGCACGGCAGAGCTCAGAAGGGAGGGAGCACCATTTGACTTTTTGAGCGCAAAATTGGCTGTCGTGTTTGGAGACCCCCTGATGTACCTAAACAGTGGAAACCCCCCAATTCTAGCTCCAACCCCTAACCCTAATCCCAACCTGATCCATAATCCTAATCATTAACCCTAACCATAATCACAACCCTTACCCCAAAACAACCCTAATGTCAACCCTAACCATAACCCTAATCAAAACCCTAAATCCAACACACCCCAATCCTAATCTCAACCCTAACCTCAAACCTAACCCTAATCCCAATACACCCCTAATCACAACCCTAACCTTAACCCTAATCCCAAACCTAACCCTAATCCCAAGCGTAACCCTAATGCCAACCCTAACCCTAATACCAACCCTAATCCAAACCCTAAACCTAATCCCAGCTCTAACCCTAACTTTAGCCCCAACCCTAGCCCTAACTTTAGCCCCAACCCTAACCCTAGCCCTAAGGCTACTTTCACACTTGCGTTGTTTGGCATTCCGTCGCAATCCGTCGTTTTGGACAAGAAACGGATCCTGCAAATGTGCCCGCAGGATGCGTTTTTTGCCCATAGTATTGCCGACGGATCGTGACGGATGGCCACACGTCGCGTCCGTCGTGCACTGGATCAGTTGTGTTTTGGCGGAGCGTCGGCACAAAAAAACGTTCAATGAAACGTTTTTTTGTACGTCGCATCCGCCATTTCTGACCGCGCATGCGTGACCGTAACTCCGCCCCCTCCTCCCCAGGACATAGATTGGGCAGCGGATGCGTTGAAAAACTACAGCTGCTGCCCACGTTGTGCACAATTTTCACAACGTGCGTCGGTATGTCGGGCCGACGCATTGCGACGGCCCCGTACCGACGTAAGTGTGAAAGAAGCCTAACCCTAAATTTAGCCCCAACCCTAACCCTAAATTTAGCCCCAACCCTAACCCTAAATTTAGCCCCAACCCTACCCCTAACCTAACCCTACCCCTAACCCTAACCTAACCCTACCCCTAACCTAACCCTAGCCGTAACCCTACCCCTAACCCTAACCTAACCCTACCCTAACCCTAGCCGTAACCCTACCCCTAACCTAACCCTAGCCCTAACCCTACCCCTACCCTAACCCTACCCCTAACCCTAACCCTACCCCTACCCCTAACCCTAGCCCTAACCCTAACCCTACCCTACCCCTAACCCTACCCCTAACCCTAACCCTACCCCTAACCCTAACCCTACCCTACCCCTACCCCTAACCCTACCCCTAACCCTACCCCTAACCCTAACCCTACCCCTAACCCTAACCCTAATTTTAGCCCTAACCGCTGTTCTCCTGCCGGCCGGCAGATGGAGACAGATGGCGGGCGCACTGGGCATGCGTCCGCCATGTTCTTCTGCCGGCGGCCAGGAGGAGCAGCAAGAGGATCCAGGGACCTAGGTGAGTATGCTAGGGTCCCCGAATCCCCCTATTTCTCTGTCCTCTGATGTGCAATCACATCAGAGGACAGAGAATTACACTTTACTTTTTTTTTTTTTTTTGCGGTCGCCGGTAAACAGTTAATTACCGGCGATCGCAAAACAGGGGTCGCTAAAACCGACCCCCGATCATGCTCTTTGGGGTCTCGGCTACCCCAGGCAGCCGAGACCCCAAAGATTCTCCCGGTGCCGGCCGGCGGGCGCACTGCGCATGCGCCTGCCATTTTGAAGATGGCGGCGCCCACCGGGAGACACGAGGAGCATCGGGGGAGCTAGGTGAGTATTGGGGGGCCACCTGGGACCCCTTTTCTCTGTCCTCCGATGTGCGATCACATCGGAGGACAGAGAAATTAAAAAGAGATCGCTTTTTTTTTTTTTTTTTTGCGATCGCCGGTAAACGGTTAATTACCGGCGATCGCAAATGCGGGGAGGGTTAAAAACCCCCCGAATCATGTTCTCTGGGGTCTCGGCTACCCTCGGCAGCCGAGACCCCGGAGAAAATCGGCCTGTGGGGGGCGCTATACACTTTTTCCACAGCGTCGTTAATTAACGGCGCTGTGGTTTAAGTACCCTTAGCGGCCGCCGTTAAAAGGCGTATCGGCGGTCGCTAAGGGGTTAAACATTATTTTAATGAAATAAAAACAAAGGTTGTTTTAATATTTTATTGAACGCCCAATCCAATCACTGAAGACCCTCGTTCTGTAACAAAAAAAACATAATAAACCAACAATATCCTTACCTTCCGCAGATCTGTAAAGTCCAACGATGTAAATCCATCTGAAGGGGTTAAAATATTTTGCAGCCACGAGCTTTGCTAATGCAACATTGCTCATGTCTGTAAAACCCCGGGGAATGAAGGTAAAGTAGGTCATTGACCTATATTTACCTGCATTTGCGGTGAGGCGCCCTCTGCTGGCTGTTCCTAGATCGTGGGAACTTTCCTAGAAAGCTCCCAGGCTCGAGTTCATATGACAACCAGCAGAGGGCGCCTCTTATGATCTCGAGCCACTAACTGACATTAGTAGTGTGGAATATGCAAAAAAATGGTGATATGAGATGGTTTACTGTATGTAAACTATGTCTCATATCATGTCGGGTTTAGGAAGGAGAAAGCAAAAGCCGGTAATTGAATTACCGGCTTTCTGCTATATCGCGCTGGATGAAATATTAATATATATACATATATGTGTCTACTGACATATATATATATATATAGACAGTATATATATATATTTTTTTTTTTTAACACATGGATCCCTTGTATATCCGTATGTCGGTTTTGCAAGCCTGCGATAAAAACACGCAGTACGGATGACATGCGGATTACATACGGAGGATGCCATGCGCAAAAAACGCTGAAACACCCTGCCTACGGAGGAGCTACGGACCACTATTTTTTGGAACTTTTCAGCGTATTACGGCCGTAATATACGGACCGTATTTTCATACGCTGAGTGTGAAGCCGGCCTTAGACTGTATGTTTTCTGTGCCAGAAAAATGAGACACAGATGCCACACACAGGACTGCCACTGATGCAGATTTGTCAATTTTAATCTGCACCCTTTTTTTTTTTCTTCAGGGAGACTAGTGAATAAATCTGGGCCACTGTATTAGAGTATATTTTCTGTGGCAGAAAGTGGCTTGAAGAGATATAATGAAAAAAAAAAAAAAAGGAACTGTCCTTCAATTACTATCTCCCTGCAGTAATCTCAGCCAGGTATGGCAGGCAGCAATAAGGAGTGGACTGATGCACAAATTAAATAAAAAGTGTGGACAAACCAAAAAGATAGCTGTGCAGAAAGGAAGGAACAAGAGGATTTGTGCTTTGAAAAAAGCAGTTGGTTTGCACAGCGGCGTACACACAGCAATGCAGCTATCAGGGAGCCTTCTAGGGCAGCCCAATGAGCTACAGCGCTGAGGGGGAAAAATGTAGCTTCCACTGTCCCTGCACACCGAAGGTGGTGTTGGGCAGTGGAAATCGCTACAGCACAAGCGGTTTGGTGGTTAATGGACCCTGCCTAACGCTATCCCTGCTTCTGACGAAGCGGCAGCAACCTCTCCCTAAGCTCAGATCAGCAGCAGTAAGATGGCGGTCGGCGGGAACGCCCCTTTATAGCCCCTGTGACTCCGCAGACAGCAAGCCAATCACTGCAATGCCCTTCTCTAAGATGGTGAGGACTGAGACCTATGTCATCACGCTGCCCACACTGTGCATCCACCTTCATTGGCTGAGAAATGGCGCTTTTCGCGTCATTGAAACGCGACTTTGACGCGAAAGTCTCGTACCGCATGGCCGACCCCGCACAGGGGTCGGGTCGGGTTTCATGAAACCCGACTGTGCCAAAAGTCGGCGACTTATGAAAATGAACGACCCGTTTCGCTCAACCCTACATATAACAAAAACCCCATATCATATTTCATACTACACCTCTTTACATGCCCCTTATTAAATCAAATGAGGAGTCCCCTGCTCTGGACCCCCAACCTCTATGAGCTACTGCATATATAGTTAAGAGAACCTGTTAGTGCATTTTTACATATGGAATTTGTGATTGTGTGGATGATTGTCTGTTGTGAATTCTGTGGCTGAGTTCACTTCTGTGGTCACAAGTGGTATTGCAGTCTCTGGGCTTCCTTCCTCAGGTGTTTTGGTGAGCTCGTTGGCTGCCTTGCTATTTAGCTCCACCTGAGTCTGTCTTCCTTGCTCCTTGTCAATGTTCCAGTGTTGGATCTGAGCTACTGCATCTTTCCTTGGGCCTGCTGCTCTGCTAGATAAGTGCTTCTAGTTTGTTTTCTGTTTTTTCTGTCCAGCTTGCTATTAACTTTTGCTGGAAGCTCTGAGAAGCAAAGGGGTGCACCGCCGTGCTGTTAGTTCGGCACGGTGGGTCTTTTTGCCCCTTTGCGTGGTTTTCGTTTAGGGTTTTTGTAGACTGCATAGTTCTCTTTGCTATCCTCGCTCTGTCTAGAATATCGGGCCTCACTTTGCTGAATCTATTTCATTCCTACGTTTGTCTTTTCATCTTGCTAACAGTCATTATATGTGGGGGGCTGCCTATTCCTTTGGGGTATTTCTCTGAGGTAAGTCAGGCTTGTATTTCTATCTTCAGGCTAGTCAGCTCCTCAGGCAGTGCCGAGTTGCATAGGTAGTGATAGGCGCAATCCACTGCTGCTTATAGTTGTGTGAGGATAGATCAGGTACTGCAGTCTACAGAGATTCCACGTCTCAGAGCTCGTCCTATTGTTTTTGGTTATTGCCAGATCTCTGTATGTGCGCTGATTACTGCACGCTGTGTTGCCTGATTGCCAGCCATAACAGTACAAGGAGCCACGCCAATGATTCCCAATAGAGGGAAAAAAGAAATCCTGACAGCATTTTTTTTTCTTAGCTCTGTCTTCAGTCTTTTTTTTCCCCTAGACATTTGAGTGCTTCAGGACACAGCTGTGGACATGGATATTCAGGCTCTGTGCTCCTCAATGGATAATCTCGTTGTAAATGTACAAAAGATTCAAGATACTATTGATCAGAAATCGATGCTAGAACCAAGAATTCCGATTCCTGATTTGTTTTTTGGTGACAGAACTAAGTTCCTGAGCTTCAGAAATAATTGTAAGCTATTTTTGGCCTTGAAACCTCATTCTTCTGGTAATCCTATTCAACAGGTTTTGATTATTATTTCTTTTTTGCGCGGCGACCCACAGGACTGGGCGTTTTCTCTTGCACCAGGAGATTCTGCATTGAGTAATGTTGATGCATTTTTCCAGGCGCTGGGATTGCTTTACGATGAGCCTAATTCAGTGGATCAGGCTGAGAAAAATCTGCTGGCTTTATGCCAGGGTCAGGATGATGTAGAAGTATATTGTCAGAAATTTAGGAAGTGGTCAGTACTCACTCTGTGGAATGAATCTGCACTAGCGGCTTTGTTCAGAAAGGGTCTCTCTGAAGCTCTTAAGGATGTAATGGTGGGATTTCCTATGCCTGCTGGTTTGAATGAGTCTATGTCCTTGGCCATTCAGATCGGTCGTCGCTTGCGCGAGCGTAAATCTGTGCACCATCTGGCGGTATTGTCTGAGAGTAAACCTGAGCCTATGCAGTGCGACAGGACTATGACTAAAGTAGAACGGCAAGAACACAGACGTCTGAACAGACTGTGTTTCTATTGTGGTGATTCTACTCATGCTATTTCTAATTGTCCTAAACGCACTAGGCGGTTCGATAGCTCTGCCGTTATTGGTACTGTACAGTCCAAATTCCTTTTGTCCATTACCTTAATGTGCTCTTTGTCATCGTATTCTGTCATGGCGTTTGTGGATTCAGGCGCTGCCCTGAATCTGATGGATTTGGATTATGCTAAACGTTGTGGATTTTTCTTGGAGCCTTTGCGGTGTCCTATTCCGTTGAGAGGAATTGATTCTACACCTTTGGCCAAGAATAAGCCTCAGTACTGGGCCCAGCTGACCATGTGCATGGCTCCTGCACATCAGGAAGTTATTCGCTTTCTGGTACTGCATAATTTGCATGATGTGGTCGTGTTGGGGTTGCCATGGCTACAAACCCATAATCCAGTATTGGATTGGAACTCTATGTCGGTAACCAGCTGGGGTTGTCAGGGAGTACATGGTGATGTTCCATTTTTGTCTATTTCGTCATCCATTCCTTCTGACATCCCAGAGTTCTTGTCGGACTTTCAGGATGTATTTGAAGAGTCCAAGTCTGATGCCCTACCTCCGCATAGGAATTGTGATTGTGCTATCGATTTGATTCCTGGTAGTAAATTCCCTAAGGGTCGTTTATTTAATTTGTCCGTACCTGAACACACCGCTATGCGCAGTTATGTGAAGGAGTCCCTGGAGAAGGGACATATTCGCCTATCGTCGTCACCATTGGGAGCAGGGTTCTTTTTTGTAGCCAAGAAGGATGGTTCGCTAAGACCGTGTATTGATTACCGCCTTCTTAATAAGATCACTGTTAAGTTTCAGTATCCCTTGCCATTGATTTCTGACTTGTTTGCTCGGATTAAGGGGGCTAGTTGGTTTACTAAGATTGATCTTCGTGGTGCGTATAATCTGGTGAGAATCAGGCAGGGAGATGAATGGAAAATGGCATTTAATACGCCCGAGGGTCATTTTGAGTATCTGGTGATGCCGTTCGGACTTGCCAATGCTCCATCT
Organism: Ranitomeya imitator; assembly: GCF_032444005.1. NCBI lineage: Eukaryota > Metazoa > Chordata > Amphibia > Anura > Dendrobatidae > Ranitomeya > Ranitomeya imitator. The sequence continues at coordinate 37,863,514 of NC_091283.1, forward strand.
GTTTTTCAGTCTTTTATGCATGACATTTTCCGTGAGTATCTGGATAAATTCTTGATTGTTTACTTGGATGACATTTTGATCTTCTCAGATGATTGGGAGTCTCATGTGAAGCAAGTCAGAATGGTTTTCCAGGTACTGCGTGCTAATTCCTTGTTCGTGAAGGGATCAAAGTGTCTCTTCGGTGTGCAGAAAGTTTCATTTTTGGGGTTCATCTTTTCCCCTTCTACTATCGAGATGGATCCGGTTAAGGTTCAGGCCATCCAGGATTGGACTCAGCCGACATCTCTAAAAAGTCTGCAGAAATTCCTGGGCTTTGCTAATTTTTATCGTCGCTTCATCTGTAATTTTTCTAGCATTGCCAGACCATTGACCGATTTGACCAAGAAGGGTGCTGATTTGGTTAATTGGTCTTCTGCTGCCGTGGAAGCTTTTCAGGAGTTGAAGCGTCGTTTTTGCTGTGCCCCTGTGTTGTGTCAACCTGATGTTTCTCTTCCGTTCCAGGTCGAGGTTGATGCTTCTGAGATTGGTGCAGGGGCAGTTTTGTCACAGAGAGGTTCTGGTTGCTCAGTGTTCAAACCATGTGCTTTCTTTTCCAGGAAATTTTCTGCTACTGAGCGTAATTATGATGTGGGCAACCGAGAGTTGCTGGCCATGAAGTGGGCATTCGAGGAGTGGCGTCATTGGCTTGAGGGTGCTAAGCATCGCGTGGTGGTTTTGACTGATCATAAGAACCTTACTTATCTTGAGTCTGCCAAGCGCTTGAATCCTAGACAGGCCCGTTGGTCGTTATTTTTTGCTCGTTTTGATTTTGTGATTTCATACCTTCCGGGCTCTAAAAATGTGAAGGCGGATGCTCTGTCTAGGAGTTTTGTGCCCGACTCTCCGGGGTTATCTGAGCCGGCGAGTATCCTCAAGGAAGGAGTCATTGTGTCTGCCATCTCCCCTGATTTGCGGAGAGTGTTGCAGAAATTTCAGGCTAATAAACCTGATCGTTGTCCGGCCGAGAAACTGTTCGTCCCTGATAGGTGGACTAGTAAAGTTATCTCTGAACTTCATTGTTCGGTGCTGGCCGGTCATCCAGGAATCTTTGGTACCAGGGAGTTGGTTGCTAGATCCTTCTGGTGGCCATCTCTGTCACGGGATGTGCGTGCTTTTGTGCAGTCCTGTGGAATTTGTGCTAGGGCTAAGCCCTGCTGTTCACGTGCCAGTGGGTTGCTTTTGCCCTTGCCGGTCCCGAAGAGGCCTTGGACACATATTTCGATGGATTTCATTTCTGACCTTCCCGTTTCTCAAAAAATGTCGGTCATTTGGGTGGTCTGTGATCGCTTTTCTAAAATGGTCCATCTGGTGCCCTTGGTTAAATTGCCTTCCTCCTCTGATTTGGTGCCTTTGTTCTTCCAGCATGTGGTTCGTTTACATGGCATTCCTGAGAATATTGTTTCTGACAGAGGTTCCCAGTTTGTCTCGAGGTTCTGGCGAGCCTTTTGTGGTAGGATGGGCATTGACCTATCTTTCTCCTCGGCCTTCCATCCTCAGACTAATGGCCAGACCGAACGAACCAATCAGGCCTTGGAAACATATCTGAGATGTTTTGTTTCCGCTGACCAGGATGATTGGGTGTCATTTTTGCCGTTGGCTGAGTTCGCCCTTAATAATCGGGCCAGCTCGGCTACCTTGGTCTCTCCATTTTTCTGCAATTCTGGGTTCCATCCTCGTTTCTCTTCAGGACAGGTTGAGTCTTCGGACTGTCCTGGTGTGGATCCTGTGGTGGACAGGTTGCAGCAGATCTGGACTCAGGTAGTGGACAATTTGACCTTGTCCCAGGAGAAGGCTCAGCTTTTCGCTAATCGCAGACGCCGTGTGGGACCCCGACTTCGTGTTGGGGATCTGGTTTGGTTATCTTCTCGTCATATTCCTATGAAGGTTTCCTCTCCTAAATTTAAACCTCGTTTTATTGGTCCGTATAGGATTTCTGAGATTCTCAATCCGGTGTCTTTTCGTCTGATCCTCCCAGACTCCTTTTCCATACATAATGTATTCCATAGGTCGTTGTTGAGGAGATACGTGGCACCTATGGTTCCATCTGTGGAGCCTCCTGCCCCTGTTTTGGTGGAGGGGGAATTGGAGTATATTGTGGAGAAGATTTTGGATTCTCGTGTCTCTAGACGGAAACTCCAGTATCTGGTCAAATGGAAGGGTTATGCTCAGGAAGATAATTCCTGGGTTTTTGCCTCTGATGTCCATGCCCCAGATCTTGTTCGTGCCTTTCATGTGGCTCATCCTGGTCGGCCTGGGGGTTCTGGTGAGGGTTCGGTGACCCCTCCTCAAGGGGGGGGGTACTGTTGTGAATTCTGTGGCTGAGTTCACTTCTGTGGTCACAAGTGGTATTGCAGTCTCTGGGCTTCCTCCCTCAGGTGTTTTGGTGAGCTCGTTGGCTGCCTTGCTATTTAGCTCCACCTGAGTCTGTCTTCCTTGCTCCTTGTCAATGTTCCAGTGTTGGATCTGAGCTACTGCATCTTTCCTTGGGCCTGCTGCTCTGCTAGATAAGTGCTTCTAGTTTGTTTTCTGTTTTTTCTGTCCAGCTTGCTATTAACTTTTGCTGGAAGCTCTGAGAAGCAAAGGGGTGCACCGCCGTGCTGTTAGTTCGGCACGGTGGGTCTTTTTGCCCCTTTGCGTGGTTTTCGTTTAGGGTTTTTGTAGACTGCATAGTTCTCTTTGCTATCCTCGCTCTGTCTAGAATATCGGGCCTCACTTTGCTGAATCTATTTCATTCCTACGTTTGTCTTTTCATCTTGCTAACAGTCATTATATGTGGGGGGCTGCCTATTCCTTTGGGGTATTTCTCTGAGGTAAGTCAGGCTTGTATTTCTATCTTCAGGCTAGTCAGCTCCTCAGGCAGTGCCGAGTTGCATAGGTAGTCATAGGCGCAATCCACTGCTGCTTATAGTTGTGTGAGGATAGATCAGGTACTGCAGTCTACAGAGATTCCACGTCTCAGAGCTCGTCCTATTGTTTTTGGTTATTGCCAGATCTCTGTATGTGCGCTGATTACTGCACGCTGTGTTGCCTGATTGCCAGCCATAACAATTGTCCCCAATAAAAATGACAGCTTTTTTTGTAGAGCTCCGATGTGCCAGTCATGAGAAATGTAGTGTAGATTCCAGACGTAAATTGTGCTGCAAGTGCACTGAGGGTGTGTCAGTGCACCTGGACTGCTTCTTCCAAGTGCACTGACACGCCCCAAGTGCACTTCCAGCCTGATTTACATATGGCTTGTACACTAGATTTTTCATAACTGGCACATCGGAGCTTTACCAAAAAGGTATCATTTTAATTGAGGGACAATCATCTGCACAACCACTACTTCCACACGTAAAATTACATTGGTAGATTCCCATTAATCCCATTTCCAGTTGTCCATATATTAAATGAACACATTCATCTCAATGATGCCGCATAAAGTGCCCCGCATCACTCTCGAGAATGGGGTTCTGAAATTTTGTGTTAAAATGGTGCAGCGGCTGAGCAAACAGGTCACCACTCCATTCATTGTCTACAGGATTGCCGGAGCTAACTAACGTATCACAGTCTCATAGACAATAAATGTATATGCAAAGCAAATTCAGAGCCACCTTTTCAGGATCAGTGGTGGTCCCAGTGGACGGACCCCCCCTTCCCAGGATGAGAAAGTAATTACCTACCCTATGCCTAGCTGATAACCTGTTGAGCTGGGACTAACCCCTCTTTATTATTGCATCTCTGCAGTGGATTTCTAGATCTGTATCCAAAAAACAGATCACAACCACGATCATGGATGATGGTTTTAAGTGAATTAAATATTTACTATAAATTCCATAAATCAGCGTCTGACAGTGTGTGTTCTCTCTTTTGCAGTTGGTGTTGAATCTGTAGTAAAAGGTTGCTATAATAAATAATAAATGTGATGAACGCCCTTCTTATATACCAGATGGTACTTCATATGAGTCAAGCTGCTGTGATTCGAATCTGTGCAACTCTGCCATCACTATCAAGATGTCCTTCGTTGCTGCCGGCGTCCTGGTCCTGGTGTCTCTATATGCTTCCAAGTTTTGACCTGGATGAGTCGGATGAGCTGATTCACCAGCTACTATTGCACCCAACGCCTTCTTCTGCGACGTACTGACATACATATGCCAGACATGTATATTCGTATTACCTATGCTTATCCAATAAAATAAATTCTGTATGGTATTTTGTTTTTGCTATTGCATATACAGTGCCTTGCGAAAGTATTCGGCTCCCTGGAACTTTTCAACCTTTTCCCACATATCATGCTTCAAACATAAAGATACCAAATGTAAATTTTTGGTGAAGAATCAACAACAAGTGGAACACAATTGTGAAGTTGAACGAAATTTATTGGTTATTTAAAATTTTTGTGGAAATTCAAAAACTGAAAAGTGGGGCGTGCAATATTATTCAGCCCCTTTAACTTAATACTTTGTTGCGCCACCTTTTGCTGCGATTACAGCTGCAAGTCGCTTGGGGTATGTCTCTATCAGTTTTGTACATTGAGAGACTGAAATTCTTGCCCATTCTTCCTGTGGGTTGCAAAAGTCTTATGAATACAATGTACAAGCCGTCGATAAACCGTTGATCTTTGCAGGTTTTTATTGTTAAAGTGGCGTGATGATGTGCCCTTCATAGTTGCCATCCCAAAAAATGAGAACATCATCAATGTACCTTACCCAAAACAGAATGTGACTGGTGTAGTATGATAAATCATCACAAAATACAAGTGTATCTTCCCACTACCCTGAAAGAAGATTTGCATAAGTGGGGGCACAAGTCGTGCCCATAGCGGTACCTTTAGGGGAAGTTAGTGGTTCTTGTTTTTTAATAGCATGTATGATGGCAGGCCTATATTTATGCATGTAGGATTGGGATCAGAATATACTGTGGTGGTCCGCAGCGATCAATTACCTTCCTGTGTTTGGGGATTATTTTGACTGGGAAACTCTTATAAAAAATATATTAATCTTTTCTATACATCGCACTATGTTTTTTAATTTTTTAGTACACTTCTTCCAAACTATTATTTGATAGAATAAAAGTTAATTTTTAGTCTAGATCTTTAGTTTAGGGGTTCTTTATGCCTTTAGTAATACGTAATTATGTAATGAATTACCTCTACGCTGACTGAGGAGCAGTGATCTCTTTCTACACTCACAGCTGAAAAACACACTAATGTCTTACTCCAGGTTCAGACAATTGAATTTCATGGTCCATATACAGATCACAATGCCAGTATTATCGTGGGTCTAATGACTTGAACTTCCAGCCTCATTGGCTTATATGAAGATGGAAGGTTGGGTCAGTAGACCCTAAGTCAATTTGGACACTGTGGTCTGTATTCAGACTGTGAATGTACCCAGCCTTAAAGGAACCCTGACACATGCAGAAACATGTTTTACCTACACATATAGGAGTAATTTGCAGGCAGATAGCAGGCTTGCAGGAGTAGCGGCTACAGTGAATAAATGAAGTTATGTCCTCACTGCAGCCGGTCGTTTCTAGCCATAGCTTGCTATAATCACTCCCTGGCACTTTGATTGACATCCTACTCTGAACATACACATGACAAACCCACACCGTAGAGCAGCCCATCAATCAACGTGCCAGGGAATGATTACTGCGCATTCACTATTTAGTGAGCAGTAGCAAGCAGCTGCAGGGAGAATAAAACTTCATTTTCTCAATCTGCAGTGTAGTGCACAATCAATGTAAGCCTATGCGAGCCACAGACTTGTTGTGCACCTCTGTTGTGCAGAACTGCAGCGTTTCTGCACCCTTAGACTTGCATTGAGTCGGGCACATCCGCAGCAAAACCGCAGATGTAAAAAAGATCTGCAGTTTTGCTGCGGATGTGGGTCCAAGAAACGCTGCAGTTCAGGAGGAGGGAAGTGTGTGGGCGGTGACTGTGCATGTATGTGTGTGTGGGCGAGGTCTGTGGGCTGTTCGGATGTGTGCAGTGCTGTGCGGGACTGTTCGGGTGTGTGTGGGGCTGTTCGGGTGTGTGTGGGACTGTTCGGGTGTGTGCGGGGCTGTTCGGGTGTGTGCGGGGCTGTGCAGGTGTACGGGATTTTATCTCTTGCAGAAGCACACATGTAGTGTATGCAATATTTTGCCCTTGCGGCTTCTACTATATAGGTAAAACTTTTCGCCCGCTTTTTGTGCGCATACGGGAACATTTTAACTCTGTACGAACCGGCAAAGGGGTCCCTCGTCTCATTCATCATGTCAGACAGTTTCACAATGCCGATATTAAGTTGCTTTCGTTTGCAGGTTTAGAAAGAGTTTCACTGCCACCTGGTGGCGGAGACTTGAATAGGACTCTTCTGAGAAAAGAAGCGATGTGGATCATACGCACAAATGCACAAGGACCGTTGGGACTTAATGAGAAGATCGACATGTCGGTCTTCTTGTGAGAGTTTTTTTCCTGCCGTTATTGCAATTACTGTTTATACTGTTTTATGAGTCGTCTGTATCCTTGTTTTATTTATATTATACACTTTGTTTGCTATATTGTCCAGTAGGGGGGGGGCTGCGGGTTGCGGCCGGGGCGCGTCCGAGGGTGAGTATATGCCTATTAGGAATATGCTCGCCCTCAGACGCGCCCTGGTTGTGGCCCGCAGCCTTCCTTCCTGGGAGCCGGCGCTTGGGGGGCCTTTCGGTGGCGTCGCGGCTTCTGATTGGTCGCGTGAGCGGTCACATGGGCGTCGCGCGGCCGGTCGGAGGCCGTGGCATCGTCGGGGGGTCCTTCGGGCGCTGATTCTTGGGAGGGAGGGCTCCCGGTTGCAGCCGGGGCGCGTCCGAGGGTGAGTATAGCAATATTTTTTGTTTTTATTCTTTATTTTACACTTAAATCTGAATTCCAATACCAATTCCCGATATCTTAAACATATCGGGAATCGGTATCGGAATTCCGATTCCAGATTCAGAAGATCGCCGACTTCATGGCCGACCCCACACAGGGGTCGGGTCGGGTTTCATGAAACCCGACTTTGCCAAAAGTCGGCGACTTCTGAAAATGGCCGACCCGTTTCGCTCAACCCTAGTTATTAGCCCTCTGTGTCTGTACTGTTACATACTAAGGCTGATAACTGGTTCATGCAGCATTACATGAACACCCGATCCTTACACTATGGCCGGTCCGAACAACTAAAGCAATTGTTACCATCCACCTCTCGTGTCTCCCCTTTTCCTCATAGTTTGTAAGCTTGCGAGCAGGGCCCTCACTCCTCTTGGTATCTGTTTTGAACTGTATTTCTGTTATGCTGTAATGTCTATTGTCTGTACAAGTCCCCTCTATAATTTGTAAAGTGCTGCGGAATATGTTGGCGCTATATAAATAAAAATTATTATTATATAATATGTTAGGTGTTTCACAGTTGGTTCAATGGGAGGTGTCAGGTGTGGTGTCAGAGGTGGGGAGGTGTTAGGGCTGCTTTATTAGTTGCCTCACTTCCCCCCTCTGACATCGGGATCTGTGGAAGCGCATGTGGCGCGAAACAGCTGTCATCCTCCAGACATCATGTTCTCCCTGTCCATGTCCAAATAAAGACTTTTTACAGCATTGGGTTTGGTGAGTGCTAACCACTTTTTTTCTTTTGCTTTTGAATTTTATATCTTTTTGGTTGAGCACCCCTTATGCCCATGCATTGAGTAGGAGGTATAGGGGCTGGTACAGCATATTATAGCACGCCAATAGGTGATAGCGTATGACAGCAGTGCGGGTATACTTTGTTTCTTCTTTTTTTGGACTTGATAGCTATAGATACATATATGAATAGATAGATGTATGCATCTATAGATCTATCTATATGTAGATCTGTCTATCCATCTCATCTATCATCTACTATCTGTGTGTAAGGCCAGTCTCACACGTCCAAATAATTCCGGTACCGGAGAAATCGGTACCGGAATTATCCGTGTCCGTGTGCCGGTGCGTTTCTGTGGCACATCAGTGTGGCACACGTGTGCCGCCCGTGTGCCCACTGGGTACCACACGCACCGTGCCGGAGACAGCGCTAAAGTTTAGCGCTGTCCCCGGCATCGTGCTGAAGCCCCATTCATATGTTCCCTGCAGCAGCGTTTGCTGTAGAGAAGATATGAATATTAGTGTGTAAAATGCCTTTCCAGGTCCCCTGTTGTGAATTCTGTGGCAGAGCTCCCTCCTGTGGTCACAAGTGGTACTTCGGCTGATTCTCTCTGTGAGCTTCTGTTGGTGGAGGGAAGTGGTACTGCGGCTTCTGAGTTTCCTCCATCAGGTGATCTGGTGAGGTCGTTAGGTGCTTCTCTACTTAACTCCACCTAATGCTTTGATCCTGGCTTCCTGTCAATGTTCCAGTGTTGGACTTGCTTTTCCCTGGATCATTCCTGTGGCCTGCTGCTCTGCATAGCTAAGTTCTTCTTTGCTATTTGTTTGCTATTTTTTCTGTCCAGCTTGTCTATTTTGTTGCTGGATGCTCTGGGACGCAAGGGTGTACCTCCGTGCCCTTAGTTCGGTACGGAGGGTCTTTTTGCCCCCTTTGCGTGGTGTTCTTTAGGGTTTTGTGTAGACCGCAAAGTTACCTTTTCTATCCTCGATCTGTTAAGAAAGTCGGGCCTCACTTTGATGAATCTATTTCATCTCTACGTTTGTCTTTTCATCTTAACTCACAGTCATTATATGTGGGGGGCTGCCTTTTCCTTTGGGGTATTTCTCTGAGGCAAGGTAGGCTTATTTTCTATCTTCAGGCTAGTTAGTTTCTCAGGCTGTGCCGAGTTGCCTAGGCAGAGTTAGGCGCAATCCACGGCTGCCTCTAGTGTTGTTTGGAGAGGATTAGGGATTGCGGTCTGCAGAGTTCCCACGTCTCAGAGCTCGTTCTATGATTTTGGGTTATTGTCAGATCACTGTATGTGCTCTGACCGCTATGTCCATTGTAGTACTGAATTGCCTTTCATAACAGTACAGGAAGCCAAAAGTACTAATGATTCTCAATAGAGGGAAAAAAGAAGTTCTGAGACCATTTTTTTTTCTTTGCACTGTGTTTTGCCTTTTTTTTCCCCTAGACATTTGGGTGGTTCAGTACACAGGTGTAGCGATGGACATTAGAAGTCTGTCTTCATTTGTGGATCAGCTCTCGGCAAGAGTACAAAAGATTTAAGACACTATTGATCAGAAAGCTATGTTGGAACCAAGAATTCCTATTCCTGATTTGTTTTTTGGAGATATAACTAAGTTTCTGAGTTTCAAAAATAATTGTAAATTATTTCTGGCCTTGAAACCTCGCTCCTCTGGTGATCCACTTCAACAGGTTTTGATTGTTATTTCTTTTTTGCGCGGCGACCCTCAGGACTGGGCATTTTCTCTTGCGCCAGGAGATCCTGCATTGAGTAATATCGATGCGTTTTTCCTGGCGCTCGGATTGCTGTACGATGAACCTAATTCAGTGGATCAGGCAGAGAAAAATTTGCTGGCTCTGTGTCAGGGTCAGGATGAGATAGAGGTATATTGTCAGAAATTTAGAAAGTGGTCCGTGCTCACTCAATGGAATGAATCTGCGCTGGCAGCTATGTTCAGAAAAGGTCTCTCTGAAGCCCTTAAGGATGTCATGGTGGGATTTCCTATGCCTGCTGGTTTGAATGAGTCTATGTCTTTGGCCATTCAGATCGGTTGACGCTTGCGTGAGCGTAAATCTGTGCACCATTTGGCGGTATTACCTGAGCTTAAACCTGAGCCTATGCAGTGCGATAGGACTTTGACCAGAGTTAAACGGCAAGAACACAGGTGTCTGAATGGGCTGTGTTTCTACTGTGGTGATTCCACTCATGCTATCTCTGATTGTCCTAAGCGCACTAAGCGGTTCGCTAGGTCTGCCACCATTGGTACGGTACAGTCAAAATTTCTTCTGTCCGTTACCTTGATCTGCTCTTTGTCATCGTATTCTGTCATGGCATTTGTGGATTCAGGCGCTGCCCTGAATTTGATGGACTTGGAGTATGCTAAGCGTTGTGGGTTTCTCTTAGAGCCCTTGCAGTGTCCTATTCCATTGAGAGGAATTGATGCTACGCCTTTGGCCAAGAATAAGCCTCAATACTGGACCCAGCTGACCATGTGCATGGCTCCTGCACATCAGGAGGTTATTCGCTTTCTGGTGTTGCATAATCTGCATGATGTGGTCGTGTTGGGGTTGCCATGGCTACAAGCCCATAATCCAGTATTAGATTGGAAATCCATGTCGGTGTCCAGCTGGGGTTGTCAGGGGGTACATGGTGATGTTCCATTTCTGTCAATTTCGTCATCCACCCCTTCTGAGGTTCCAGAGTTCTTGTCTGATTACCGGGATGTATTTGATGAGCCCAAGTCCGATGCCCTACCTCTGCATAGGGATTGTGATTGTGCTATCAATTTGATTCCTGGTAGTAAATTCCCAAAAGGTCGACTGTTTAATTTATCCGTGCCTGCGCAGTTATGTGAAGGAATCCCTGGAGAAGGGGCATATTCGCCCGTCATCGTCGCCATTAGGAGCAGGGTTCTTTTTTGTAGCCAAGAAGGATGGTTCGCTGAGACCTTGTATAGATTACCGCCTTCTAAATAAGATCACGGTTAAATTTCAGTACCCCTTGCCATTGTTATCTGATTTGTTTGCTCGGATTAAGGGGGCTAGTTGGTTCACCAAGATAGATCTTCGTGGTGCGTATAATCTGGTGCGAATCAGGCGAGGAGATGAATGGAAAACTGCATTTAATATGCCCGAGGGTCATTTTGAGTATCTAGTGATGCCATTCGGACTTTCCAATGCTCCATCAGTGTTTCAGTCCTTTATGCATGACATCTTCCGAGAGTACCTGGATAAATTCCTGATTGTGTACTTGGATGACATTTTGATCTTCTCGGATGATTGGGAGTCTCATGTGAAGCAGGTCAGAACAGTTTTTCAGGTCCTGCGTGCTAATTCTTTGTTTGTGAAGGGATCAAAGTGTCTCTTTGGTGTGCAGAAGGTTTCATTTTTGGGGTTCATCTTTTCCCCTTCTACTATCGAGATGGATCCTGTTAAGGTCCAAGCCATCCATGATTGGACTCAGCCGACATCTCTGAAAAGTCTGCAAAAGTTCCTGGGCTTTGCTAATTTTAATCGTCGCTTCATCTGCAATTTTTCTAGTATTGCCAAACCATTGACCGATTTGACCAAGAAGGGTGCTGATTTGGTCAATTGGTCTTCTGCTGCTGTGGAAGCTTTTCAAGACTTGAAGCGTCGTTTCTCTTCTGCCCCTGTGTTGTGTCAACCAGATGTTTCTCTTCCGTTCCAGGTCGAGGTTGATGCTTCTGAGATTGGAGCAGGGGCTGTTTTGTCGCAGAGAGGTTCTGATTGCTCAGTGATGAAACCATGCGCTTTTTTTTCCAGGAAGTTTTCGCCTGCTGAGCGAAATTATGATGTGGGCAACCGAGAGTTGCTGGGCATTCGAGGAGTGGCGTCATTGGCTTGAAGGAGCTAAGCATCGCGTGGTGGTATTGACTGATCATAAGAACTTGACTTATCTTGAGTCTGCTAAGCGGTTGAATCCTAGACAGGCTCGTTGGTCGCTGTTTTTTGCCCGTTTTGACTTTGTGATTTCGTACCAGTAGTGTAGCATCCATATGTTTCGTCAAACTCAATCTGACAGGTGCCCCGCCCCTATCAAAGTGTATCAAAGTGTGTAACCCCTCCCCTCCTCCTGTCAGCCAGCTGTCCCTGAGGCTGGCTGATTTCCCCTTTTGATATCGTTTGATATACTTTAATTTGTTGTAGTTTTGATATTATTCCTCGTATTTTGTTTTTATACGTAGTCCGAGTTTGATTCTGTAAGCTGTGTTTTGAGAACTTATATAACACATGTTTATAATTATAGCCTAGTCGTGTATTTATTTTACACGTGGTTTATAACACCTTTCTCATTTGTTTTATATTAGATTTTATACGTAGCCCGAGTTTGATTCTGCAAGCTGTGTTTTATTCAGTGTATTCATATAGTGGAGAACTTAAAGCTGTCTATTTGTTTTTGTAAATGGTGAACACTAACTAAATGGTGAACATTACATAAATGTTTAGGTTAACTGCGGTTCAGAGGTTTATAACACCTAGGTCAATTGTTGTTGTATTTGCGTACCCAATAAATGTTTATTTTCACAAGCAGAAGAGGCAGCTTTTCTGTTTGTACATGTATTGTACCTGAAGGTTATTGCGGGTCATGAGCCCAGGCATTGGTTTTTATAACGCCGAATGTTTGATATTTGCTTTCTCTTTTTTGTGTCCTGAAGATGGCATCTGAGAAGTTATTTAGATGTTATCTGTGGGGCATTGTAAGCTGTGTTTATTCACAGTGTAGCAGATTTTCTCCTTGTGGCTGCTTTATATACACAATATATATATATATATATATATATATATATATATATAATATGCCACAATGTTACAACACAAGCAAGTAAGAAGCGGTATTTTATACGAATATAAATTTTATTTCTCACAATAAAACAACAGCTCAAATTTTAAGTTAGCTAACAGCATGATGCTGACAAATGCATCTTTGCGGTATCTGATAATGACACGATGAACATTAATTCTGCATTATTTTATCACATGATGAAAATAGCCATTTTATATTGAATTACTGCAGATCGCCGGCATGACTGAGTGTAATATTGCACTCAATACTGTGCAAAGGGTCTGAATACTTATGTCCGTGTGATATTTCAGTTTTTCTTTTTAATAAATTCGCAAAAAAAAATCTACATTTCTGTTTTGTTCAGACATGATGGCGTGCAGAGTGTACATTAATATATATATCTCAGAATGCAACTGAATAGTAATGCTAATTAGTCCATATAAATAGAAAATTATGTAGAAACCCAAAGTTTTGATAAGTGTATGAAAATACACCAATATTAACTATTTTCGCCCGCATTTTATATAAAATCTGCATAAAAAAATCTTCTTGGCTGCACCAAAACACGTAAGAAACAAATGTACAACTTTTAGCGCTACTGCATCCGCAGATATTATTCCAGCGTTCTTTAATTCTACATTATTTTATCACACATTAATTTCACAACTTTTATATGATATTTATAACACATTCTCATTTATAAGGGATTTATAACACAATATTGTAAAATCATTTATTGGTTCGCGGCCTTACTAATATCCTTTGAAAATAAATTCAGCATTATTATTCCATGCTGTGACATTTTTATTCTGCAGCAACCTGTTTAGTAAAAATTCAGCATTCTTTTTATATCTTTGGTTTATATTATATTAGCTTTTTGTCATAGGTCAGGGATTTTTTGCACTTTATTAATATGCGGTTATTAGTCATTTAGGACTTATGTTATCATGTTTTTGCACTTTATTAATATGCTGACCACATAGGTCAGGGATTTTTGCACTTTATTAATATGCGGGCCACATAGGTCAGTGATTTTTGCACTTTATTAATATGCTGTACACATATAGTATTTTTGATATCTCAAAAGGGTGTGACACATTCACATATATTATTCCAGCTTTCTTTAATTCTACATTATTTTAGCACATATTAATTTTACAGGGGCCTGTGCTGTCTATAATTTGACTCCTTTTTATTCAAAGACATCTAACATATACAGACTTTTAATGTTTTTGTGTAAAATCGCGGGCAGACAGGCACGAACACACACACACACACACACACACACACACACACACACACAACACAGAACCCACACACAACAAACACACAGAACCCACACACACAACACATACAACACACAAGAAATAGACATTTAGGACTTATTTATGATTAATATGCGATTATTAGTCATTTAGGACTTATGTTATCATGTTTTTGCACTTTATTAATATGCTGACCACATAGGTCAGGCACGAACACACACACACAACACAGAACTCACACACAACAAACACACATAACATACAAAACACACACACAACACATACAACACATACGACAAACATACACACACACACAACATACAGAACACATACAACACATGCGACACACACACACAAACAACACACACACAACAAATACACATGATTTTTTGCACTTTATTAATATGCGGGCCACATAGGTCAGTGATTTTTGCACTTCATAGGTCAGGGATTTTTTTTTTTGCACTTTATTAATATGTGGTTATTAGTCATTTAGGACTTATGTTATCATGTTTTTGCACTTTATTAATATGCTGACCACATAGGTCAGGGATTTTTGCACTTTATTAATATGCGGTCCACATAGGTCAGTGATTTTTGCACTTTATTAATATGGTGTACACATATAGTATTTTTGATATCTCAAAAGGGTGTGACACATTCCCATATATTATTCCAGCTTTCTTTAATTCTACATTATTTTAGCACATATTAATTTTACAGGGGCCTGTGCTGTCTATAATTTGACTCCTTTTTATTCAAAGACATCTAACATATACAGACTTTTAATGTTTTTGTGTAAAATCGCGGGCAGACAGGCACGAACACACACACACACACACACAACACATACAACACACACAAGAAATAGACATTTAGGACTTATTTATGATTAATATGCGATTATTAGTCATTTAGGACTTATGTTATCATGTTTTTGCACTTTATTAATATGCGGTTATTAGTCATTTAGGACTTATGTTATCATGTTTTTGCACTTTATTAGCATAATCAATTACTTATCACGGCCACTAGATGGCATAATATCATATTAATTATACATTGGGGTATACTTTTGAAAACTTACAAATTCATTGGAAATTTTTAAACCATTATTGCTTAGGCAAATACAGAATATAAAAAGTAAAAACATTAAATAGTACAAAAATGTTTTATTGTCAGAACTAATTGGAAATAAAGAACACATTTTAAGCTAACCGCACTCACTTTACACAATCAGAAAAAAGGAAACACACTTTAAGTTAGCTAACAGCATGATGCCGACAAATGCATCTTTGCGGAATCTGAACACAACACATACAACACACACGACAAGCATACACACACAACATACAGAGCACATACAACACATGCGACACACACAACAAACACACATAACATACAAAACACACACATCACATACAAAACACACACATCACATACAACACACACGACAAGCATACACACACAACATACAGAACACATACAACACATGCGACACACACACAACACACACAACAAATACACATGATTTTTTGCACTTTATTAATATGCTGTTCACATATAGTATTTTTGATATCTCTTATTTCCCTGGTGTAAAATCTCGTTGATGGCTTACAAAGACATTTCAATACTATAAAAATTCTTACAGAATATAAAAATGGTTTACTGGCAGTACTATACTGCGACTGGCTTATTTTTGTACAAATTCAGGCTGTTTGCTGATCCCCTTTCTGTATTTGCAAACCGTGCAATATATCTTTATAGAAATAACACTTCTGCACCCACGGGCGCTTCTCAGCCAACCAGGCATCCGGTACGCATCAGGCACTGTGAAATAATGCAAAAATACAGCTGTGTGCGGCTGGCTGCAGCAACATTTTGCTATTATAAGTTTATGGTTTGTAAAGAACACGCATCACATACAGAACTCACACACACAACACACAACACGCACATATGAAAAATGACAATCATTGTATGTGATTTAAAAGACTTTAGTTAGATTTATCAGGGGTGATTTAGTTTGAAAGCACGCAGTTCCGCGGTAATGGCAGGTGTTGGACATGCATTTAACAGTCTTTCATATGTATCGCAGAAAGATTTTAGTCCCATCTGTGCGAGTTTGCTTTGAGCGTACTGCGCAGACATGTCAGTAAACATTTTGACATGGGCAGCATCCCACGAAGGACGACATGTGTAAGGTGTATGTACAGCAACTTTCTGCTTTCTATCTACACGGCGCCGGGATACGGTGCGTTTCTTTAGAGGTAATACAGGGGCAAAAACGCTAGAAGAGCCTGCAAGAGCAGTATCTGCAGATTGCACAGTCTGGCACACAGGTATATTGAGGGGGTCTATGGGTGACCACATACCCTCGGAGAGCTGTTCAATTTCTCTGTTTTCAGGAGTAACTTGTGGTATGGCGTCTGGGCTATTGGAGGGCCGTGTTATGCGGGTCCTAGCGTTCTGCGCTGCCCGTTTCTCTCTTGAAACGCGCGTATATTTCTGATGTGAAATCTTGGGGCTTGGATTCCCGGGTTGTTTTGGTGCCGCGGAGCATTCATCACGATCCACAACACAGATGGGCGAAAGAGATGTTGCGCGCACCGCCGTATTAGCTCTTTGCGGTTGATTCTCTGCAGCGACGTAATTACGCCGGTGCAAAACTCGTTGCTGAAGAGGCGACGTATCTAAAAGAAAAGATACAAGTGGCGGTTAGCCGCGAAACGGATCAAAATTGGAAAAGCTAAACGGCGACGCATAGCTATGATACTGCGTAATATTTGAAAAGTTAACGGGGTCAGCTACCCATGAAATCATTGTAACAATATTTACATAAACATGTATAGAGCAGACCAGATATATACTTACAAGTATGAAGCGGGAATTGTTCCACAACAGCTCCTGATTTAACGGGCGGCGCAATGCTCAAACTCGCAGAGGCGGGAATATTCTCTTTTTCAAGCTGTATTTTCCGGGCAACTAGATTAGCGGGTGTAAGTAAAAATATAACGATTAGCGAACATAGAATTGATTTTCTACACAAAACTGCAGCATTGAGACGTTATATATATATATATATATATATATATATATATATATTTTTTTTTTTCAAAAATGAATTTTCTGACAGTTAGCTAGCAGCTGTAAGTAAATAAGAGCATTACACAAAAGTGAGAATCGCCTGTATTCCAGGTGAACAGATACCTTTTCTATTCTTGAAACACCTGCGTAACGAGCTGCCGCGTCTTTTAGGCGCATCGGGTGGCGATGAAATTGCAGGGTTCTTGACATCTATGATCTCCACGTCGGAACCCAGCGTATCGCATGGTTCGGGAACACACCAGTTTTCAGGCATATCGTGCGATGTCTCAGTGTCAGTATCTGTATGTGAAATTGCGCGTAGTTCGTGTTTACATACAAAGGATTAAAGCAACTGACGTAGTATAATATAGTTTTACGGCATAAACATATTTGCGGTGTAAATTAATATAGCAAGACTTATGCCGCTATATATTAATAATTCAGTATTATATTGGTGGCTACCGCTATTATCTATTGTATTACACAGATTAGAATGTAGAATGTTAGCCCGCAAGGCCTGGGTCCTCTGTATCAGTCTGTCATTGTTAGTTTGTTTACTGTATGTGCTATTTGTAACGTGTATGTAACCCCGTCTCATGTACAGCACCATGGAATCAGTGGTGCTATATAAATAAATAATAATAATAATAATATATATATTTAGCTTTCTTACATGTGATACATGAAAGATAAATATCTTTGTACCGTGTTACAATGAAATTTCTCCCTATCTAAAAGCAAAAAGGCGCGCCTAATTACCCATGATGAGGTGAAGAGCAGGGCCATTATCGGTTAGCGGCTCCACGGCTTCAATGCGCTCATAATTCTGCGTTATGAAATTATTGCGCCAATCGGGCGACATACACGGCTCTTAAATAAGAAAGAATGCGTGAATATATAATTAATATAAATTACTTATAATATAATGACTCAATCAGAATGAGTCAATACTCTGCACATTATACGCGTATAATACTGAGTTAATACATGCATTAATTGCATGTATGGTTGTGTTCTGGGTGTTAACAGAAGGCGTTCGGTGGGTCGTAACTGGGTGTGTTTCTGGGTGTTAACAGCTGAGTTGTTTTCTGACACTCAGGATAAATACAGCTGGCTGTACCACTATAGTACAGCAGACATTCACCAGAAGCCAGACTAGACTAAAAGAAGAACTATTCTAAATGTAAGTATATAAGACAGTTGGCTTATTATTCGCAATTGCTTAATTATATTTAACTATGCATCTCTAAAACCATAATTAAGGATGTTATTTGTTTAATAAGTTAGTGTTATACTGTCAGCTAGATGCATTGGCGGGGGCATAACCACCATTGCTATCTGACATGTGTTAGCAATTAGTCACGGGTGCCGTATAATGCGGATTCCCTGTAGGTGTGGTCACGGTGGGTGGTAATTTCTCTTTAAATACATGAATAGTTCCTCCAAGCTTGAGAAGCAGAATCTTAAACAACGTTTTTCTGGGCCTCTGAACAGCGGCGCTACTCTCTGAAAAAGTAAGTGTTACTGTTTTATTTGCGGCATAATATTATCATTGCCTGTAACGCATATTTTTGTAACGTAGTTTTAAACTGTATTTATTGGCGGAGCAGTTATAGATAAAACTTTTCCCCTATTTATTTAAGATGGACGCCCAATACCCTCGCGATCAATGCAGCCCCCTTCTTGCAAGCACACAACTAGGTATTATACGCGTATAATGTGCAGAGTATTGACTCATTCTGATTGAGTCATTATATTATAAGTAATTTATATTAATTATATATTCACGCATTCTTTCTTATTTAAGAGCCGTGTATGTCGCCCGATTGGCGCAATAATTTCATAACGCAGAATTATGAGCGCATTGAAGCCGTGGAGCCGCTAACCGATAATGGCCCTGCTCTTCACCTCATCATGGGTAATTAGGCGCGCCTTTTTGCTTTTAGATAGGGAGAAATTTCATTGTAACACGGTACAAAGATATTTATCTTTCATGTATCACATGTAAGAAAGCTAAATATATATATTATTATTATTATTATTTATTTATATAGCACCACTGATTCCATGGTGCTGTACATGAGACGGGGTTACATACACGTTACAAATAGCACATACAGTAAACAAACTAACAATGACGGACTGATACAGAGGACACAGGCCTTGCGGGCTAACATTCTACATTCTAATCTGTGTAATACAATAGATAATAGCGGTAGCCACCAATATAATACTGAATTATTAATATATAGCGGCATAAGTCTTGCTATATTAATTTACACCGCAAATATGTTTATGCCGTAAAACTATATTATACTACGTCAGTTGCTTTAATCCTTTGTATGTAAACACGAACTACGCGCAATTTCTCATACAGATACTGACACTGAGACATCGCACGATATGCCTGAAAACTGGTGTGTTCCCGAACCATGCGATACGCTGGGTTCCGACGTGGAGATCATAGATGTCAAGAACCCTGCAATTTCATCGCCACCCGATGCGCCTAAAAGACGCGGCAGCTCGTTACGCAGGTGTTTCAAGAATAGAAAAGGTATCTGTTCACCTGGAATACAGGCGATTCTCACTTTTGTGTAATGCTCTTATTTACTTACAGCTGCTAGCTAACTGTCAGAAAATTCATTTTTGAAAAAAAAAAAAAAATATATATATATATATATATATGTATATATATATATATATATAACGTCTCAATGCTGCAGTTTTGTGTAGAAAATCAATTCTATGTTCGCTAATCGTTATATTTTTACTTACACCCGCTAATCTAGTTGCCCGGAAAATACAGCTTGAAAAAGAGAATATTCCCGCCTCTGCGAGTTTGAGCATTGCGCCGCCCGTTAAATCAGGAGCTGTTGTGGAACAATTCCCGCTTCATACTTGTAAGTATATATCTGGTCTGCTCTATACATGTTTATGTAAATATTGTTACAATGATTTCATGGGTAGCTGACCCCGTTAACTTTTCAAATATTACGCAGTATCATAGCTATGCGTCGCCGTTTAGCTTTTCCAATTTTGATCCGTTTCGCGGCTAACCGCCACTTGTATCTTTTCTTTTAGATACGTCGCCTCTTCAGCAACGAGTTTTGCACCGGCGTAATTACGTCGCTGCAGAGAATCAACCGCAAAGAGCTAATACGGCGGTGCGCGCAACATTTCTTTCGCCCATCTGTGTTGTGGATCGTGATGAATGCTCCGCGGCACCAAAACAACCCGGGAATCCAAGCCCCAAGATTTCACATCAGAAATATACGCGCGTTTCAAGAGAGAAACGGGCAGCGCAGAACGCTAGGACCCGCATAACACGGCCCTCCAATAGCCCAGACGCCATACCACAAGTTACTCCTGAAAACAGAGAAATTGAACAGCTCTCCGAGGGTATGTGGTCACCCATAGACCCCCTCAATATACCTGTGTGCCAGACTGTGCAATCTGCAGATACTGCTCTTGCAGGCTCTTCTAGCGTTTTTGCCCCTGTATTACCTCTAAAGAAACGCACCGTATCCCGGCGCCGTGTAGATAGAAAGCAGAAAGTTGCTGTACATACACCTTACACATGTCGTCCTTCGTGGGATGCTGCCCATGTCAAAATGTTTACTGACATGTCTGCGCAGTACGCTCAAAGCAAACTCGCACAGATGGGACTAAAATCTTTCTGCGATACATATGAAAGACTGTTAAATGCATGTCCAACACCTGCCATTACCGCGGAACTGCGTGCTTTCAAACTAAATCACCCCTGATAAATCTAACTAAAGTCTTTTAAATCACATACAATGATTGTCATTTTTCATATGTGCGTGTTGTGTGTTGTGTGTGTGTGTGTGTGTGAGTTCTGTATGTGATGCGTGTTCTTTACAAACCATAAACTTATAATAGCAAAATGTTGCTGCAGCCAGCCGCACACAGCTGTATTTTTGCATTATTTCACAGTGCCTGATGCGTACCGGATGCCTGGTTGGCTGAGAAGCGCCCGTGGGTGCAGAAGTGTTATTTCTATAAAGATATATTGCACGGTTTGCAAATACAGAAAGGGGATCAGCAAACAGCCTGAATTTGTACAAAAATAAGCCAGTCGCAGTATAGTACTGCCAGTAAACCATTTTTATATTCTGTAAGAATTTTTATAGTATTGAAATGTCTTTGTAAGCCATCAACGAGATTTTACACCAGGGAAATAAGAGATATCAAAAATACTATATGTGAACAGCATATTAATAAAGTGCAAAAAATCATGTGTATTTGTTGTGTGTGTTGTGTGTGTGTCGCATGTGTTGTATGTGTTCTGTATGTTGTGTGTGTATGCTTGTCGTGTGTGTTGTATGTGATGTGTGTGTTTTGTATGTTATGTGTGTTGTATGTGATGTGTGTGTTTTGTATGTTATGTGTGTTTGTTGTGTGTGTCGCATGTGTTGTATGTGCTCTGTATGTTGTGTGTGTATGCTTGTCGTGTGTGTTGTATGTGTTGTGTTCAGATTCCGCAAAGATGCATTTGTCGGCATCATGCTGTTAGCTAACTTAAAGTGTGTTTCCTTTTTTCTGATTGTGTAAAGTGAGTGCGGTTAGCTTAAAATGTGTTCTTTATTTCCAATTAGTTCTGACAATAAAACATTTTTGTACTATTTAATGTTTTTACTTTTTATATTCTGTATTTGCCTAAGCAATAATGGTTTAAAAATTTCCAATGAATTTGTAAGTTTTCAAAAGTATACCCCAATGTATAATTAATATGATATTATGCCATCTAGTGGCCGTGATAAGTAATTGATTATGCTAATAAAGTGCAAAAACATGATAACATAAGTCCTAAATGACTAATAATCGCATATTAATCATAAATAAGTCCTAAATGTCTATTTCTTGTGTGTGTTGTATGTGTTGTGTGTGTGTGTGTGTGTGTGTTCGTGCCTGTCTGCCCGCGATTTTACACAAAAACATTAAAAGTCTGTATATGTTAGATGTCTTTGAATAAAAAGGAGTCAAATTATAGACAGCACAGGCCCCTGTAAAATTAATATGTGCTAAAATAATGTAGAATTAAAGAAAGCTGGAATAATATATGGGAATGTGTCACACCCTTTTGAGATATCAAAAATACTATATGTGTACACCATATTAATAAAGTGGAAAAATCACTGACCTATGTGGACCGCATATTAATAAAGTGCAAAAATCCCTGACCTATGTGGTCAGCATATTAATAAAGTGCAAAAACATGATAACATAAGTCCTAAATGACTAATAACCGCATATTAATAAAGTGCAAAAAAAAAAATCCCTGACCTATGAAGTGCAAAAATCACTGACCTATGTGGCCCGCATATTAATAAAGTGCAAAAAATCATGTGTATTTGTTGTGTGTGTGTTGTTTGTGTGTGTGTGTCGCATGTGTTGTATGTGTTCTGTATGTTGTGTGTGTGTGTATGTTTGTCGTGTGTGTTGTATGTGTTGTGTGTGTGTTTTGTATGTTATGTGTGTTTGTTGTGTGTGAGTTCTGTGTTGTGTGTGTGTGTTCGTGCCTGACCTATGTGGTCAGCATATTAATAAAGTGCAAAAACATGATAACATAAGTCCTAAATGACTAATAATCGCATATTAATCATAAATAAGTCCTAAATGTCTATTTCTTGTGTGTTGTATGTGTTGTGTGTGTGGGTTCTGTGTGTTTGTTGTGTGTGGGTTCTGTGTTGTGTGTGTGTGTGTGTGTGTGTTCGTGCCTGTCTGCCCGCGATTTTACACAAAAACATTAAAAGTCTGTATATGTTAGATGTCTTTGAATAAAAAGGAGTCAAATTATAGACAGCACAGGCCCCTGTAAAATTAATATGTGCTAAAATAATGTAGAATTAAAGAAAGCTGGAATAATATATGTGAATGTGTCACACCCTTTTGAGATATCAAAAATACTATATGTGTACAGCATATTAATAAAGTGCAAAAATCACTGACCTATGTGGCCCGCATATTAATAAAGTGCAAAAATCCCTGACCTATGTGGTCAGCATATTAATAAAGTGCAAAAACATGATAACATAAGTCCTAAATGACTAATAACCACATATTAATAAAGTGCAAAAAATCCCTGACCTATGACAAAAAGCTAATATAATATAAACCAAAGATATAAAAAGAATGCTGAATTTTTACTAAACAGGTTGCTGCAGAATAAAAATGTCACAGCATGGAATAATAATGCTGAATTTATTTTCAAAGGATATTAGTAAGGCCGCGAACCAATAAATGATTTTACAATATTGTGTTATAAATCCCTTATAAATGAGAATGTGTTATAAATATCATATAAAAGTTGTGAAATTAATGTGTGATAAAATAATGTAGAATGAAAGAACGCTGGAATAATATCTGCGGATGCGGCAGCGCTAAAAGTTGTACATTTGTTTCTTACGTGTTTTGGTGCAGCCAAGAAGATTTTTTTATGCAGATTTTATATAAAATGCGGGCGAAAATAGTTAATATTGGTGTATTTTCATACACTTATCAAAACTTTGGGTTTCTACATAATTTTCTATTTATATGGACTAATTAGCATTACTATTCAGTTGCATTCTGAGATATATATATTAATGTACACTCTGCACGCCATCATGCCTGAACAAAACAGAAATGTAGATTTTTTTTGCGAATTTATTAAAAAGAAAAACTGAAATATCACACGGACATAAGTATTCAGACCCTTTGCACAGTATTGAGTGCAATATTACACTCAGTCATGCCGGCGATCTGCAGTAATTCAATATAAAATGGCTATTTTCATCATGTGATAAAATAATGCAGAATTAATGTTCATCGTGTCATTATCAGATACCGCAAAGATGCATTTGTCAGCATCATGCTGTTAGCTAACTTAAAATTTGAGCTGTTGTTTTATTGTGAGAAATAAAATTTATATTCGTATAAAATACCGCTTCTTACTTGCTTGTGTTGTAACATTGTGGCATATTATATATATATATATATATATATATATATATATATATATATATATATTGTGTATATAAAGCAGCCACAAGGAGAAAATCTGCTACACTGTGAATAAACACAGCTTACAATGCCCCACAGATAACATCTAAATAACTTCTCAGATGCCATCTTCAGGACACAAAAAAGAGAAAGCAAATATCAAACATTCGGCGTTATAAAAACCAATGCCTGGGCACATGACCCGCAATAACCTTCATGTACAATACATGTACAAACAGAAAAGCTGCCTCTTCTGCTTGTGAAAATAAACATTTATTGGATACGCAAATACAACAACAATTGACCAAGGTGTTATAAACCTCTGAACCGCAGTTAACCTAAACATTTAGGTAATGTTCACCATTTAGTTAGTGTTCACCATTTACAAAAACAAATAGACAGCTTTAAGTTCTCCACTATATGAATACACTGAATAAAACACAGCTTGCAGAATCAAACTCGGGCTACGTATAAAATCTAATATAAAACAAATGAGAAAGGTGTTATAAACCACGTGTAAAATAAATACACGACTAGGCTATAATTATAAACATGTGTTATATAAGTTCTCAAAACACAGCTTACAGAATCAAACTCGGACTACGTATAAAAACAAAATACGAGGAATAATATCAAAACTACAACAAATTAAAGTATATCAAACGATATCAAAAGGGGAAATCAGCCAGCCTCAGGGACAGCTGGCTGACAGGAGGAGGGGAGGGGTTACACACTTTGATACACTTTGATAGGGGCGGGGCACCTGTCAGATTGAGTTTGACGAAACATATGGATGCTACACTACTCGTACCTTCCGGGCTCTAAAAATGTGAAGGCGGATGCTCTGTCTAGGAGTTTTGTGCCCGACTCTCCGGGTTTGTCTGAGCCGGCGGGTATCCTCAAGGAAGGAGTAATTGTGTCTGCCATCTCCCCTGATTTGCGGCGGGTGCTGCAAAAATTTCAGGCTAATAAACCTGATCGTTGTCCAGCGGAGAGACTATTTGTCCCTGATAGGTGGACCAATAAAGTTATCTCTGAGGTTCATTGTTCGGTGTTGGCTGGTCATCCTGGAATCTTTGGTACCAGAGAATTGGTGGCTAGATCCTTTTGGTGGCCGTCTCTGTCGCGGGATGTGCGTGTTTTTGTGCAGTCCTGTGGGATTTGTGCTCGGGCTAAGCCCTGCTGTTCTCGTGCCAGTGGGTTGCTTTTGCCCTTGCCGGTCCCGAAGAGGCCTTGGACACATATCTCTATGGATTTTATTTCCCGTTTCTCAAAAGATGTCAGTCATTTGGGTGGTCTGTGATCGCTTTTCTAAGATGGTCCATCTGGTACCCTTGTCTAAATTGCCTTCCTCCTCTGATTTGGTGCCATTGTTCTTCCAGCATGTGGTTCGTTTACATGGCATTCCAGAGAATATCGTTTCTGACAGAGGTTCCCAGTTTGTTTCAAGGTTTTGGCGAGCCTTTTGTGGTAGGATGGGCATTGACTTGTCTTTTTTCTCAGCTTTCCATCCTCAGACTAATGGCCAGACCGAACGAACCAATCAGACCTTGGAAACATATCTGAGATGCTTTGTTTCTGCCGATCAGGATGACTGGGTGTCCTTTTTGCCTTTCGCTGAGTTCGCCCTTAATAATTGGGCCAGCTCGGCTACCTTGGTTTCGCCATTTTTCTGCAATTCTGGGTTCCATCCTCGTTTCTCTTCAGGACAGGTTGAGTCTTCAGACTGTCCTGATGTGGATACTGTGGTGGACAGGTTGCAGCAGATTTGGACTCATGTAGTGGACAATTTGACCTGGTCCCAGGAGAAGGCTCAACGTTTCGCTAATCGCAGACGCCGTGTGGGTCCCCGACTTCGTGTTGGGGATCTGGTTTGGTTATCTTCTCGTCATATTCCTATGAAGGTTTCCTCTCCTAAGTTTAAACCTCGTTTCATTGGTCCGTATAGGATTTCTGAGGTTCTTAATCCTGTGTCTTTTCGTCTGACCCTTCCAGATTCTTTTTCCATACATAACGTATTCCATAGGTCATTGTTGCGGAGATACGTGGCACCTATGGTTCCATCTGTTGATCCTCCTGCCCCGGTTTTGGTGGAGGGGGAATTGGAGTATATTGTGGAGAAGATTTTGGATTCTCGTGTTTCTAGACGGAAACTCCAGTATCTGGTTAAATGGAAGGGTTATGCTCAGGAAGATAATTCCTGGGTTTTTGCCTCTGATGTCCATGCTCCCGATCTTGTTCGTGCCTTTCATGTGGCTCATCCTGGTTGGCCTGGGGGCTCTGGTGAGGGTTCGGTGACCCCTCCTCAAGGGGGGGGTACTGTTGTGAATTCTGTGGCAGAGCTCCCTCCTGTGGTCACAAGTGGTACTTCGGCTGATTCTCTCTGTGAGCTTCTGTTGGTGGAGGGAAGTGGTACTGCGGCTTCTGAGTTTCCTCCCTCAGGTGATCTGGTGAGGTCGTTAGGTGCTTCTCTACTTAACTCCACCTAATGCTTTGATCCTGGCTTCCTGTCAATGTTCCAGTGTTGGACTTGCTTTTCCCTGGATCATTCCTGTGGCCTGCTGCTCTGCATAGCTAAGTTCTTCTTTGCTATTTGTTTGCTATTTTTTCTGTCCAGCTTGTCTATTTTGTTGCTGGAAGCTCTGGGACGCAAGGGTGTACCTCCGTGCCCTTAGTTCGGTACGGAGGGTCTTTTTGCCCCCTTTGCGTGGTTCTCTTTAGGGTTTTGTGTAGACCGCAAAGTTACCTTTTCTATCCTCGATCTGTTAAGAAAGTCGGGCCTCACTTTGCTGAATCTATTTCATCTCTACGTTTGTCTTTTCATCTTAACTCACAGTCATTATATGTGGGGGGCTGCCTTTTCCTTTGGGGTATTTCTCTGAGGCAAGGTAGGCTTATTTTCTATCTTCAGGCTAGTTAGTTTCTCAGGCTGTGCCGAGTTGCATAGGCAGAGTTAGGCGCAATCCACGGCTGCCTCTAGTGTTGTTTGGAGAGGATTAGGGATTGCGGTCTGCAGAGTTCCCACGTCTCAGAGCTCGTTCTATGATTTTGGGTTATTGTCAGATCACTGTATGTGCTCTGACCGCTATGTCCATTGTAGTACTGAATTGCCTTTCATAACAGTCCCCATTGACTTTAATGGGTCCGTGTAATCCATGCGCTCCCACGAACACTGACATGTCTCCGTGCTTGGCACACGGAGACACGGTCCACAAAAAATCAATGACATCTGAAAAGATGCATTGATTTTTATGTGTCTACGTGTGTCAGTGGCTCCGGTATGTGAGGAAACTGTCACCTCACGTATCGGAGCCACTGACGTGTGAAACCGGCCTAATGGAGTGTGGCTTGGACAAATGTAAAAGAGGAGGTTGGAGAATAATGACATCACAAATCTTTTTTTTTGTTCAATAATACATCTTTATTTAGCTTTCAAATATGCATACAAAAACGCACAAAAACACATAAAAAACGCTCAAAACTGCACCAAAAGCGAATAAAAAAATGCATCGAAACCGCGCAAAAACCGCACCAAAAACTGCATCAAAACTGCGCAAAACACCAAAAACCACACAAAAAAACGCATAACAACTGCACCAGAAACTGCATCAAAAAGGTGCAAAAAACGCACCAAAAACTGCATCAAAACCATGCAAAAAACATACCAAAAACCAAACCAAAAACTGCATTAAGAAAACACATCAAAAACTGAATTAAAACCGCGCAAAAAACTGTACCAAAACCATGCAAAAAACGTACTAAGAACTGCATAAAAAACGTATCAAAACTGCACCAAAAACTGAATCAAAACCCCACAAAAAACGCACCAAAAACTGCATCAAAACCGCACAAAAAACGCACCAAAAACTGCATCAAAAATGCTTCAAAACCGCTCAAAAAACGCACCAAAAACCAGACCAAAAACTAAAACGCTATGTGCACATGTTGCGGATCCGCAGCGGATCTGCAGCTGCGGGTCCGCAGCAGCTTTCCATTCGTTTACAGTACAATATAAACCTATGGAAAACGCAATCCGCAGTGCCCATGCTGAGGAAAAAAACGCGAGGAAACTCTGTGGTTTACATTCCACAGCATGTAAATTCTTTGTGCGGATTCCACAGCGGATTCCACAGAGTCTGGAAACTGACGTGACATCGGCGGAAATTAGCGGCGGCTGCAGCCTGAGGGTCATGTGACCGGGACTCAGCCGCTGGCATAGCGCCCCTCACAGGCTAAAACGCCAACATAAGGTATTTACAAAATTCATTAGGGGCCCCGGGGGGATACATTGGGGGGTTAATTGAAAGTAGTGGACAACCCCTTTAATGAAAGTGTGAGACATTTAGATCTAGAGAGCAGACTCTCAGTCAGTAGATGTCTCACACTGATAACGCCTCACTACTCACCCCTCCACTCCTCACTATCACTTATCCGCTCCTCACCACACACACCTCCACTCCTCACTATCACCCCTCTGCTCCTCACTATCACCCATCCGCTCCTCACCACACACACCTCCACTCCTCACTATCACCCTTCCACTCCTCACTACTCACCCCTCTGCTTCTCACCACTCACCCCTCTGCTCCTCACTATCACCCATCTGCTCCTCACCAGATACCCCTCCGCTCCACACTATCACCCCTACGCTACTCACCACTCCGCTCCTCACTATCACCCCTCTGCTCCTCATTGTCACCCATCCATTCTTCACCACTCACCACTCCGCTCCTCACTATCACCCCTCTGCTCCTCATTGTCACCCATCCGCTCCTCACCACTCTCTCCTCCGCTCCTCTCTATCACCCAATTGCTCCATGCCGCATTTTCTGATCACCCCCCTCCCCCCGCAAGCTCATGAAAGGTCATGATGTCACGACATGCCCTTTGACCTTGTGCATGTTCAGGAGATCTAAGCTTCTGTGTCAGCAACAGGAAGATAGGATGGAGACCGGTCTAGTGAGAGGTGAGCAGTGAAGTGAGTATAAGGATTTTTTTAAAACTAATACATGGGCCTTTATATTTCAGAAAAATGTCATTTATCTGGATCTGTGAGAAAGGAAATTACAAAGAATACATATTTTAGCAAATGCAGGTTTATGTAAGAATTTGAATAGGTTTCAATTCCATTCCAATATATTTGCTCATCTCTGCGTAGCACTATCATTAGGCTAGCATTAGATGTGGAAGATCAGCAGGTAAAAAACACACATCTATTTTTACCGTGTTTCCGCGGTGTAAACTCACCAAAAACACATGTAATGTGCACCTCATGACTGTATCAATAAAGTTTTGTCAAATACCAGGAAGTGTCAAAAACAAACCATCTTTATTTAAAACATGAGACAAAAATGTGATAACAGCACACTCAAAAGAAGATTTCTGAAATCTCAAAGCGCTTGCCTGAATTGTGTGTATTTATGTTAAGAAATGCTCTACGCTGCACGGTTTTTATATTTTATACAATTTGCCTTTTTTGTTTGTTTTTTTCTGTTGTTCCAATACACAAAGGTAATAAATGTGTATAACAAAATATGTGTAACTGCAATAATTTTCTGGGTGAAATACTTAATCTTCTGGAACAATTTCAAGAGTGCTAACACTTTTGGCCATGAGTGTATATTATCACATCACCGTCCTTCACAACTCCCTTTTCCCTATTTGTTTGGATTTACTCTCCAAGCTCATTCTTTTTTTTGAATTTTTTTTAAATGTCCGTCCATTGATTACACCATCTCTCTGCTCTTAGTTGTGATTACAATGCAAAACAAAACAGTGGATTTGGTCAAACTATTTGACCAGGTCAGATTTAAGAAAACCTGACATGTGCTTTTATTTTGGGGGATATCTGTAGGATGGAAGTGGGATGGATCTCTCCCTCCACTCCGAGTCTTGGGAGTGGCCCATGTCCACGATTCCCATTTAATCTTTCAGTCAAGGTTTTGGGCGTGTCAGTTTTAGGTTTGCAATCATCAGAGCAGGGGCTCTGTGTAGGACAGGTCTGTGTAAGATTAAACACAGGCCAGAGCCAGAGAAAGCAAAAGATTCACCCAAGAGTGATATGGTGGTGCAGTCGCCCACGGTAACAACTGATACAAACGTTCTGGCTGCGAACCGGAGGGTAAAGTTTAGAGTTTATTTTCATAAGTTGGCTAAATAAAGACATTTAAGTTGAGCTACCTTAGGTCACTGCCTCACTACTGAACGGACGTGAAAGCTGCTGCCTTACTATATATATATATATATATATATATATATATATATATATATATATATGTTAAACCCTGCCTAATGCAAAGACCTGGTAGTCTGGAATATAATACATAATCTTTTATTTTATCTTTATCTTAGCCATGAAATGATATCATATCTACAAGATTATTTTAATTATTTTATTTCTTTCACTGAGAACCTATCAATTTTCTTTCAGCTGTCTATCCCAGTATGTCCGCCTCTGCCTCTACTACATTCTTTCACACCACCTATCTCTCCTCACATCCTAAGTAGGAAACCCAAGGAGCATACTTTCTCCAAGGAAACCCTTTGGGTTTGATACCTGCTGTATAAATCCATAGACATGTGGCTCCCCCTAGTGGTGGCTATAGCTAACTACAATTATACAATTTATCACCTATATAGTTGATGCCAATAAATGCTGTTCTAAAGATCTCTGTTAGGTCACGTTCACACTTTCAGTATTTGGTCAGAATTTTACCTTAGTATTTCTAAGCCAAAACCAGGAGAGAAATAATCAGAGGAAAAGTATAATAGAAACATATGCACCACTTCTGTATTTATCACCCACTCCTGGGTTTGGCTACAAAAACTGATGTAAAATACTGACCAAATACTGATAGTGTGAATGTGCTCTAACGCTATATTTCTGGCAAGGAATTGGTTTCCCCTAATTTTTTAACTAGTTGCAGTACCCATACTTCATTTCAGTCTCTGCAGCATTACGCTTTTCTGCTTTTCTATAGAAATCAATTCACACGATGGTCACTGCTGCGGCTCTTTATGGAGCCAAGATGTTAGTGATCCATTATGAAATAGATCCTGGCAGATCCTAATTAAGGACGTCAGGTTTCTAGTATTTGAAGCTGAGAACAGATCTGCAGACTCTCCTATTTTTGCCATCAAACACCAGAACCACAAAGGAACAGAACGCACCGCCAATTTCAATGGAGCCTAAAATCGTTGTCCATATCGATAATGATCCTGAAAAAAAGGTTTAGGGATGAAAATTCAGAGGAGCTTTGCCTGAAAACAGAAATAAGTAAATTCTTAAAAATTTAAAAGTAGTTGAAGGATAAGAAAAAAAACAGAAGGGAAATTTTATGGAGTTTCGAAAGATTGCAGTTCTCACTATTGGCCACTAGATGTCAGCACAACAAACATAAGACAGAGATCAGCTATTTAAAGACTTTTTTTCATAGAAATTAAAGGGCCGGACAGGTTTAGAAAAAGAAAAATCTGAACATTTTCTGGAGCAAATTTCAGTTTGGAAAAATGTTACAGTAATGTTTTGACTACTGTGGGTTTTTTTTATGGCATATGTCAATTATTCCCATTTTCAATGGCCAAACTAAAGCACAGAGGTGCAGGTACAGTAAACTGGTGATTGCATTTTTTTCATAGGAACAGACCTAAAATTATTTTCCTAATGAGCCGTGGCTGCAGGACGCATTCATGTACATCTGTTTGGTCTTTATTATGTATTTAGATTTTCTAGAAAGGATGAAACATTCTTCCCCGCCGCAAGCAGTGCACTAATGGCATGTTCACACCGGTCAGATATGCTGAAGATTCTAGTACTAGGGTCCTGGATGAGATTTTATGGGAGGTCGGGTCGACCCTCTTAGAAGGGGTTTTTCAGGACAACTGACCAGAGATTAGGGTAATCTCGATTGCTACCACTAGATGGCATCCAAGATCACATGTCAGGTACCTTATATTCACAAGACAGAGCGCCCCCTTAATAAATCAGGACCCTACTCACATCCTGCACTCACAACTCCTAGAGTATCACTCTTTTCTTTCTGAATTTCCAGGTTTAAATCGTCAGAAGTCAAACTGGAAAATAGCCATAAAGTATCTCAATGCAACTAATAAACTATACGCAAAAGTACCAGTGTCTGTGCTACACAAATGGTAGCACAGACAATATAAAAAAGTTCAGGATAATAAAAACACTGTTGCCATTCTTCCGAAAGAAAAAAACAACGCCCCCTTTGGGTAAAGGTTATGCGTGGTATTGCAGCGCCTCTCTAGGACTAAGCTGCAATACCTCACATGACCTGTAGACAAGTGTGGCGCAAGAGAGCAAACATGTTTTTTTTTTCCTCCTGATCTTGGACAACGACTGTAAAGTAGAACTGTCCTTTCAGGAGAACTTGCAGCAGCATGTCTGTGTCCGTCTCTACTCCTCTTTCCTCTTCTTCATAGAACTGCATGTAAAAGTCTGAGCTCGCTGAAGACAGATTTAATCTGTGACTTGAGATTATTGAGAATGAAGAGAAAGAAGCCAATTTCTCTGATAAGATACATCGCAAAGTTTCTTATTTTCACTTATATTATTGATTTATGGGGGGGAAAAAATTAAGATAACCGTTACTCTTTAAATGTAGTTGAAAAAGTTGGTGACCCTGGTGATGGTGTGCGACAATGCGCTTCGTGGGAGATATGTCCTGTTTTCTTACAAGCCCAGCGAGTTTTGTCATCAGTGATGAATGCACAAACAGTTAACACACTGAGCTGCTGAGTGAAATGCTGAGGATCAGTGATGAATGCACAAACAGTTAACACACTGAGCTGCTGAGTGAAATGCTGAGGAGTGTGGAGTCGTCCATGTCTTCCAGCCGGAGAGTGATCTCACTTGTGCTATAAGGCCGGCGTCACACTAGGCGTAAGTAAATACGGTCCGTTTTTTATGGCCGTAATACACAGTAATTGTCCCAAACCACTGTTCCGTATTCAATGCGAGGATGCGATTTTTACGCACAAATTTATCCGTGTGTCATCCGTATGGCTTCCGTATGGCGATTTTTTTCTCGCAGGCTTGCAAAATAGACATATCATGGATCCATCGGCTCAAATATTCTTAAAAACATATGTACAGTCTATATATATATATATATATATATATATATATATATGTCAGTGAGACTCACACATATATATATATATATATATATATATATATATATTGCGCTGTATGATATATTAATTATATATATATATATTAATATATCATACAGCGCGATATACCAGAAAAGCCGGTAATTCAATTACCGGCTTTTGCTATCTCCTTCACGAACCCGACAGGATATGAGACATGGATTACATACAGTAAACCATGTCATATCCCTTCTTTTATTACATATTCCTGACTACTAATGTAACAAGTGTCTCTGTGTCAAATTTGGTGGCTCAAGCTATTAAATTAAAGGGTTAAATCCCGGAAAAAAATTGGCGTGGGCTCCCGCGCAATTTTCTCCGCCAGAGTGGGAAAGCCAGTGACTGAGGGCAGATATTAATAGCCTGGAGAGGGTCCACGGTTATTGCCCCCCCCTGGCTAAAAACATCTGCCCCCAGCCACCCCAGAAAAGGCACATCTGGAAGATGCGCCTATTCTGGCACTTGGCCACTCTCTTCTCATTCCCGTGTAGCGGTGGGATATGGGGTAATGAAGGGTTAATGTCACCTTGCTATTGTAAGGTGACATTAAGCCAAATTAATAATGGAGAGGCGTCAATTATGACACCTATCCATTATTAATCCAATACTAGGAAAGGGTTAAAAAAAACACACATTATTACAAAATATTTTAATGAAATAAAGACACATGGTGTTTTAATATTTTATTATACTCTTAAGGTACTTTCACACTAGCGTTTTTTGTAAATCCGTCACAATGCGTCGTTTTGCAGAAAAAACGCATCCTGCAAAAGTGCTTGCAGGATGCGTTTTTTCCCCATACACTTCTATTGGCGACGCATTTGCGACGGATTTGCACACTTCGCATCCGTCTTGCGACGGATGCGTCGTGCTTTGGCGGGCCGTCGGGAAAAAAAACCCCTACATGTAACGTTTTTTTCTCCCGACGGACCGCTTTTTCTGACCGCGCATGCGCGGCCGGAACTCCGCCCCCACCTCCCCGCCAGTGGCGTAGGAAGGGGGGTGCGGGGGGGGCGGTCCGCCCCGGGCGGCACAATGCGGGGGGCGGCCGGCGCTGCAGGAGGAAGGAAAAAAAAAAAAAAGACGCCCCTTTAAATCTTCGGGCGGCGCCGTCCGCCGCCACGACCAGGCTCCCCCCGCCCCTGGGCCCCCGCCCCCCGCTCTATACTCACCTCTCCTGGTTCCTGCGGCGCCGGCAGCTACAGCGTCCTCTGACTCTGCGACGTCTCAGAGCAGAGGGCGCGATGACGTCACTACTGTGCGCGCCGCTCTGCCTCTCTGTCCTGAGCGTCGCAGAGCCGGAGAGACGCTGACTGCACCGGACCTGCGCTAGGAACGGGAGAGGTGAGGATTTTACTTTTTTTTTTTTCTTTATGTCTGACTGTCTGGGGGCAATGCTGGAGACCATTGGGCAGATTGCTGGACACACCGGGGCAATACTGGAGACCATGGGGCAGATTGCTGGACACACTGGGGCAATACTGGAGACCATGGGGCAGATTGCTGGACACACTGGGGCAATACTGGAGACCATGGGGCAGAATGCTGGACACACCGGGGCAATACTGGAGACCATGGGGCAGATTGCTGGACACACTGGGGCAATACTGGAGACCATGGGGCAGAATGCTGGACACACCGGGGCAATACTGGAGACCATGGGGCAGATTGCTGGACACACTGGGGCAATACTGGAGACCATGGGGCAGAATGCTGGACACACCGGGGCAATACTGGAGACCATGGGGCAGATTGCTGGACACACTGGGGCAATACTGAAGACCATGGGGCAGAATGCTGGACACACTGGGGCAATACTGGAGACCATGGGGCAGAATGCTGGACACACTGGGGCAATACAGGAGACCATGGGGCAGATTGCTGGACACACTGGGGCAGATTGCTGGACACACTGGGGGTAATATGCTGGACACACTGGGGGTAATATGCTGGACACAATGGGGGTAATATGCTGGACACACTGGGGCAGATTGCTGGACAACATGGGGGTAATATGCTGGACACACTGGGGCAGATTGCTGGACACACTGGGGGCAGGACTTGGGGCATGATTGGAGACATGGGGCATGATTGGAGACACGGGGCAGGATTGGATCATGGGGCAGGACGGATACGATGGAGGCTGGTGGGGCAGGATGGGGAGATCATATGGGGCAGGATGGGGAGATCATATGGTGTAGAATGGATAGTCATGAGGGCAGGATACGAGAACATATGGCTGGAGCCAGGAATGAGATAAACGGGGCCAGGGTGGGGAATAGTGTTACCATAGGGGCTAATTAAGGGATATTATTACTGCAGTGATGTATTTATTTTATTTTTTGAGTATACTGTTTTAAATGGGGGGGCGGTACTGTTATTGTGCAGAGTGACACTATATCGCCTTTTTGTCTTCATGTGGTGTAATGTAGAAGTTGTGAAAAATTAAGTAATGTGTTCTGCAAGCGGAGCTCGAGATAACTGTGTTATTTCCTGCAGAAACGAGTCCTGGCTGGAAGGAATGATGGCGGTCTGTGCTGGATGAAAGATGAAGGACTTCACCTAGAGACGTCACTGGTGAGTCAGTGTTACCTATACACTGACACTATACACTGTATACTATATACAGCGGTCCTGTGTACAATGTCACCAGTGATCTCTGTATTACCTCTACACAGACACTGCATACTAAGTACAGATCTCCTGTGAATACTGGCACTTATGGTGATAGTATTGTGTTGTTGTTTTTTTATTACTGATCAGTATTGTAGTATTCAGTCACTATGTGGTGGTAATATGTGGTCTGGAAATGGTGTTGTGGTATTTGTCCCTTGTATGTAGTATTATTCGGTCACTATGTGGTCTGGTCACGGTGTGGTGGTATTAAGTCACAGGTTTGGCATGTGGGGGTGACACCATTAGGCCCAGTTTAAGTTCTACAAAACAGGAAAACCATTTTTGGTAACCTTTTGTGTGTATTGAGCCGGGGGAGGGGGGGGGGGGCGCCAAACTCGGGAACAGCCCCGGGCGGCAAAAGCTCTAGCTACGCCTCTGCTCCCCGCACCTTACAATGGGGCAGCGGATGCGCCGGAAAAATGCATCCGCTGCACCCATTGTGAAAAGTGTTAAACGCTAGCATCGGAATCTCTCCCCGACGCATTGCGACGGGGAGATTCCGACGCTAGTGTGAAAGAAGCCTTAATCCACCTGAAGACCCTTGTCACCTGAAATAAAGTGAAAACAAAACAAACAACAATATTCCATACCTTCTGTCGTTACAGTCTTGTCCCACGCTGTAAATCCATCTGAAGGGGTTAAATCATTTTACACCCAATGCAGGGGAATGTACTGTAGTTACCTCGAGTCGCGGTGATACGCCCTCTGCTGGGTGAACTCATATGAACTCGAGCATGGGAAAGTATTCCGAAAAGTTCCCACGCTCGAGTTCATATGAGTTCATCCAGCAGAGGGCAGTCAGGAGCACAGCTGCATCAGCAGAGCTCCTGGGTGTAAAATGATTTAACCCCTTCAGTT
Organism: Ranitomeya imitator; assembly: GCF_032444005.1. Lineage (NCBI taxonomy): Eukaryota > Metazoa > Chordata > Amphibia > Anura > Dendrobatidae > Ranitomeya > Ranitomeya imitator. Next base: position 37,900,029 of record NC_091283.1, read on the forward strand.
GGATTTACAGCGTGGGACAAGACTGTAACGACGGAAGGTATGGAATATTGTTGTTTGTTTTTCTTCACTTTGTTTCAGGTGACAAGGGTCTTCAGGTGGCTTAAGAGTATAATAAAATATTAAAACACCATGTGTCTTTATTTCATTAAAATACTTTTTAATAATGTGTCTGTGTGTGTTTTATTAACCATTTTGAACTATTGGATTAATAATGGAAAGGTGTCATAATTGACGCCTCTCCATTATTAATCTGGCTTAATGTCACCTTACAATAGCAAGGTGACATTAACCCTTTATTACCCCATATCCCACCGCTACACGGGAATGGGAAGAGAGTGGCCAAGTGCCAGAATAGGCGCATCTTCCAGATGTGCCTTTTCTGGGGTGGCTGGGGGCAGATGTTTTTAGCCAGGGGGGGCCAATAACCCTCTCCAGGCTATTAATATCTGCCCTCATTCACTGGCTTTCCCACTCTGGTGGAGAAAATTGCGCGGGAGCCCACGCCATTTTTTTCCGGGATTTAACCCTTTAATTTAATAGCTAGACAGCCCAAATTTGACACAAAGACACTTCTTACATTAGTAAAGAGGAATATGTAATAAAAGAAGGGATATGAAATGGTTTACTGTATGTAAATCATGTCTCATATCATGTCGGGTTTGTGAAGGAGAAAGCAAAAGACGGTAATTGAATTACCGGCTTTTCTGCTATTTAGCTCTGTATTAAATATAAATATAAATATACAGTATGTGTCTCACTGACATATATATATATATATATATATATATATATATACACCCCTATACTATGTGTAGACATTTATCTTAGCTATTCTATTGTAAGCTGTTAGTGTGATTTTACTGTACACCGCACTGAATTGCCGGCTTTTCTCTAGGACACCGCTGCGTATTTCTTGCAAGTCACACTGTTGGTCCGTGTGTGATCCGTAATTTTCTTGCCCCCATAGACTTTCATTGGCGGATTTTTTGCGCAATACGCTGACAAACGCAGCATTGTGCGATTTTCTACGCCCGTAACATACTGTATATTACAGATGCATAATATACGGCAGATAGGAGCTGCGCCATAGAGAATCATTGGGCCGTGTGCAATCCGTATTTTCTGGACGTATTTTCTGCACTCATACGTCCATAAAACTCGCTAGTGTGACGCCGGCCTAAGAGTTGATAAAGATTTGGAAGTAGGCAGAAGTAAGTAGGAAGCCCAGATAAATAACTCACAAGTGGTATAACTTTAGGGGTATTTGCGCACATCTCGTACTTGTAGCAGATTTTTCTGAGTGTTCGCTGTAAATTTGTGCATTTTTGCAGCCTTTGAATGGCTGACAAAACGCTGCAAAAATCGGTGAAAGAACTGACGTGCTGCAGACTTGAAAAAACACCTTGAGGGTTTGTGCACACGTTCCGGATTTTTCAAGTTTTTTGCTTGTTTTTTCGGTGGTTTTCCCTGGCAAAAAACGCTTAAGAAACGCATACATTAAGCATCCCATCATTTTTAATGCATTTCGCAATTTTTGTGCACAGGTTGCGCATTTTTCCGCGATAAAAACGCATTGCGGATATATACGCAGCATGTTCATTAATTTTGTGGATTTTTTTGCGGATTTCCACCTATTTAATGCATTGGGTAGCTCCGGAAAAAAAATGTAAAAAATCCGCACAAAAAATGCACCAAAAATGCGCACAAAACGTGCAAAAAACGCATACGGATTTCCTGCGGAAAAAGTCCGTTTTTTTGTCAGGAGATTTCTGCACATGTTCCTGACGTGTGCACATACCCTAAGGGTAAATAAGGAAAAAAAATAAGCAGTGCATGCGTGAGATTTCAGAAATCTTATTTACTTTACCAGTACTGTAAAATGCTGCGTTTTTTCCATAGCCAAAGTGTGCGGGAAAAAAACACTGCAAAAATGCAACATGTGAACAAGCCCTAACAGTTTGTAGGTATCCCGTCAATCATCAGATTCTTTGCAGTATTTTCCTGCTCAGTGTCGCTCCTTTACGTCTCCGATGCAGGGAACAGCAACAAAGCCCCATTCACTTCTCTGGAGGAGTGTGGCCATAAATGTAGCTGTGCAGACATGTAGATGTCATGTCACAGGGACGTCATGTCACAGGGACATCGGCCTTATTATTCTCAGTGTCTGGGAGAGTCATTGAGGTGTGACCCAGATCTATCAATATGTTAAAGGGTGGTCCGAAGCCCTTAATCTCTATCTATTTAGTGCCATAATCTAAACTATTTTCTAATTTACTTGCATTAGAAATTCCCTATCCTTTCCTAACTATGCTAGGTGACTGCTTTTCTTTTTTTGCCTACTTCGTTTTTGATGACACTTTATTTGAGAATCCCAGTGCATGCTGGGATACTCAAATGAAATGCCGTCAGGGGACAGAGGCTGCAGTCACTGCTGCAGTCCCTTCCTGAAACAAAGCATCATCAGTGACAATTGTATCAGGGGCTGAGCTAGTCCCTGCGCAATGTGCACTGTGCAATGTGCACAATTACAGTGCACTCTCTTGGCAGAAGAGCACGCTGTTAGTGTGTGTTGTAAGACAGCGCCGCCCTCGCAAGTGACATTGCTGATGTCTGCACACTGGACATTCTGACTCTGCTTTGTTGCCGGTTCATTACTGCTGATCTTAGCTAGACAGAGAGCGCACTGTCATTGTGCACATCACACAGTGCGCAAGGACTAGCCCAGCCCTTGACTGCGACTTTACTTCCTGATAACGCTTTGTTTCTGTATCCCAGCATGTACTGGGATTCTCAAAGTGTCATCAAAAAGGAAATAGGAAAAAAAAAGCAGATAGATATCTATGGCATTAAATAGATAGGGATTGAGGAGAAAAATTCCTTTTGGACTTCGCACCACACCTTTAAAGCTTTTCTAAGCAATACTCCACAACATACAATACTTTGAATCCCCCTATATTCTCCACTTAGAAATATTTTCCTCCTTCCTGACCCTATATACAGTGGGGCAAAAAAGTATTTAGTCAGTCAGCAATAGTGCAAGTTCCACCACTTAAAAAGATGAGAGGCGTCTGTAATTTACATCATAGGTAGACCTCAACTATGGGAGACAAACTGAGAAAAAAAATCCAGAAAATCACATTGTCTGTTTTTTTTACAATTTATTTGCATATTATGGTGGAAAATAAGTATTTGGTCAGAAACAAAATTTCATCTCAATACTTTGTAATATATCCTTTGTTGGCAATGACAGAGGTCAAACGTTTTCTGTAAGTCTTCACAAGGTTGCCACACACTGTTGTTGGTATGTTGGCCCATTCCTCCATGCAGATCTCCTCTAGAGCAGTGATGTTTTTGGCTTTTCTCTTGGCAACACAGACTTTCAACTCCCTCCAAAGGTTTTCTATAGGGTTGAGATCTGGAGACTGGCTAGGCCACTCCAGGACCTTGAAATGCTTCTTACGAAGCCACTCCTTCGTTGCCCTGGCGGTGTGCTTTGGATCATTGTCATGTTGAAAGACCCAGCCACGTTTCATCTTCAATGCCCTTGCTGATGGAAGGAGGTTTGCACTCAAAATCTCACGATACATGGCCCCATTCATTCTTTCATGTACCCGGATCAGTCGTCCTGGCCCCTTTGCAGAGAAACAGACCCAAAGCATGATGTTTCCACCACCATGCTTTACAGTAGGTATGGTGTTTGATGGATGCAACTCAGTATTCTTTTTCCTCCAAACACAACAAGTTGTGTTTCTACCAAACAGTTCCAGTTTGGTTTCATCAGACCATAGGACATTCTCCCAAAACTCCTCTGGATCATCCAAATGCTCTCTAGCAAACTTCAGACGGGCCCGGACATGTACTGGCTTAAGCAGTGGGACACTTCTGGCACTGCAGGATCTGAGTCCATGGTGGCGTAGTGTGTTACTTATGGTAGGCCTTGTTACATTGATCCCAGCTCTCTGCAGTTCATTCACTAGGTCCCCCCGCGTGGTTGTGGGATTTTTGCTCACCGTTCTAGTGATCATTCTGACCCCACGGGGTGGGATTTTGCGTGGAGCCCCAGATCGAGGGAGATTATCAGTGGTCTTGTATGTCTTCCATTTTCTAATTATTGCCCCCACTGTTGATTTCTTCACTCCAAGCTGGTTGGCTATTGCAGATTCAGTCTTCCCAGCCTGGTGCAGGGCTACAATTTTGTTTCTGGTGTCCTTTGACAGCTCTTTGGTCTTCACCATAGTGGAGTTTGGAGTCAGACTGTTTGAGGGTGTGCACAGGTGTCTTTTTATACTGATAACAAGTTTAAACAGGTGCCATTACTACAGGCAATGAATGGAGGAAAGAGGAGACTCTTAAAGAAGAAGTTACAGGTCTGTGAGAGCCAGAAATCTTGATTGTTTGTTTCTGACCAAATACTTATTTTCCACCATAATATGCAAATAAATTGTTAAAAAAACAGACAATGTGATTTTCTGGATTTTTTTTTCTCAGTTTGTCTCCCATAGTTGAGGTCTACCTATGATGTAAATTACAGACGCCTCTTATCTTTTTAAGTGGTGGAACTTGCACTATTGCTGACTGACTAAATACTTTTTTGCCCCACTGTATATATATATATATATATAGTCTCGTAATGCAAGTGATAACATAGCAGGATTTACAGCATGGTGACATCAATGCTTCCCTAGGACAAAAAAATTCAGGCGTTGATAACCGTGTCATATTACGGTATTTAACTTTTCTATAACACTAGAGAAGATTGAAACAAATTTGCATTTTTCGTTTCCTTATAGACAAGCACCTAAATTAAAGTTGCAAATAAGAAAATATGGCCCTTTATATGGCTTCACAATCTATAATATAACGCCGGGAGCGTCACTCTGTCCGAAGCCTTTATAGACTGCGCAGGCGCAAGCGCAAGTAAATACGGTCCGTTTTTTATGGCCGTAATACACAGTAATTGTCCCAAACCACTGTTCCGTATTCAATGCGAGGATGCGATTTTTACGCACAAATTTATCCGTGTGTCATCCGTATGGCTTCCGTATGGCGGTTTTTTTCTCGCAGGCTTGCAAAATAGACATATCATGGATCCATCGGCTCAAATATTCTTAAAAACATATGTACAGTCTATATATATATATATATATATATATGTCAGTGAGACTCACACATATATATATATATATATATATATATATATCGCGCTGTATGATATATTAATAATATATATATATATTAATATATCATACAGCGCGATATACCAGAAAAGCCGGTAATTCAATTGCCGGCTTTTCCTATCTCCTTCACGAACCCGACAGGATATGAGACATGGATTACATACAGTAAACCATCTCATATCCCTTCTTTTATTACATATTCCTGACTACTAATGTAACAAGTGTCTCTGTGTCAAATTTGGTGGCTCAAGCTATTAAATTAAAGGGTTAAATCCCGGAAAAAAATTGGCGTGGGCTCCCGCGCAATTTTCTCCGCCAGAGTGGGAAAGCCAGTGACTGAGGGCAGATATTAATAGCCTGGAGAGGGTCCACGGTTATTGCCCCCCCCTGGCTAAAAACATCTGCCCCCAGCCACCCCAGAAAAGGCACATCTGGAAGATGCGCCTATTCTGGCACTTAGCCGCTCTCTTCTCATTCCCGTGTAGCGGTGGGATATGGGGTAATGAAGGGTTAATGTCACCTTGCTATTGTAAGGTGACATTAAGCCAAATTAATAATGGAGAGGCGTCAATTATGACACCTATCCATTAATAATCCAATACTAGTAAAGGGTTAAAAAAAACACACATTATTACAAAATATTTTAATGAAATAAAGACACATGGTGTTTTAATATTTTATTATACTCTTAAGGTACTTTCACACTAGCGTTTTTTGTAAATCCGTCACAATGCGTCGTTTTGCAGAAAAAACGCATCCTGCAAAAGTGCTTGCAGGATGCGTTTTTTCCCCATACACTTCTATTGGCGACGCATTTGCGACGGATTTGCACACTTCGCATCCGTCTTGCGACGGATGCGTCGTGCTTTGGCGGGCCGTCGGGAAAAAAAACCCCTACATGTAACGTTTTTTTCTCCCGACGGACCGCTTTTTCTGACCGCGCATGCGCGGCCGGAACTCCGCCCCCACCTCCCCGCACCTTACAATGGGGCAGCGGATGCGCCGGAAAAATGCATCCGCTGCACCCATTGTGCAAAGCGTTAAACGCTAGCGTCGGAATCTCTCCCCGACGCATTGCGACAGGGAGATTCTGACGCTAGTGTGAAAGAAGCCTTAATCCACCTGAAGACCCTTGTCACCTGAAATAAAGTGAAAACAAAACAAACAACAATATTCCATACCTTCTGTCGTTACAGTCTTGTCCCACGCTGTAAATCCATCTGAAGGGGTTAAATCATTTTACACCCAATGCAGGGGAATGTACTGTAGTTACCTCGAGTCGCGGTGATACGCCCTCTGCTGGGTGAACTCATATGAACTCGAGCATGGGAAAGTATCCTGAAAAGTTCCCACGCTCGAGTTCATATGAGTTCATCCAGCAGAGGGCAGTCAGGAGCACAGCTGCATCAGCAGAGCTCCTGGGTGTAAAATGATTTAACCCCTTCAGTTGGATTTACAGCGTGGGACAAGACTGTAACGACGGAAGGTATGGAATATTGTTGTTTGTTTTTTTTCACTTTGTTTCAGGTGACAAGGGTCTTCAGGTGGCTTAAGAGTATAATAAAATATTAAAACACCATGTGTCTTTATTTCATTAAAATACTTTTTAATAATGTGTCTGTGTGTGTTTTATTAACCATTTTGAACTATTGGATTAATAATGGAAAGGTGTCATAATTGACGCCTCTCCATTATTAATCTGGCTTAATGTCACCTTACAATAGCAAGGTGACATTAACCCTTTATTACCCCATATCCCACCGCTACACGGGAATGGGAAGAGAGTGGCCAAGTGCCAGAATAGGCGCATCTTCCAGATGTGCCTTTTCTGGGGTGGCTGGGGGCAGATGTTTTTAGCCAGGGGGGGCCAATAACCCTCTCCAGGCTATTAATATCTGCCCTCATTCACTGGCTTTCCCACTCTGGTGGAAAAAATTGCGCGGGAGCCCACGCCATTTTTTTCCGGGATTTAACCCTTTAATTTAATAGCTAGACAGCCCAAATTTGACACAAAGACACTTCTTACATTAGTAAAGAGGAATATGTAATAAAAGAAGGGATATGAAATGGTTTACTGTATGTAAATCATGTCTCATATCATGTCGGGTTTGTGAAGGAGAAAGCAAAAGACGGTAATTGAATTACCGGCTTTTCTGCTATTTAGCTCTGTATTAAATATAAATATAAATATACAGTATGTGTCTCACTGACATATATATATATATATATATATATATATATACACCCCTATACTATGTGTAGACATTTATCTTAGCTATTCTATTGTAAGCTGTTAGTGTGATTTTACTGTACACCGCACTGAATTGCCGGCTTTTCTCTAGGACACCGCTGCGTATTTCTTGCAAGTCACAATGTTGGTCCGTGTGTGATCCGTAATTTTCTTGCCCCCATAGACTTTCATTGGCGGATTTTTTGCGCAATACGCTGACAAACGCAGCATTGTGCGATTTTCGACGCCCGTAACATACTGTATATTACAGATGCATAATATACGGCAGATAGGAGCTGCGCCATAGAGAATCATTGGGCCGTGTGCAATCCGTATTTTCTGGACGTATTTTCTGCACTCATACGTCCATAAAACTCGCTAGTGTGACGCCGGCCTAAGAGTTGATAAAGATTTGGAAATAGGCAGAAGTAAGTAGGAAGCCCAGATAAATAACTCACAAGTGGTATAACTTTAGGGGTATTTGCGCACATCTCGTACTTGTAGCAGATTTTTCTGAGTGTTCGCTGTAAATTTGTGCATTTTTGCAGCCTTTGAATGGCTGACAAAACGCTGCAAAAATCGGTGAAAGAACTGACGTGCTGCAGACTTGAAAAAACACCTTGAGGGTTTGTGCACACGTTCCGGATTTTTCAAGTTTTTTGCTTGTTTTTTCGGTGGTTTCCCTGGCAAAAAACGCTTAAGAAACGCATACATTAAGCATCCCATCATTTTTAATGCATTTCGCAATTTTTGTGCACAGGTTGCGCATTTTTCCGTGATAAAAACGCATTGCGGATATATACGCAGCATGTTCATTAATTTTGTGGATTTTTTTGCGGATTTCCACCTATTTAATGCATTGGGTAGCTCCGGAAAAAAAATGTAAAAAATCCGCACAAAAAATGCACCAAAAATGCGCACAAAACGTGCAAAAAACGCATACGGATTTCCTGCGGAAAAAGTCCGTTTTTTTGTCAGGAGATTTCTGCACATATTCCTGACGTGTGCACATACCCTAAGGGTAAATAAGGAAAAAAAATAAGCAGTGCATGCGTGAGATTTCAGAAATCTTATTTACTTTACCAGTACTGTAAAATGCTGCGTTTTTTCCATAGCCAAAGTGTGCGCGAAAAAAACACTGCAAACATGCAACATGTGAACAAGCCCTAACAGTTTGTAGGTATCCCGTCAATCATCAGATTCTTTGCAGTATTTTCCTGCTCAGTGTCGCTCCTTTACGTCTCCGATGCAGGGAACAGCAACAAAGCCCCATTCACTTCTCTGGAGGAGTGTGGCCATAAATGTAGCTGTGCAGACATGTAGATGTCATGTCACAGGGACGTCATGTCACAGGGACATCGGCCTTATTATTCTCAGTGTCTGGGAGAGTCATTGAGGTGTGACCCAGATCTATCAATATGTTAAAGGGTGGTCCGAAGCCCTTAATCTCTATCTATTTAGTGCCATAATCTAAACTATTTTCTAATTTACTTGCATTAGAAATTCCCTATCCTTTCCTAACTATGCTAGGTGACTGCTTTTCTTTTTTTGCCTACTTCGTTTTTGATGACACTTTATTTGAGAATCCCAGTGCATGCTGGGATACTCAAATGAAATGCCGTCAGGGGACAGAGGCTGCAGTCACTGCTGCAGTCCCTTCCTGAAACAAAGCATCATCAGTGACAATTGTATCAGGGGCTGAGCTAGTCCCTGCGCAATGTGCACTGTGCAATGTGCACAATGACAGTGCACTCTCTTGGCAGAAGAGCACGCTGTTAGTGTGTGTTGTAAGACAGCGCCGCCCTCGCAAGTGACATTGCTGATGTCTGCACACTGGACATTCTGACTCTGCTTTGTTGCCGGTTCATTACTGCTGATCTTAGCTAGACAGAGAGCGCACTGTCATTGTGCACATCACACAGTGCGCAAGGACTAGCCCAGCCCTTGACTGCGACTTTACTTCCTGATAACGCTTTGTTTCTGTATCCCAGCATGTACTGGGATTCTCAAAGTGTCATCAAAAAGGAAATAGGAAAAAAAAAGCAGATAGATATCTATGGCATTAAATAGATAGGGATTGAGGAGAAAAATTCCTTTTGGACTTCGCACCACACCTTTAAAGCTTTTCTAAGCAATACTCCACAACATACAATACTTTGAATCCCCCTATATTCTCCACTTAGAAATATTTTCCTCCTTCCTGACCCTATATACAGTGGGGCAAAAAAGTATTTAGTCAGTCAGCAATAGTGCAAGTTCCACCACTTAAAAAGATGAGAGGCGTCTGTAATTTACATCATAGGTAGACCTCAACTATGGGAGACAAACTGAGAAAAAAAATCCAGAAAATCACATTGTCTGTTTTTTTTACAATTTATTTGCATATTATGGTGGAAAATAAGTATTTGGTCAGAAACAAAATTTCATCTCAATACTTTGTAATATATCCTTTGTTGGCAATGACAGAGGTCAAACGTTTTCTGTAAGTCTTCACAAGGTTGCCACACACTGTTGTTGGTATGTTGGCCCATTCCTCCATGCAGATCTCCTCTAGAGCAGTGATGTTTTTGGCTTTTCGCTTGGCAACACAGACTTTCAACTCCCTCCAAAGGTTTTCTATAGGGTTGAGATCTGGAGACTGGCTAGGCCACTCCAGGACCTTGAAATGCTTCTTACGAAGCCACTCCTTCGTTGCCCTGGCGGTGTGCTTTGGATCATTGTCATGTTGAAAGACCCAGCCACGTTTCATCTTCAATGCCCTTGCTGATGGAAGGAGGTTTGCACTCAAAATCTCACGATACATGGCCCCATTCATTCTTTCATGTACCCGGATCAGTCGTCCTGGCCCCTTTGCAGAGAAACAGACCCAAAGCATGATGTTTCCACCACCATGCTTTACAGTAGGTATGGTGTTTGATGGATGCAACTCAGTATTCTTTTTCCTCCAAACACAACAAGTTGTGTTTCTACCAAACAGTTCCAGTTTGGTTTCATCAGACCATAGGACATTCTCCCAAAACTCCTCTGGATCATCCAAATGCTCTCTAGCAAACTTCAGACGGGCCCGGACATGTACTGGCTTAAGCAGTGGGACACTTCTGGCACTGCAGGATCTGAGTCCATGGTGGTGTAGTGTGTTACTTATGGTAGGCCTTGTTACATTGGTCCCAGCTCTCTGCAGTTCATTCACTAGGTCCCCCCGCGTGGTTGTGGGATTTTTGCTCACCGTTCTAGTGATCATTCTGACCCCACGGGGTGGGATTTTGCGTGGAGCCCCAGATCGAGGGAGATTATCAGTGGTCTTGTATGTCTTCCATTTTCTAATTATTGCCCCCACTGTTGATTTCTTCACTCCAAGCTGGTTGGCTATTGCAGATTCAGTCTTCCCAGCCTGGTGCAGGGCTACAATTTTGTTTCTGGTGTCCTTTGACAGCTCTTTGGTCTTCACCATAGTGGAGTTTGGAGTCAGACTGTTTGAGGGTGTGCACAGGTGTCTTTTTATACTGATAACAAGTTTAAACAGGTGCCATTACTACAGGTAATGAGTGGAGGAAAGAGGAGACTCTTAAAGAAGAAGTTACAGGTCTGTGAGAGCCAGAAATCTTGATTGTTTGTTTCTGACCAAATACTTATTTTCCACCATAATATGCAAATAAATTGTTAAAAAAACAGACAATGTGATTTTCTGGATTTTTTTTTCTCAGTTTGTCTCCCATAGTTGAGGTCTACCTATGATGTAAATTACAGACGCCTCTTATCTTTTTAAGTGGTGGAACTTGCACTATTGCTGACTGACTAAATACTTTTTTGCCCCACTGTATATATATATATATATATATAGTCTCGTAATGCAAGTGATAACATAGCAGGATTTACAGCATGGTGACATCAATGCTTCCCTAGGACAAAAAAATTCAGGCGTTGATAACCGTGTCATATTACGGTATTTAACTTTTCTATAAAACTAGAGAAGATTGAAACAAATTTGCATTTTTCGTTTCCTTATAGACAAGCACCTAAATTAAAGTTGCAAATAAGAAAATATGGCCCTTTATATGGCTTCACAATCTATAATATAACGCCGGGAGCGTCACTCTGTCCGAAGCCTTTATAGACTGCGCAGGCGCAAGCGCAAGTAAATACGGTCCGTTTTTTATGGCCGTAATACACAGTAATTGTCCCAAACCACTGTTCCGTATTCAATGCGAGGATGCGATTTTTACGCACAAATTTATCCGTGTGTCATCCGTATGGCTTCCGTATGGCGGTTTTTTTCTCGCAGGCTTGCAAAATAGACATATCATGGATCCATCGGCTCAAATATTCTTAAAAACATATGTACAGTCTATATATATATATATATATATATATATATATATATATATATATGTCAGTGAGACTCACACACATATATATATATATATATATATATATATATCGCGCTGTATGATATATTAATAATATATATATATATTAATATATCATACAGCGCGATATACCAGAAAAGCCGGTAATTCAATTGCCGGCTTTTCCTATCTCCTTCACGAACCCGACAGGATATGAGACATGGATTACATACAGTAAACCATCTCATATCCCTTCTTTTATTACATATTCCTGACTACTAATGTAACAAGTGTCTCTGTGTCAAATTTGGTGGCTCAAGCTATTAAATTAAAGGGTTAAATCCCGGAAAAAAATTGGCGTGGGCTCCCGCGCAATTTTCTCCGCCAGAGTGGGAAAGCCAGTGACTGAGGGCAGATATTAATAGCCTGGAGAGGGTCCACGGTTATTGCCCCCCCCTGGCTAAAAACATCTGCCCCCAGCCACCCCAGAAAAGGCACATCTGGAAGATGCGCCTATTCTGGCACTTAGCTGCTCTCTTCTCATTCCCGTGTAGCGGTGGGATATGGGGTAATGAAGGGTTAATGTCACCTTGCTATTGTAAGGTGACATTAAGCCAAATTAATAATGGAGAGGCGTCAATTATGACACCTATCCATTATTAATCCAATACTAGTAAAGGGTTAAAAAAAACACACATTATTACAAAATATTTTAATGAAATAAAGACACATGGTGTTTTAATATTTTATTATACTCTTAAGGTACTTTCACACTAGCGTTTTTTGTAAATCCGTCACAATGCGTCGTTTTGCAGAAAAAACGCATCCTGCAAAAGTGCTTGCAGGATGCGTTTTTTCCCCATACACTTCTATTGGCGACGCATTTGCGACGGATTTGCACACTTCGCATCCGTCTTGCGACGGATGCGTCGTGCTTTGGCGGGCCGTCGGGAAAAAAAACCCCTACATGTAACGTTTTTTTCTCCCGACGGACCGCTTTTTCTGACCGCGCATGCGCGGCCGGAACTCCGCCCCCACCTCCCCGCACCTTACAATGGGGCAGCGGATGCGCCGGAAAAATGCATCCGCTGCACCCATTGTGCAAAGCGTTAAACGCTAGCGTCGGAATCTCTCCCCGACGCATTGCGACAGGGAGATTCTGACGCTAGTGTGAAAGAAGCCTTAATCCACCTGAAGACCCTTGTCACCTGAAATAAAGTGAAAACAAAACAAACAACAATATTCCATACCTTCTGTCGTTACAGTCTTGTCCCACGCTGTAAATCCATCTGAAGGGGTTAAATCATTTTACACCCAATGCAGGGGAATGTACTGTAGTTACCTCGAGTCGCGGTGATACGCCCTCTGCTGGGTGAACTCATATGAACTCGAGCATGGGAAAGTATCCTGAAAAGTTCCCACGCTCGAGTTCATATGAGTTCATCCAGCAGAGGGCAGTCAGGAGCACAGCTGCATCAGCAGAGCTCCTGGGTGTAAAATGATTTAACCCCTTCAGTTGGATTTACAGCGTGGGACAAGACTGTAACGACGGAAGGTATGGAATATTGTTGTTTGTTTTTTTTCACTTTGTTTCAGGTGACAAGGGTCTTCAGGTGGCTTAAGAGTATAATAAAATATTAAAACACCATGTGTCTTTATTTCATTAAAATACTTTTTAATAATGTGTCTGTGTGTGTTTTATTAACCATTTTGAACTATTGGATTAATAATGGAAAGGTGTCATAATTGACGCCTCTCCATTATTAATCTGGCTTAATGTCACCTTACAATAGCAAGGTGACATTAACCCTTTATTACCCCATATCCCACCGCTACACGGGAATGGGAAGAGAGTGGCCAAGTGCCAGAATAGGCGCATCTTCCAGATGTGCCTTTTCTGGGGTGGCTGGGGGCAGATGTTTTTAGCCAGGGGGGGCCAATAACCCTCTCCAGGCTATTAATATCTGCCCTCATTCACTGGCTTTCCCACTCTGGTGGAAAAAATTGCGCGGGAGCCCACGCCATTTTTTTCCGGGATTTAACCCTTTAATTTAATAGCTAGACAGCCCAAATTTGACACAAAGACACTTCTTACATTAGTAAAGAGGAATATGTAATAAAAGAAGGGATATGAAATGGTTTACTGTATGTAAATCATGTCTCATATCATGTCGGGTTTGTGAAGGAGAAAGCAAAAGACGGTAATTGAATTACCGGCTTTTCTGCTATTTAGCTCTGTATTAAATATAAATATAAATATACAGTATGTGTCTCACTGACATATATATATATATATATATATATATATATATATATACACCCCTATACTATGTGTAGACATTTATCTTAGCTATTCTATTGTAAGCTGTTAGTGTGATTTTACTGTACACCGCACTGAATTGCCGGCTTTTCTCTAGGACACCGCTGCGTATTTCTTGCAAGTCACAATGTTGGTCCGTGTGTGATCCGTAATTTTCTTGCCCCCATAGACTTTCATTGGCGGATTTTTTGCGCAATACGCTGACAAACGCAGCATTGTGCGATTTTCTACGCCCGTAACATACTGTATATTACAGATGCATAATATACGGCAGATAGGAGCTGCGCCATAGAGAATCATTGGGCCGTGTGCAATCCGTATTTTCTGGACGTATTTTCTGCACTCATACGTCCATAAAACTCGCTAGTGTGACGCCGGCCTAAGAGTTGATAAAGATTTGGAAATAGGCAGAAGTAAGTAGGAAGCCCAGATAAATAACTCACAAGTGGTATAACTTTAGGGGTATTTGCGCACATCTCGTACTTGTAGCAGATTTTTCTGAGTGTTCGCTGTAAATTTGTGCATTTTTGCAGCCTTTGAATGGCTGACAAAACGCTGCAAAAATCGGTGAAAGAACTGACGTGCTGCAGACTTGAAAAAACACCTTGAGGGTTTGTGCACACGTTCCGGATTTTTCAAGTTTTTTGCTTGTTTTTTCGGTGGTTTCCCTGGCAAAAAACGCTTAAGAAACGCATACATTAAGCATCCCATCATTTTTAATGCATTTCGCAATTTTTGTGCACAGGTTGCGCATTTTTCCGTGATAAAAACGCATTGCGGATATATACGCAGCATGTTCATTAATTTTGTGGATTTTTTTGCGGATTTCCACCTATTTAATGCATTGGGTAGCTCCGGAAAAAAAATGTAAAAAATCCGCACAAAAAATGCACCAAAAATGCGCACAAAACGTGCAAAAAACGCATACGGATTTCCTGCGGAAAAAGTCCGTTTTTTTGTCAGGAGATTTCTGCACATATTCCTGACGTGTGCACATACCCTAAGGGTAAATAAGGAAAAAAAATAAGCAGTGCATGCGTGAGATTTCAGAAATCTTATTTACTTTACCAGTACTGTAAAATGCTGCGTTTTTTCCATAGCCAAAGTGTGCGCGAAAAAAACACTGCAAACATGCAACATGTGAACAAGCCCTAACAGTTTGTAGGTATCCCGTCAATCATCAGACTCTTTGCAGTATTTTCCTGCTCAGTGTCGCTCCTTTACGTCTCCGATGCAGGGAACAGCAACAAAGCCCCATTCACTTCTCTGGAGGAGTGTGGCCATAAATGTAGCTGTGCAGACATGTAGATGTCATGTCACAGGGACGTCATGTCACAGGGACATCGGCCTTATTATTCTCAGTGTCTGGGAGAGTCATTGAGGTGTGACCCAGATCTATCAATATGTTAAAGGGTGGTCCGAAGCCCTTAATCTCTATCTATTTAGTGCCATAATCTAAACTATTTTCTAATTTACTTGCATTAGAAATTCCCTATCCTTTCCTAACTATGCTAGGTGACTGCTTTTCTTTTTTTGCCTACTTCGTTTTTGATGACACTTTATTTGAGAATCCCAGTGCATGCTGGGATACTCAAATGAAATGCTGTCAGGGGACAGAGGCTGCAGTCACTGCTGCAGTCCCTTCCTGAAACAAAGCATCATCAGTGACAATTGTATCAGGGGCTGAGCTAGTCCCTGCGCAATGTGCACTGTGCAATGTGCACGATGACAGTGCACTCTCTTGGCAGAAGAGCACGCTGTTAGTGTGTGTTGTAAGACAGCGCCGCCCTCGCAAGTGACATTGCTGATGTCTGCACACTGGACATTCTGACTCTGCTTTGTTGCCGGTTCATTACTGCTGATCTTAGCTAGACAGAGAGCGCACTGTCATTGTGCACATCACACAGTGCGCAAGGACTAGCCCAGCCCTTGACTGCGACTTTACTTCCTGATAACGCTTTGTTTCTGTATCCCAGCATGTACTGGGATTCTCAAAGTGTCATCAAAAAGGAAATAGGAAAAAAAAAGCAGATAGATATCTATGGCATTAAATAGATAGGGATTGAGGAGAAAAATTCCTTTTGGACTTCGCACCACACCTTTAAAGCTTTTCTAAGCAATACTCCACAACATACAATACTTTGACTCCCCCTATATTCTCCACCTAGAAATCTTTTCCTCCTTACTGACCCTATATATATAGTCTCGTAATGCAAGTGATAACATAGCAGGATTTACAGCATGGTGACATCAATGCTTCCCTAGAACAAAAAAATTCAGGCGTTGATAACCGTGTCATATTACGGTATTTAACTTTTCTATAAAACTAGAGAAGATTGAAACAAATTTGCATTTTTCGTTTCCTTATAGACAAGCACCTAAATTAAAGTTGCATATAAGAAAATATGGCCCTTTATATGGCTACACAATATAATATAATGCTATATATATGATTATACCTGCAATTCTATCCAAGGAGGAAAGATTAAGGCTGCACCGAGAGGTGGGACAGATTTCAGAGTTAAATCAGAACTTTGGCCAGTTTGAATAATGTGAAGGCTCGGGTCAGACCCCCCAATGTAGCTTGAGATGAGGGTGGTCTGACTTTTATTAGTTGTAAGTAAATTAGGGCTTCAAATGGCAAATGGCGCATCACCGCGCTCTGCAGCAGCTGAAAAGGCTTTGTCAGGATAATACCAGTGAACGTCGTCTCATGGCAGCAATTAGGCTTAATCCTGCTGTTATTGCGGCTCTTTCATAAGGGATCTTTCTTTAGCAAATATGTTAGCCCTAGAAATCAACTCATATTCGGAAATTCATTTTCTGTTCAATTCAGCCCAAAAAAGTATGGGGGGACCAAATCAATTTGAAAAAAAATCAAAGGTTCTCCAAAGCCTTAAAAAAAAAATCAATCTCTTTTTAAAAAGCTCCTTTTACTGACTCTTTTAATTTACTCCTCCGATTGCTTCTGATCCACTGATTCCGGAACAGTTTTTCTTTTCCTTCTGTGCCCCTCTGTTCCAAAGTTATGCCTCCTGGTAATAATAGTGCAAACTTTACCTTCAACATCTGGGCGGAACTCCTCTGTGGGCTTTTGCTTTTTCTCCTCTGTTAATGGCCAATCAAAACACGACCACGCCCCCATAGAGAATTTCTGTGGTATTTGCCCAGGATGTTGAATCGAAAATTTGCATCTTTATTTTCAGGTGGCACAATTTTGGAACAGAGGGACACAGAAGAAAAAAAAACTGTTCAAGAGTAAGTGGAGCTGCAGCAATTAGAAGAGGTTCTCAGTTTAAATTTTAAAAATTCAGTGAAAGGTCCCCTTTAATCTTTTTAAGTCAACAACAACCTTAAAAATGGCAAAGAGACATCAACATATATGGTTATGGGTAAAAAGATGGTAAAATGATAGCAAATGGACATAACAAGCAGCCTGTTTAATAACATACTTTAACCCCTTAAGCCCCGAGGGTGGTTTGCACGTTAATGACCGGGCCAATTTTTACAATTCTGACCACTGTCCCTTTATGAGGTTATAACTCTGGAACGCTTCAACGAATCTTGGCGATTCTGACATTGTTTTCTCGTGACATATTGTACTTCATTTTAGTGGTAACATTTATTCGATATGACTTGCGTTTATTTGTGAAAAAAACGGAAATTTGGCGAAAATTTAGAAAATTTCGCAATTTTCCAACTTTAAATTTTTATGCCCTTAAATCACAGAGATATGTCAAAATACTTAATAAGTAACATTTCCCACATGTCTACTTTACATCAGCACAATTTTGGAACCAAAATTTTTTTTTGTTAGGGAGTTATAAGGATTAAAAGTTGACCAGCAATTTCTCATTTTTACAACACCATTTTTTTTAGGGACCACATCTCATTTGAAGTCATTTTGAGGGGTCTATATGATAGAAAATACCCAAGTGTGACACTATTCTAAAAACTGCACCCCTCAAGGTGCTCAAAACCACATTTAAGAAGTTTATTAACCCTTCAGGGGTTTCACAGGAATTTTTGGAATGTTTAAATAAAAATGAATATTTAACTTTTTTTCACACAAAATTTATTTCAGCTCCAATTTGTTTTATTTTACCAAGGGTAATAGGATAAAATGGATGCCAAACGTTGTTGTACAATCTGTACTGAGTACGCTGATACCCCATATGTGGGGGTAAACCACTGTTTGGGCGCATGGCAGAGCTCGGAAGGAAAGGAGCGCCATTTGACTTTTCAATGCAAAATTGACAGGAATTGAGATGGGACGCCATGTTGCGTTTGGAGAGCCCCTCATGTGCCTAAACATTGAAACCCCCCACAAGTGACACCATTTTGGAAAGTAGACACCCTAAGGAACTTATCTAGATGTGTGGTGACCACTTTGACCCACCAATTGCTTCACAGAAGTTTATAATGCAGAGCCGTAAAAATAAAAAATCATATTTTTTCACAAAAATGATCTTTTCGCCCCCAATTTTTTATTTTCCCAAAAGTAAGAGAAGAAATTGGACCTCAAAAATTGTTGTCCAATTTGTCCTGAGTACGCTGATACCCCATATATGGGTGTAAACCATTGTTTGGGCGTATGGCAGAGCTTGGAAGGGAAGGAGCGCCATTTGACTTTTCAATGCAAAATTGACTGGAATTGAGATGAGATGCCATGTTGCGTTTGGAGAGCCCCTGATGTGCCTAAACATTGAAATCCCCACAAGTGACACCATTTTGGAAAGTAGACCCCTTAAGGAACTTATCTAGAGGTGTGGTGAGCACTTTGACCCAACAAGTGCTTCACAGAAGTTTATAATGCAGAGCCGTAAAAATAAAAAATCATATTTTTTCACAAAAATGATCTTTTCGCCACCAAGTTTTTATTTTCCCAAGGGTAAGAGAAGAAATTAGACCACAAAAGTTGTTGTGCAATTTGTCCTGAGTACGCTGATACCCCATATGTGGGGGTAAACCACTGTTTGGGCGCATGACAGAGCTCGGAAGGGAAGGAGCGCCATTTGACTTTTCAATGCAAAATTGACTGGAATTGAGATGGGACGCCATGTTGCGTTTGGAGAGCCCCTGATGTGCCTAAACATTGGAACCCCTCACAAGTGACACCATTTTGAAAAGTAGACCCCTTAAGGAACTTACCTAGATGTGTGGTGAGCACTTTGACCCAACAAGTGCTTCACAGAAGTTTATAATGCAGAGCCGTAAAAATAAAAAATCTTATTTTTTCACAAAAATGATCTTTTCGCCCCCAATTTTTTATTTTCCCAAGGGTAAGAGAAGAAATTAGACCACAAAAGTTGTTGTGCAATTTGTCCTGAGTGCGACGATACCCCATATGTGGGGGTAAACTACTTTTTGGGCGCATAGCAGAGCTCGGAAGGGAAGGAGCGCCATTTGACTTTTCAATGCAAAATTGACTGGAATTAAGATGGGACGCCATGTTGGTTTGGAGAGCCCCTGATGTGCCTAAACATTAAAACCCCCCACAAGTGACACCATTTTGGAAACTAGACCCCCTAAGGAACTTATCTAGATGTGTTTTGAGAGCTTTGAACCTCCAAGTGTTTCACTACAGTTTATAATGCAGAGCCGTTAAAATAAAAAAAAATTTTTTCGCAAAAATTATTTTTTAGCCCCCAGTTTTGTATTTTCACAAGGGTAACAGAATAAATTGGACCCCAAAAGTTGTTGTCCAATTTGTCCTGAGTACGCTGATACCCAATATGTGGGGGGGAACCACTGTTTGGGCGCATGGCAGAGCTCGGAAGGGAAGGAGCGCCATTTGGAATGCAGACTTAGATGGATTGGTCTGCAGGAGTCACGTTGCATTTGCAGAGCCCCTGATGTACCCAAACAGTACAAACCCCCCACAAGTGACCCCATATTAGAAACTAGACCTCCCAAGGAACTTATCTAACATAGTAACATAGTAACATAGTTAGTAAGGCCGAAAAAAGACATTTGTCCATCCAGTTCAGCCTATATTCCATCATAATAAATCCCCAGATCTACGTCCTTCTACAGAACCTAATAATTGTATGATACAATATTGTTCTGCTCCAGGAAGACATCCAGGCCTCTCTTGAACCCCTCGACTGAGTTCGCCATCACCACCTCCTCAGGCAAGCAATTCCAGATTCTCACTGCCCTAACAGTAAAGAATCCTCTTCTATGTTGGTGGAAAAACCTTCTCTCCTCCAGACGCAAAGAATGCCCCCTTGTGCCCGTCACCTTCCTTGGTATAAACAGATCCTCAGCGAGATATTTGTATCGTCCCCTTATATACTTATACATGGTTATTAGATCGCCCCTCAGTCGTCTTTTTTCTAGACTAAATAATCCTAATTTCGCTAATCTATCTGGGTATTGTAGTTCTCCCATCCCCTTTATTAATTTTGTTGCCCTCCTTTGTACTCTCTCTAGTTCCATTATATCCTTCCTGAGCACCGGTGCCCAAAACTGGACACAGTACTCCATATGCGGTCTAACTAGGGATTTGTACAGAGACAGTATAATGCTCTCATCATGATGTGTTGTGAGAACTTTGAACCCCTAAGTGTTTCACTACAGTTTATAACGCAGAGCCGTGAAAATAAAAATTCTTTTTTTTTTTTCACAAAAATGATTTTTTGGCCCCCAGCTTTGTATTTTTACAAGGGTAACAGAATAAATTGGACCCCAAAAGTTGTTGTCCAATTTGTCCTGAGTACGCTGATTCCCAATATGTGGGGGGGAACCACTGTTTGGGCGCATGGCAGAGCTCGGAAGGGAAGGAGCGCCATTTGGAATGCAGACTTAGATGGAATGGTCTGCAGGAGTCACGTTGCATTTGCAGAGCCCCTGATGTACCCAAACAGTACAAACCCCCCACAAGTGACCTCATATTGGAAACTAGACCTTATCTAGATGTGTTGTGAAAACTTTGAACCCCCTAGTGTTTCACTACAGTTTACAACGCAGAGCCGTGAAAATAAAAAATCCTTTTTTTTTCCCACAAAAATGATTTTTAGCCCCCCAAATTTTTATTTTCCCAAGGATAACAAGAGAACTTGGACCCAAAAAGTTGTTGTCCAATTTGTCTCGAGTACGATGATACCCCATATGTTGGGGTAAACCCCTGTTTGGGCGCACGGGAGAGCTCGGAAGTGAAGGAGCACTGTTTTACTTTTTCAATGCAGAATTGGCTGGAATTGAGATCGGACGCCATGTCGCATTTGGAGAGCCCCTGATGTGCCGAAACAGTGGAAACCCCCCAATTATAACTGAAACCCTAATCCAAATGCACCCCTAACCCTAATCCCAACTGTAACCCTAACCACACACCTAACCCTGACACACCCCTAATTCTAATCCCAACCCTAATCCCAACCGTAAATGTAATCCAAACCCTAACCCTAGCCCTAACCCTAGCCCTAACCCTAACCCTAGCCCTAACCCAACCCTAACCCTAATGGGAAAATGGAAATAAATACATTTTTTTTAAATTTTATTATTTTTCCCTAAGGCTAGGTTCACATTGCGTTAGGGAAATCCGTTTAGCGCTAGCGGATTGCGCTAACGCAATGTCTTTTTAGGTGTCGTGTTTAGTGGTCGCGTTAACGTCCCCGCTCTGGAAGATCGGGGATCGGACCTCGGGCGCGCCGCGGACGCTGCAAGCAGCGTACGAGGCGCGCCACAAAAGAACGGCACCTTGCTAGCGCGAAAATGGCACGCTCTAGCGATGCGCTACACCCGAAAATCACATTGTTGTCAATGGGTGTGCTAACGGACCCGTTGCACGGCGTTAATTGTGACATTTTCGCCGTGCAACGCTGTCCGTTAGCGTTAACCCATTAACGCAATGTGAACCTAGCCTAACTAAGGGGGTGATGAAGGGGGGTTTGATTTACTTTTATAGCGTTTTTTATATCGGATTTTTATGATTGGCAGCCGTCACACACTAAAAGACGCTTTTTATAGCAAAAAAGTTTTTGCATCTCCACATTTTGAGACCTATAATTTTTCCATATTTTGGTCCACAGAGTCATGTGAGGTCTTGTTTTTTGCGGGACGAGTTGACGTTTCTATCGGTTACATTTTCGGACACGTGACAGTTTTTGATCGCTTTTTATTCCGATTTTTTGTGAGGCAGAATGACCAAAAACCAGCTATTCATGAATTTCTTTTGGGGGAGGCGTTTATACCGTTCCGCGTTTGGTAAAATTGATGAAGCAGTTTTATTCTTCGGGTCAGTACGATTACAGGGATACCTCATTTATATCTTTTTTTTTATGTTTTGGCGCTTTTATACGATAAAAGCTATTTTATAGAAAAAATAATTATTTTGGCATCGCTTTATTCTGAGGACTATAACTTTTTTATTTTTTTGGTTATGATGCTATATGGCAGCTCGTTTATTGCGGGACAAGATGAAGTTTTCAGAGATACCATGGTTATTTATATCCGTCTTTTTGATCGCGTGTTATTCCACTTTTTGTTCAGCATTATGATAATAAAGCGTTGTTTTTTGGCTCGTTTTTTTTTTTTTTCTTACGGTGTTCACTGAAGGGGTTAACTAGTGGGCCAGTTTTATAGGTCGGGTCGTTACGGACGCGGCGATACTAAATATGTGTACTTTTATTGTTTTTTTGTTTTTTTTTTAGATAAAGAAATGTATTTATGGGAATAATATATATATTTTTTTCTTCTTTATTTAGGAATTTTTTTTTTTTTTTTTTTTTACACGTGTGGAAATTTTTTTTTTTTACTTTTTCACTTTGTCCCAGGGGGGGACATCACAGATCACCGATCTGACAGTGTGCACAGCACTCTGTTAGATCGGTGATCTGACATACAGCCGGGCAGGATTAGAGCTGCAGCTGCAGCCTGATCCTGACCCGGAAGTGCTCCCTGCAGGACCCGGATGCAGCCCGGTGGCCATTTTGGATCCGGGGACTGCAGGGAGAAGACGTTCGGTACACGGTGAGCACATCACCGTGTACCGATCGTCTCAGGGAAGCACGCAGGGAGCCCCCTCCCTGCGCGATGCTTCCCTGCACCGCCGGCACATCGCGATCATCTTTGATCGCGGTGTGCCGGGGGTTAATGTGCCGGGAGCGGTCCGTGACCGCTCCTGGCACATAGTGCCGGATGTCAGCTGCGATAGGCAGCTGACACCGGGCCGCGATCGGCCGCGCTCCCCCCGTGAGCGTGGCCGATCGCATATGACGTACTATCCCGTCACTGGGAATTAAGTCCCAGGTCACCTGGACGGGATAGTACGTCATATGGGATTAAGGGGTTAAAACATTAAAAAAAAGTCCAAAAATTATCCCTTTTAGGGGCAGATATTTGCAAGTGTTTATACACAAACAGTGGTATAGAAAGAAGAAATGACTTCACAACAAGCAATGCAAAAAGTATCCCGTTTTGGGGAGTAGCAACCAGTTTGATACTTAAACTGTGAAGGACAAATTACTTTTTAGGTGTCTAAAAATTATCCCTTTTTTTTAGATCAACAATTTCTTTAGCTTTTGGAAAGGAAAGTAACAATGGCTGATGGGAACAGTTCAATGTTTTTTATGTTTACCTGTGCAGGATAGATTTCCAGCAGCAGCAGTACGTTATGGACCATGATAAAGAGGCATGAGATATCCAGCTTCGCAGTGGCAGACAGGCAGGAGATGTCTGGCCGTGTAGAGTCAGTAGAGGTGGCAACATTACAGTATAAAACAAGATGGAGAAGCCAAAGAGAGGCTTCCCGGTTAGACATATCAAACACAGGCATCTACTAGGTAATAGCCCCGACAAACTGGTCAAACCTTAGCTGCTACTGTGCTGCCCAACTCAAGCCCACCAATATGGGTCAACATAGATGATGTCTGTCATGATATGGTATGAAATATCATATAAGTAGTTTCTCTTGCTAGCAGGCTGTGGGCTAAAAAGCCCCCCTTCCCTTTCTCTCAGCCAAGAGCTGTCTTTTCCAAGGTATGGGGGAAGAAGAGTTTATTACCTCTAGCTCGGAGAGCAAAGGTATTTACGACCGGCATCCCTGCAGTGGAAAGTGACCGGCTAGAACTGGATTCTAAGTCTCTAGGATCCATGGAAGTTCTTTGTTCTGTTTTTGTATAATATTACGCAAACCGTTTAAGTTAAGAACACGAAAATATATATTCTTAATCTCCCTCGGTGGATCTACCCATCACTCTAAACACGGGCTTCTAACTCCATCTGGTAAAGAAGTAGGGATTTCTCTGTAAATATGTATCCCAGATAGGACATATTTGATCTCATTAGAATGCCCACGTTAATCCGAGATGAATGCTGGGTTTGTTATGACTCTGACATGTTTTGTAGCGAAGTTATAGAAAGTAGATAAATTTAAGATTGAAGTACTCAGAATGTAGAGACAGGAGGGTCTGGATAAGCCAGCCTTTCTGTGATGTCACAGCCTTAAGGTTTTAAGTGTCTGGCAGGCTCTCAGCAGTCGGTTCTCTTCTTGTCTTTTCCTGGAGAGCCCTGAGCACGTCCAATGAGCTGGGACGTATGGAAGCTCCACTAGCCTGGTTGCCTGCAATGCTTTGAACACATGTAAGTGTTATTCTCATGTAATCCTTGCTTTTTTTATAATTACCCTGTACATATTTGCAATTGTCTCATTTGTAAAATCTTTGTAAAACATTTTGATAAAGCACTGCCTAAATTTTGTGGGGTATATTATTTCATGCCAGTTCTTTCTCCATGCTCTAAAAACGTACCCTAAGGATTCTGAAGGGAATTACGCTACTGTTTTGGGTTAACTTCGGACCCGTTTAATCGAAGCTGGTGGTGGCGATACCGTGTGCAGGCTTTTGGGTGATGTTGTAGCGACTGCGGCGTTGATAATTATTGTTCCTGCCTGAGTGGGAGTAGTTTATCGCGTCGCTGCAGCGTGCCCAATAGCCAGTACATAGCAGGCAGCCTGCCTGGCAACCAATTACCCAGGGTGCAGTACCTAATCTGACCTGAGAGTAAAGGGGGGCGCCAGAGAGCTGCAAGTGTTAAGTGGAACTGTAAGCGGGATATACATAAATCCCTGCAGTTCGTGGTATATTGAAAGCAGTGGGATACCTAGAATAAGCCCCTGCTGTAAACTAAGAGGTCAATAGCCTTGTGTGTGTTTTTTCATCACATTGTGGAGTGGAGGGATAACTAAGATAAGCCCCCTTGCACATGTGATAGCCGTCTGTTGGCCTAAAGTCACCCCGACCCGTGACGTAGGTGTGACGGTCACGGTGTGAATCGTGACAATGTCCTCCAAACCAACCTTGCAGTAAAGAAATGTGGGGAGAGGGGTGTAGCTCTAGATCAGTGTTCCCCAACTCCAGTCCTCAAGAGCCACCAACAGGTCGTGTTTTCAGGATTTCCTTAGCATGGCCCAGATGATGGAATTGTTGCTTGTCTAGATGATGGAATTCGCACCTGGGCAATACTAAGGAAATCCTGAAAACATGACCTGTTGGTGGCTCTTGAGGACCGAACTTGGGGAACACTGCTCTAGATGGTCGAGGATGTGCAGTCACACCCTGGTCCTGGTGCTTGAGAAGGTTGTAAAAGTCTACTCTGCATATAAGAAGAGTCCATATGGTTGGTTAATAGTTGCTAATGGTAATATTAGTAACCTAGAGATGTTTAGTCTGGGAAAACCACAAATCCAACTCAAGAAAACCCTCAATTCAGATGGGACTGCGCCTTTTCAGACTTTCAGAACAGCCTTGAATTTGCCAGTCCAAGAATTTTTTTTTTTTTTTTCAAAAAATTTTGGCAAAAATTTGGGCTGTTAAGAATTTGTGTGGATACGAAGGACTTGCTACAAATTTTGCATTCAGTTCCAGGGGCTTCCAGCTACATCACAATAAGGGGCCATATTCCTTGTCCTCTATTCATCGATAAAGAGAAAACAAAATTCTTGGCTCACAAGTTTCCTCCTGAGGCTCATAAGCAATCCCATTTTATGGCAAATTTTCAGAACTATTTGCATATTGTTGCCGCAATAAAAAGATATGTTTACCATAAAACATTTACTTCACTTTTTGGATTTTTCCATAAATGTAAGCACCGTGGCCATACACAAGGGGCATAAACAAATGTTTAAATACCCATAAAAGTGAATGCAGAAAGTCAACTCTCCATCTACAGGGGCCACGAGACTGTTTCCTTCTTGAGAGGTGTTGGACCATCACCTACATCTTCATTCAGCAACCCCTCCCCCCCCAAAAAAAAAAAAAAAATAAAATTCTAACTTTACAGGGCTTGCGTATAATCAAAAAGCCATGGCTTGTTAAACAGTGCCACATCCGCCAACAAGCTGTTTGTGGTATTGCAGCTCATCCCCATTCACTTTATTGAATATGGAATATCAATGAAGTGGGATTATCAAACCTAACCTGTGGACAGGTGCAGTATAGTTTTTGAAGAAAAGCATCCACCTCTTTTCAATACAGCAATATGTCTTTAAGATGATTGGTTTATATTTTATCTTGGATCAAGTTCATAAAAAGGTAAAATTGGAAAGTGTTTAAAAAAACAAGAAACTCTGCAATTTAAAAGCGCACCGTTCCCAGCAAACAGGAAGCCAGAAGTCAGAGGAGCAGTGCACTCCTGTAGACGCAACTTGAGAAAATCATTTTAAGTTACTAATAGACTATAATTCTCAAACTTGCACTAAAGATCCTTATTCTGCACATTTCCCTTTTGTTGGGAGGAAAAACAAAGTTCTTATAGGTAATAAAACTTTAGCAATATGTAAGATTGTGAGTGTCTGCGGGATATAAAAGATCCAGGAAATGTTGAAACGTGAGGAGACACAACGGCAACCATGAGTATCATCATCTTACTAGTGCTCATCATTCTAATAAACAGCCAGACAGGTAAGTGTGTACTGTGCTGTGTATACATGTCATGGTGTAGTGAGGAGGAGATGACACTGCTGTGTGCACTGTGCTGTGTATACATGTCATGGTGTAGTAGCAGTGTGAGGAGGAGATGACACTGCTGTGTGCACTGTGCTGTGTATACATGTCATGGTGTAGTAGTAGTGTGAGGAGGAGATGACACTGCTGTGTGCACTGTGCTGTGTATACATGTCATGGTGTAGTAGTGTGAGGAGGAGATGACACTGCTGTGTGCAGTGTGCTGTGTATACATGTCATGGTGTAGTAGTGTGAGGAGATTACACTGCTGTGTGCACTGTGCTGCGCATGCAAGTCATGGAGTAGTAGTGTGAGATGACACTGCTGTGTGCACTGTACTTTATATACATGTCATGGTGTAGTAGTGTGAGGAAGAGACGATACTGCTGTGTGCACTGTGCTGTGTATACATGTCGTGCTGTAGTAGTGTGAGGAGGAGACAACACTGCCGTGTGCACTGTGCTGCGTATACATGTCATGGTGTAGTAGTGTGAAGAGAAGATGACACTGCTGTGTGCACTATGTTGCATATACATGTCACGATGTAGTAGTGTGAGGAGATGACACTGCTGTGTGCACTGTGCTGTGTATACATGTCATGGTGTAGTAGTGTGAGGAGATGACACTGCTGTGTGCACTGTGCTGTGTATACATGTCATGGTGTAGTAGTGTGATGAGGAGATGACACTGCTGTGTGCACTGTGGTGTATGAACACGTCATGGTGTAGTAGTGTGAAGTGGAGATAACACGGCTTTGTGCACTGTGCTGTGTATACATGTCATGGTGTAGTAGTGTGACGAGATGACACTGATGTGTGCATTGTGCTGTGTATACATGTCATGGTGTAGTAGTAGTGTGAGGAGGAGATGACACTGCTGTGTGCACTGTGCTGTGTATACATGTCATGGTGTAGTAGTGTGAGGAGATGACACTGATGTGTGCATTGTGCTGTGTATACATGTCATGGTGTAGTAGTGTGATGAGGAGATGACACTGCTGTGTGCACTGTGCTGTGTATACATGTCATGGTTTAGTAGTGTGAGGAGGAGATGACACTGCTGTGTGCACTGTGCTGTGTATACATGTCATGGTGTAGTGTGAGGAGATGACACTGCTGTGTGCATTGTGCTGTGTATACATGTCATGGTGTAGTAGTGTGAGGAGGAGATGACACTGCTGTATGCACTGTGCTGTGTATATGCAGCGCCCCAGGGTCCTGGTCATTGCAGTAATGTCATTCTCCTCTAGGGGGGAGTGATGTTACGTTTGGAGACAGCAAAGGAGATCCCACTACGAGGTAACACCAACACACAACACATGTCATTCTCGAGTCCACCAGGGTGAGCTATGCCCCTATTTATTAGGGCACTCTTCACAATTGGGTAAAACTGGTGGTCTAGATAGAAAGAGAGGCAGAAACTAGCTGGGCTTCAGCTCAGAGGCAGCTGCTAGCTGAGCTCTGCTCAGTTAGTTGGTCCCTGACAGGGGTGGGATCCTTTCAGAGGCCCAGACAGAAGGCCACGGAGCTGCGCCTGCCCCACGTGTGGCAGCTTCCAGAAAGAGACACGAACAGAGAACTGTGTTGTAAAGCTTGAGGAGAAGTCATAGCAAAAGGAGAGGAAGCCAGGAGTTCTGCCCTG
The DNA here is from genome assembly GCF_032444005.1 of Ranitomeya imitator. Classification (NCBI taxonomy): domain Eukaryota; kingdom Metazoa; phylum Chordata; class Amphibia; order Anura; family Dendrobatidae; genus Ranitomeya; species Ranitomeya imitator. Next base: position 37,928,687 of record NC_091283.1, read on the forward strand.
CACAGGCTGCCTCCTTCTGAGGCGCAGGATCCGGTAGCCGGAACACTGAGGGAGCAACAGTCCTTTTGCCTTGCTCCAGAGACCGGCAGGACAGCTAATTCCACGTTACCTGCCTGCCCTATACCCAGGAGACAAGGTGGGACCCACGAGAGGCTGGGGTGTGATAGAGTCCCTGTAAAAAGCCTCATGCCACCGGTCATACGGGTTTTTCCTATCCTATCTGGGGGACAGAGAGAGACACAACATCTATAACACCAACAACAGTTGTGAGGACCTTATGAGAAGCTCAGCAGTAAGGGACTACAACACCCAGGCGTTAGAGGAAGGCTACTGATTTCTGCCTGGATAAGGGGACTCTGGATTTGCCTCCAAACCGGCCGGACTCTGCCTGCCCTGTGATCTGGTGCCCTGGACTGCGGATGCTGAAGTCTTCAGGTAAAGAGACTGCAACCTTGTGTCCTCGTTCTTCACTGCGCCTCACACCATCCACCATCTACACACCGGGAAGCCCTGGGGATACACTTCACCTGTGGGAAGGTATACCATCTAGCTGCCATAACATCACCCCAGCGGACCCCTTAAAGCAGCGTCGGTCACCCTGAACGAATACCACAGGTGGCGTCACGAACATTTCCCCTTTAAAGACCTATCCCCTTTTTACAACGAACCTCCCGAGGGCCACGGACTGGGTCAGCCACCGTGACATCCCCCTTGAGAACCGAAGGACCCGGTACCGAGTACCCCACTGCCCTACGGGGGCGATCCATATACATGTCATGGTGTAGTAGTGTGAGGAGGAGGTGACACTGCTGTGTGCACTGTGCTGTGTATACATGTCCTCGTGTAGTAGTGTGAGGAGGAGATGACACTGCTATGTGCATGTCATGTTTGTGGTATTGTACTAGTGGTGACATGTTATCTCTTGTAGGGGACACTCTGAACTGTTATGAATGTGCGGAGGAATGTAGCAAGTTGCAGCAAGTCACCTGCAGAACTCCCTATGAGGTTTGTCAGAAATGGTCTGCACTTGGTGGTAAGTACGGTATATATTGTAGATAGTGTAGATACAGCTGCATGTGACATTTGTTACAAGTGTAAAGTGCGTGAGAGCGGTAGCCATGACCGAGCTGCTGTCCGGTTTCGCTCTGCCACTTTACTGGAAAATTGTGTCCCAGTATGCTGTAGGGTGTTGGGTGCATCAGATTCACTTGTAGGCCGCAGGCCACCGCTACCTCCAGGCTTCCATACTCAGGAACCGCCACACACAATTCAGGGGACATCGAGTTCTTTACAAGAGGCAAACATTTACTGGTCAGTTCAAGTTCACCATGCAGTGACATGTGGGATAGGGCACACCACTTCATGTTTCTTCATTCCTTAGTACAGTACCTCTTGAGCTTTGACACTTGTTCGTCCTGGACTATCCATAAGCTCCCTCAGCCTCAAGGATTTCCTGTCCACTTCAGCAGTGCCACCTGCCCCCAAGTAATTCCAGGTCCACCGACCTCGAGATGTCAGAAGCCCAGGCCCTCTCCTGGACTGAGCCCTAGGCTCCAGATGTTACAGGAATGTCTACAAGGGATCTCAGTACGGCCTACCACAGCCTTGAACAATTGGACCATGCTGTCCCTAGCAGCCCACTGCACCTGAACGTGACCTTGACGCTGCACTTCTCTGACATCTATATCACACCCAGTACCAAGAATTGCCCACCTTTCATTAACACTAATTCCCACCCACTGGGCTAGTTCTTTAATTAACTATTTCCTATTATACAGTCTCAACCTATTGTTCTAATCCTATTTCCTTTACCTTTGATAAACCACTTACTACATAGACCGTATTTATCTTATTTCTAGTCTAATCCTGTGCTTATCCTGCACTAGGAACTACTCACATTATACACTAACACCATATATGCTGTACATTACCATAACACATCATACCAGACGCACATCACTATTCACATTACATGCAATGAATCATGCAATTAAACTCCTCCTAGATGGACACTTAGGAGAAATAGTAGATTGGGATCGTCCATTACTGAGTGTGCTGGAGGCCCTAGCTCAGTGGTCCCCAACTCCAGGCCTCGAGGGCCGCCAACAGTGCAGGTTTTCAGGATTTCCTTAGTATTGCACAGGGGTTGGAATCATCACCTGTGCAAATGATCACATTACCACCGATGCAATACTAAAGAAATCCTGAAAACCTGCACTGTTGGCGGCCCTCGAGGCCTGGAGTTGGGGACCCCTGCCCTAGCTGTTCAGTGAACAGGTGAAATTTGGCTTTTTACTTCTGAGAATGCATTTTTTTTTCTTAAGTGGCTGCATCATTTAATTTATGAGACCACCTAAGAGGTGAAAGAGATCATGAGCTCAGGTGTATTCAGTCTCTGCCCACCCTGCCCGATTGTTGGTTGTAGATTGTACTGAGCAGTTTGAGATCTCAGCAGCAGTGAGGAGGGACACTGAGGAGCTGTCAATCAGGTTTAGTGGAAATTCAGCAGCAGCGGGGAGGAGGGACACTGAGGAGCTGTCAATCCGGTTTAGTGGAAATTCAGCAGCAGTGGGGAGGAGGGACACAGAGGAGCTGTCAATAAGGTTGAGCGGAAATTCAGCAGCAGCGGGGAGGAGGGACACTGAGGAGCTGTCAGTAAGGTTTAGTAGAAATTCAGCAGCAGCAGGGAGGAAAGACATTGAGGATCTGTCAATTAGGTTTAGTGGAAATTCAGCAGCAGCAGGGAGGAGGTACACTGATTAACAGCTAATCAGGTTTAGTGGAAATTCAACAGCAGCAGGGAGGAAGGACCCTGATTAGCTGTCAATCAGGTTTAGTGGAAATTTAACAGCAGCAGGGAGGAGGGACACTGAGGAGCTGTCAATCAGGTTTAGTGGAAATTCAGCAGCAGTGAGGAAAGACACTGAGGATCTGTCAATTAGGTTTAGTGGAAATTCAGCAGCAGCAGGGAGGAGGGACACTGAGGATCTGTCAATCAGGTTTAGTGGAAATTCAGCAGCAGCGGGGAGGAGGGACACTGAGAAGCTGTCAATCAGGTTTAGTGGAAATTTAGCAGCAGCAGGGAAGAGGGACACTGAGGAGCTGTCAATCAGGTTTAGTGGAAATTCAGCAGCATCAGGGAGGAGGGACACTGAGGAGCTGTCTGTCAGGTTTAGTGGAAATTCAGCAGCAGCACGGAGGAGGGACACTGAGGAGCTGTCAATCAGGTTTAGTGGAAATTCAGCAGCAGGGAGGAAAGACACTGAGGATCTGTCAATTTGTTGTGAATTCTGTGGCTGAATTCACTCCTGTGGTCACAAGTGGTATTGCGGCCTCTGGGCTTCCTCCCTCAGGTGTTTTGGTGAGCTCGTTGGCTGCCTTGCTATTTAACTCCACCTGAGTCTGTCTTCCTTGCTCCTTGTCAATGTTCCAGTGTTGGATCTGAGCTACTGCATCTTTCCTGTGGCCTGCTGCTCTGCTAGATAAGTGTTACTTTGTTTTTGTTTCCGTTTTTTCTGTCCAGCTGTGCTATTCTCTTTTGCTGGAAGCTCTGAGACGCAAAGGGTGCACCGCCGTGCCGTTAGTTCGGCACGGTGGGTCTTTTTGCCCCCCTTTGCGTGGTTCTGCTTTAGGGTTTTTTGTAGACTGCATAGTTCTCTTTGCTATCCTCGCTCTGTCTAGAATATCGGGCCTCACTTTGCTGAATCTATTTCATTCCTACGTTTTGTCTTTTCATCTTGCTAACAGTCATTATATGTGGGGGGCTGCCTATTCCTTTGGGGTATTTCTCTGAGGCAAGTCAGGCTTGTATTTCTATCTTCAGGCTAGTCAGCTCCTCAGGCAGTGCCGAGTTGCATAGGTAGTGTTAGGCGCAATCCACTGCTGCTTTTAGTTGTGTGAGGATAGGTTCAGGTATTGCAGTCTGCAGAGATTCCACGTCTCAGAGCTTGTTCTTTTGTTTTTGGGTTATTGCCATATCACTGTATGTGCGCTGATTACTGCACACTGTGTTGCCTGATAGCACAGCATAACAGTACAAGGAGCCAAACCAATGATTCTCAATAGAGGGAAAAAAGAAGTCCTGACATCATTTTTTTTTCCTCAGCTCTGTCTTCAGTTTTTTTTTTTTTTTTTTTTTTCCCCCTAGACATTAGAGTGCTTCAGGACACAGCTGTGAACATGGATATTCAGGCTCTGTGCTCCTCAATGGATAATCTCGTTATAAATGTACAAAAGATTCAAGATACAATTGATCAGAAATCTATGCTAGAACCAAGAATTCCTATTCCTGATTTGTTTTTTGGTGACAGAACTAAGTTCCTGAGCTTCAAAAATAATTGTAAGCTATTTCTGGCCTTGAAACCTCATTCTTCTGGTAATCCTATTCAACAGGTTTTGATTATTATTTCTTTTTTGCGCGGCGACCCACAGGACTGGGCGTTTTCTCTTGCGCCAGGAGACCCTGCATTGAGTAATGTTGATGCGTTTTTCCAGGCGCTTGGATTGCTTTACGATGAGCCTAATTCAGTGGATCAGGCTGAGAAAAATTTGCTGGCTTTATGCCAGGGTCAGGATGATGTAGAAGTATATTGTCAGAAATTTAGGAAGTGGTCAGTACTCACTCTGTGGAATGAATCTGCACTGGCGGCTTGGTTCAGAAAGGGTCTCTCTGAAGCTCTTAAGGATGTCATGGTGAGATTTCCTATGCCTGCTGGTTTGAATGAGTCTATGTCCTTGGCCATTCAGATCGGTCGTCGCTTGCGCGAGCGTAAATCTGTGCACCATCTGGCGGTATTGTCTGAGAGTAAACCTGAGCCTATGCAGTGCGACAGGACTATGACTAAAGTTGAACGGCAAGAACACAGACGTCTGAACAGGCTGTGTTTCTACTGTGGTGATTCCACTCATGCTATTTCTAATTGTCCTAAGCGCACTAGGCGGTTTGATAGCTCTGCCGTCATTGGTACTGTACAGTCCAAATTCCTTCTGTCCATTACCTTGATATGCTCTTTGTCATCGTATTCTGTCATGGCGTTTGTGGATTCAGGCGCTGCCCTGAATCTGATGGATTTGGATTATGCTAAACGTTGTGGATTTTTCTTGGAGCCTTTGCGGTGTCCTATTCCGTTGAGAGGAATTGATGCTACACCTTTGGCCAAGAATAAGCCTCAGTACTGGGCCCAGCTGACCATGTGCATGGCTCCTGCACATCAGGAAGTTATTCGCTTTCTGGTACTGCATAATCTGCATGATGTGGTCGTGTTGGGGTTGCCATGGCTACAAACCCATAATCCAGTATTAGATTGGAACTCTATGTCGGTAACCAGCTGGGGTTGTCAGGGGGTACATGGTGATGTTCCATTTTTGTCTATTTCGTCATCCATTCCTTCTGACATCCCAGAGTTCTTGTCTGACTTTCAGGATGTATTTGAAGAGCCCAAGTCTGATGCCCTACCTCCGCATAGGAATTGTGATTGTGCTATCAATTTGATTCCTGGTAGTAAATTCCCTAAGGGTCGTTTATTTAATTTGTCCGTGCCTGAACACACCGCTATGCGCAGTTATGTGAAAGAATCCCTGGAGAAGGGACATATTCGCCCATCGTCATCACCATTGGGAGCAGGGTTCTTTTTTGTAGCCAAAAAGGATGGTTCGCTAAGACCGTGTATTGATTACCGCCTTCTTAATAAGATCACTGTTAAGTTTCAGTATCCCTTGCCATTGATATCTGACTTGTTTGCTCGGATTAAGGGGGCTAGTTGGTTTACTAAGATTGATCTTCGTGGTGCGTATAATCTGGTGAGAATCAGGCAGGGAGATGAATGGAAAATGGCATTTAATACGCCCGAGGGTCATTTTGAGTATCTGGTGATGCCGTTCGGACTTGCCAATGCTCCATCTGTTTTTCAGTCTTTTATGCATGACATTTTCCGTGAGTATCTGGATAAATTCCTGATTGTTTACTTGGATGACATTTTGATCTTCTCTGATGATTGGGAGTCTCATGTGAAGCAAGTCAGAATGGTTTTCCAGGTACTGCGTGCCAATTCCTTGTTCGTGAAGGGATCAAAGTGTCTCTTCGGTGTGCAGAAAGTTTCATTTTTGGGGTTCATCTTTTCCCCTTCTACTATCGAGATGGATCCGGTTAAGGTCCAGGCCATCCAGGATTGGACTCAGCCGACATCTCTGAAAAGTCTGCAGAAATTCCTGGGCTTTGCTAATTTTTATCGTCGCTTCATCTGTAATTTTTCTAGCATTGCCAGACCATTGACCGATTTGACCAAGAAGGGTGCTGATTTGGTTAATTGGTCTTCTGCTGCCGTGGAAGCTTTTCAGGAGTTGAAGCGTCGTTTTTGCTGTGCCCCTGTGTTGTGTCAACCAGATGTTTCTCTTCCGTTCCAGGTCGAGGTTGATGCTTCTGAGATTGGAGCAGGGGCGGTTTTGTCACAGAGAGGTTCTGGTTGCTCAGTGTTGAAATCATGTGCTTTCTTTTCCAGGAAATTTTCTGCTGCTGAGCGTAATTATGATGTGGGCAACCGAGAGTTGCTGGCCATGAAGTGGGCATTCGAGGAGTGGCGTCATTGGCTTGAGGGAGCTAAGCATCGCGTGGTGGTATTGACTGATCATAAGAATCTTACTTATCTCGAGTCTGCCAAGCGCTTGAATTCTAGACAGGCCCGTTGGTCGTTATTTTTTGCTCGTTTTGATTTTGTGATTTCGTACCTTCCGGGCTCTAAAAATGTGAAGGCGGATGCTCTGTCTAGGAGTTTTGTGCCCGACTCTCCGGGGTTATCTGAGCCGGCGAGTATCCTCAAGGAAGGAGTCATTGTGTCTGCCATCTCTCCTGATTTGCGGAGAGTGTTGCAGAAATTTCAGGCTAATAAACCTGATCGTTGTCCGGCCGAGAAACTGTTCGTCCCTGATAGGTGGACTAGTAAAGTTATCTCTGAACTTCATTGTTCGGTGCTGGCTGGTCATCCAGGAATCTTTGGTACCAGAGAGTTAGTGGCTAGATCCTTCTGGTGGCCATCTCTGTCACGGGATGTGCGTGCTTTTGTGCAGTCCTGTGGGATTTGTGCTAGGGCTAAGCCCTGCTGTTCACGTGCCAGTGGGTTGCTTTTGCCCTTGCCGGTCCCGAAGAGGCCTTGGACACATATTTCGATGGATTTCATTTCTGACCTTCCCGTTTCTCAAAAGATGTCGGTCATTTGGGTGGTCTGTGATCGCTTTTCGAAAATGGTCCATCTGGTGCCCTTGGTTAAATTGCCTTCCTCCTCTGATTTGGTGCCTTTGTTCTTCCAGCATGTGGTTCGTTTGCATGGCATTCCTGAGAAAATTGTTTCTGACAGAGGTTCCCAGTTTGTCTCGAGGTTCTGGCGAGCCTTTTGTGGTAGGATGGGCATTGACCTATCTTTTTCCTCGGCCTTCCATCCTCAGACTAATGGCCAGACCGAACGAACCAATCAGACCTTGGAAACATATCTGAGATGTTTTGTTTCTGCTGACCAGGATGATTGGGTGTCATTTTTACCGTTGGCTGAGTTCGCCCTTAATAATCGGGCCAGCTCGGCTACCTTGGTCTCTCCATTTTTCTGCAATTCTGGGTTCCATCCTCGTTTCTCTTCAGGACAGGTTGAGTCTTCGGACTGTCCTGGTGTGGATTCTGTGGTGGACAGGTTGCAGCAGATCTGGACTCAGGTAGTGGACAATTTGACCTTGTCCCAGGAGAAGGCTCAGCTTTTCGCTAATCGTAGACGCCGTGTGGGTCCCCGACTTCGTGTTGGGGATCTGGTTTGGTTATCTTCTCGTTATATTCCTATGAAGGTTTCCTCTCCTAAATTTAAACCTCGTTTTATTGGTCCGTATAGGATTTCTGAGATTCTCAATCCGGTGTCTTTTCGTCTGACCCTCCCAGACTCCTTTTCCATACATAATGTATTCCATAGGTCGTTGTTGAGAAGATACGTGGCACCTATGGTTCCATCTGTGGAGCCTCCTGCCCCTGTTTTGGTGGAGGGGGAATTGGAGTATATTGTGGAGAAAATTTTGGATTCTCGTGTCTCTAGACGGAAACTCCAGTATCTGGTCAAATGGAAGGGTTATGCTCAGGAGGATAATTCCTGGGTTTTTGCCTCTGATGTCCATGCCCCAGATCTTGTTCGTGCCTTTCATGTGGCTCATCCTGGTCGGCCTGGGGGTTCTGGTGAGGATTCAGTGACCCCTCCTCAAGGGGGGGGTACTGTTGTGAATTCTGTGGCTGAATTCACTCCTGTGGTCACAAGTGGTATTGCGGCCTCTGGGCTTCCTCCCTCAGGTGTTTTGGTGAGCTCGTTGGCTGCCTTGCTATTTAACTCCACCTGAGTCTGTCTTCCTTGCTCCTTGTCAATGTTCCAGTGTTGGATCTGAGCTACTGCATCTTTCCTGTGGCCTGCTGCTCTGCTAGATAAGTGTTACTTTGTTTTTGTTTCCGTTTTTTCTGTCCAGCTGTGCTATTCTCTTTTGCTGGAAGCTCTGAGACGCAAAGGGTGCACCGCCGTGCCGTTAGTTCGGCACGGTGGGTCTTTTTGCCCCCCTTTGCGTGGTTCTGCTTTAGGGTTTTTTGTAGACTGCATAGTTCTCTTTGCTATCCTCGCTCTGTCTAGAATATCGGGCCTCACTTTGCTGAATCTATTTCATTCCTACGTTTTGTCTTTTCATCTTGCTAACAGTCATTATATGTGGGGGGCTGCCTATTCCTTTGGGGTATTTCTCTGAGGCAAGTCAGGCTTGTATTTCTATCTTCAGGCTAGTCAGCTCCTCAGGCAGTGCCGAGTTGCATAGGTAGTGTTAGGCGCAATCCACTGCTGCTTTTAGTTGTGTGAGGATAGGTTCAGGTATTGCAGTCTGCAGAGATTCCACGTCTCAGAGCTTGTTCTATTGTTTTTGGGTTATTGCCATATCACTGTATGTGCGCTGATTACTGCACACTGTGTTGCCTGATAGCACAGCATAACACAATTAGGTTTAGTGGAAATTCAGCAGCAGCAGGGAGGAGGGACACTGAGGAGCTGTCAATCAGGTTTAGTGGAAAATCATCAGCAGCAGGGAGGAAAGACACTGAGGATCTGTCAATTAGGTTTAGTGGAAATTCAGCAGCAGCAGCAGGGAGGAGGGACACTGAGGAGCTGTCAATCAGGTTTAGTGGAAATTCAGCAGCAGCACGGAGGAGGGACACTGATTGACAGCTAATCAGGTTTAGTGGAAATTCAACAGCTGCACGGAGGAGGGACACTGATTAGCTGTCAATCAGGTTTAGTGGAAATTCAACAGCAGCAGGGAGGAAAGACACTGAGAAGCTGTCAATCAGGTTTAGTGGAAATTCAGCAGCAGTGGGGAAGAGGGACACTGAGGAGCTGTCAATCAGGTTTAGTGGAAATTCAGCAGCATCAGGGAGGAGGGACACTGAGGAGCTGTCTGTCAGGTTTAGTGGAAATTCAGCAGCAGCACGGAGGAGGGACACTGAGGAGCTGTCAATCAGGTTTAGTGGAAATTCAGCAGCAGGGAGGAAAGACACTGAGGATCTGTCAATTAGGTTTAGTGGAAATTCAGCAGCAGCAGGGAGGAGGGACACTGAGGAGCTGTCAATCAGGTTTAGTGGAAATTCAGCAGCAGCAGGGAGGAAAGACACTGAGGATCTGTCAATTAGGTTTAGTGGAAATTCAGCAGCAGCAGGGAGGAGGGACACTGAGGAGCTGTCAATCAGGTTTAGTGGAAATTCAGCAGCAGCAGGGAGGAAAGACACTGAGGATCTGTCAATTAGGTTTAGTGGAAATTCAGCAGCAGCAGGGAGGAGGGACACTGAGGAGCTGTCAATCAGGTTTAGTGGAAATTCAGCAGCAGCAGGGAGGAAAGACACTGAGGATCTGTCAATTAGGTTTAGTGGAAATTCAGCAGCAGCAGGGAGGAGGGACACTGAGGAGCTGTCAATCAGGTTTAGTAGAAATTCAGCAGCAGCAGAGAGGAAAGACACTGAGGATCTGTCAATTATGTTTAGTGGAAATTCAGCAGCAGCAGCAGGGAGGAGGGACACTGAGGAGCTGTCAATCAGGTTTAGTGGAAATTCAGCAGCAGCACGGAGGAGGGACACTGATTGACAGCTAATCAGGTTTAGTGGAAATTCAACAGCTGCACGGAGGAGGGACACTGATTAGCTGTCAATCAGGTTTAGTGGAAATTCAACAGCAGCAGGGAGGAAAGACACTGAGAAGCTGTCAATCAGGTTTAGTGGAAATTCAGCAGCAGTGGGGAAGAGGGACACTGAGGAGCTGTCAATCAGGTTTAGTGGAAATTCAGCAGCATCAGGGAGGAGGGACACTGAGGAGCTGTCTGTCAGGTTTAGTGGAAATTCAGCAGCAGCACGGAGGAGGGACACTGAGGAGCTGTCAATCAGGTTTAGTGGAAATTCAGCAGCAGGGAGGAAAGACACTGAGGATCTGTCAATTAGGTTTAGTGGAAATTCAGCAGCAGCAGGGAGGAGGGACACTGAGGAGCTGTCAATCAGGTTTAGTGGAAATTCAGCAGCAGCAGGGAGGAAAGACACTGAGGATCTGTCAATTAGGTTTAGTGGAAATTCAGCAGCAGCAGGGAGGAGGGACACTGAGGAGCTGTCAATCAGGTTTAGTGGAAATTCAGCAGCAGCAGGGAGGAAAGACACTGAGGATCTGTCAATTAGGTTTAGTGGAAATTCAGCAGCAGCAGGGAGGAGGGACACTGAGGAGCTGTCAATCATGTTTAGTGGAAATTCAGCAGCAGCAGGGAGGAAAGACACTGAGGATCTGTCAATTAGGTTTAGTGGAAATTCAGCAGCAGCAGGGAGGAGGGACACTGAGGAGCTGTCAATCAGGTTTAGTAGAAATTCAGCAGCAGCAGAGAGGAAAGACACTGAGGATCTGTCAATTAGGTTTAGTGGAAATTCAGCAGCAGCAGGGAGGAGGGACACTGAGGAGCTGTCAATCAGGTTTAGTAGAAATTCAGCAGCAGCAGGGAGGAAAGACACTGAGGATCTGTCAATTAGGTTTAGTGGAAATTCAGCAGCAGCAGGGAGGAAAGACACTGAGGATCTGTCAATTAGGTTTAGTGGAAATTCAGCAGCAGCAGGGAGGAGGGACACAGAGGAGCTGTCAATCAAGTTTAGTGGAAATTCAGCAGCAGGGAGGAAAGACACTGAGGATCTGTCAATTAGGTTTAGTGGAAATTCAGCAGCAGCAGGGAGGAGGGACACAGAGGAGCTGTCAATCAAGTTTAGTGGAAATTCAGCAGCAGGGAGGAAAGACACTGAGGATCTGTCAATTAGGTTTAGTGGAAATTCAGCAGCAGCACGGAGGAGGGACACTGAGGAGCTGTCAATCAGGTTTAGTGGAAATTCAGCAGCAGCACGGAGGAGGGACACTGATTGACAGATAATCAGGTTTAGTGGAAATTCAACAGCTGCATGGAGGAGGGACACTGATTAGCTGTCAATCAGGTTTAGTGGAAATTCAACAGCAGCAGGGAGGAGGGACACTGAGGATCTGTCAATCAGGTTTAGTGGAAATTCAGCAGCAGGGAGGAAAGACACTGAGGATCTGTCAATTAGGTTTAGTGGAAATTCAGCAGCAGCAGGGAGGAGGGACACTGAGGAGCTGTCAATCAGGTTTAGTGGAAATTCAGCAGCTGCACAGAGGAGGGACACTGAGGAGCTGTCAATCAGGTTTAGTGGAAATTCAGCAGCAGCACGGAGGAGGGACACTGAGGAGCTGTCAATCAGGTTTAGTGGAAATTCAGCAGCAGCAGGGAGGAAAGACACTGAGGATCTGTCAATTAGGTTTAGTGGAAATTCAGCAGCAGCAGGGAGGAAAGACACTGAGGATCTGTCAATTAGGTTTAGTGGAAATTCAGCAGCAGCAGGGAGGAGGGACACAGAGGAGCTGTCAATCAAGTTTAGTGGAAATTCAGCAGCAGGGAGGAAAGACACTGAGGATCTGTCAATTAGGTTTAGTGGAAATTCAGCAGCAGCAGGGAGGAGGGACACAGAGGAGCTGTCAATCAAGTTTAGTGGAAATTCAGCAGCAGGGAGGAAAGACACTGAGGATCTGTCAATTAGGTTTAGTGGAAATTCAGCAGCAGCACGGAGGAGGGACACTGAGGAGCTGTCAATCAGGTTTAGTGGAAATTCAGCAGCAGCACGGAGGAGGGACACTGATTGACAGATAATCAGGTTTAGTGGAAATTCAACAGCTGCATGGAGGAGGGACACTGATTAGCTGTCAATCAGGTTTAGTGGAAATTCAACAGCAGCAGGGAGGAGGGACACTGAGGATCTGTCAATCAGGTTTAGTGGAAATTCAGCAGCAGGGAGGAAAGACACTGAGGATCTGTCAATTAGGTTTAGTGGAAATTCAGCAGCAGCAGGGAGGAGGGACACTGAGGAGCTGTCAATCAGGTTTAGTGGAAATTCAGCAGCTGCACAGAGGAGGGACACTGAGGAGCTGTCAATCAGGTTTAGTGGAAATTCAGCAGCAGCACGGAGGAGGGACACTGAGGAGCTGTCAATCAGGTTTAGTGGAAATTCAGCAGCAGCAGGGAGGAAAGACACTGAGGATCTGTCAATTAGGTTTAGTGGAAATTCAGCAGCAGCAGGGAGGAGGGACACTGAGGGGCTGTCAATCAGGTTTAGTAGAAATTCAGCAGCAGCAGAGAGGAAAGACACTGAGGATCTGTCAATTAGGTTTAGTGGAAATTCAGCAGCAGCAGGGAGGAGGGACACTGAGGAGCTGTCAATCAGGTTTAGTGGAAATTCAGCAGCAGCACGGAGGAGGGACACTGAGGAGCTGTCAATCAGGTTTAGTGGAAATTCAGCAGCAGCAGGGAGGAAAGACACTGAGGATCTGTCAATTAGGTTTAGTGGAAATTCAGCAGCAGCAGGGAGGAGGGACACTGAGGGGCTGTCAATCAGGTTTAGTAGAAATTCAGCAGCAGCAGAGAGGAAAGACACTGAGGATCTGTCAATTAGGTTTAGTGGAAATTCAGCAGCAGCAGGGAGGAGGGACACTGAGGAGCTGTCAATCAGGTTTAGTAGAAATTCAGCAGCAGCAGAGAGGAAAGACACTGAGGATCTGTCAATTAGGTTTAGTGGAAATTCAGCAGCAGCAGGGAGGAGGGACACTGAGGAGCTGTCTATCAGGTTTAGTGGAAATTCAGCAGCAGCAGGGAGGAGGGACACTGAGGAGCTGTCAATCAGGTTTAGTAGAAATTCAGCAGCAGCAGAGAGGAAAGACACTGAGGATCTGTCAATTAGGTTTAGTGGAAATTCAGCAGCAGCAGGGAGGAGGGACACTGAGGAGCTGTCAATCAGGTTTAGTAGAAATTCAGCAGCAGCAGAGAGGAAAGACACTGAGGATCTGTCAATTAGGTTTAGTGGAAATTCAGCAGCAGCAGGGAGGAGGGACACAGAGGAGCTGTCAATCAGGTTTAGTGGAAATTCAGCAGCAGGGAGGAAAGACACTGAGGATCTGTCAATTAGGTTTAGTGGAAATTCAGCAGCAGCACGGAGGAGGGACACTGAGGGGCTGTCAATCAGGTTTAGTGGAAATTCAGCAGCAGCAGGGAGGAAAGACACTGAGGATCTGTCAATTAGGTTTAGTGGAAATTCAGCAGCAGCAGGGAGGAGGGACACTGAGGAGCTGTCAATCAGGTTTAGTGGAAATTCAGCAGCAGCAGGGAGGAAAGACACTGAGGATCTGTCAATTAGGTTTAGTGGAAATTCAACAGCTGCAGGGAGGAGGGACACTGAAGAGCTGTCAATCAGGTTTAGTGGAAACTCAGCAGCAGCATGGAGGAGGGACACTGAGGAGCTGTCAATCAGGTTTAGTGGAAATTCAGCAGCAGCGGGGAGGAGGGACACTGAGGAACTGTCAATCAGGTTTAGTGGAAATTCAGCAGCAGCAGGGATGAAGGACCCTGAGGAGCTGTAAGTCAGGCTGTTTGGGTGGAGATTGAGATGAAACTTTCAAAACGTATTACTAAGCCATTCTGAAATGGATTTTCATAATAACTACACTAGTCCCATCAAGTCTAAGAGATCTATTTAATAATGTATAAGTAGTTTGTGTTGTGAAACCTGGAGGCAGACCCACTTTATTCTCTTACAAACATCTTGTTGCTTTGATCTATAACTGATGCACCCGACATCTCTGTTGCAGAATATTACCGATGATGCGGACCCAGTAATGAATGCAACCTTCCAGGTTTTAAATGCTGCAAAACCGATCTCTGCAACTCGGCAATCAGCCCCAGGATGTCCAAGCTTCTTGGTGTCACGGCCCTGGTGGTCCTGTGGATGGCAAAGTTCTACTGATCAACATATAAATATGGAGAAGTCCCGGGGTGAGATGTGTTATTGTTAGAGGGTGAAGTTATATTTCCATGTGATTATCTGCTGAAGGACTAAACATCTGTTTTATGGGCAGCATTACTGGAAGTATTGCAGATGCAAAATGGCCGGACAATTCTCTTGTTTTGTGCCGTATTATTACCTTAAAGGTAATCTGTCACAATTTTCATCAAACTAAACTGCTACCATCCCTTTAAGCAGATTTGTAAATGTGCTTGCATATCACCACTGCTGCCTCTGTCATACCACTTACCACTAACACCAATTACTTCACAAGTGTTCCATGTACGACACGTGGTCTCGGACCATCCTCACTGCCTCCTGCCAGCCTGATACTCTGATGCTATAGCTGATTTATTCTCCTGCCCTGAACCGGCAGAAAGTTGACATTTAGATTTGGATGACATGGGGGACGTCATCCAGACCAATCCCGACTGTCCAGCAGTGCCAAAAATGGTGGGTGTCCGGATATGAGTGGGTTCAGCATTTATACATGTCCCGCGCCATATGAAAATAAAGTCATGATACGTTGAAGGGTAACCTGTGATGATACGAGAACGCAGTTAGAAAGTTGTTTAACGACTTGGCACCGGGGTCTAAGAAGCTTAGCTTGGGGAAACTTAATGAAAGGTTCATATAATTAATAGGAACCTAAGTTAGCGTTGGCCAACTCATTACATTATAGTGGCCTCAGGTGTAGCCCTTGACCCAACTATGTCACCCAGACTTATGTCTCCAAGAAACAAGACAGCCTCGTGTCCCAAGAAAGTATATTTCACCATGCCTCCAAGAAACATGCATTCCAGATATTGCATCATGTCATCCTCCCAAGTTCGACCAAGTTCCTGCCAGGAAATGGCACAGCCCCATACCCAGATGAAACATCTCAGTCAGAGGATCTTCAGAAATAGCACAATCTTCCAAGAAACAGACATTTTCTTACCAAGTATTGGAAAAGCCCAATGACCCATTGAAACATCTTTGTAACGGGCTCTCCATAAATGGCCCAGTCTTCTAAGAAATGGTCCAGTTGTGATGGCACCTACTCATTCCCTATTGAAACATGTCAATCACATGCAGTACTTCTCCAATGTATAGCACTTAGCAGCTACCTCTCCTAATGGCGCTGTGCTTGTCTAGCAGGGAAGACATAGTTATCAAGGATTGCTCATCTGACTAATCAGAAATGGGGCCCTATTGGTCTAATGAATGTAGAAGCACCAACCAATGCTACTGAGGGGCCCAGTTATAGCAGACACCTCATTATGAACGGAACATCATCAATGTAAATGTGACATCATCAAACCACCCTGTATCTAAGATCGGCACGGCGCAACCAGCGACAATGGAAGAATAATATTCTGATTAGGTCCGATGTGCTCTGTGTCATCCATCACCTGTAAATGTTTGGCTAAAACACTAATATTCTGTACATTGTGAAGATGCATTGTCCTGCCCTAGAAAAATCATTTCCTTTCATGTTCCTAAAAATCAATGGCAAATACACTTATATGAAATCCAGATACTCGGTGTGTTCAATTATTTTAAAGATACCACATGAAAATGTTACCAAATTAAAGTTTTCTATTGTAATTATAAAAATATTGTGACACTAGTTACTACTCATGGGGTAGGTTGTCAAGAGGTCCGGAGTCAGATACCAAGAGAGTGCGTCATAAAGAAAGGGGTAAGGCAAAGGCATAGTCAGGTAACAGTCTGAGGTCAGAATTCCAGGATGGTAGCGGATCAAGACTAAAGGGTAAAGCAGCGGATGGTCAAAGACAAGGTCCAAGGTCGGGCTGCAAAGATCAAATACAGGAACATAGAGAACAGAGCAGGCACACACTATTTAACCAAAGCTACAAATGGCACTGGAGGCAGAGAGCCAACTAAATAGTAAGGCAATCACTTGAATAGCAGACATGTAAGGGGTCACAGAGACTGTTTTATACCCCAAGCACGTGTTGATTAAACGTTGTTAAATTTTGCTGATTGTATGTTTTATTACCTTATGCTGCTATGTATATTCATGATGTGTATATACTGTTGCATACCGCATACTTAAGATGTGCATTATGTTGTAGCTTAGGAAGAGTGCAGTACCTTAGTTGGTCTACTGGATGGGGACATAGTAGCGCTTAGCACTGTAACTAGTTAATGTTGGAGGGGCCAGCTGTGGATAAGATAGGATTTCCTTGTTTGAGTTCAGTGGAGCCATGGAGCCCAGACAGGCCAGGAGGGCCAGAGAGCCCAGGCATTCCCATAGGACCCTAGAGCCTGAGGCAACACAGTGGGCCCCGCAACGTTCGATGTAAGAAGCCCAGCCATCCAGAGGCAGGGGGCCAGAAGGGCAGCAGTGACAACAGCAGTGGGAACAGAAGCTGTAGCCAAAGCCACAGCAATACAGGGATGCAGGTTGCTCACCATGTGGCAGCTTACTTCATGGGCAGATGCCCTCTTGTCTGGGTCTAAACAGATGAGGGAACACCTGAACGTAGTAAAGCTGAACAGGGAGGATGCTGCGGTACCGGATTGAACGGTAGGACCCGGGCACCCCCTGGAAGCTTAGGGAAGAGTATAGGGAAAGCGAAGGTTGTGAATTGCATGGAACCCTACACTGATGCTGTATCTGATATGGACGTGCTGCGAAAGGAAAGAAGTAAAGTTATTGGTTTACAGTTGAAATTGGACTGTGTCTCTGTTTGTGCACAATCGTATGGCGGGGGCCTTCAGCAACTCAGAAGAGACCCTGAAAGTGTAGCCAAAGGTACGCTGCAAAGGGGACATTGTTTTCATGTGGCGGGAGACCAGGGTGTGCACGAGCCATTAGTCTCAGCCACGATTACGGCCCTGGCGCTCCCTCACAGACACATGGAGGAAGCCCCGGTATGTCCTGGCACTGATTGGACGGCTGAACTGTCACACGACACGCTGACAGATCAGCATACCTGGTCCTAGATGGGACGACTGCACTGCACTCACTTCTTCCAGACACGATAGGCGGAATTGTGACAATTATGCTCCTGTGTGCACTTATTAGTCTTATATACTTTTTATGGCACCTCCTGGTCAGAACGTCCATCTAATGTGTCCAGTGTAGGTGGTCACACATGCTCAGTAACTCGGCCCCACAACTGAGATCCGGTTGCAGTGTGGCTGTAGAGTAATTCCTTCTATTGTACAGATTAGCCAGTATGAATGGGTGCAGTAGAAGTAGCGTCTTCTCACTCTCTCTTGTATGCGCGTAATCCAATGAATATTACTGTTACTGCAATATTATCTGTGACCACCAGATGGCTCTGTTGAAGCAGTGACTAAGAGGAGGCTATATAGAAGAGATGGTATCAGGAAGTGAGTCACTGTGTGGCTGAAGCCCTAAGGGGAGCACAAGTCTAGTTCTACTGAAGAGAAGTATGCTTGAGACACGAGAGCTTCCTAGGCTGCTGCTGTCTTTTATAAATGCTGTATGTGTGGTGTGCATGTTGTGGTGTGACACTCTGGGGATTTGTGGACTCGGTGGGTTGCAATGTGCATCAAAGCCACCATAGTAGTTGACAATAGAAGGGAAAGTTTTCTATTTGCCAACTAACAGGAGAAGATGTCAGCATCAGGAAGGAGCTCAGGGCTGCTGTACGTGGGTGTAATTATTGTGGCACATATCGTGGCAGTGGGACAGTCTGGATGTTGGCTGATGAACGTCTCTTGTGTAGCGTTGGACTGCGTGAGATCTTCAGTCATGTGGGACACCCACCTGCTTTGTGAGACTCTGTCTGGTGTGAGACCCTTCAGTCCTCGAAAGAATTAGGTCATTGAGATTCTGTGGGCAATGTAAGACCTCAGCCCTAATGGGAGATGAAGCTGGATCACGGAACACTGTGTGAGAACTTAGCCTTGAAAGATATTGTGACCAGCGAATAGACAGAGGTTGGTTGCCCTGCGGCTTGTCAATTTAAGCCATATGAACTATTTTTTTTTGTGAGAAGCAGTGTCCATTGCAAGTTAAAACTTGGACTGTGACAGTTTCACCAAGTTTTGGTCTGAGAAGAGAACAGATACGTTCCATGTCTGCATGTTGGATACGGAGCGTGGGTTGGAGCATTTCTGAAATGGATAGTGACCTTGTGGGTTCACGGATCAGTGCAGAGTGAAGAGTGAAGAACAATACAGAATGAGTGCAGTAACTCAGCGAATACCTTTTTCATAGGTTGGGTTGAAGAAAGGGTGTAATCTTCTCAAATACTCACAATGGACAAAAGCCTGTACATAGTCCAGACGCAACTCAACCCTTGGTGGACCAGCCAAGTATTACATGGTCCTGGGCTCTGGTGAAGAACCACTCCAAAAAGGCAACTGTAATATTTAGCTTAGCAAAGTCCAAACTCTTCACTTTTCAGCATATTTTGCAACCATCAAGCTTAGTCTACGTTCACATTTGCATCTTTGGGCGCAGCGTCGTCGACGCAACTCAAAACGCATATACACAACGCAGCGTTTTTTGATGCATGCGTTGTCCTAAAATGCTTTTTCTGTCTAGACACTTCATCAATGGGTTTTTTCTCCAAAGGCGCATGCATTGTACAACGCGGGTCAACCCAGGCACCTGTGCCCTATGCGTTTAACATAGACATTAATGTGGTTTTTTTTACGCATGTACGACGCGTGTGCGTTGCATGCATTTTTGCTTTGAAATGTGGGAAAGGCAAAATGCTACATGTAACATAGTAACATAGTAACATAGTTAGTAAGGCCGAAAAAAGACATTTGTCCATCCAGTTCAGCCTATATTCCATCATAATAAATCCCCAGATCTACGTCCTTCTACAGAACCTAATTGTATGATACAATATTGTTCTGCTCCAGGAAGA
Source organism: Ranitomeya imitator (assembly GCF_032444005.1). NCBI lineage: Eukaryota > Metazoa > Chordata > Amphibia > Anura > Dendrobatidae > Ranitomeya > Ranitomeya imitator. Next base: position 37,947,962 of record NC_091283.1, read on the forward strand.
CATCCAGGCCTCTCTTGAACCCCTCGACTGAGTTCGCCATCACCACCTCCTCAGGCAAGCAATTCCAGATTCTCACTGCCCTAACAGTAAAGAATCCTCTTCTATGTTGGTGGAAAAACCTTCTCTCCTCCAGACGCAAAGAATGCCCCCTTGTGCCCGTCACCTTCCTTGGTATAAACAGATCCTCAGCGAGATATTTGTATTGTCCCCTTATATACTTATACATGGTTATTAGATCGCCCCTCAGTCGTCTTTTTTCTAGACTAAATAATCCTAATTTCGCTAATCTATCTGGGTATTGTAGTTCTCCCATCCCCTTTATTAATTTTGTTGCCCTCCTTTGTACTCTCTCTAGTTCCATTATATCCTTCCTGAGCACCGGTGCCCAAAACTGGACACAGTACTCCATGTGCGGTCTAACTAGGGATTTGTACAGAGGCAGTATAATGCTCTCATCATGTGTATCCAGACCTCTTTTAATGCACCCCATGATCCTGTTTGCCTTGGCAGCTGCTGCCTGGCACTGGCTGCTCCAGGTAAGTTTATCATTAACTAGGATCCCCAAGTCCTTCTCCCTGTCAGATTTACCCAGTGGTTTCCCATTCAGTGTGTAATGGTGATATTGATTCCTTCTTCCCATGTGTATAACCTTACATTTATCATTGTTAAACCTCATCTGCCACCTTTCAGCCCAAGTTTCCAACTTATCCAGATCCATCTGTAGCAGAATACTATCTTCTCTTGTATTAACTGCTTTACATAGTTTTGTATCATCTGCAAATATCGATATTTTACTGTGTAAACCTTCTACCAGATCATTAATGAATATGTTGAAGAGAACAGGTCCCAATACTGACCCCTGCGGTACCCCACTGGTCACAGCGACCCAGTTAGAGACTATACCATTTATAACCACCCTCTGCTTTCTATCACTAAGCCAGTTACTAACCCATTTACACACATTTTCCCCCAGACCAAGCATTCTCATTTTGTGTACCAACCTCTTGTGCGGCACGGTATCAAACGCTTTGGAAAAATCGAGATATACCACGTCCAATGACTCACCGTGGTCCAGCCTATAGGTTACCTCTTCATAAAAACTGATTAGATTGGTTTGACAGGAGCGATTTCTCATAAACCCATGCTGATATGGAGTTAAACAGTTATTCTCATTGAGATAATCCAGAATAACATCCCTCAGAAACCCTTCAAATATTTTACCAACAATAGAGGTTAGACTTACTGGCCTATAATTTCCAGGTTCACTTTTAGAGCCCTTTTTGAATATTGGCACCACATTTGCTATGCGCCAATCCTGCGGAACAGACCCTGTCGCTATAGAGTCCCTAAAAATAAGAAATAATGGTTTATCTATTACATTACTTAGTTCTCTTAGTACTCGTGGGTGTATGCCATCCGGACCCGGAGATTTATCTATTTTAATCTTATTTAGCCGGTTTCGCACCTCTTCTTGGGTTAGATTGGTGACCCTTAATATAGGGTTTTCATTGTTTCTTGGGATTTCACCTAGCATTTCATTTTCCACCGTGAATACCGTGGAGAAGAAGGTGTTTAATATGTTAGCTTTTTCCTCGTCATCTACAACCATTCTTTCCTCACTATTTTTTAAGGGGCCTACATTTTCAGTTTTTATTCTTTTACTATTGATATAGTTGAAGAACAGTTTGGGATTAGTTTTACTCTCCTTAGCAATGTGCTTCTCTGTTTCCTTTTTGGCAGCTTTAATTAGTTTTTTAGATAAAGTATTTTTCTCCCTATAGTTTTTTAGAGCTTCAATGGTGCCATCCTGCTTTAGTATTGCAAATGCTTTCTTTTTACTGTTAATTGCCTGTCTTACTTCTTTGTTTAGCCACATTGGGTTTTTCCTATTTCTAGTCCTTTTATTCCCACAAGGTATAAACCGCTTACACTGCCTATTTAGGATGTTCTTAAACATTTCCCATTTATTATCTGTATTCTTATTTCTGAGGATATTGTCCCAGTCTACCAGATTAAGGGCATCTCTAAGCTGGTCAAACTTTGCCTTCCTAAAGTTCAGTGTTTTTGTGACTCCCTGACAAGTCCCCCTAGTGAAAGACAGGTGAAACTGTACAATATTGTGGTCGCTATTTCCTAGATGCCCGACCACCTGCAGATTTGTTATTCTGTCAGGTCTATTAGATAGTATTAGGTCTAAAAGTGCTGCTCCTCTGGTTGGATTCTGCACCAATTGTGAAAGATAATTTTTCTTGGTTATTAGCAGAAACCTGTTGCCTTTATGGGTTTCACAGGTTTCTGTTTCCCAGTTAATATCCGGGTAGTTAAAGTCCCCCATAACCAGGACCTCATTATGGGTTGCAGCTTCATCTATCTGCTTTAGAAGTAGACTTTCCATGGTTTCTGTTATATTTGGGGGTTTGTAACAGACCCCAATGAGAATTTTGTTACCATTTTTCCCTCCATGAATTTCGACCCATATGGACTCGACATCCTCATTTCCTTCGCTAATATCCTCCCTTAAAGTAGACTTTAGACAAGACTTTACATAGAGACAAACCCCTCCTCCTCTCCGATTTTTACGATCCTTTCTAAACAGACTGTAACCCTGTAAGTTAACTGCCCAGTCATAGCTTTCATCTAACCATGTCTCGGTTATTCCCACTATGTCAAAGTTACCTGTAGATATTTCTGCTTCTAGAAATATGAAATATGTTTACATTTGCGTCTTAGGGCGCAGCGTCGTCGACGGATACCGACGCATGCGTCATGCACCCCTATCTTTAACATGGGGGGCACATGGACATGCGCCGGTATGCGTTGTGAAGCGTTGTACGACGCATGCGTCATTTGGGCGCAGCAGACAGAGCGCAGGCGACGCTACATGCTACAGGAGGGCGTTAAACTAGAAGAAGAGGGGACGGGAAGAAAAACATTAGACTTGAACAAAGAAGATCCAGGAAAACATACTCAGAAGGGAGGTAAGAACATTTCTAAAACAATCCACAGCGAGGAGATTGGAACAAAACAAAATCCTCTAAACTGCATGCTCGCAAACGCCAGAAGCCTGACAAACAAGATGGAAGAACTAGAAGCAGAAATATCTACAGGTAACTTTGACATAGTGGGAATAACCGAGACATGGTTAGATGAAAGCTATGACTGGGCAGTTAACTTACAGGGTTACAGTCTGTTTAGAAAGGATCGTAAAAATCGGAGAGGAGGAGGGGTTTGTCTCTATGTAAAGTCTTGTCTAAAGTCCACTTTAAGGGAGGATATTAGCGAAGGAAATGAGGATGTCGAGTCCATATGGGTCGAAATTCATGGAGGGAAAAATGGTAACAAAATTCTCATTGGGGTCTGTTACAAACCCCCAAATATAACAGAAACCATGGAAAGTCTACTTCTAAAGCAGATAGATGAAGCTGCAACCCATAATGAGGTCCTGGTTATGGGGGACTTTAACTACCCGGATATTAACTGGGAAACAGAAACCTGTGAAACCCATAAAGGCAACAGGTTTCTGCTAATAACCAAGAAAAATTATCTTTCACAATTGGTGCAGAATCCAACCAGAGGAGCAGCACTTTTAGACCTAATACTATCTAATAGACCTGACAGAATAACAAATCTGCAGGTGGTCGGGCATCTAGGAAATAGCGACCACAATATTGTACAGTTTCACCTGTCTTTCACTAGGGGGACTTGTCAGGGAGTCACAAAAACACTGAACTTTAGGAAGGCAAAGTTTGACCAGCTTAGAGATGCCCTTAATCTGGTAGACTGGGACAATATCCTAAGAAATGAGAATACAGATAATAAATGGGAAATGTTTAAGAACATCCTAAATAGGCAGTGTAAGCGGTTTATACCTTGTGGGAATAAAAGGACTAGAAATAGGAAAAACCCAATGTGGCTAAACAAAGAAGTAAGACAGGCAATTAACAGTAAAAAGAAAGCATTTGCACTACTAAAGCAGGATGGCACCATTGAAGCTCTAAAAAACTATAGGGAGATAAATACTTTATCTAAAAAACTAATTAAAGCTGCCAAAAAGGAAACAGAGAAGCACATTGCTAAGGAGAGTAAAACTAATCCCAAACTGTTCTTCAACTATATCAATAGTAAAAGAATAAAAACTGAAAATGTAGGCCCCTTAAAAAATAGTGAGGAAAGAATGGTTGTAGATGACGAGGAAAAAGCTAACATATTAAACACCTTCTTCTCCACGGTATTCACGGTGGAAAATGAAATGCTAGGTGAAATCCCAAGAAACAATGAAAACCCTATATTAAGGGTCACCAATCTAACCCAAGAAGAGGTGCGAAACCGGCTAAATAAGATTAAAATAGATAAATCTCCGGGTCCGGATGGCATACACCCACGAGTACTAAGAGAACTAAGTAATGTAATAGATAAACCATTATTTCTTATTTTTAGGGACTCTATAGCGACAGGGTCTGTTCCGCAGGATTGGCGCATAGCAAATGTGGTGCCAATATTCAAAAAGGGCTCTAAAAGTGAACCTGGAAATTATAGGCCAGTAAGTCTAACCTCTATTGTTGGTAAAATATTTGAAGGGTTTCTGAGGGATGTTATTCTGGATTATCTCAATGAGAATAACTGTTTAACTCCATATCAGCATGGGTTTATGAGAAATCGCTCCTGTCAAACCAATCTAATCAGTTTTTATGAAGAGGTAAGCTATAGGCTGGACCACGGTGAGTCATTGGACGTGGTATATCTCGATTTTTCCAAAGCGTTTGATACCGTGCCGCACAAGAGGTTGGTACACAAAATGAGAATGCTTGGTCTGGGGGAAAATGTGTGTAAATGGGTTAGTAACTGGCTTAGTGATAGAAAGCAGAGGGTGGTTATAAATGGTATAGTCTCTAACTGGGTCGCTGTGACCAGTGGGGTACCGCAGGGGTCGGTATTGGGACCTGTTCTCTTCAACATATTCATTAATGATCTGGTAGAAGGTTTACACAGTAAAATATCGATATTTGCAGATGATACAAAACTATGTAAAGCAGTTAATACAAGAGAAGATAGTATTCTGCTACAGATGGATCTGGATAAGTTGGAAACTTGGGCTGAAAGGTGGCAGATGAGGTTTAACAATGATAAATGTAAGGTTATACACATGGGAAGAAGGAATCAATGTCACCATTACACACTGAATGGGAAACCACTGGGTAAATCTGACAGGGAGAAGGACTTGGGGATCCTAGTTAATGATAAACTTACCTGGAGCAGCCAGTGCCAGGCAGCAGCTGCCAAGGCAAACAGGATCATGGGGTGCATTAAAAGAGGTCTGGATACACATGATGAGAGCATTATACTGCCTCTGTACAAATCCCTAGTTAGACCGCACATGGAGTACTGTGTCCAGTTTTGGGCACCGGTGCTCAGGAAGGATATAATGGAACTAGAGAGAGTACAAAGGAGGGCAACAAAATTAATAAAGGGGATGGGAGAACTACAATACCCAGATAGATTAGCGAAATTAGGATTATTTAGTCTAGAAAAAAGACGACTGAGGGGCGATCTAATAACCATGTATAAGTATATAAGGGGACAATACAAATATCTCGCTGAGGATCTGTTTATACCAAGGAAGGTGACGGGCACAAGGGGGCATTCTTTGCGTCTGGAGGAGAGAAGGTTTTTCCACCAACATAGAAGAGGATTCTTTACTGTTAGGGCAGTGAGAATCTGGAATTGCTTGCCTGAGGAGGTGGTGATGGCGAACTCAGTCGAGGGGTTCAAGAGAGGCCTGGATGTCTTCCTGGAGCAGAACAATATTGTATCATACAATTAGGTTCTGTAGAAGGACGTAAATCTGGGGATTTATTATGATGCAATATAGGCTGAACTGGATGGACAAATGTCTTTTTTCGGCCTTACTAACTATGTTACTATGTTACTATGTAATGAGTAATTATTTTTTTTTACTTTAACCCCTTTACCCCCAAGGGTGGTTTGCACGTTAATGACCGGGCCAATTTTTACATTTCTGACCACTGTCCCTTTATGAGGTTATAACTCTGGAACGCTTCAACAGATCCTGACATTGTTTTCTTGTGACATGTTGTACTTCATGATAGTGGTAAAGTTTATTTGATATTACCTGCGTTTATTTGTGAAAAAAACGGAAATTTGGCGAAAATTTTGAAAATTTTCAAAATCGCGTTGTACCGAGGGTCTCAGGGAAGCCCGCAGGGAGCCCCCTCCCTGCGCGATGCTTCCCTATACCCCCGATACACTGCGATCATGTTTGATTGCAGTGTTTCGGGGGTTAATGCGCCAGGAGCAGTCCATTACCGCTCCTGTCACATAGTGCCGGATGTCAGCTGCGATAGCTGACACATGGCCGCGATCGCCCGTGCTCCCCCGTGAGCGTGGCCGATCTCTATGATGTACTATCCCGTCGGTGGGCATACGGGCCCACCCCACCTCGACGGGATAGTACGTCACATGTCAGAAAGGGGTTAAAGGGTTTTTCATAACTAGACCTGCACTGATCCTGAGAATAGGGCACTGAAATGACCCATTAGGATTGAGCGGTGACTGCTTTTGTAACACCCCAGGGTCCTGGTTGTTACAGTGGCATTGCTTTCCTCATGGGGAGAGTGATGCTACGCTTGGAAGCGAAGGAAGATCTCTTTCATCAGGTAAACACAAGCACACAACATGTTCACACTCCAGGCCAGAAGTGGGAGCCCTGATCCAGATTGTGGGTGGCTCCCCTATATATATATTCTAGTCTGGAGGGAAAGTCAGATTGTGAAAGGACAGCGAAGCAGATAGATCTGTTAAGAAGGAGCTCCCTGTCAGAGGGGGCTAGAGAGAGATCGCCAGAAGGGAGCTTGTCGAGGAACATCAGCTTAGGCGGAGCTGGTAAGAGAGGAGTGCAGCTGAGCAGACATGGGAGTCTGCAGCTCCTGGCAGACAGAGAAGAGAGATAAAGGACTGAGGGGCCGTGCAGCCACGAGGGTGCTGCAGCTCCTGGACAGAGATAACACAGAAAGAAGAACAGATTGTAGTAAGCATGTAGGAGAGCGAAGCACAGAAGAGGGAAGACTGTTATGACCTGGTGGTTAGGAGCACCCGACCTGATAGTTAAACTCATGCAGGACGAGCTCTGGGGTGTGGGAGCTCTGCTGACGCTCCCTAGGTGCCTCGTCACAGCCTAAGCGCTAGCTAGCCCTAGAGAAGAAAATAAAGCCTACCTTGCCTCAGAGAAATTCCCCAAAGGAATAGGCAGCCCCCCACATGTAATGACTGAGTAAAGATGAAAGTCACAAATGCAGAAATGAGATAGGTTTCAGCAAAGGGAGGCACGACTAACTAAATAGACAGAGGATAGGAAAGGAATCTTTGCGGTCAGCACAAAAACCTACAAAAGACCATGCAGAGTGTGCAAAAGGGTCCTCCGCACCGACTCACGGTGCGGGGGTGCCACCCTGCATCCCAGAGCTTCCAGCTAGCAAGACAAAATCAAGATAACCAGCTGGACAAAGAAACAAGAACAATAATAACAATCAGGAACTTAGCATCTGCAGGAGAAGACAGGACACCAGACAGATCCAGGAGCGAACTGAACCAATGCTAAAACATTGACAGCTGGCATGGAGAAACGTTCTGAGTGGAGTTAAATAGAGAAGCCAACCAAAGGATAAATCACGTCACCTGTGTAAGGAACTTCAGAAGCAGCAGCTCCACTCACAGCCACCAGAGGGAGCCCACGGACCGAACTCACCGAAGTACCATTCATGACCACAGGAGGGAGCTCGACAACAGAATTCACAACAGTACCCCCCCCCTTGAGGAGGGGTCACCGAACCCTCACCAGAGCCCCCAGGCCGATCAGGATGAGCCAAATGAAAGGCACGAACTAGATCGGCAGCATGAACATCAGAGGCAAAAACCCAGGAATTATCCTCCTGACCATAACCCTTCCACTTGACCAGGTACTGGAGTTTCCGTCTCGAAACACGAGAATCCAAGATCTTTTCCACCACATACTCCAACTCCCCCTCGACCAACACCGGGGCAGGAGGATCAACGGAGGGAACCATAGGCGCCACGGTTCTCCGCAACAACGACCTATGGAACACATTATGGATGGCAAAAGAAGCTGGAAGGTCCAAACGAAATGACACAGGATTAAGAATTTCAGAAATCTTATATGGCCCAATGAAACGAGGCTTAAACTTAGGAGAGGAAACCTTCATAGGAACATGACGAGATGACAACCAAACCAAATCTCCAACCCGAAGTCGGGGACCAACACAGCGCCGGCGGTTAGCGAAACGTTGAGCCTTCTCCTGGGACAATGTCAAATTGTCCACCACATGAGTCCAAATCTGCTGCAACCTGTCCACCACAGTATCCACACCAGGACAGTCTGAAGGCTCAACCTGCTCTGAAGAGAAACGAGGATGGAAACCAGAATTGCAGAAGAAAGGAGAAACCAAAGTAGCCGAGCTGGCCCGATTATTAAGGGCGAACTCAGCCAAAGGCAAAAAGGACACCCAATCATCCTGATCAGCAGAAACAAAGCATCTCAGATATGTCTCCAAAGTCTGATTAGTTCGTTCGGTTTGGCCATTAGTCTGAGGATGGAAAGCCGAAGAAAAAGACAAATCAATGCCCATCTTAGCACAAAAGGACCGCCAAAACCTCGAAACAAACTGGGAACCCCTGTCCGAGACGATGTTCTCCAGAATGCCATGCAAACGAACCACATGCTGGAAAAACAATGGCACCAAATCAGAGGAGGAAGGCAATATAGACAAGGGTACCAAATGGACCATCTTAGAGAAGCGATCACAAACCACCCAAATGACCGACATCCTTTGAGAAACAGGGAGATCAGAAATAAAATCCATGGAAATATGCATCCAGGGCCTCTTCGGGACCGGCAAGGGCAAAAGCAACCCACTGGCACGAGAACAGCAGGGCTTAGCCCGAGCACAAGTCCCACAGGACTGCACAAAAGAACGCACATCCCGTGACAAAGAAGGCCACCAAAAGGATCTAGCCACCAAATCCCTGGTACCAAAGATTCCAGGATGACCAGCCAACACCGAACAATGAACCTCAGAGATAACTCTACTAGTCCATCTATCAGGGACAAACAGTTTCTCCGTAGGACAACGGTCAGGTCTATCAGCCTGAAACTTCTGCAGCACGCGCCGCAAATCAGGGGAGATGGCAGACAAAATTACCCCCTCTTTAAGAATACCCGCCGGCTCCAGAACACCCGGAGAGTCAGGCACAAAACTCCTTGACAGGGCATCAGCCTTCACATTCTTAGATCCCGGAAGGTATGAAACCACAAAATCAAAACGGGAGAAAAAGAGCGACCATCGAGCCTGTCTAGGATTCAACCGTTTGGCAGACTCGAGATAAGTCAAATTCTTGTGATCCGTCAAGACCACCACGCGATGTTTAGCTCCTTCAAGCCAATGTCGCCACTCCTCGAATGCCCATTTCATGGCCAACAACTCTCGATTGCCAACATCATAATTGCACTCAGCAGGCGAGAATTTTCTAGAAAAGAAGGCACATGGTTTCATCACCGAGCCATCAGAACTTCTTTGCGACAAAACAGCCCCTGCTCCAATCTCAGAACCATCAACCTCGACCTGAAACGGAAGCGAAACATCTGGCTGGCACAGCACAGGGGCAGAAGAAATACGACGCTTCAACTCCTGAAAAGCCTCTACAGCCGCAGAGGACCAATTGACCACATCAGCACCTTTCTTGGTCAAATCAGTCAACGGTTTAGCAACACTAGAAAAATTAGCGATGAAGCGACGGTAAAAATTAGCAAAGTCCAGGAACTTCTGTAGGCTCTTCACAGATGTCGGCTGAGTCCAATCATAAATGGCCTGGACCTTAACAGGGTCCATCTCGATAGTAGAAGGGGAAAAAATGAAACCCAAAAATGAAACCTTCTGAACTCCAAAGAGACACTTAGACCCCTTCACAAACAAGGAATTAGCACAAAGAACCTGGAACACCATTCTGACCTGCTTCACATGAGACTCCCAATCATCCGAAAAGACCAAAATGTCATCCAAATATACAATCATGAATCTATCCAGGTACTCTCGGAAGATGTCATGCATAAAGGACTGAAACACAGATGGAGCATTAGAAAGCCCGAAAGGCATAACCAGGTACTCAAAATGGCCCTCGGGCGTATTAAATGCTGTTTTCCATTCATCGCCCTGTTTAATTCGCACCAGATTATACGCCCCTCGAAGATCTATCTTGGTGAACCAACTAGCCCCCTTAATTCGAGCAAACAGATCAGACATCAGCGGCAAAGGATACTGAAATTTGACTGTGATCTTATTAAGAAGGCGGTAATCAATACAAGGTCTTAAAGAGCCATCCTTCTTGGCCACAAAAAAGAACCCTGCTCCCAATGGTGACGACGACGGGTGAATATGACCCTTCTCCAAGGATTCCTTTATATAACTCCGCATAGCAGCGTGCTCTGGCACAGATAGATTAAACAGTCGGCCCTTAGGAAACTTACTACCGGGAATCAAATTAATAGCACAATCGCAGTCCCTATGAGGAGGTAGGGCACCGGATTTGGGCTCCTCAAATACATCCCGGTAATCTGATAAAAACTCAGGGACTTCAGAAGGAGTGGAAGGTGAAATTGACAACAATGGAACATCACCATGTACCCCTTGATAACCCCAGCTGGACACAGACATAGATTTCCAATCCAACACTGGATTATGGACCTGTAGCCATGGCAACCCCAAAACGACCACATCATGCAGATTATGCAACACCAAAAAGCGAATAACCTCCTGATGTGCAGGAGCCATGCACATGGTCAATTGAGTCCAGTACTGAGGTTTATTCTTGGCCAAAGGCGTAGCATCAATTCCTCTCAATGGAATAGGATACTGCAAGAGCTCCAAGAAAAAACCACAGTGCCTGGCAAACTCCAAGTCCATCAAATTCAGGGCAGCGCCTGAATCCACAAATGCCATAACAGAATATGACGACAGAGAGCAAATCAGAGTAACGGACAAAAGAAATTTTGACTGTACCGTACCAATGGTGGCAGACCTAGCGAACCGCTTAGTGCTCTTAGGACAATCGGAGATAGCATGAGTGGAGTCACCACAGTAAAAACACAGTCCATTCCGACGTCTGTGTTCCTGCCGTTCAGCTCTGGTCAAAGTTCTATCACACTGCATAGGCTCAGGCCTTTTCTCAGAGAACACCGCCAAATGGTGCACAGCTTTGCGCTCACGCAAGCGCCGATCGATCTGAATGGCCAATGACATAGACTCATTCAGACCAGCAGGCGTGGGAAATCCCACCATGACATCCTTAAGGGCTTCAGAAAGACCCTTTCTGAAAATTGCCGCCAGGGCACATTCATTCCACTGAGTAAGCACAAACCACTTTCTAAACTTCTGACAGTACACCTCCGCCTCATCCTGACCCTGACACAAAGCCAGCAAGATTTTCGCTGCCTGATCCACGGAATTTGGTTCATCATAAAGCAATCCAAGCGCCAGAAAAAACGCATCAACATCACGCAATGCCGGATCTCCTGGCGCAAGGGAAAATGCCCAGTCTTGAGGGTCACCACGTAATAAAGAAATAATGATTTTTACTTGTTGAGCGGGGTCACCAGAGGAGCGTGGTTTCAAAGCTAAAAACAGTTTACAATTATTTTTGAAATTCAGAAACTTAGATCTATTTCCAGAAAATAAATCAGGAGTAGGAATTCTAGGCTCTAACATCGGATTCTGAACCACAAAATCTTGAATGTTTTGTACCCTTGCAGTGAGATGAGCCACACAAGAGGACAGACCTTGAATGTCCATCTCTACACCTGTGTCCTGAACCACCCAAAGGTCTAGGGGAAAAGAAAGACAAAACACAGTGCAAAGAAGAAAAAAAATGGTCTCAGAACTTCTCTTATCCCTCTATTGAGATGCATTAATACTTTGGGCCAGCTGTACTGTTATGACCTGGTGGTTAGGAGCACCCGACCTGATAGTTAAACTCATACAGGACGAGCTCTGGGATGTGGGAGCTCTGCTGACGCTCCCTAGGCGCCTCGTCACAGCCTAAGCGCTAGCTAGCCCTAGAGAAGAAAATAAAGCCTACCTTGCCTCAGAGAAATTCACCAAAGGAATAGGCAGCCCCCCACATGTAATGACTGTGAGTAAAGATGAAAGTCACAAACGCAGAAATGAGATAGGTTTCAGCAAAGGGAGGCACGACTAACTAAATAGACAGAGGATAGGAAAGGAATCTTTGCGGTCAGCACAAAAACCTACAAAAGACCACGCAGAGTGTGCAAAAGGGTCCTCCGCACCGACTCACGGTGCGGGGGTGCCACCCTGCATCCCAGAGCTTCCAGCTAGCAAGGCAAAATCAAGATAACCAGCTGGACAAACAAACAAGAACAATAATAACAATCAGGAACTTAGCTTCTGCAGGAGAAGACAGGACACCAGACAGATCCAGGAGCGAACTGAACCAATGCTAAAACATTGACAGCTGGCATGGAGAAACAATCTGAGTGGAGTTAAATAGAGAAGCCAACCAAAGGATAAACCACGTCACCTGTGTAAGGAACTTCAGAAGCAGCAGCTCCACTCACAGCCACCAGAGGGAGCCCACGGACCGAACTCACCGAAGTACCATTCATGACCACAGGAGGGAGCTTGACAACAGAATTCACAACAGAAGACCTGGGGAGAATAGCGGCGACTGAGCTACCTCCCTGTAGAGTGCATGAAACCGGCAGCCGGAAGACCGAGGTTGTGAAGTATTTTACATCTCACAGCAGAAACCGGTGGGACAGCAGATAACAAGTCACCTGTACACCACATACCTGAAGACACAGTAACACATAGAGCCCAGGTCGTGATAGAGATCCTGTAAAAAGGCTCGAGTCACCTGTCATACAGGTATTGTCCTACCTAAAGGGGGACAGAGAGAACACGTGAGGACTTTGTGTGAGGCCTAAGGCAGCAACTGACTACACCACAGTGCTAGAAGGAAGGCTTACGACTCCACCTGGTAAAGGGGACTCTGATCTCGCTTCCAAGCCATCTGGACCCTGCCTGTACCTGTGATCTGGTACCCTGGACTGTGGATACCTGAAGTCTCCAGTATACCAGATAAAGAAACTGCAAACCTGCCACAGGTGGCGTCACAAATAAACTTTATTTCACAAGCCCCTTTAAAGACCTTTCCCTTAACATGGGCGCCCAGGGCCACGGACCATATCGCCGCCGCCGTGACACATCCCTTTAAGTACCAGACCTGGTACCGAGTTCCCCACGCCCCTGTCGGGTTTTCCACTTTTGTGCACCACAGTTCCATTTGCTGTCTTCTGCACTGGAAGATATGGCTGCCTCTGCATATTAAAGGGATATTTCAGAGCCCTGTTCTCTAATTCAGTGGGGATCTTATTAACAATCGGAGCACCAGTGATCACCAAGTGATAACTTATTCTATGGATCAAGCCTTAAATATACTACATTTAGCCTAATTTATAAAGATCACAGGTAACCCCATTACTGTGTTTGGAACTATGAAGAATTTGTGACACTGTTTTGTGAAAATCGAAAGTAAAGTCATGATGCATAACTACACCTTCCAGCAGGTACATGCTATGCTATGAGCTGTAGGTCTCCGACGACTTGATAGCAACAGAGTGTTGATCGCTGCTCTGGAATAAAGGACATGTCCTGTTTCCCAGCTTCCATAAAGCCATTACACTGCATGATTGTGTATTTACTATATTAGTTTTGTTATTTCTATCCAGCAACGTTTTTTATTTTTTTTGCAGCTCTCATTATTGGCCAGAAGGTGTCAGTACAGGCAAGTTATGACCAAACAGAGCTGGCTGCACAAGTGTCAGTTTTTCATATTGACTTTAATGGAGAAAACATTGAAAACTGCAAGTTTTCCACTGGAGCAGTCCCTGACTTTGTGCCCAACGCTCTAGGATCTGGAGTGGTACATGACTCAGGGATCAAGAGGAAAAACATGGAATCTCTGTGTCATGCTTCGCTTCCTCCATCCCATCTCAGTGCCCAACACAGTGTGTCAGTATTACCAGGACTGTTTTTTTTGGGGGGGGCATCCACAGGAGATATACACTGAGTGAAAAAAAGTCAGCTGTGAATTTTGCACCTAATTAGCAGAAAAATCTGATTGCGCTGATTTCCAGTAGGATTCATGCAGTTTTAAAGCAAATTTCGCCTTATGATTTTCAAGGTGTGAAATTTTCAATGGATCTGATGAAAATTTATCTCCCCGTCAAGAAATCCATTATTGTTTTTTTGCAGAGCAAGCTGTAGTTTTTACAGATACCATAGGATTTTTTTAGGGGATTTAAAGTGACCAAAAAACAGCAATTCAGACCCTTTTTTTAATGAACTTTGATGATATTCATCGCTTTACACAATCCCCCCAGGGGTCTTAGACCTGTCATTACTTGTAAAATACACAGAATTATTTATTCAATACTTTAGCTCTGCAGTATATTGTAAATGTAATGATCACCAACATTACAGACAGAGAGGACTTCATTAGGCCCCCGACTACCATGACAGCACCATTTGCACCCTGCGGTCAGATGGTGGGTCTACCCAGTCACTATTAACCATTGAATCTAAGGATTGCAGTAATCCTGGGTGGGTCAAGGATGTTCCCCCACTGGATTGCGAGGCAAGACATATACGACCCCATGCTGCCAGCTATAACATTTGTATGTATGTCACTGAAAACGGCCTGAATGGTATCTGGACTTCAGCTACATCAGTCTCCTCAGGATTCAGACATAGTTGACTTTAATGGTGGAGCAGGGAGCCGACAGGTCCTTTCTCCACCAGTCTCAAGTCACGTGACTTGGCTGAGCATACAGCATATATATGTGTGTGTATATAACACAACTGAGTGTATGTGTACATAGCACAGCTGTGTGTGTGTATATAGAACAGCTGAGTGTGTGTTTATATAGCACAGCTGAGTGTGTGTATATAACACAACACAACTGTGTGTGTATATAGCACAGCTGAGTGTGTGTATATAGCACAACTGAGTGTGTGTGTGTGGCACCCCTGAGGGTCCAGTTACCACAGAGGTACTGCACCTCAGTCAGAGGTGTAGTACCCCACTCACGGGTAAGGTGGTTACTACCCGGTACCCGCACACTAGCATCCAACACCACTCCATGCCAGGGGATCTGGGCGGACCCTATTTAGGGAGGGTCCCATCTCAAGTTAGAGGGGGAAGTAGGTAGAGGGTGTGGGTGTAGGAAGGAGATAAGGGTAAGAGACCTGAGGTAGAGTGACAGTTGGGAGAGTTGGAGAGTTGTTATGGAAACTGGGAGTGAGGCAGGGTTAGGAAGAGGAGTGTGAGAAAAGAAGAGAGTGGGAGGATCTCGAGGGAGAGAGAAGGGGTCCTAGGGGCCAGGGAAGTGAAGAATCCACCCGTGGCGCCCGAATCTACGCTGACTGTAGTCGGGTGGAGTGACCAGGTCGCAGTGGGGACTGGCCACAGACTAGTGGAGAGACTGCAGGACTCAACTTGCGAATCGGTGGCTGTAGTATCTGAATGAGCGACAGCCAAATCTACACACAATCGCTAAAAAGGCAGCCACATAGGGTCAAGGGGACCAGGAGGACGTCGCCGACAAGATCTGAGGCTGCTGGCTTTGGACACTGTGTGGAAGGTGCAGGGGCAGGAGGGTGAGAGCCAGCGCAGAGAGATGACCTGGAAAGGTACACAAGAAGGGGTTCCCGGAAAAGTGCACCCAAACTACCTGAGAGTTGGCTGAACCACCGACCCGGAGGACACAGTACAATAACTTAAAAACTGTGAGTAAAGTGTGAAGACTGCACCCCGCTGTGTCCTCAGAATTATTTACAGGGTCACCTGCCCTGTACTACAACAGTTACCATCATCAAATTAACCTCATATCTGCCGTGGGGCCCTGTTCTACCCATGAGGAGCTGTACCATCTTGGCTGCGTCACCTGTTATGAAGGCAATCCAGTAACACAGTATGCCAGTAATCAGAGCACATACAGTGATCTGACAATAACCCAAAAACAATAGAATGAGCTCTGAGACGTGGAATCTCTGTAGACCGCAATACCTGAACCTATCCTAAACACAACTAAAGGCAGCTGTGGATTGCGCCTGACACTACCTATGCAACTCGGCACAGCCTGAGGAACTGACTAGCCTGAAGATAGAAATACAAGCCTGACTTGCCTCAGAGAAATACCCCAAAGGAAAAGGCAGCCCCCCACATATAATGACTGTTAGCAAGATGAAAAGACAAAACGTAGGGATGAAATAGATTCAGCAAAGTGAGGCCCGATATTCTAGATAGAGCGAGGATAGCAAAGAGAACTTTGCATTCTACAAAAAACCCTAAAGCAAAAAACCACGCAAAGGGGGCAAAAAGACCCACCGTGCCGAACTAACGGCACGGCGGTACACCCTTTGCGTCTCAGAGCTTCCAGCAAAAACAAATAGACAAGCTGGACAGAAAAAACAGCAACAAAAGCAAAGAAGCACTTATCTAAGCAGAGCAGCAGGCCACAGGAAAGATCCAGAAGCTCAGATCCAACACTGGAACATTGACAAGGAGCAAGGAAGACAGAATCAGGTGGAGTTAAATAACAAGGCAGCCAACGAGCTCACCAGAACACCTGAGGGAGGAAGCCCAGAAGCTGCAGTACCACTTGTGACCACAGGAGTGAATTCAGCCACAGAATTCACAACAGTCACCATTGGCCCCCAGTGGACCTGAACCGCAGCGTCGGCCATCTATTGCTGATCACCAAGGGTGGCGTCACGAATCAATCCCATATAATTTTCCCTCTTGCATTTTATATTGCACGCCCAGGGCCACGGAGTTGGGTCACGGCCCGTGACTTCCCCAAAGAACTGTCCGACCTGGTTCCGAGTACCCCACAGCCCTGGTGGGCATCGCATCTGTATATAACACAAGTGAGTGTGTGTGTATATAGCACATCTGAGAGTGTGTGTATATAGCACAGCTGAGTGTGTGTGTATATAGCACAACTGAGAGTGTGTGTATATAGCACAGCTGAGTGTGTGTGTATATAGCACAACTGAGAGTGTGTATATACATAAGCTGTGTGTGTATATAGCACAACTGAGAGTGTGTGTATATAGCACAGCTGAGTGTGTGTGTGTGCAGCGCCCCAGGGTCCTGGTCGTTGCAGTAATATCGTTCTCCTCCAGGGGGGAGTGATGTTACGTTTGGAGGCAATAAAGGAGATCTCTTTACCAGGTATCACAAACATACAACACATTTCATACTCCAGATCACCAGAGGGAGCTATGCTCCTATTTATTAGGACACTCTTCACACTTAGGTAAAACTGGTGGCCTGGATAGGAAGTTAGGCAGTTGCTGGCTGAGCTTCGGCTCAGGTAGATGGTCCCTGACAGGGGTGGAAGCCTGTCAGAGGCCCAGACAGAAGGTCACAAAGCTGCGCCTGCCCCACGTGTGGCAGTTCCTAAGAAAGGACATGAACAGAGATCTGTATTGTAGAGAGGGTGAGAAAGAAGTCATAGCAAAAGGAGTGGATACCAGAAGGGGTTCTGTCCTGCACCGGCTGCCTCCTTCTGAGGCGCAGGATCCCGGTAGCCGAAACACCGAGGGAGCAACAGTCCTTTATGCCTTGCTCCAAAGACCGGCAGCACAGCTAATTGCAAGTTACTGATCCACCCTATACCCAGGAGGCAAGGTGGCACCCACGAGAGGCCGGGGCATGATAGAGTCCCTGTAAAAAGCCTCAAGCCACCGGTCATACGGGTTTGTCCTATCCATCTGGGGGACAGAGAGAGATAACATCGATAACATCTAGTCATCTACAACATCTGTGAGGACCTTATGAGAGGCTCAGCAATAAGGTACTACAGCACCCAGGCGCTAGAGGAAGGCTACTGATTTCCACCTGGATAAGGGGACTCTGGATTTGCCTCCAAACCGGCCAGACTCTTTCTGCCATGTGATCCGGTGCTCTGGACTGTGGATGCTGAAGCCTTCAGTAAAGGTAAAGAGACTGCAACCTTGTGTCCTCGTTCTTCACTGCACCTCACACCATCGACCATCTTACACACTGGGAAGCCCTGGGGACATATTTCACCTGTGGGAAGGTATACCATCTAGCTGCCATAACATCACCCCAGTGGATCACTAAGCATCGGTCACCCTGACCAAATACTACAGGTGGCATCACGAACATTATCCCTTTAAAGACCTTTCCCTTTTACACGGACGTCCCGAGGGCCACGGACCGGGTCAGCCACCGTGACATCCCCCTTGAGAACCGAAGGACATGGTACCGAGTTCCCCTAGCCCTTGGGGGCGATCCATCTTTATATAGCACAACTGAGAGTGTGTGTATATAGCACAGCTGAGTGTGTGTATATAGCACAACTGAGAGTGTGTATATAGCTGGCATGATCCGTTCCAGGGTTTATTAGTGTCTGCCCTTTTTTGGAAGGATCATATCAAGGGTTAACTTTGCTCTGCCTCATTTTGGGTTCGGGTTTGCTATTTAGCTCCCATGAATCTTGCTGGCAGTGTCAGTTATAGTTCTGTCTTCGGCTTGTGAACCTGACTCTGGAAACCCATGGCTTGTCCTGCTGTGAACCCTGACTTGTCCTGTGTCTGTTATCCCCCTCTGTCTGCCCTTTCCCTGCGTTTGTCTGTTCTGATTCATTCTCTGATTCTGATCTCCTGGCTTGGCTATTGACTCTGTCTTGATTTGTCCCTATTGTACCGTATTTTGCTCGCCCTGGTTTACTGATCTCTTGCTACGTCCTGACTATCCTTTCTGTTTTAATCCTTTTTGTACTGACGTGTTATCTTGTGTCCTGACTCGGCTTCTTCTGACTACTCTCTTGCCACCAGGTGGCATCTGTTCAGCTGCTCAGTGTGTGCAGTCTCGCATCCCTATTAAACTCCCCATGGTGAAGGTTGCGCTGTATTGCACTGCAGCTTCATGACAATAGCACAGCTGACTGTGTTTATATAGCACAGCTAAGAGTGTGTGTATATAGCCCAGCTGACTGTGTGTATACAGCACAGCTGAGTGTGTTTGTGTGTATATATTGCAGAGGTAAGTGTGTGTCTATATAACAGAGTTGAGTATGTGTTTTGATGTACTAGAGATGTGTGTGTTGATGTAGAAGGTCTGTGTGTGTATGTGTACGTTTACTGGGTCTGTGTTGGGGGAGCGTCATACTGTATAGGGGGCACCGTGTGAGCCATGATGAGGGTACCATGCTGTGTGGGAACACAAATGAGCTTCATTAGGAGAATATATTTGTGTGGATGCTTGTAAATGACTAGGTGAAGTTCGGGAAGTGGCAAAGTGAAGAATAACAATTGCTGCAGCATCACAGTTTGTGTTCTTCATTTCTTATTTTTCAAAGTTGGGAGGTGAAGTAAAACCCTGAGGGAATTATTTCAAAACCAGAAAAGAGGAGTTGTTTTAATAGAAACCAATCAGAATATTGCTTGTTAAGAATGTCTATTACCATTGAGTGCTGAGATCTGATTGGTTGCTACAGGAACTACTCCACTTTTATCTTGATCTGGTTTTGATTAATTTCTTGATTTTTTTTTAGAGATTTTAATTTATAAAAGCTTGGAAATTGCAGAGTTTTCTGTTAAAGATTACCAATGAATAGACCAGAGATGTTTCATGAAACTTCCGATACAACATCTGCAAAATCTGTAGCTGGCCTCCACCTGACCATGTACCAAAGGGGCCTTTGGGCCTCCTTAGCCTCCCTGGTGTTCAGTCAGGGTTGCCAAAAGTCCCTGGTATTTGCCAGGACTTTTTGGGATACAATCCTGGCACATTCGGGACTGCCTTGAGTTGAGAAGGGCTGGGGTTTATGTAAAGTGGGCAGTTCAGCTCGGTTTGGGAATTGGGACCATTCCTGGGTGAACTCCATCTTCTGCCAGTAACAATGTTGTTCAAGTGTCACTTTTGCCAATGCTCCCTCGACCTGGACTTTATTATGGGATATAACCCGTCCTTGATCATTTTACCCTTAATTACACAAAATCAGGGGCATGTAAACCAAATATGTGATTCCCTGTTTATATGGTGGACGTCCTTGGTAGTGAAGCTTTAGGCAACTACCCAGGTTGCCCGACATAACATATCAGCCAGAAAGAAACTGTTGTCCTCAAGTGAACATCTATCCAGGCACCATCTTCTGGTGTTTGTTTTAGATATGATCAGGCCGTTCACTAGGAAAACCAATCTCTTGTATCACAAGAATAATGTGGGAAATGATAGGTGATACTATGGATGGTTTATAGATGATGATAAGGTGTTATTGTGCCCGAACGTGCAATAGTATCACTGAAAGAGAGACATTAATACTGGCCATTGTCTACAAGAATGTTGTGGTTAAGATGATTGTCTATGTGATATAATGCCATCCCTACCTGGAAAGATATTGTCAGGATGCCAGGCAGTGACATTACTAGTGTCTCAAGCACCAGAGGGAAGTGCCCCAGGTTCTTTGTCTGTTACCCCAAGTATCATAAAGAAGTACATAAAATCTAGCTTGAAAATTGTCCACAGCCACCACTACATGGGTGCCGTGTACAAAACCCACAAGCTATGTGAAAGTGCGGCAGTTGCCCAAAACAACAATCAGGTTTTACTCATGACAGCCCTAGAAACGTTCCTGCCAATAGTTCCTCAAAAATACAGGAACGATGTTCGCCATTGTAGAAGGATGCAAATATAACTCCCTGCCCTATGAACACTAGTAGCCAAAACACCTGGTTTCCTGGACCTGTGGACCTCTCTCCCACTCTTTGTGCCCTCCACTAGACACACAAACCACTCTTACCGAAGAACATTTCGACTATTTGTATGTAATAGAGATGACCAAATCCTTTGAAATGCAATTTCACGAAGTTTGCAGTTTTTGGCCAAAAATCATGAGTAGGGCAAAGCCTGTAATTGCCGTGATGAGATGTGTATAACACTCTCAGGTCATTTAGGACTGTATCCAACTAATTTCATGCTCTTAAATATAAGCACATCTTTCGCAACGTCCAACTGACCTTAGCATATTTGGCTATGGGTAAATAGATGGTAACCGTTGCTGCATTCATTGTCTTGGCTTTTATACAGGCTATAATAGTCCCTCTTGATTGAGTGTATTATATCATGTGATGTGTGATGTGATAGCTACAAAGCATTATGGGAAGCCTGCCCAGCTGTGCCTAAACTCATGTTAGCCTTCTCTGGCTGATGCAATCTTCTGTAATGTGTAAAATGATGGTGTAATGACGCTGCCTGGTGTAACAGAAAGACAGCTGAAGGTGTGCTAGTGGGAGTGCAGGGAGAGGGAGGAATGAGGAATACAGAACACACAGGACCTGAACTAGTCTGGTCACGTGATCACTGCAGGGACAACGGGGGCAGAGCTACCGAGCAAGAATGGGGGTCTGCAAGAAACACTGGACACAGAATACAAAGACAGAGACGTAGTCAAAGGACAAGCCGAGGGTCGGGAGCCACACAGGAGCGAGGTACCAAGAGGCAAAACAGCAGATTAGTCAGAGACAAGCCAAGGGGTCAGAAAGCCAAGACAGACAGAGGCATGAGTCAAGGGACAGAACCGGGTCATACACAGCAAAGCACACACTAAGGCACAGCGATTACAGAGAGAAACCTGGCTCAACAACCACACGCCAAGTAAAGCGGAAGTATAACCGACTCAGAACCCAGGAACCACCAGCATTAAATAGCCGCCCTGGAACAAAAGAGAGGCGGACTAATGTAACCCAGACTTGACCAGGACGGAGCCAGAACCAGCCCATCCAGAGTCATGACAAATTGAATCGCAAATTATTCTAATTCTCAAAATTTTGCACAAATTTGATTGACATCAAATTGATTCATCTATTTATAGTATGTAGGATTAGAGAAGTACCCCTGCCTTACACAGCCTCTCTGCCAATAGAGAGTCTAGTCTGTTAGGGCATAGGGCTGTGTCTCATGAGACTTTGTCACAGACCCAGGACAGAGGAATTGTTTGGCCATGCTTTTCTCCGGAAGGTTGTTGTTGTTGTTGTGTCCACTGTACTTCACAATTTTAAGGTACCGTCACATTAAGCGACGCTGCAGCGATATAGACAAAGATGCTGATCGCTGCAGCGTCTCTGTGTGGTCGCTGGAGAGCTGTCACACAGACAGTTCTCCAGCGACCAACGATGCCGAAGTCCCCAGGTAACCAGGGTAAACATCGGGTTACTAAGCTCAGGGCCGTGCTTAGTAACCCGATGTTTACCCTGGTTACCAGTGTAAATGTAAAAAAAAAAAAACACTACATACTTACATTCCGGTGTCTGTCACGTCCCCCAGCGTTCTGCTTCCCTGCACTGTAAGCGCCGGCCGTAAAGCAGAGCAGTGACATCGCTGTGCTCTGCTTTACGGCCAGCCGGCGCTGACACAGTGCAGGGAAGCAGAACGCCGGGGGACGCGACAGACACCGGAATGTAAGTATGTAGTGTTTTTTTTTTTTACATTTACAATGGTAACCAGGTTAAATATCGGGTTACTAAGCGCGGCCCTGTGCTTAGTAACCCAATTTTTACCCTGGTTACCAGTGAAGACATCGCTGAATTGGCGTCCCACATGCCGATTCAGCGATGTCAGCGGGAGATCCAGCGATGAAATAAAGTTCTGGCCGTCTAGCTCCGACCGGCGATCTCACAGCAAGATCCTGATCGCTGCTGCGTGTCAAACACAACTATATCGCTATCCAGGACGCTGCAACGTCACGGATCGCTATCGTTATCATTGTTAAGTTGTTCAGTGTGAAGGTACCTTTAACAAGAGTGGGAGAGCTTGCCTCTTTTTCCGAAAGTCTCCTCATCATTTTGGGAGAGTTGGCAGGTATGCTGTAGTTACTCCCATTATTACCTAATACCATCTTCTGTAGTCTTGTATAGTCACACACAATAGATTGAATTGTGTTTGCTGATCATATGATTGTCAGTGAGCAGGTGACTCACGTATCTACACAAGACTTGTTTACACCTTCGAAAGCAATTGTGTTGAAGTCTTGACGTCCATAAGAACTGAAGAATGAAGTTTAACTCAATATGTAGATGTTATTTGGGAAGGTGAAACCTACGATAAAGGTCACCATAGCCTCATACCCTACGACGGAAACTTTTCCATTTGGCATGGAAATCAATTGTTAAAATTAAAGACCTTCATTAAGACTCCTACAAGGATGCGGCCAAGGCAAAAAGGCCATGATCATGAAATGGAAGCCAATTTCTTGGCAAGCTTTTGGGGGGCTTATTTCCATTTATTAGTACAAGAAGGATGCTTTTGACACTGAAGGACACTGCGGTTGGCTTTATAACATTCAATGGCAAAAAAATAATAAAAGAACTGCGGGGTAGTCACCATTTCAGGAGACCAAATATGAAGGTGACTATTCGAGAGTCACAGAAAGCTTATGAACGTGCCTGAAAAAGGCATCAAGAGCAGATAGACTGAAAGATCCAATCACAATAATGCGGAATCTCAGAGAAATATGTATACCAAAACAAAAAAACAGAGATCCCTAAAAAATAACTTTTAATAATATCATTAAAAAGACTATATTTATCCAAAATATTAATAAAACAGTATTAAATGTACCTAGTGGACCCTAGATCGAACTACAATGAGTCCTACCTGGCAGTGGAGGTTGGCACCCTACTTTTCTGCGGTTGGCGCCCCCACTCCTCAACGGCTTACCCTTTCAGGCCCTATTAAGGACCTATTGATAGAAGAAACGCTAAATAAGCCCTACTCTCGACACCTAGACTAATCACCTGCCTACCAGTGGAGGTTGGCACCCTAATTTACTGCGGTAGGCGCCCCCACTCAACGGCGGCTAACCCTAGGGTCCCTAATAATCCCTATAGTCCAGGATAGACAAACAGATTTTGTCCCACAGACACCACCGATACCCGTAGAAGAGAGAAAAAAAAAAACAAAACAAGAAAATAAGATCCAAAAAGCAAATAAATAATAGATTTGACAATAACGAAAAAATGACACTGTACTCTACTGATGTACCATAGAGAGCAAGCCAACAATGCTATGATGGAAACAATGTATTCCCCTCCAGGTAATATGATATAGCCCAAATACGGGTATGCTGGGTGCAACAATATTAGTGTCCACAAACAGAAACCCAGCACTTAAATGAAATCCACTCTTATGACATTACATAATATGTCAATGCTTGATGTGAAATAGCAAATAGTGTGTGTCCATAAATATGGCACAATGACCATGACAAAGAGTGGACAAAAAGACAACCTTATATACAACAGCTACGTAGTATATAACACAGCCACGTAGTATATAGCACAGACAGCCATGTAGTATAAAGCACTGCCCCGTAGGATATAGCACAGCCACGTAGTATATAGCACAGCCACGTAGGATATAGCAGCCACATAGTATATAGCAGCAACATAGTATATAGCACAGCTCATGTAGCACAGACAGCCACGTAGTATATAGCACACTCACGTAGTATATAGCAGCCACATAGTATATAACACAGCCCACACAGTATATAACACAGCCCACATAATATATAGCACAGCCCACGCAGTATATAACACAGGCCACATAGTATATAACATGGGCCACGTAGTATATAACACAGCCCACACTGTGTATAACACTGCCCACATAGTATATAGCAGCCAGGCAGTATATAGCACAGCCCACATAATATATAGCACAGCCCACATAGTATATAACAGCCCACACAGTATATAACACAGCCCATGCAGTATATAACACAGGCCACGTAGTATATAACACAGCCCACGTAGTATATAACACTGCCCACGTAGAATACGGCAGCCAGGCAGTATATAACACAGCCCACGTAGTATATAGCACAGCCCACGTAGTATATAACACAGCCCATGTAGTATATAACACAGGCCACGCAGTATATAACACAGCCCATGCAGTATATAACACAGCCCACGTAATATATAGCACAGCCCACGCAGTATATAACACAGGCCACGTAGTATATAACACAGCCCACGCAGTATATAACACTGCCCACGTAGTATATAGCAGCCAGGCAGTATATAACACAGCCCACGTAATATATAGCACAACCCACGTAGTATATAACACAGCCCAAGCAGTATATAACACAGCCCACGCAGTATATAACACAGCCCACGTAGTATATAACACAGGCCACGTAGTATATAGCAGTGTGGGCACCATATCCCTGTTAAAAAAAAATAAAATAAAAAATAGTTATATACTCACCCTCCGGCATCCAACGAAGCTGTCCCGATGTGTGCGTTGCTGCCACCAGCTTCCGTTCCCAGTGATGCATTGCGAAATTACTCAGATGACTTAGCGGTCTCACGGGATTTCCGTTACAGACAGACAGACAAACAGACAGAAGTACCCCTTAGACGATTATATAGATAGATGAGTGTATATTTATTAGGTTATCTATAGAAACATTAGGATAAAACGCAGATGAGTGGCTTTTATTAATTACATCAGGCCTCTGGCTGAACTCTCTGAAGTGATAAAGTTCCTTTGTTGATTGGCAACAATTGTAGATGTTAATTACGTGTCCCGACTCAGGACCTTGCTTCCTTCTCCTATGGCAAGCTCCTTCCATTCTAGTAACAGTGATTATCGAGTAAACACCTCAGACATCATCCCTAAGGGTTAGCTTGTGAGCCATGGACTGTCTGAGTATTCAACAAGTGTGGCTTTCAGCTACCACATGTTTTACATGTGTTTACCACATTATCCACCTCACTCAGCCTAAGCCAGGTGTATATCATGTCTGTAGCAAACTCCTGCCTGCTATCCAAACATCTGCAACTAACTCCTAACTCCTAAGTCCTGTGAATCCTGCTGTTACTGCACTTTCAATTCTGCTGCTATAGGTACCTGATATCAGTCTCCTCTCTGCTAATACTGGTGATGTTCCCCCCAGTGTCTATGCAAGCAAGTTACTAGTTTAGCAATAACTCATCATATGATTAAACAAATCCCTACTATAAGTTCCCGATTGCATATATCTCTGCTATTAACCATTTGCCTGCTGCAAGTTCCAGATTGTCCACACATCTAGTGTTCCAGTGTGTAACCACATCTCTGTCACAAGTTTCTGGATAGCCTATACAGTTAATGCTCCTTGGTAAAAAGACTAGACCCCAGAGATGAAAGTCAAACGTATATGGTAATATATCAAATAACGAAAGGCAAGTATAGTGTAACAATATAATATATCTTTATTGAATTATAACAGATGGCACTACAAAGATGTGCCTGTGCTTGGAGACGCAAATATAGAAAAATGTGCTATAAAAAAATGGCCCATACAACGGAAATATTCCAATATCTATAGCACAAAAAAAGGAGCGGACACAACAGAAGGTAGAAATAGAAATATTAATAAGAAGTCACTAAATCACCTGGACCTAAGGCATACAGAGATGTACGTGAATGCACCATATATGCATGCAATCACAGAAGGAGGCTAAATACTATAGTGTAAAATCAAGAAAGTGCGAAGTGCTGACAATATATATACATGCACAATGTAACAAATATATATGTGTATTACATCACAAATATGTGTGGAATTTACAAAAAGTGCAACAGTGCAAAACCGCTATAAGAGTATAATATATCCAGGCAAATAATGAATAAAATGTGGAAGCCTAAATCCATCTGTGAAGACAGCACAATGTGTACACACACCATGCACCCGAGTCCGCCCGGTTCCAGGTAATATATATAACTGGCGATGCCCAAATAAAGACAATAAACTACTACCTGTCACGGTCCGTTCGTTCCAAGCACAGCGCACCCCGACGCGCGTTTCGGATATACTCCTTCGTCAGGGGGTGTTGTGCTGGAGGGACCGGAGGGCCTATATATACACACAGCATAACCGCCGATGACCGGAGCAGACGCACAGTGGCGCATGCGCAGCCAGGAGGACCCGGAAGTGTGCAGCGCCAGCGTCACGTGACCCGGCAGCACAGGCTGTTTTGTGAGTTAATGCTCCTTGTGTAACCACATCTCTGCAAGCAAGTTATCAGATTTCCTATATATCTACTGTTCATCTTTGTATTCATGCCCCTGGCTCTGCTTCTTCAAGGTTCTTACTTTTCTGCTTTTCTGATTGCCATTCTGTAAAATCCGTTGTCCCAATATTTACATAGTTACATAGTTACATAGTTCGTAAAGCCGAAAAAAGACATTTGTCCATCCCGTTCAGCCTATATTCCATCATAATAAATCCCCAGATCTACGTCCTTCTACAGAACCTAATAATTGTATGATACAATATTGTTCTGCTCCAGGAAGACATCCAGGCCTCTCTTGAACCCCTCAACTGAGTTCGCCATCACCACCTCCTCAGGCAAGCAATTCCAGATTCTCACTGCCCTAACAGTAAAGAATCCTCTTCTATGTTGGTAGAAAAACCTTCTCTCCTCCAGACGCAAAGAATGCCCCCTTGTGCCCGTCACCTTCCTTGGTATAAACAGATCCTCAGCGAGATATTTGTATTGTCCCCTTATATATTTATACATGGTTATTAGATCTCCCCTCAGTCGTCTTTTTTCTAGACTAAATAATCCTAATTTCGCTAATCTATCTGGATATTGTAGTTCTCCCATCCCCTTTATTAATTTTGTTGCCCTCCTTTGTACTCTCTCTAGTTCCATTATATGATTCCTGAGCACCGGTGCCCAAAACTGGACACAGTACTCCATGTGCGGTCTAACTAGGGATTTGTACAGAGGCAGTATAATGCTCTCATCATGTGTATCCAGACCTCTTTTAATGCACCCCATGATCCTGTTTGCCTTGGCAGCTGCTGCCTGGCACTGGCTGCTCCAGGTAAGTTTATCATTAACTAGGATCCCCAAGTCCTTCTCCCTGTCAGATTTACCCAGTGGTTTCCCGTTCAGTGTGTAATGGTGATATTGATTCCTTCTTCCCATGTGTATAACCTTACATTTATCATTGATAAACCTCATCTGCCACCTTTCAGCCCAAGTTTCCAACTTATCCAGATCCATCTGTAGCAGAATACTATCTTCTCTTGTATTAACTGCTTTACATAGTTTTGTAATCCTCAGCGAGATATTTGTATTGTTCCCTTATATACTTATACATGGTTATTAGATCGCCCCTCAGTCGTCTTTTTTCTAGACTAAATAATCCTAATTTCGCTAATCTATCTGGGTATTGTAGTTCTCCCATCCCCTTTATTAATTTTGTTGCTTTATTAAATTTGCTGATCCATGTGCCATCTGGTAAGGCCTGCTCCACATCACCACTGCCTCTAGTCTCTGCTGCTCACCCTGACCTATGCCTTCAGAATCCACTTCACCAGGTGAGTTCTTAACACTAGATATCATCCCAATTTTAAACGCTCACTGACACCTATCCTAAAATACACTAAATTCACTAAAGTACAAAAGTTGAAGGTGACCAATACCCTATTGCAGGTATATTGGATATTGACTTTCATTTAGTTAAAGAAACATTCTTGAAAAAGCAGACCTCTATTATGTGTAGTGCAGGTTCTGCATGGGCGGAGCATTGAAGCGGAGATGGGTCTTTGTTGGTCTACAGAATGTATGTTTGGGCTTTTGTCGCTCTATGGGAAGTGGAGGCTGGTCTTTTTTTCTTGGCTGCTGCTCTCTTATCTATCAAAAGGCATTCAAGTATACTTGAGAAATGGGATTTCGGTTCAAGGCTGGCAAGAAATTGGATAATGGGAGGAGCAAGTTCCAGATCCTGTGGTGCTGGTAGAATGCTGATGAAGCATAATCACCCACTCACAGAAAATGGATGGTAAGCTACACAACATAAGACTCGGCATAGTCTTTGGACATATTAGACTGGTATGTGCATCAGAGACAGATACTCTTCAACTTAAATTCCATACGTATTGTCATGTGATCATCAAGAAACACCAGTAAGACAAATTTATCACAAATAGGATTTAATATTTTATATTTAGTTACCTATACAATACATTTTAGTACTGAGCTAACAAATCAAAATGACATTTCATTAAGCAAGGAAACCTGATTAAGAGCAGCAGAGGTAAACCCATAGACGTGAGTCAGTCCGATTGGAAGACTTCATATTCACAGATTATAATTGTGGAGTTACTCTGAGCTCTAATCCACAAATGGTGAAAAGTGGGGGAAGAAAGTAGGAAAGCCATGAAGGGCTAGTTAATCTTGTAGGAATAAGCCAAGTCATAGGTTGCCTGACTCTGTGACTCATATACCAAGTAACAGAGCCCACCGGTCCAGCTTTGTTGTTACATATGGTGGCATCTGCATCTGCTCATTGAGCCTTGCTTCGAGGCAGTCCATAGTGTTATGTCTGCAGTGCCCATGGTAGGAGTCGGAGAGCCTCATACTGCATTCAGAAGCCACATAAGCCCCATGCCCAGCCCGAGGAAGACTGACATCTTCGCAGAGGTTCCACTGTTACACAGGTTTGTACTACAACATGAATTGTCATACTGAAATCCAAAGGTAGCGTCAGACTGGTTTTTTCCGCTTTGGCAATTGGGTGTACAAGCCTGTTTATCGAACAAGTTGAGAGAACCTAGAAAAAAAAACAAAAAAAAAAAAACACTTAGTAGGTCATAGAAATGTCAAGCTCTAGTTCCCCATCAATGTCATAGTGGTGCATGGTGACGTACAACCCAAAACACAGGCCCATAACTTCAAAGTGCATTGTGGGATAGAACGTGGGACACAGTCAACCAACATTTATTAACGTAAACTATATCTGACCTAGATCCCAACATTCAATTTCTCACCGTCTCATATTTCCAAGCGATAGAACCCAAGAGACAGTGCTTCAACATCTCATAATGTCAAAGTGTACTCTGACCTAGACACTAAGATTAAGTGTCCCTACAAAGTACAATGATCATGTACCCAGACGTCAGTTCCCCAACATCTCATAATGTCACGATATCCTATAACCTAGATTCAGTGGCCCAACATCACATGTTGTCAAAGTGTATTCTCTGACCTAGACACCAAGATTAAGTGTCCCGGACCCTACAAAGTATAATGTTCATGTTCCCAGAAGTCAGTGCCCAACATCTCATAATGTCACGATATACTATAGATTAGATTCAGTGCCCCAACATCAAAGTGTACTTTCAAGGGGTTTTCTGGGACTATGGTAACTTCATGCTTGTTCTGACCAGCAATGATCTCTTTTGGCTCAATGGCGATTCTGTGGCATCCTTTGACCTCACGTCAACAAAACAGCTCTACCTCTTCTGCTCTGCTCTGTCGACAGGGCGTCACTGCCGGCATTATGCTGATTGACATTTGGCTCCCTGCAGTTAGGCAGATGGGGAACCGGCTATAAAACAGCAGGATATCAGCAGTGATGCCCTTTCGACAGAGCAGAGCAGAAGAGAAGCAGTTTCCCTTTCAACGTGACTTCACAAGATGACAGCAAATTACTGGTATTCTCGATGCGTGACCACTTTGAGCTGGGAGAGATTCGTGCTAGGCAGAATAGGTAGGTAGTTAGGGACTACTTACCAGTAAGTTCTTAGCCACATAGTGATACAAATACAAAGTCCCAGATGACCTCTTTAATATAGAACCAATAGTCAATATCCCAACAACTCATAATTTTGTATACTCCGAGCTAGAACCCAAGATGTGGTACCCGATAGATACAATGTACCAACATATATAATGTCATCGTCTATCCTAAAGCTAGAAACAGAAAAAAGTTAAAAAAACCTAAACATAAAAACAGAACACCATCACAAACAATGGCCAAAACCCAGTCCGGAGACAACACATATCATTAATCAACAAGACCCCCCACAATTACAACCCATTGGAAAACTCTTTATTGGAGTAAATTTGCAAATTTCGAGAAAAGTAAACTATAAAATAAAAAAAAAAAATGAGTTTAGCCTTTTTGTGAAACGGCATTTTAATTTTAATAAAGAGGTATTTAGAAAAAACAAAAAACTATGTGTCACGGAAAGAACGGTGCAAACGCCATCTTGGTTCCACAAGAAAAAAAAGAGGGTAATTAAGCTAATCACTAAAAGTGTCCGGTCACTTAGGACTGAAAGACTCCGTTTTTTAAGGAGCTAAAAGAAAAAGAAAAAAAAAAGACTTTTTATGGCTGCCACTTTACATTTTGTTAATACTTACCTAAGTACACTTTAGTAAAGGAACAGTTTCCAGTACAGTCTACTTCTGAAGATTGGGTGATGCAGAAGGACAGTGCCCGGAATTTGCAGCTCTTACACGTTAAGGCGGAGGCTGCAGGTAAAGAACAGGTAAACATAGAAAAGTTACAGTCCACAGACTAGGACACAGAATCTAAATTTACATTCGGCCTTAAGCAAACAAGGTGGATTTCCTTGTCATGAATAGGCAAAGGATTGAATTATTCTTTATCTTTCCTCTTCTGGAAGCCCTTACATAAACAGACAGTAATCTCGGGATTAAGTAACTTCTGCAGCCTGTGTCCTGGGAGTTCACTTCAAGCCCCATGGCACCAATGCAAGATTTGTAAGAGGGCACCTATTCTTATTTGTCATTAATAATAATGGCTTGTTCTTGTGTGGCCGGAGCCTTCAGGACTCAACAGCGACAAATACCTCTACGCCTTTTATAACTATATATCTACTAGATGGTGGCCCGATTCTAAGAAGCATGGTTTACAACACCAAATTGCTAAACTGATACACCAGACCATTAGTGTGCTATCAAAGAAGTATGACCACAATATGTGCCTGCTCAAAAGTAGACCATGATCAGGGCTAAAACACCCTTATTATAGATAGCCTCAAGAGATGGATCTTCCATGGTGCTACTGAACCTAGCTTAGATGATCACCATAGAATTATATTGTGATCTACGTTTGAACCTTGGGTGTGGTCTCATTATTGATCTCAAACAGAACAATTTTTGAAGTATGTTGCCCCGGGGATACATTTTTCAAGGAGTATATGTATTTTAGTGGAAATAAGCTTCTTTTTCTTGGTAAGATTGATCCATTTATGACATAATTTCCTGTACTTTAACCATCCACCTTCTTGTTGTTTGTTAGGATATACATTACATGTAAAGTCGAAATATTGGATTTACTACTTTATTACTTGCGATCACAAGTTTGGCATTCTAGTAGGTAGCAATAGCGGAGCTTTGCTGAACCAACTCTTGCAGTATACAACAACCTCTACGTAAACCTTAAACGGGTGGACAAATCAGATGTGAAGACTAAAAGAATGAAACTTGACTGAATCCAACCACAAATGTTTGTGCTCATTTTAAGGTCATGGTTGACTTTCATGAGAATTAGTCACTGTGTCCTACCTGTCAGATCTCTGTTGTTTTAACAAGAGGGTGTAACCTTGCGTTCTATGTAGTCTGGCATTAACGTTGGCTACTGCCATCTATAGGCAAGAGTTGATGAAATCGTGTTACCTTAGAGGAAGGTTGATTCCCTGGTTTCACTACGCATCATTTTGTTCGTTAACAATGTGTAATTTGTTCCCCTTTCTCAGACACTGCCCCACCTGTTTGGCAGCCTCTGATCATTTTACTACGAGTCCTCCCCAGATCATAATTTCTTTTGTTCAATGTTATTCCTCCCTTTTGACATTTTATTTGTGCAACCATTAACATTATCTTAAAACAAGATTTGATATGTCGACATATCAAATATTTATCTAATAAGGTCAAGGTAGAACTAGACGCTAAAATTATTTCACTCTTTCGACAAGGTGAAAGGGATGAAATAAGGAGACCTCTAACATCTGAAAAGCCTATATAAGAAGTCATTATATGACTACCTTCTGAAATGGCATTTTATAAACGTCATAGTAATGTAATAACCAAAACAATGACCAATTTACAGAACAATTTACAAAACAAAAATCACAATACTAATCATAGGAAGACATTCTTATCATATCATATCTCATAGCTTTTTCTCAGCTAGCAAATGTTCTTCTCGCCAATCCTCTAACTCATCGTATGAATCTCCGTTGAATATTGACCATAAATTCCAAAAGGTCAAACTATTGTGACTGCTTGAGATGACCAACATAAACCAACACATGTCTTGACAATGTTGGCCAACTATAGGGGAACATTTTTATGGCCATTTCCAACAAATTTGACCTTCAGCTGCTTATTCATGTCAACGAAAATGGGCATGGCAGTGTTGTCCTATACTTCTTAAAAGTCCATTATGAACTTGTTTTTCACAGTCTGATATATTGTTTTGGCTGTAGGTTCAATCATCCATTACCGTAACAGGCTGTCATGCAGGAAGTCGCAGTTAATATTTAAGGCTAGAACTTCAGTCATCGACCTCACCCCACCCTAGAGCGTTGAATAATGTTGATGTTAAAGTATGACGAAAAATGGGGAAAGATTCCGGCACAACCATCCAGGGATAAAATGGATTCTTTATTCAAACGTAGTTAAAACATTAAAAGGCGAGGCCTCTCCGCATTATACAGGAATATTCTCTCTCCATATGTTAGAATATCAGTAGGATCTTCAACATATGGAAAGAAGGGATTATTCAAAGGTATTTAAAGAAAGTTTTAGCTTTACCTTCTACATAGTAATTATTCTAAAAATGTCTCAAAACCATCATTTTAGTCTAAAAAGAATGGCATATTGTCCGTTCTGGACTAAAGAAGTCCATGATGTGTTTCCAGGTGGAATTACAGAACAATCTCAAGTTGTATTTAAAATGTTATCGCCAACATATAATTTATTACCCCAAAACAGTACGAAATAGCCCAAAGTTACTTTGTGGAAAGAATTCTTTCTGCTTTTTGCACTCACTGACTGCCCTGTGAAGTTGTGTCCCAGTTTCCCTGTTACAATAACTACAGCCCTGTATGACATTCCAATCATGTACGGACATTTCCACTTGTGGAAAAATTTGCTTCACGGAGCTAGCACTGAGTTTTTTGGTGTCACAAAAAAAAAAAAAAAGAATCTGGACAGTTTCAATGTTCAGAAAACCAGTCGAAATGTAGAGGTCTACGCCCTGTGTCTCATATATTTCTAGATCTCATCTCTAAGTGGCCTGAGGACAAGGTGGGGCATTAGAACTTCAAATTTCCAAATGCCTGCAAGAAACATGTGAATTCCTGAATTTTTTTTTTTTTTTAGCAAAAACTGAAGTCAAACACACCTGGACTTGGACGCCAACAGGTAAACCAAGTATGGGCTGTGAACTTGAGTTTGACTAAAAGCCCCTTCTATGTAATGTGTATCGGCACACCCTTCTTCATGTATTTTAGTTAGAGATTTAACTCATAAGGTACAGATGGGGATGCATAATAATCAAGAATGTTCATTATATGCTTCTAGTCAAAAGTTCTGTAAAGTAGACAAAAATCTGAGAAGAACTATCTGACAGATGTCATCTCTGTTGGTGCCAATAGACATGAGAAAGATGTCTGCTAGGTAAGACCACCCAAAAGATAAAACACAGGTTATGGAGTATTACATACCCTCAGCCCATTTGATCATAGCCAAATTTTGGGGGGCTATTTTGTTAGTTTTTGACGAATTTCTTAAATACAAAAAGAGCCTATTAATAAAAACCATGACACTTACCGATAGCAATCAGCCCGAGAGCAAAACTGATACAAAAGAGCGTCTTCATGGTCCTCACGTTCAGAAAATGTTCTACGAGGAGAAGAAAACAGACTGCAAATTACTTATAGATCCTGGAAGGATGGAAAAATTTTCGGCAGCTCCAAGAGTTTAGAGAGCAGAAGAGGATGGTGAGAAAATGAGAAGAAATAGTGAGAGAGGCAGAGCTGGGAAGTAGATGCAGGAAACTGATGATTACAAGGTAAAGGCTCCAAGAGAAACAGCTTCAGTCCCAAAGTTTAGGAAATTGATGCAGTGGAACGGAGGAGAATAATTATTGTAAAGAAGGTTACAACTATATCCAAAAAAGAACGGTAATGAAACAAATAAAGCTCGGTGGCATTACCAACTCGTCACTGTGACTGTCTTCTCCGGTCGTCCCCTTGACTGTGAAGAGCTTTCGGATACATAAAACCCCTTTATACCTCGTCCTGTTAGAAGGAGGAGTTGGATCACGTTACTGGATGAATAGCGGCCACACCTGTTTAGCAGTTTTTGGTACAGAGATAACAACATAAACATAGGGTTTTCCAGCTGCTGTGAAACTGCACCATCCAGATTCACCTCCACGACAAACTTTGCAGATTCCGAAACTAGATGTCCACATGCAGGACAACCATATCATTGTAGCATATCTTCTTTTCTTTGGCATTTTTTTTAAGCATTTGCTATATAAAATGATATCACTTTATTATTCAGTTTATTCAACCAATGTGGTTTGACTTACAGCATCCGAAACAAAAAAAAAAAAAGTACACCAACTAAACTGGCATAAAATGCCTGGCGTAGATCTCCACGATCAGTAGAGGACAAGAATAGAAAGCTGAAAAGCTCCCACCACAGCTGGAGCCAGGGAGATGTCTCACAAATTATTAACACCAGAGAAATGTGCACTCACCCTTCAACCCTTTCTCTGCACCAGATCACCAGAGATTAACCCTTCTGCTTTAAGTACCGTAACCCTTCTTCAATCAAACATTAATTCAGCCATTAACCCCTTCACTACTTTAGATCATCAAGGATGATGACCTTAACTCTACTAGTAGTGTCCTAGACCAAAGGTGGGCAATTCATTTTTCCGAGGTGCCACATGAGAGATGGTGACTGTTGTGGAGTCCGAACCAATAAGCTGAAATTATTTTTGCTCAATATTAATATTAACATATGAATTATTATAATTATTATTTTATATTAATTGTATAACTTAATATTGAGCACAATTAAGTATGCTGACATCCAACTATATACCATATGAGCTCCAACATAGCCACCATATACACTGACAAAAGGGTAACAACGTTTTGACCTTTTGACTTTCAGGCTCCATATCTCACCGTCCACTTCTGCTTTTAACGTGAAACTACCATCATTTATAGACAATCATCTTGGTTATCTCATACGTAAATTTGACTTGCAACTGTTTAGCATATGATTAGTTATGCAGATTCTTGTCATGTCACTGCATGGTTACTGTTTTGTTCCTAAAAATCTAAATTAACATTTTTATTATTTTGTTAGTATTTTGTAAATCCACCTTTGGCTTTCACTACTGCCTGAATCCTTCTGGGCAGCTCTCGATCAGATTCAAGAACGTCTAGACCGAAATATGATCCCATGTCTCTTCTACACGTTCACAATGTTGGTACATACTGGTCGACTCACTTGGGTATGTACAAGTGAGGGATTCAAGCTTCAGAAGGCTAATTTGCATATTCCAGGTGCCTTCTGGGAGAAGCGAAGTCTCCCTAAGCTAGAAGATCGTTGGGTACAGCCGGGACCAGCTGCTTCGAAAGCATCACCAAACCAGGGATTCAAGCTTCAGGAGGCTAATTTGCATATTCCAGGTGCCTTCTGGGAGAAGCGAAGTCTCCCTAAGCTAGAAGATCGTTGGGTACAGCCGGGACCAGCTGCTTCGAAAGCATCACCAAACCAGGGATTCAAGCTTCAGGAGGCTAATTTGCATATTCCAGGTGCCTTCTGGGAGAAGCGAAGTCTCCCTAAGCTAGAAGATCGTTGGGTACAGCCGGGACCAGCTGCTTCGAAAGCATCACCAAACCAGGGATTCAAGCTTCAGGAGGCTAATTTGCATATTCCAGGTGCCTTCTGGGAGAAGCGAAGTCTCCCTAAGCTAGAAGATCGTTGGGTACAGCCGGGACCAGCTGCTTCGAAAGCATCACCAAACCAGGGATTCAAGCTTCAGGAGGCTAATTTGCATATTCCAGGTGCCTTCTGGGAGAAGCGAAGTCTCCCTAAGCTAGAAGATCGTTGGGTACAGCCGGGACCAGCTGCTTCGAAAGCATCACCAAACCGCGCGCCGTAAGGCGCGCGAATTTTTGCCTGTAGGACATTATTGCAAGAGAGCTTGGCTGAGTAGATTACACAAGAAGGAAAACACACAGCAAGTCAGCAGGATCTAGGAGCAACATGGCAGATGTGACAACCTACATGGTGAGCTGCAGCATGTGCTACATGTTCACAGATCGACCAGAAGAAGAATCCAATTTCACCTGTCAGATGTGTAGACTAGTGGCCCTTTTAGAAGAAAAGGTGCGGGGTCTGGAAGAAAGAATAGCAACTTTGAAACTCATCAAAGAGAATGAAGACTTTCTAGACAGAACAGAAGCATCTCTACTGGTCACAGAAGGTGCAAAAAGTGTCAGAGAACCTCCAAAAGCAGATGAGTGGAAGCATGTGACCAAAAGAAGCAAGAAGACCATGGAGAAATCACCAACCACACAACTGAAGAACCGATATCAAATCTTTGTAGAGGATGAAGATGGCACACCTAAGAATGAAGCAATACCAGCAAGCAAAAAAGAAAAGGGCACACAGCAACAAGTGACAGCAAAAAGTACAGCCAAGAAGCAACGAAGAGTGGTGGTGGTGGGAGACTCACTACTGAGAGGCACCGAAGCAGCCATCTGCAGACCGGACATAACTGCAAGAGAAGTATGCTGCCTTCCAGGTGCGATGATCAAGGATGTGACCGATAGGATACCAAAGCTCTTCAGCTCCAAGGACGTCCACCCATTTCTTCTGATACATGTTGGCACCAATGACACGGCAAGGAAGGACCTACCGACAATCTGCAAGGACTTTGAAGAGTTGGGGAAGAAAGTAAAGGAACTGGATGCACAGGTAGTTTTTTCTTCTATCCTTCCAGTAGACGGGCATGGCACCAGGAGATGGAACAGGATCCTTGATGCAAACAACTGGCTAAGACGATGGTGCAAACAACAAGGATTTGGATTCCTGGACCACGGTGTGAATTACTGGTATGATGGACTCCTCGCCAGAGACGGACTACACCTCAACAAACCTGGGAAACACACATTCGCCAGAAGACTCGCTACACTCATCAGGAGGGCGTTAAACTAGAAGAAGAGGGGACGGGAAGAAAAACATTAGACTCGAACAAAGACGACCCAGGAAAACATACTCTGAAGGGAGGTAAGAACATTTCTAAAACAATCCACAGTGAGGAGATTGGAACAAAACAAAATCCTCTAAACTGCATGCTCGCAAACGCCAGAAGCCTGACAAACAAGATGGAAGAACTAGAAGCAGAAATATCTACAGGTAACTTTGACATAGTGGGAATAACCGAGACATGGTTAGATGAAAGCTATGACTGGGCAGTTAACTTACAGGGTTACAGTCTGTTTAGAAAGGATCGTAAAAATCGGAGAGGAGGAGGGGTTTGTCTCTATGTAAAGTCTTGTCTAAAGTCCACTTTAAGGGAGGATATTAGCGAAGGGAATGAGGATGTCGAGTCCATATGGGTTGAAATTCATGGAGGGAAAAATGGTAACAAAATTCTCATTGGGGTCTGTTACAAACCCCCAAATATAACAGAAAGCATGGAAAGTCTACTTCTAAAGCAGATAGATGAAGCTGCAACCCATAATGAGGTCCTGGTTATGGGGGACTTTAACTACCCGGATATTAACTGGGAAACAGAAACCTGTGAAACCCATAAAGGCAACAGGTTTCTGCTAATAACCAAGAAAAATTATCTTTCACAATTGGTGCAGAATCCAACCAGAGGAGCAGCACTTTTAGACCTAATACTATCTAATAGACCTGACAGAATAACAAATCTGCAGGTGGTTGGGCATTTAGGAAATAGCGACCACAATATTGTGCAGTTTCACCTGTCTTTCACTAGGGGGACTTGTCAGGGAGTCACAAAAACATTGAACTTTAGGAAGGCAAAGTTTGAACAGCTTAGAGATGCCCTTAATCTGGTAGACTGGGACAATATCCTCAGAAATGAGAATACAGATAATAAATGGGAAATGTTTAAGAACATCCTAAATAGGCAGTGTAAGCGGTTTATACCTTGTGGGAATAAAAGGACTAGAAATAGGAAAAACCCAATGTGGCTAAACAAAGAAGTAAGACAGGCAATTAACAGTAAAAAGAAAGCATTTGCACTACTAAAGCAGGATGGCACCATTGAAGCTCTAAAAAACTATAGGGAGAAAAATACTTTATCTAAAAAACTAATTAAAGCTGCCAAAAAGGAAACAGAGAAGCACATTGCTAAGGAGAGTAAAACTAATCCCAAACTGTTCTTCAACTATATCAATAGTAAAAGAATAAAAACTGAAAATGTAGGCCCCTTAAAAAATAGTGAGGAAAGAATGGTTGTAGATGACGAGGAAAAAGCTAACATATTAAACACCTTCTTCTCCACGGTATTCACGGTGGAAAATGAAATGCTAGGTGAAATCCCAAGAAACAATGAAAACCCTATATTAAGGGTCACCAATCTAACCCAAGAAGAGGTGCGAAACCGGCTAAATAAGATTAAAATAGATAAATCTCCGGGTCCGGATGGCATACACCCACGAGTACTAAGAGAACTAAGTAATGTAATAGATAAACCATTATTTCTTATTTTTAGTGACTCTATAGCGACAGGGTCTGTTCCGCAGGACTGGCGCATAGCAAATGTGGTGCCAATATTCAAAAAGGGCTCTAAAAGTGAACCTGGAAATTATAGGCCAGTAAGTCTAACCTCTATTGTTGGTAAAATATTTGAAGGGTTTCTGAGGGATGTTATTCTGGATTATCTCAATGAGAATAACTGTTTAACTCCATATCAGCATGGGTTTATGAGAAATCGCTCCTGTCAAACCAATCTAATCAGTTTTTATGAAGAGGTAAGCTATAGACTGGACCACGGTGAGTCATTGGACGTGGTATATCTCGATTTTTCCAAAGCGTTTGATACCGTGCCGCACAAGAGGTTGGTACACAAAATGAGAATGCTTGGTCTGGGGGAAAATGTGTGTAAATGGGTTAGTAACTGGCTTAGTGATAGAAAGCAGAGGGTGGTTATAAATGGTATAGTCTCTAACTGGGTCGCTGTGACCAGTGGGGTACCGCAGGGGTCAGTATTGGGACCTGTTCTCTTCAACATATTCATTAATGATCTGGTAGAAGGTTTACACAGTAAAATATCGATATTTGCAGATGATACAAAACTATGTAAAGCAGTTAATACAAGAGAAGATAGTATTCTGCTACAGATGGATCTGGATAAGTTGGAAACTTGGGCTGAAAGGTGGCAGATGAGGTTTAACAATGATAAATGTAAGGTTATACACATGGGAAGAGGGAATCAATATCACCATTACACACTGAACGGGAAACCACTGGGTAAATCTGACAGGGAGAAGGACTTGGGGATCCTAGTTAATGATAAACTTACCTGGAGCAGCCAGTGCCAGGCAGCAGCTGCCAAGGCAAACAGGATCATGGGGTGCATTAAAAGAGGTCTGGATACACATGATGAGAGCATTATACTGCCTCTGTACAAATCCCTAGTTAGACCGCACATGGAGTACTGTGTCCAGTTTTGGGCACCGGTGCTCAGGAAGGATATAATGGAACTAGAGAGAGTACAAAGGAGGGCAACAAAATTAATAAAGGGGATGGGAGAACTACAATACCCAGATAGATTAGCGAAATTAGGATTATTTAGTCTAGAAAAAAGACGACTGAGGGGCGATCTAATAACCATGTATAAGTATATAAGGGGACAATACAAATATCTCGCTGAGGATCTATTTATACCAAGGAAGGTGACGGGCACAAGGGGGCATTCTTTGCGTCTGGAGGAGAGAAGGTTTTTCCACCAACATAGAAGAGGATTCTTTACTGTTAGGGCAGTGAGAATCTGGAATTGCTTGCCTGAGGAGGTGGTGATGGCGAACTCAGTCGAGGGGTTCAAAAGAGGCCTGGATGTCTTCCTGGAGCAGAACAATATTGTATCATACAATTATTAGGTTCTGTAGAAGGACGTAGATCTGGGTATTTATTATGATGGAATATAGGCTGAACTGGATGGACAAATGTCTTTTTTCGGCCTTACTAACTATGTTACTATGTTACTATGTTAATATACAGTTTTTTTCTACAGCTCTACCCACAAGTGTTGGATTGGGTTGAGGTCTGTGGACTGTGGGGGCCAATCCAGCACCTCTACTTCATTGTCATTGAACCATTTCTTCGCCAATGTTGACGTCTGCTTCAGGTCGTTGTCCTGCTGGAACACTATGTCTTTCTTTTCCTACCCATAGTACTTGAGTGTACGAAGTAACTTGTCAAGTAGGATTCTCGCATATCTCAGCAATGAGACCACCATCAATGCTGGTCAAGTATCCAACGCTTTGGCTGTGAAAAAAAACCCATAACATCAGGGTTCCTTCCCCAAACTTAACAGTTTCTTCAATTTCTTGAACCATTAGCCCCTTTTCACTTGTTTCTTCCAGACTCATTTGTACCCATCAGTGTCTAGTATATTGACCTTTGTCTCATCGCTCCAAATCGCCTATTTCCAATATTTTACTGTCCACTTTTTCCACTTTTTTGCAAACTCGAGCTGAGATTTCTAACGATAATATTGAAGTTGAGTCTTCTTCACCTTGCTTGCATGGACATCTGTGATCTCACTAGTACGAAGCATACGAGCCACCTCCACTGCTGTGTTTGTCACACCAGAACTGATAGACCTTGATGAGCCGACTTGTTGACTCCAATATTTTACCTGGACATTCACCTCTTGGTTTTTGAATGGATGGATGGACTTCATTTCATATTCTTACAATTGTCATGGTGCTCACATGATGCAATTTCACAATTTTCTTTGCCAAGAGACCGCTATCAATGATCTGGATGATGCTATTTCTCCTTTCTTGGGAAATCTTCTTAATGGCTGCTCCTTGAAGCGAACCAGTGACCTTTCACTTGGGAATGCGTGTGGAAACAGTATGGGAAGGTGGGAAGTGGCATGTATGAAGAGACAATATGGAAAGTAAAGGGGGACTGTGTAGGGGACAGTATGATGAGCAGGGGGAATGTGTGAGATAGTATGGGGAGGGAGTATGGAATGTGTGAGTAAATGCTATGAGGAGCTGGGGGGAGTAATTTGTGCTGGAACAGTATAGAGAGGGGGGAAGTGTGAGGAGACTGTATGATGAGGGCACAGCAAGGAGAGGACAGTAT
Organism: Ranitomeya imitator; assembly: GCF_032444005.1. NCBI lineage: Eukaryota > Metazoa > Chordata > Amphibia > Anura > Dendrobatidae > Ranitomeya > Ranitomeya imitator. The sequence goes on from NC_091283.1 coordinate 37,990,309, forward strand.
GCTGAGGAGAGGGAGTGTGATGAGGGGGCACAGCATAGAGATTTGGGAGTATAGGGGGAGACAGTGTGAGAGAACAGAGTGATGAGGGGCCCAGTATGGAAAGGTGAGGACATTGTGGAGGGCTTGTGCCACATATTGACAGTGTGTAGGTCAAATTTTATGTAGGGAGCACAGCGATTATTTCTTCAAGGGCACAGAGTACAGTAGATATTTTTATTCAGAAGCATTATAATTACATTGCTATTTTAAGGACATGTCGGCATGTACTGAAGAAGAGCTGAGAAGATGAAAGTCTGCAGAGACAAGATGTGGCTGTGAAAATTCATCATTGCATGTGGACAAGATGAAGAAGAAAGCAAAGAGATGCCTCAAGTCAGAGAAGATGACATCTTTAAAGAATCTGGATTAAAAAGTTTATTTGTGATAGTGATGAGTTCTCATCAGTGCTGTGGCTCCCGTATGGTCCACAGTCTGATGATGACTGACAACATCATCTCTTTACCATTGTTAAGAACATACGAGCATTTGTCTGTTCATGTGAGACAAATGTATATGGGACTGACCTGACATTGCAATTGATGTGCCATGCACTGATGATGGTTCTGGTGCTGAATTTATGTGCAAATAGTGGTACTGTTGATGTAGCCATGTACTGATGGAGGTTCTGCTGATGTATTGATGTACTGATGGAGGTTCTGCTGATGTATTGATGTACTGATGGGGGTTCTGCTGATGTATTGATGTACTGATGGAGATTCTTGTGATGTATTTCTGTAATGATAGAGATTCTAGTTATGTATTTCTGTACTGCTGGTGGTTCTGTTGATGTAGTTCTGTACTGATAAGGGGTGTAATGCAATGTTTTTGTACTAATGGGGGTTCTAGTGTAGTATTCCTGTACTGCTGATGACTCTAGCGATGTATTTCTGTGCTGCTAGCGTTCTGGTGATGTATTTCTGCACTGTTGATGGGTTGTGATGCTGTGTTTCTGTGCTACTGGTGATTCTGGTGATGTATTCTTGTGCTGTTATTGGTTCTGATCCTGCACGCATGTAGAACTTGATTACGTGATACGTGGCTATGTTAATAAAGTGTTGTGCTGTCTGACAAGTTAAGGGTTACTGCGTTGTTATTTATGTTAGGAGAATTAAAGGTGTTGTTCAAGTTTGTGATGAAACTTCTGAATTCTCACAGTGCACAAACTGCACACTGTCAGGAATCTCTGGTGCTGGTGGTGAAAGAGGGAGGTCATGAAACCACAAGTGTGTTATTTTCATACATAAAAAAAAGTAGTATTCCCAATCCTTACAGCATGTAATATACTCACTGTCAGGATTCGGTTCTGCTTGCAGGTGCCAGCAGTGATCACATGACCACTCATATGTGATTTTCATACTTACAGTCATGTGACAACGAGCTTCTCTACCTGCTTCTCTCAATGAAAAAAGAACTGTAGTCTTTCACTGAACATTAAGAGAATGGGGAAGAGCAATTAGTCGGCACTAGTGTTGAACATTCCGATACCGCAAGTATCGGGTATCGGCCGATACTTGCGGTATCGGAATTCCGATACCGAGTTCCGATACTTTTGTGGTATCGGGAATTGGTATCGGATCCATATTAATGTGTAAAATAAAGAATTAAAATAAAAAATATTGATATACTCACCTCTCCGGAGGCCCCTGGACATCACCGCTGGTAACCGGCAGCCTTCTTTGTTTAAAATGAGCGCTGATGGTTCCTTCAGACCCTGGGAACCATCAGGATACCTTCCAATACTTGGTGTCCCATTGACTTGTATTGGTATCGGGTATCGGTATCGGCGATATCCGATACTTTTCGGGTATCGGACGATAATATCCGATACCGATACTTTCAAGTATCGGATGGTATCGCTCAACACTAGTCGGCACGTGACCGTAAGTAAGCAAATTGCATGTAAATGGTCATATTACGGCTACTCAAACTGCTTGAGCGGGGAGGTGCACCAAACTGAATTCTTGCCCCGGGAGCTGGAAAACCAAAATCCACCTCTGACGCACACTCACCTCGATCCAGTTTTCTCAGGCGCTCTGCTCCGGTGCACTGACTCTCGGCACAACAGACATGATGTAGCAACGTCACTACCTCTGCTGTCTCAATCACATATGCTGATTGGTGGAAGATAGAACCAGCGGCTCCATCCTCCACCAATGTGATCACCGCTATATGAGGATGCAGACAGCAGTGATATATGGACACTGGGGGTGGAGGGCATAGTGCGGCCCATAGGCCACTGTTTTCAGCCCTTCGGCTGTCTCTGAATGCTGGTGTTTACCCCTTGACATCTGGGAAATGGACATTAAGCCTTCCATTATGGTAAGCCACCAGGGAAGCAAGGATTAACCCTTCCAGAGCACTGAATCTCAGGGAATAGACATACCGCATGTGCAGCTGCACTGGGGCGCAGTCATATTGAACTTAAGCGGTGAGCCACAGACTGTACTGCTAAATATGGGAAAAGACCTAACCGATATTCTTTTTATTGACGGACATACTGCTATATAGGAATGTAGTTCCTATATATGTATACACATATATGAGGGGTAAAATAAAAGGCAAATCATTTATTTTTCATATAAAATTACTAAAAAATCATGAAGAACATCTACAATAATCACATTGTTTGATAAACTTTTAAAAATGAACATCAGAAATGAATAAATAGCTAGTAGCCTCCTGCTGACGAATACTCATTCCCATATGTGAAAAAAAGGCTCGGATTACCCCATTCATGACTCCGTACACACTAGACTAAGGTCGTCCAAAACCCTGACAGTTGATGTTGGGGAAAATAAGCATCAGGCCGTTTTATCACTCAACTCTTTGGTTCTTCAGGAGACAAGCGGGGAAGTCGCAGGGAAATGCAGATGCCCTATCACGGGCACCCTGTATGGTGGCAAATGTTCAACCCCACAAGTTTGAACAGAGGGGGAGGATATGTGAGGCAGTGAGGTGAATTATATGCAAGGGTCGGTATGTGTTCTCCAGGATGCGCATAGAAGTGTATTGAGGCTGCTGGAGAGCAGTGCAGTCACAGGCATAGCTGTGGTTGCAGTGCAGAATAAAAGTAAGTGTGGATCTGGTCAAGATATTTGGCCAAGGCAATTTTTAGGAAAGCCCATTAACTGTCTTTATTTTTGGAGTGAACTACAGGATGGTGGTGATGCAGTTCACTCCCTCCACCCGGGTCTTACAAGTGGCCCATGGCCACAGATTACCCTTTAAAAACCCTGCAGCAAAGGTTTTTGTTTGCTAGTGTTGGTTTGAAAGCTGCAGAGTAGGTGGCTCTGCAACATCCACTTATTTGTGCAGCTAACACAGAGCCAAGGGAAGCGAACGCCACCCCTCAGAGTGAAACTGTGGTGCAGTCATCCACAGCAATCGGTCTCGACATGGACTGTCTTGAAGCCCCAGCTGTGATCTGGAGGATACTGTTTTGCCTTTTCATTTGTGAGTCTTTGGATGTTAAAAGACATCTTCTTTGAATTTTACTGGGTCACTGCCTCACTACTGCACGATGTGAACACCGCTGCACTACAATGTGTATATATATATACATAAACACACGTATGTTCGAATATATATATACATATAACTAGTAGTGTTGAGCATTCCGATACCGCAAGTATCGGGTATCGGCCGATACTTGCGGTATCGGAATTCCGATACCGAGATCCGATACTTTTGTGGTATCGGGTATCGGTATCGGATACATAGAGATGTGTAAAATAAAGAATTAAAATAAAAAATATTGATATATTTACCTCTCCGGCGGCCCCTGGTGAGTCCGCGGGTAACCAGCAGGCTTCGTTGTTCAAAATCAGCGCTTTTAGGACCTGAGAAACACGTCCCGGCTTCTGATTGGTCGCGGGCCGCCCATGTGACCGCCACGCGACCAATCACAAGCCGCGACGTCACCGCAAGCTATTAGCGCGCTCATTTTTGAAAAATGAGCGCGTTAATGACTTTCAAAGACGTAGCGGCTTGTGATTGGTCGCGGCCACGCGACCAATGACAAGCCGCGACATCACCGCAAGCTATTAACGCGCTCATTTTTAAAAATGAGCGCGTTAATGGCTTTCAAAGACGTAGCGGGTTGTGATTGGTCGCGGCCGCGACCAATCACAAGCCGCGACGTCACCGCAAGCTATTAACGCGCTCATTTTTAAAAATGAGCGCGTTAATGGCTTTGAAAGACATAGCGGCTTGTGATTGGTCGCGTGGCCGCGACCAATCACAAGCCGCTACGTCTTTGAAAGTCATTAACGCGCTCATTTTTCAAAAATGAGCGCGCTAATAGCTTGCGGTGACGTCGCGGCTTGTGATTGGTCGCGGCCACACGACCAATCACAAGCCGCTATGTCTTTCAAAGCCATTAACGCGCTCATTTTTAAAAATGAGCGCGTCAATAGCTTGCGGTGACGTCGCGGCTTGTGATTGGTCGCGGCCACGCGACCAATCACAAGCCGCTATGTCTTTCAAAGCCATTAACGCGCTCATTTTTAAAAATGAGCGCGCTAATAGCTTGCGGTGACGTCGCGGCTTGTGATTGGTCGCATGGCGGTCACATGGGCGGCCCGCGACCAATCAGAAGCCGGGACGTGTTTCTCAGGTCCTAAAAGCGCTGATTTTGAACAAAGAAGCCTGCCGGTTACCCGCGCTGAGTTCAGGGGCCGCCGGAGAGGTAAATATATCAATATTTTTTATTTTTATTCTTTATTTTACACCTCCCTATGGATCCCAGGGCCTGAAGGAGAGTTTCCTCTCCTTCAGACCCTGGGAACCATGAGAATACCTTCCGATACTTGATGTCCCATTGACTTGTATTGGTATCGGATATCGGTATCGGCGATATCCGATATTTTTCGGGTATCGGCCGATACTATCCGATACCGATACTTTCAAGTATCGGACGGTATCGCTCAACACTAATAACTAGGCAGACACATTCATACTTACAGCACAAACAGAAATATACATACATACACATGCACACATGAGTACATCCAGGGCCGGTTTTAGACAAAGTGGGGCCCCAAATGCTCACATATTAAACCATCACACAAAAACGTTTCAGTTGTATTGACATGCTCTGAGTTCAGGCCGCTAAACGAGTGCGATTGAAAATATTGAATTCATTTGATGCTTGTTCCCGAGTTTCTTTACACTGGCTGAGGAAGAATGATGGGGACAGATAGTCCTCGATACAGTATAATGCAGGTCCCACATAGTACCTATAGTATAATGCACTCCCCATGGTTCTTGATAGAGTATAATGCAGCCCTCTTCAGAGTATCAAGAGAATACCAAGAGTGTGCAAAGCAGTCAAAGCAAAAGGTGGCTACTTTGAAGAACCTAGAATATAAGACATGATTTCAGTTGTTTCACACTTTTTTGTTAAGTATATAATTCCACATGTGTTAATTCATAGTTTTGATGCCTTCAGTGTGAATGTACAATTTTCATAGTCATGAAAATACAGAAAAATCTTTAAATGAGAAGGTGTGTCCAAACTTTTGGTCTGTACTGTATGTATACATACTAACATGAATATTCTGTACGCATACACCATAAACTCATGCATACATACTATATACACACAAAAATAATCACACAAACTGCATAAACACATTCATACATAGATACACAAACAAATGAATACACACACATAGAAATTACCATAGACACATTCACATAGACAACAGAAATGCGAACACACATGAATTAGCACATATCTACATACATATACACGTACATACATAATGTGCACAGAAACACATATTCTGTACATACATATAAATAAAAACATCCATATATGTACAGTACAGACCAAAAGTTTGGGCACATCTCATTTAAAGATTTTTCTGTATTTTCATGCTATGAAAATTATACATTCACACTGAAGGCATCAAAACTAGAGTTGAGCGACCTTGACCTTTTTAGAGTCGAGCCGGGTTTTGCGAAACCCGACTATGTCCAAAGTCGGGTCGAGTGAAATCGGCCGATTATGACGTAAAGTCGGGATCGACCGAAACACGAAACCCAATGCAAGTCAATGGGGCAGCATAGTCGGCAGTGAGTGGGGGCCAGGAAAACACCTAGAGTGCCCATTTTAATGTCAAAACCATCCATTCTTCTTAATGAAGCTTGTCAAGCGTAATTTACCTTATAATAATTGGAAGGCATTTGAAATTGGGGGTCATTTGGCTAAAGTTGTGGGGGGTAGGGCTGGTTCAAGTAATTAGTGGGCCCAGGAAATCTGGACCACGTCACGGCAGTGGAGCAGGGAGAGGTAAGTATTTCAACTTTGCAAGTGCTGTGAACCTGAGCAAGCAGGGGGGGCCCACTCGTTGGCATTGGCACTGGCACAGGGCCCCTCAAAGTACAGCGGTGTGTTTGCACGGCGGGGGCGCCTCCCACCGGCAGCAACACTTTTGCGTACTATGAGAGGCCCTGTGCCAGTGACGTCGCCAACTAGTATTCCTCCCCCCACCTGATGAAGGAACCTGCACTTTCATCTGCACCTTCCTCTTTGTCCCCGTGTAAGGTGGTATGGTATGCGGGAAGAGCAACCTGACTTTCAGCAGGGTCACAATGTTGTTGTGTAGCGTGCACGGGGAATGTTGCGTTATGGGTCAATGTACCAGCAGACTCATCTATCACTGGCTGGGCAATGGGCACGATGAAGTGGAAACACAGATATAGGCCCAAAGAAGAAAGTGGGCTAAATGCAGTTCAAAATTGGTAACACAGGAATAACCAGGGGGCATTGCAGTGGAGGACAACTGGAATGAGAGGCTGACACAGAGAGTAGGGCCAAATCAGTAAGTAGTCGAAATGCAGTTCAAAATTGGCAACCGTAGTAAACAGGCGGCACAGCTTTGTTCAGTGGAGGAGAACAGCAAGGAGTGGCAGACACCGATAGTAGGCCCCAAACCAACTAGTACGCCAAATGCAGTTGTTCCATTTAACCACAATTTAATGAGAGCCTGAAGATAGAAGCTCAGGAAAGGCAACCTGGGGAACACCTTGGAGTGTAACACACCATCTCTCTCCACCCCATACCCATTTTGTATGGCCTAATGCAGTGTACTTTTCTACAACTACTAAACGAGAGTCGGAAGACCGAAGCAATGGCAAGGAAACCTGGGGAACACCTTAGAGTGTAACACACCCTCTCTCTACACCCCATACCCAATTTGAAGGTCTAATGCAGTGTAGTTTCCAAGAACTACTAAACGAGAGCCGGAAGATCGAAGCTCAGGAAAGGCAACCTGGGGAACACCTTGGAGTGTAACACACCCTCTCGCTACACCCCATACCCAATTTGAAGGCCTAATGCAGCGTAGTTTCCAACAACTACTAAACGAGAGCCGGAAGATCGAAGCTCAGGAAAGGCAACCTGGGGAACACCTTGGAGTGTAACAAACCCTCTCTCTACACCCCATACCCAATTTGTAGGCCTAATGCAGCGTAGTTTCCGACAACTACTAAACGAGAGCATGAAGATCGAAGCTCAGGAAAGGCAACCTGGGGAACACCTTGGAGTGTAACACACCCTCTCTCTACACCCCATACCCAATTTGTAGGCCTAATGCAGCGTAGTTTCCGACAACTACTAAACGAGAGCCGGAATATCGAAGCTCAGGAAAGGCAACCTGGGGAACACCTTGGAGTGTAACACACCCTCTCTCTACACCCCATACCCAATTTGAAGGCCTAATGCAGTGTAGTTTCCAAGAACTACTAAACGAGAGCCGGAAGATCGAAGCTCAGGAAAGGCAACCTGGGGAACACCTTGGAGTGGAACACACCATCTCTCTACACCCCATACCCAATTTGAAGGCCTAATGCAGCGTAGTTTCCAACAACTACTAAACGAGAGCCGGTAGATCGAAGCTCAGGAAAGGCAACCTGGGGAACACCTTGGAGTGTAACACAACGTCTCTCTACACCACGGAAGGGATGATTCTTAGGAAGGAAGGCTGTTGGAAATAAGCATTGCGCGTCCGAGGGTGATTAGATTCTTATTAGGTATATACTCACCCTCGGACGCGCCCTGCTTCTTTATTTGGAATGAATGTTTATTTGCAATGTGGTGTTGACTTTCTCTATTATTTTGGTAATTAATGATTTTATTATTTTCATTATTTTGCATCTTCTCGGCAATAATATAAAGAAGACGCGACAGGACAACACTCGGTGGATGCCATATGTGTGTTTTCAATTTAAAAAAACTTTCAGTTAACTACTTGCAGGAGAAAGTAATTGTAGCTGGTGGCCATTTTTAGTACTGTACCAGATTTTAGTTGTGTGTTTGTTTTTAATGTTAAAATGTCTGCATTTGATATCTCACCAGTATTTTCTTTTTTATAAGCAAAATACTTATTTTTATATTTTCTGATGTTGGTTCCAGGGGTACACGGGCAGCAGTGACCTGGTCAGTGTAGTAGTAGTTGAAAGAATGGACCGCAGACAGGCATCGAAGGCCTAAAATAAAAAAATTGGGCTGGCTGTAGGCAATTTTAAATTGGTTCCAGGGGTACACGGGCAGCAGTGGTGTGGTCAGTGGAGGCCTAGTGGAAGGAGTGACCGCAGACAGGCATCGAAGGCCTAAAATAATAACACATGGCTGTAGGCAATTTTAAATTGGTTCCAGGGGTACACGGGCAGCAGTGACCTGGTCAGTGTAGTAGTAGTTGAAAGAATGGACCGCAGACAGGCATCGAAGGCCTAAAATAAAAAAATTGGGCTGGCTGTAGGCAATTTTAAATTTGTTCCAGGGGTACACGGACAGCAGTGGTGTGGTCAGTGGAGGCCTAGTGGAAGGAGTGACCGCAGACAGGCATCGAAGGCCTAAAATAATAACACATGGCTGTAGGCAATTTTAAATTGGTTCCAGGGGTACACGGACAGCAGTGGTGTGGTCAGTGGAGGCCTAGTGGAAGGAGTGACCGCAGACAGGCATCGAAGGCCTAAAATAATAACACATGGCTGTAGGCAATTTTAAATTGGTTCCAGGGGTAGACGGGCAGCAGTGACCTGGTCAGTGTAGTAGTAGTTGAAAGAATGGACCGCAGACAGGCATCGAAGGCCTAAAATAAAAAAATTGGGCTGGCTGTAGGCAATTTTAAATTGGTTCCAGGGGTACACGGGCAGCAGTGACCTGGTCAGTGTAGTAGTAGTTGAAAGAATGGACCGCAGACAGGCATCGAAGGCCTAAAATAAAAAAATTGGGCTGGCTGTAGGCAATTTTAAATTGGTTCCAGGGGTACACGGGCAGCAGTGGTGTGGTCAGTGGAGGCCTAGTGGAAGGAGTGACCGCAGACAGGCATCGAAGGCCTAAAATAATAACACATGGCTGTAGGCAATTTTAAATTGGTTCCAGGGGTACACGGGCAGCAGTGACCTGGTCAGTGTAGTAGTAGTTGAAAGAATGGACCGCAGACAGGCATCGAAGGCCTAAAATAAAAAAATTGGGCTGGCTGTAGGCAATTTTAAATTTGTTCCAGGGGTACACGGACAGCAGTGGTGTGGTCAGTGGAGGCCTAGTGGAAGGAGTGACCGCAGACAGGCATCGAAGGCCTAAAATAATAACACATGGCTGTAGGCAATTTTAAATTGGTTCCAGGGGTACACGGACAGCAGTGGTGTGGTCAGTGGAGGCCTAGTGGAAGGAGTGACCGCAGACAGGCATCGAAGGCCTAAAATAATAACACATGGCTGTAGGCAATTTTAAATTGGTTCCAGGGGTACACGGACAGCAGTGGTGTGGTCAGTGGAGGCCTAGTGGAAGGAGTGACCGCAGACAGGCATCGAAGGCCTAAAATAATAACACATGGCTGTAGGCAATTTTAAATTGGTTCCAGGGGTAGACGGGCAGCAGTGACCTGGTCAGTGTAGTAGTAGTTGAAAGAATGGACCGCAGACAGGCATCGAAGGCCTAAAATAAAAAAATTGGGCTGGCTGTAGGCAATTTTAAATTGGTTCCAGGGGTACACGGGCAGCAGTGACCTGGTCAGTGTAGTAGTAGTTGAAAGAATGGACCGCAGACAGGCATCGAAGGCCTAAAATAAAAAAATTGGGCTGGCTGTAGGCAATTTTAAATTGGTTCCAGGGGTACACGGGCAGCAGTGGTGTGGTCAGTGGAGGCCTAGTGGAAGGAGTGACCGCAGACAGGCATCGAAGGCCTAAAATAATAACACATGGCTGTAGGCAATTTTAAATTGGTTCCAGGGGTACACGGGCAGCAGTGACCTGGTCAGTGTAGTAGTAGTTGAAAGAATGGACCGCAGACAGGCATCGAAGGCCTAAAATAAAAAAATTGGGCTGGCTGTAGGCAATTTTAAATTTGTTCCAGGGGTACACGGACAGCAGTGGTGTGGTCAGTGGAGGCCTAGTGGAAGGAGTGACCGCAGACAGGCATCGAAGGCCTAAAATAATAACACATGGCTGTAGGCAATTTTAAATTGGTTCCAGGGGTACACGGACAGCAGTGGTGTGGTCAGTGGAGGCCTAGTGGAAGGAGTGACCGCAGACAGGCATCGAAGGCCTAAAATAATAACACATGGCTGTAGGCAATTTTAAATTGGTTCCAGGGGTAGACGGGCAGCAGTGACCTGGTCAGTGTAGTAGTAGTTGAAAGAATGGACCGCAGACAGGCATCGAAGGCCTAAAATAAAAAAATTGGGCTGGCTGTAGGCAATTTTAAATTGGTTCCAGGGGTACACGGGCAGCAGTGACCTGGTCAGTGTAGTAGTAGTTGAAAGAATGGACCGCAGACAGGCATCGAAGGCCTAAAATAAAAAAATTGGGCTGGCTGTAGGCAATTTTAAATTGGTTCCAGGGGTACACGGGCAGCAGTGGTCTGGTCAGTGGAAGTCTAGTGGAAGGAGTGACCGCAGACAGGCTTCCAAGGCCTAACATAACAAACTTGGGCTGGCTGTAGGCACTTTTAAATTGGTTCCAGGGGTACACGGGCAGCAGTGACCTGGTCAGTGTAGTTGTAGTTGAAAGAATGGACCGCAGACAGGCATCGAAGGCCTAAAATAAAAAAATTGGGCTGGCTGTAGGCAATTTTAAATTGGTTCCAGGGGTACACGGGCAGCAGTGGTGTGGTCAGTGGAGGCCTAGTGGAAGGAGTGACCGCAGACAGGCATCGAAGGCCTAAAATAATAACACATGGCTGTAGGCAATTTTAAATTGGTTCCAGGGGTACACGGGCAGCAGTGACCTGGTCAGTGTAGTAGTAGTTGAAAGAATGGACCGCAGACAGGCATCGAAGGCCTAAAATAAAAAAATTGGGCTGGCTGTAGGCACTTTTAAATTGGTTCCAGGGGTACACGGGCAGCAGTGGTCTGGTCAGTGGAAGTCTAGTGGAAGGAGTGACCGCAGACAGGCTTCGAAGGCCTAACATAACAAAATTGGGCTGGCTGTAGGCACTTTAAATTGGTTCCAGGGGTACATGGGCAGCAGTGTATGGTCAGTGGAAGTCTAGTGGAAGGAGTGACGGCAGACAGTCTTCGAAGGCCTAACATAACAAAATTGGGCTGACTGTAGGCACTTTTAAATTGGTTCCAGGGTAACACGGCCAGCAGTGGCCTGGTCAGTGTAGTAGTTGTAGAAAGAAGGGACCGCAGACAGGCTTCGAAGGCCTAACATAACTAAAATGTCAAAACAATGGTATTGTCAGTGCCAGGCATTGAAGGATGTCAGCGCCTAGACTACACATTGGTGAAGCTGTGAGAGATAATTTTGCTAGTGGTAGAGCACTGTTTGAGCTGGGGGGGGAACTGTCTTGTGGCCGGCGTTACAGGCACAGGGCCCCTCATATTACAACGGTGTGTCTGACGTTGGGTGCGCACCACCACCGCCAGAGACACTTTATTGTACTATGAGGGACCCAGTGGCAGTGCCGTCGACCAAAAGCGGCCACACCCACCTCTTCAGACAAACAGCACTCTCAAGGGTCCAAGCGCAAAGTGGCGATAGCACGGCCCCGTGTGGGGAGTTTGGCCATTTCGTGAGGTGGAAACATGTCGTATGCTGGACAATCAGGTGAAGAAAATTACGAGATTGGAAAAGTCATTCAGAATAGTCCACAGGCAAGACCTTTTCATAGGAAAGCTAGGTGTCAGCCGGGCAGGGTGGGGCAAAAGATTTTGAAATCCAGTTGTGGTTCATTTTAATGAAGGTTAGATCATCTACATTTTGGGTAGCCAGACGAGTCCTTTTTTCTGTTAGTATTGAACCTGCAGCACTGAATACTCTTTCTGATAGGACACTAGCTGCCGGGCAAGCAAGCTCCTGCAATGCATATTCTGCCAATTCTGGCCAGGTGTCTAATTTGGATGCCCAGTAATCAAATGGGAATGACGGTTGAGGGAGAACGTCGATAAGGGATGAAAAATAGTTTGTAACCATACTGGACAAATGTTGTCTCCTGTCACTTTGAATTGATGCTGCAGTACCTGTCCTGTCTGCGGTCATAGAAAAATCACTCCACAACCTGGTCAGAAAACCCCTCTGGCCAACGCCACTTCTGATTTCTGCCCCTCTAACACCTCTGGTCTGCTGGCCCCTGGAGCTCGTGTGAGAACGATCACGGGCGCTGTGTGCAGGGAATGCCAGAAGCAAACGGTCAACAAGAGTTGATTGTTTTGTTGCTAATATTAGTTCCAAGTTCTCATGTGGCATAATATTTTGCAATTTGCCTTTATAGCGAGGATCAAGGAGGCAGGCCAACCAGTAATCGTCATCGTTCATCATTTTTGTAATGCGTGTGTCCCTTTTGAGGATACGCAAGGCATAATCCGCCATGTGGGCCAAAGTTCCCGTTGTCAAATCTGCGGTTGTGCTTGGTTGAGGGGCAGTTGCAGGCAAATCTACGTCACTTGTGTCCCTCAAAAAACCAGAACCCGGCCTTGCCACGCCACCAATTTCCCGTGCCCCCGGGAAAGCTTCCTCATTAAAAATATACTCATCCCCATCATCCTCCTCATCCTCCACCTCCTCTTCGCCCGGTACCTCGTCATGTACACTGCCCTGACCAGACAATCGCTGACTGTCATCAAGGCTTTCCTCTTCCTCTGGTGCAGACGCCTGATCCTTTATGTGCGTCAAACTTTGCATCAGCAGACGCATTAGGGGGATGCTCATGCTTATTATGGCGTTGTCTGCACTAACCAGCCGTGTGCATTCCTCAAAACACTGAAGGACTTGACACATGTCTTGAATCTTCGACCACTGCACACCTGACAACTCCATGTCTGCCATCCTACTGCCTGCCCGTGTATGTGTATCCTCCCACAAAAACATAACAGCCCGCCTCTGTTCGCACAGTCTCTGAAGCATGTGCAGTGTTGAGTTCCACCTTGTTGCAACGTCTATGATTAGGCGATGCTGGGGAAGGTTCAAAGAACGCTGATAGGTCTGCATACGGCTGGAGTGTACAGGCGAACGGCGGATATGTGCGCAAAGTCCACGCACTTTGAGGAGCAGGTCGGATAACCCCGGATAACTTTTCAGGAAGCACTGCACCACCAGGTTTAAGGTGTGAGCCAGGCAAGGAATGTGTTTCAGTTGGGAAAGGGAGATGGCAGCCATGAAATTCCTTCCGTTATCACTCACTACCTTGCCTGCCTCAAGATCTACAGTGCCCAGCCACGACTGCGTTTCTTGCTGCAAGAACTCGGACAGAACTTCCGCGGTGTGTCTATTGTCGCCCAAACACTTCATAGCCAATACAGCCTGCTGACGTATGCCAGTAGCTGCCCCATAATGGGAGACCTGGTGTGCAACAGTGGCAGGTGCGGATGGAGTGTTTGTGCGACTGCGGTCTGTGGACGAGCTCTTGCTTCTGCAGGAGGACGAGGAGGAGGAGGAGGAGGAGGAGGGGGTGCGAACGGCTACAGACAACTGTTTACTAGACCGTGGGCTAGGCAGAACTGTCCCAAACTTGCTGTCCCCTGTGGACCCTGAATCCACCACATTTACCCAGTGTGCCGTGATGGACACGTAACGTCCCTGGCCATGCCTACTGGTCCATGCATCTGTTGTCAGGTGCACCTTTGTGCTCACAGATTGCCTGAGTGCATGGACGATGCGCTCTTTAACATGCTGGTGGAGGGCTGGGATGGCTTTTCTGGAAAAAAAGTGTCGACTGGGTAGCTCGTAGCGTGGTACAGCGTAGTCCATCAGGTCTTTGAAAGCTTCGCTTTCAACTAACCGGTAGGGCATCATCTCTAACGAGATTAGTCTAGCTATGTGGGCGTTCAAACCCTGTGTACGCGGATGCGAGGCTAAGTATTTCCTTTTTCTAACCATAGTCTCATGTAGGGTGAGCTGGACTGGAGAGCTGGAGATCGTGGAACTAGCGGGGGTGCCGGTGGACATGGCAGACTGAGAGACGGTGGGAGATGGTATTGTTGCCGCCGGTGCCCTAGATGCAGTGTTTCCTACTACGAAACTGGTGATTCCCTGACCCTGACTGCTTTGGCCTGGCAAAGATACCTGCACAGATACAGCAGGTGGTGCGCTAAATGGTGGTCCTACACTGCCGGAAGGGATGTTGCGTTGATGACTAGCTTCATTGGCCGAGGGTGCAACAACCTTAAGGGACGTTTGGTAGTTAGTCCAAGCTTTCAAATGCATGGTGGTTAAATGTCTATGCATGCAACTAGTATTGAGACTTTTCAGATTCTGACCTCTGCTTAAGGAAGTAGAACATTTTTGACAGATGACTTTGCGCTGATCAATTGGATGTTGTTTAAAAAAATGCCAGACTGCACTCTTTCTAGCATCGGATACCTTTTCAGGCATTGCAGACTGAGCTTTAACCGGATGGCCACGCTGTCCTCCACCAGGTTTTGGCTTTGCCACGCGTTTTGGGCAAGATACGGGCCCGGCAGATGGAACCTGTGGCGATGTTGATGCCTGCTGCGGCCCCTCCTCCTCCTCTGCTTCAGAACTGCTGCCGCCTGCACCCTGTTCCCCCAATGGCTGCCAATCGGGGTCAAGAACTGGGTCATCTAATAACTCTTCTTGTACCTCCTGCGCAACTTCGTCTGTGTCACCGTGTCGTTCGGTGGTATAGCGTTCGTGATGGGGCAACATAGTCTCATCAGGGTCTGATTCTTGATCAGCACCCTGCGAGGGCAATGTTGTGGTCTGAGTCAAAGGACCAGCATAGTAGTCTGGCTGTGGCTGTGCGTCAGTGCACTCCATGTCAGATTCAATTTGTAATGGGCATGGACTGTTAACTGCTTCACTTTCTAAGCCAGGGACGGTATGTGTAAAGAGCTCCATGGAGTAACCCGTTGTGTCGCCTGCTGCATTCTTCTCTGTTGTTGTTTTTGCTGAAGAGGACAAGGAAGTGACTTGTCCCTGACCGTGAACATCCACTAACGACGCGCTGCTTTTACTTTTACCAGTTTCACGAGATGAGGCAAAAGAGCTAGAGGCTGAGTCAGCAAGATAAGCCAAAACTTGCTCTTGCTGCTCCGGCTTTAAAAGCGGTTTTCCTAATCCCAGAAAAGGGAGCGTTCGAGGCCTTGTGTAGCCGGACGACGAACCTGGCTCCACAGCTCCAGACTTAGGTGCAATATTTTTTCCCCCACGACCACCTGATGCTCCACCACTACCACTACCCTCATTACCAGCTGACAATGAACGCCCCCGGCCACGACCTCTTCCACTAGACTTCCTCATTGTTTTAAAAACGTAACCAAACTAACGTTATTTGTTGCAGTCACACAACTTACACGGTGAGCTATAACTTCAGTATGATTTAGCTACCCCTTTACAGGTTGGTGAGACCACAGCGAAAATCAGGCCCAATGTTACACACTCTTTTTTTGGTGGCTGCAAATTAGAGAGATGCCCCACACGCAGGACTGTCACTGAAGCACAAATGTTAATATTAATGTCACACTATTATTTTTTTTTTATTTTTATTTTTTTCAGGAACACTTTAGAAACCCCCCAAAAAAAAAAAAAAAGATTTTTGCAGGGAGAATTTAGAAAACAAATGTAACAAACTATATGCTTTCTATGGGCCACTGAGTGAGAGATGACGCACACAGGAATCAGGAGTGGCACACAAGCCCAGAGGCCAATATTTTTCTACCAATGATTGATGGAGTTATTTTCTCTGGTAGATTTTGGAACCCAAATCAAGGAAAAAAAATGTAGGCTTTCTATGGACCACAATTGGAGAGAGAGAGAGAGAGAGAGAGAGATGGCACACCCAGGAGTCAAGACTGGCACACAAGCAGAAAGGCCAATATTAATCTCCCACTGTTTTTTTTGTTTTTTGTTTTTTTTTGTTTTTTTCAGGGAGACTTTAGAAAAAAAAATAATAAAAAAAATATGATTTTATCAGGAAGAATTTAGAAACCAAATAAAATAAAATGATTTTTTCAGGGAGAATTTATAAAACAAATAAAAACAAAAATAGGCGTTCTATGGCCCACTGACTGAGAGATGACGCACACAGGAGTCAGGAGTGGCACACAAACCCAGAGGCCAATATTTTTCTACCAATGATTGATGTAGTTATTTTCTCTGGTAGATTTTAGAACCCAAATCAAGGAAAAAAAATATAGGCTTTCTATGGACCACAATTGGAGAGAGAGAGAGAGAGAGAGAGAGAGAGAGAGAGAGAGAGATGGCACACCCAGGAGTCAAGACTGGCACACAAGCAGAAAGGCCAATATTAATCTCCCACTGTTTTTTTTGGTTGTTTTTTTTTTTTTTTTTTCAGGGAGACTTTAGAAAAAAAAATAATAAAAAAAATATGATTTTTTCAGGAAGAATTTAGAAACCAAATAAAATAAAATGATTTTTTCAGGGAGAATTTATAAAACAAATAAAACCAAAAATAGGCGTTCTATGGCCCACTGACTGAGAGATGACGCACCCAGGAGTCAAGACTGGCACACAAGCAGAAAGGCCAATATTAATCTCCCACTGTTTTTTTTTTTTTTTTTCAGGGAGACTTTAGAAAAAAAAATAATAAAAAAAATGTGATTTTATCAGGAAGAATTTAGAAACCAAATAAAATAAAATGATTTTTTCAGGGAGAATTTTGAAAACAAATAAAACCAAAAATAGGCGTTCTATGGCCCACTGACTGAGAGATGACGCACCCAGGAGTCAAGACTGGCACACAAGCAGAAAGGCCAATATTAATCTCCCACTGTTTTTTTTTTTTTTTTCAGGGAGACTTTAGAAAAAAAAATAATAAAAAAAATGTGATTTTATCAGGAAGAATTTAGAAACCAAATAAAATAAAATGATTTTTTCAGGGAGAATTTATAAAACAAATAAAACCAAAAATAGGCGTTCTATGGCCCACTGACTGAGAGAGAGAGAGAGAGAGATGGAACGCTTAGTACTGGCACACAAGCCCAAAGGGCAATATTAATCTCCCTTTTTTTTTCCAGGGAGAATTTCTAAAACCCAAAAAAAAAATAAAATAGGCTTTCTATGGCCCACTATTTGTGAGAGAGATGGGACGCTCAGGACTGGCACAGATGGCACGCTCAGGACTGGCACAGAAGCCCAGAGGCCAATATTAATCTCCCTTTTTTTCTGGGAGAATTTATAAAACCAAAAAAATATTTAAATAGGCTTTCTATGGCCCACTATTTGTGAGAGAGATGGCACGCTCAGGACTGGCACAGATGGCACGCTCACAACTGGCACACAAGCCCAGAGGCCAATATTAATCTCCCTTTTTTCAGGGAAAATTTATAAAACAAAAAAAAAAAAAAATAGGCTTTCTATGGCCCACTATTTGTGAGAGAGATGGCACGCTCAGGGCTGGCACAGATGGCACGCTCAGGACTGGCACACAAGCCCAGAGGCCAATATTAATCTCCCTTTTTTTCAGGGAGAAATTATAAAACCCCCAAAAAAAATAAAATAGGCTTTCTATGGCCCACTATTTGTGAGAGAGATGGGACGCTCAGGACTGGCACAGATGGCACGCTCAGGACTGGCACAGAAGCCCAGAGGCCAATATTAATCTCCCTTTTTTTCTGGGAGAATTTATAAAACCAAAAAAAAATTTAAATAGGCTTTCTATGGCCCACTATTTGTGAGAGAGATGGCACGCTCAGGACTGGCACAGATGGCACGCTCACAACTGGCACACAAGCCCAGAGGCCAATATTAATCTCCCTTTTTTCAGGGAAAATTTATAAAACAAAAAAAAAAATTAAATAGGCTTTCTATGGCCCACTATTTGTGAGAGAGATGGCACGCTCAGGGCTGGCACAGATGGCACGCTCAGGACTGGCACACAAGCCCAGAGGCCAATATTAATCTCCCTTTTTTTCAGGGAGAATTTATAAAACCAAAAAAAAAAAAAATAGGCTTTCTATGGCCCACTATTTGTGAGAGAGATGGCACGCTCAGGGCTGGCACAGATGGCACGCTCAGGACTGGCACACAAGCCCAGAGGCCAATATTAATCTCCCTTTTTTTCAGGGAGAATTTATAAAACCCCAAAAAAAATAAAATAGGCTTTCTATGGCCCACTATTTGTGAGAGAGATGGCACACTCAGGACTGGCACACAAGCCCAAAGGCCAATATTAATCTCCCACTGTATTTTTATCAGGGAGAATTTATACACCCCACAAAAAAAAATACAGAAAAATGAAAAGGCTTTCTATGGCCCACTATGTGAGAGAGATGGCACACACAGGGATGGCACTCTAGCAGAAATGCCAAATTGCCAATCTTAATCTCCCACCAAAAAAAAAAAAAAAAAAAAAACAGGGAATGTCCTACAATTACTATCTCCCTGCCTGCAGTAATCTCAGCCAGGTATGGCAGGCAGCTACTATCTCCCTGCCTGCAGTAATCTCAGCCAGGTATGGCAGGCAGCAATAAGGAGTGGACTGATGCACAAATGAAATAAAAAGTGTGGACAAACAAAAAAGATAGCTGTGCAGAAAGGAAGGAACAAGAGGATTTGTGCTTTGAAAAAAGCAGTTGGTTTGCACAGTGGCGTACACACAGCAATGCAGCTATCAGGGAGCCTTCTAGGGCAGCCCAATGAGCTACAGCGCTGAGGGGAAAAAAAAAAAAAAAAAAACTTCCACTGTCCCTGCACACCGAGGGTGGTGTTGGACAGTGCAAATCGCTGCAGCACAAGCGGTTTTGTGGTTAATGGACCCTGCCTAACGCTATCCCTGCTCCTGACAAAGCGGCAGCAACCTCTCCCTAAGCTCAGATCAGCAGCAGTAAGATGGCGGTCGGCGGGAACGCCTCTTTATAGCCCCTGTGACGTCGCAGACAGCAAGCCAATCACTGCAATGCCCTTCTCTAAGATGGTGGGGACCAGGACCTATGTCATCACGCTGCCCACACTCTGCGTTTACCTTCATTGGCTGAGAAATGGCGCTTTTCGCGTCATTGAAACGCGACTTTGGCGCGAAAGTCGCGTACCGCATGGCCGACCCCGCACAGGGGTCGGATCGGGT
This sequence comes from Ranitomeya imitator, assembly GCF_032444005.1. Classification (NCBI taxonomy): domain Eukaryota; kingdom Metazoa; phylum Chordata; class Amphibia; order Anura; family Dendrobatidae; genus Ranitomeya; species Ranitomeya imitator. The sequence continues at coordinate 38,009,843 of NC_091283.1, forward strand.
TTCATGAAACCCCGACTTAGCCAAAAGTCGGCGACTTTTGAAAATGTTCGACCCGTTTCGCTCAACCCTAATCAAAACTATGAATTAACACATGTGGAATTATATACTTAACAAAAAAAGTGTGAAACAACTGAAATCATGTCTTATATTCTAGGTTCTTCAAAGTAGCCACCTTTTGCTTTAAGGACTGCTTTGCACACTCTTGGCATTCTCTTGATCAGCTTCAAGAGGTAGTCACCGGGAATGGTTTTCAAGTCACAGGTGTGCCCTGTCAGGTTTAACAACTGGGATTTCTTGCCTTATAAATGGGGTTGGGACCATCAGTTGTGTTGTGCAGAAGTCTGGTGGATACACAGCTGATAGTCCTACTGAATAGAATAGAAAATTTGTATTATGGCAAGAAAAAAGCAGCTAAGTACAGGAAAAAGAGTGGCCATCATTACTTTAAGAAATGAAGGTCAGTCAGTCCAAAAAATTGGGAAAACTTTGAAACTGTCCCAAAGTGCAGTGGCAAAAACCATCAAGCGCTACAAAGAAACTGGCTCACATGAGGACCGCCCCAGGAAAGGAAGACCAAGAGTCACCTCTGCTTCTGAGGATAAGTTTATCCGAGTCTCCAGCCTCAGAAATCGCAGGTTAACAGCCGTTCAGATTAGAGACCAGGTCAATGCCACACAGAGTTCTAGCAGCAGACACATCTCTACAACAACTGTTAAGGGGAGACTCTGTGCAGCAGGCCTTCATGGTAAAATAGCTGCTAGGAAACCACTGCTAAGGACAGGCAACAAGCAGAAGAGACTTGTTTGGGCTAAAGAACACAAGGAATGGACATTAGACCAGTGGAAATCTGTGCTTTGGTCTGATGAGTCCAAATTTGAGATCTTTGGTTCCAACCACCCTGTCTTTGTGCGATGCAGAAAAGGTGAACGGATGGACTCTACATGCCTGGTTCCCACCATGAAGCATGGAGGAGGAGGTGTGATGGTGTGGGGGTGCTTTTCTGATGACACTGTTGGGGATTTATTCAAAACTGAAGGTATACTGGACCAGCATGGCTACCACAGCATCTTGCAGCGGCATGCTATTCCATCTGGTTTGCTTTTAGTTGGACCATCATTTATTTTTCAACAGGACAATGACCCAAACACACCTCCAGGCTGTGTAAGGGCTATTTGACCAAGAAGGAGAGTGATGGGGTACTACACCAGATGACCTGGCCGCCACAGTCACCAGACCTGAACCCAATCGAGATGGTTTGGGGTGAGCTGGACCCCAGAGTGAAGGCAAAAGGGCCAACAAGTGCTAAGCATCTCTGGGAACTCCTTCAAGATTGTTGGAAGACGATTCCCGGTGACTACCTCTTGAAGCTGATCAAGAGAATACCAAGAGTGTGCAGAGCAGTTATCAAGGCAAAAGGTGGCTACTTTGAAGAACCTAGAATATAAGACAAAATTTCAGCTGTTTCACACTGTATTGATAAGGATATAATTCCACATGTGTTAATTCATAGTTTTGATGCCTTCAGTGTGAATTTACAATTTTCATAGTCATGAAAATACAGAAAAATCTTTAACCGAAAAGGTGTGTCCAAAGTTTTGGTCTGTACTGTACATTCGTACATACAATATGCACACGTGCATACATAAACTGTACATACATATATACATTATACATATACACACACACATGAATAAACACATCTACTAACACACATACATACACACAATGACGCACCTATATACACATTCTACACACATACGCAGAAATAAGACATACATGCATAACCACATACACACCTAGAGGCATAACTCCAGCTGATGAATATATCTACACAGCAGGGAAGGTTCAGCTATGGACGTCCCCCTGAATTTTCCACCCTCTTGACCAGTGACTTGTTTCCACTTGCCTGCATAACTTTGCAGTGAGTGTGTGCGAGGGGAGTAGCATAACCAAAACCAAAGAGGCTGTGCAGCAGTGTACAGATATATTCAGGAGTGTAGCAGGTTTGCCGTTGTTTTAGGGTGTGTTCCTCTCCACCGTCACATAAGTGCACAGTATGCGTAAAGCTCTAGCTATAACAGGTACGCAATGTCCCTATTATGGGATATACAATATTCGGCATTCTCGTAGCCATGGGCGACAGAGTGCGGGGGATTTATCTGCCTGTCTTTCCTTTCCCACGATCCCCGGTGTCGCATTCTCTCTCATCCCCTCCATGACAGATGCAGCTCTCTGTCCTATTGTATTTTTTAATATTACTCATGAAAGAAAACTCATCACAGGGTGGAGACACCGAGGGTGTGAGAGGGGACACCGTGCACGACGGAGGTGCAGGAAATGCCAATAATAAAAATAGTCTGAAAAAAGAGCAAGAAGGAAGTCCGAAAAAGCTAAAACATAGAGGTAAACCTACAGAAAAGGCAGCGACGAAGTTCAAAAAGGAAGGAGTGCTGGGGCAGGTTGTGTAATGGCCAGCGTGCGGTGGCAAAAAGAAGCCTCTCAGAGATTACAATAGGACTTTAGAACAAGCTGTCATACCATCATAACCTGGCTTGGTGGGCCCTCCAGTGGAAACTGAGGTCCTGGATCTGGTTTACTGATTGGTCAGAAAAGAACTTCCATTGGTAGCTTTCTACAAGCTTTTAGCGGGTGGCGAGGTATAATCCAAAGACCCCTCATCAACCTTAGAAGATAATATATATATATAAGATAGTATATATAATTAGTACAGTGTGGTATATTGAAGATCTGTTATAGATTTTGTAGTAGGTCCCAAGTGCACCAAGGCATGCCAGATCCCCATGTTATATAATGACTGAGATAAAGGGTGCAGTCTAGGTAACCATCCATTAAATGTGCCAAATTTTGCCACCAACCATGCATCATATACTGTATATCAAGAAATTGAAGAACAGCACCCTACTAGACTACGCAGTGCAGCGCAGTGGTGGATAATTGTTTGGAACTTCTACATAGCCTCTTAGTCAATAAGCCAGTGGTCCCCAACTCCGGTCCTCAAGAGCCACCAACAGGTCATGTTTTCAGGATTTCCTTAGTATTGCACAGGTGATGGAATTATCACCTGTGCAATACTAAGGAGATACTGAAAACATGACCTGTTGGTGGCTCTTAAGGACCAGAGTTGGGGAACACTGCAATAAGCCATCCTAAAAGAAGCCGGTATGGTAAACGGTCCCCTATATGGACTTTTACTAAAGAAAACCGTAGAGGTCCCGTCAACATTCTAACAGAGTCGCATTACTGAAGGTTTATGTTCCTCTTACAGGGGCTACCAGAGCTACTTTGAGCATTCTGGTGAAGTGGTATGGTTGGTATGTACAATGTTTAGTTGGGTGGCGGCAATGTAACATTGATATGAAAGTCCAGACCCAAGAATCCTCAGCAGAACAGCATCCAGAACATCCAACTCCCTCTTCCAGCTTGTCTTCCTCAGGTTTGTGATACACACACGCATCATAAGATGTAAAAGAAAATTTGATTCATCAGACCAGGCCACCATACTACATTTTTCCCATGTATATCCCATTATAGGTCAATTTAGAAGTGCACATTGGTCACTATTGGTGCTCTGACTGTCACGGGGAGCCTAGGTAGGCTAAAGCTAATAACCCGGGCCCCTGCGATTTCCCTAAGACTAGGGAAACCCTGTCTGTCCCTCTCCCAGCGATTACACTGATGGTGTGCTTGTCTGGGCCGCCAGGCCTGACCCTGACTCCTGATTCAGTACTAAACTGAAACCTCCACCCTCCACCCAGTGATAATCTTCACACCAACCCCTACAGAAAGCACAGACAGGGAAAACCAAAAAACGCACCACGCTGCAAACACTTTCAGGAAAACACTATAATGTGCACAGGGCAAAACAAAACACGAATATAGGAAGGAGAAATATGACAAGGATCATACACCACCAGATATGATATTTCCACTCCAAGACCACCACTCCAAACCGAGATCACCAGGCACAAGACACAAGCTATAATCGGTGACGCCCAAAGTTTAGAAGAACTATTTAAAGGCCGTGGGCGTGCCCCAGCCTCCAATCCGAGTACCAGCTAGATTAACCCCGGACAACCTAGATAAAATCTAGCCGGCGCCACTAAGCGCATAGTGGACGAATGCAGAATTACCGCTGTCTGTCGGACGCCCTAGTGTGAATAGCGTCCGACATGACAGTACCCCGCCTTCTACGAGGGACCCCAGGGCCCTCACGACTTATAGGACCTGGCTTGTCCGGATGGCGGTGGTGAAACATACTGACCAGCCGGTCTGCATGAATATCTGAGGCTGGTACCCAAGACCTCTCATAAGGCCCATAACCACGCCAGTGTACCAGGTATTGTAAAGTGCGGCACACCACTCGAGAGTCAACCACCTTGGAGACTTCAAACTCTAAATTGCCATCCACCAAAACTGGAGGTGGCATCGGCGCCGCGTCCTCGGAACCCACCACCTTTTTTAAATAAAGACCTGTGGAACACATTGTGGATCTTATATACCGTAGGGAGCTCCAATCAGTAGGCTACCGGGTTAATGATGGCAGTGACCCTAAACGGACCAATAAACCTAGGACCCAATTTAAGAGATGGTATTTTGAGTCTTATGTTTTTTGTGGACAACCACACCCAGTCACCCACACTCAGGTCCGGACCCGGCACACGTCTACAGTCAGCCACACATTTGTGCCTTGCCCCCACGCTCAACAGGCGCTGTTTCACCCTCCTCCAGACGGATGACAGTTGTGCTCCTAACTGGTCCTCCTCCGGGATGCCGGAAGAGCCCCCCTGACTCAAAGTACAAAATTGAGGATGGTGCCCGTAAACACAAAAAACGGAGAGTCCCCAGAAGATTCCTGGCGGTGATTATTTATGGCAAACTCAGCCAAAGGAAGGAGCGTCGACCACTCCTCCTGGTTGTCAGAAACAAAGCAGCGTAAGTACTGCTCCAAATTTTGGTTCATCCGCTCGGTCTGGCCATTTGACTGAGGATGAAACGCCGAACAATGTGACAACTTGATCCCCAGCCGTGAGCAAAATGCTTTCCAAAATTTTGCCACAAACTGAGAACCCCTATCAGACACGATGTCAGACAGGACCCCATGAAGTCTGACCACCTCCTGCACAAATACCTGAGCCAGAGTCTTAGCGTTAGGCAACGAAGGTAAGGGCACAAAGTGCGACATCTTTGAGAACCGATCAACAATCACCAAGATGATTGTATTCCCAGCTGAGGCGGGCAAGTCTGTGATAAAATCCATCGAGATCTCCGTCCACGGCCTACTGGGAACCTCGAGAGGAAGTAGTATGCCAGCAGGACGGGAGCGGGGTGTCTTAGCCCTGGCGCACGTGGTGCATGCTGACACGTATGAGACCACGTCCTGTCGGATTTTGGGCCACCAAAACCGACATGACACCAACTCCAAGGTACCCCTAACCCCTGGGTGGCCAGCCAGGACAGCATCATGATGCTCCGCCAATACCCTTAGGCGAAGATGGAGCGGTACAAACGATTTGTTACTGGGAAGCTCAGGTGGTACCTCCTCCTGAGCCTCGGCAATCTCAGCCTCAACCTCGGTTGTGAGGGCCGAGACCACTACACCCTTTTGGAGGATGGGTACGGGTTCTTCTCAAGGTTCTCCCCCCGGAAAACACCTGGACAAAGCATCCGCCTTAGTGTTCTTAGACCCAGGTCGGTAAGTAACAAAAAAGTTGAACTGCGAGAAAAATAATGCCCAACGAGCCTGCCTGGGGGACAGACGCTTGACAGACTCCAAATAAAGCAAATTCTTATGGTCGGTAATAACAGTAACCTGGTGAACCGACCCCTCCAAAAAGTGCCGCCATTCCTCAAAGGCCAACTTGATAGCCAACAACTCCCTGTTGCCGATATCGTAGTTACGTTTGGCGGGCGACAGTTTCTTGGAGAAATAGGTGCAAGGACGCAACTCGCTCAAGGATGAGCCTTGTGACAGCACCGCCCCCACACCAACCTCAGACGCATCGACTTCCATGGTAAATGGTTTTGATACATCCGGCTGCACCAGAATGGGGGCCGAAGCAAAACAGTTCTTAAGAAATTCAAATGTGCACACAGCAGCCTCAGGCCAGACGGAGAAATTGGTACTCTTTTTCGTCATGTCAGTAAGCGGTTTAGTAATGGTCGAAAAATCCTTGATAAATTTCCTATAGTAGTTAGAAGACCCAAGGAACCGCTGGAGCGCTTTTAGGTTATCAGGCCGTTCCCAATGCAGTACCGCTTGCACCTTAGCGGCGTCCATTTTAAACCCAGAAGCAGACACAATATAACCCAAGAAAGGCAACTCCTGAACCGAAAAAACACATTTCTCAAGTTTTGCATAAAGCTTATTCTCTCTGAGAAGCTGTAACACCTGCCTGACATGCTCTAAATGAGTATCACGGTCGCATGAGTAAATGAGAATGTCATCTAAGTACACAATAACGAATTTCCCTAGTACATGCGAGAACACATCATTTATGAAATGTTGAAATACTGCAGGTGCGTTTGTCAACCCAAATGGCATCACCAAATTTTTAAAAAGACCCTCTGGGGTATTAAAAGCCGTCTTCCACTCATCACCTTGACGGACTCTTATGAAGTTGTACGCCCCCCTGAGGTCAAGCTTGGTAAACCACTTAGCACCTGCCACCTGGTTGAACAAATCAGGTATCAGTGGTATAGGGCAGGGGTCCCCAACTCCAGTCCTCAAGGCCCACCAACATGTCATGTTTTCAGGATTTCCTTAGTCTTGCCCAGGTAATAATTGCATCACCTGTGCAATGCAAAGGAAATCCTGAAAACATGACCTGTTGGTGGGCCTTGAGGACTGGAGTTGGGGACCCCTGGTATAGGGTATGGATCACGAACCGTAATCTGGTTTAGCTCCCTGAAATCCAGACACGGGCGTAGTCCGCCATCTTTCTTCTTAACGAAGAAGAACCCCGCTGCCAACGGCGAGGACGAAGGCCTGATGTGCCCTTTGCTCAAACTTTCAGCAATGTAGTCCTTTAACGCATGCCTCTCAGGACCAGAGATGTTAATCATCCTTGCTTTCAGCAATTTGGCCCCTGGTTTATACCTGATAGTACAGTCATGTACGATGTGGTGGCAATTCAGAGCAACCCTTCTCTGAGAACAAATCTGCGAAATCCAGCAGTGACTCAGGAATGCTAGGAGTGATAGCGGACACACATGTGGCCAGGCAATTCTCCTGGCAAAATCCGCTCCACTGAATTATATCCTGAGTTTTCCAATCAATCACCGGGTTGTGCATAGATAACCATGGAAAACCCAAAACCATTTGTGCAGGAAGATTCCTGAGCACCCTACATGTAACTTGCTCAGAATGTAGGACCCCAACGTGGAGTTTCACCTCAGCCACAAACTCAGTAATCTCCCCCTGTGGGAGTGGAGTAGCATTGATGGAGACCACCCGGATAGGATGAAGCAGTTTTTTGATCCTGAAACCGGCTGTGCGCGCAAACTCCTCATCAATTAGATTAGTGGCAGAACCACTATCCACAAAAACAGTGATTGGCAGCTCTCTGCCAGCGATCATAACTTTGGCAGGGAGCATGCATTGAGAAACCACCATGGAGGATATGCATAAGCTCAGATTGGCCTCCTCCACACCCTCTGAGCTTAGCAGTTTTCCGCCGTTGCGCTTTTCTTAGATAGCAGAGGACAAGTATTTACATAATGACCAGTTTTACCACAGCAAAAACAGGCACCCTGCTTCCTGAGCAGAGGGGCTCGATGTTTAAAGGGACTCTGTCACCTGAATTTGGAGGGAACAATTTTCAGCCATGGAGGCGGGGTTTTCGGGTGTTTGATTCACCCTTTCTTTACCCGCTGGCTGCATGCTGGCTGCAATATTGGATTGAAGTTCATTCTCTGTCCTCCATAGTACATGCCTGCGCAAGAAAAAAAACTCTCCACTGAGTTAAATGCAGCTGAATCAGATGGTAACGAAAACGCCCATGCTTGGGGGTCCCCGTTGAGTAATGACAACACCAGGCCCACACGCTGAGCCTCATTACCTGAGGAGATCCCGAAAATAAAGTTTGCAAGCTTCACGAAAAGTAACAAACTTACTGCGTTCCCCAGCAAACCTTTCAGGTAAAGGAAACTTAGGCTCAGCAACTCTACCTGCAGATTCAGCTTGCACATTAGCTACTACTAGACCCTGTTGTTGCACTGCCCCCTTCAACTCAGTGACCTGTAGGGACAGCGCCTCCAACTGGTGGGTTATGGAACTCATGGGATCCATGGAATACAAAAAATATGGGCCGATTATAATGTCACGGGGAGCCTAGGTAGGCTAAAGCTAATAACCCGGACCCCTGCGATTTCCCTAAGACTAGGGAAACCCTGTCTGTCCCTCTCCCAGAGATTACACTGATGGTGTGCTTGTCTGGGCCACCAGGCCTGACCCTGACTCCTGATTCAGTACTAATCTGAAACCTCCACCCTCCACCCAGTGATATTCTTCACACCAACCCCTACAGAAAGCACAGACAGGGAAAACCAAAAACGCACCATGCCGCAAACACACAAAGGAAAACACTATAATGTGCACAGGGCAAAACAAAACACAAATATAGGAAGGAGAAATATGACAAGGATCATACACCACCAGATCTGATATTTCCACTCCAAGACCACCACTCCGAACCGAGATCACCAGGCACAAGACACAATCTATAATCGGCGACGCCCAAAGTTCAGAAGAACTATATAAAGGCCGTGGGCGTGCCCCAGCCTCCAATCCGAGTACCAGCTAGATTAACCCCGGACAACCTAGATAAAATCTAGCCGGCGCCACTGAGCGCATAGTGGACGAATGCAGAATTACCGCTGTCTGTCGGACGCCCTAGTGTGAATAGCGTCCGATATGACACTGACCATTCTAAAGCTATAAAGCCCCATACAGAGCAAGCTGTATCGCTCTCCTCACATCAAAGGGCATTGGACACCTATGATCCTGTCACTGGTCTATTAGAAGTCCTTTCATGGATCACTTTTGGTAGGTATGTACCAGTGTATATTGGGAAAACCCCAAAAGACCTGCCATTTTGGAGCTCCTGTAACTTAGTCATCTAGACCTTAAAGTTAGACTCTTGTTGCTAAGATACTTACACTTCGCCATTTTTCCTACTTCCAAAAAATGAACTTGAGGAACTGACTCATCTATTGCTGTTTAATATATCCTGACATAACTAATGTTATTCACTTCTTCGGACAGTGGTTTTAATGGTACGGATGATGCGTACAGTACATAAGTTTATGGTTATGGTGATGATGATCATTCATGAACATGCATGTTGAACCTTTTGTTGATATTTCACCCTTTTCTACTCGGTAATTTCAGATACCACACATCATAGCGCAGCCTTCACATTCACTGTTTTATCTACCTATGCCAAAAATTACTTGAAGAAGTAATCATAGTTTATAAGCTCAAAGAAAGCCAGGAGGCAACAAGATCTTCTCATTCTGGCCAGAAGAAATGTCTCCATCTGTCAACTGGCACAAACCTTCTCGGTTCCTAATCATGGCAAATAATAGATTCACAATTATATAAAACTGCAATAACTCCCACTAATCCATATTTATTCCTTATCAAACATGAGTGAGGACATTATAGCAGAGTGAACTCTTGAGAAACATCACCTGGAACTGTTTTACCAAGCATGGTTGCCAAGCTTCTGTAAGCCAACCAAAGTCTTCTGCAGGCCTTATCTGTAGCATAGTGACTAAAGATATTCAGGAGCTGGGTGTACGAGTACAAAAGTGGGTCCTGATCCCTTTACCCAACCAAAACCACATTTTAGAGAAAACATTTTCAAACTAGACCAGAGTGACCCTTATACCTTGGCATTAAGGTGACCAGGCACCAGGGTCAAATCAACAATATTGGAGACTTCTCAACAAAACATGTTCATTGGCTAAAACAATTTTGAAAAGAGTAAAGATGGAAAACTCTGAGGCGGTGGAATTTCTTAGGAAAATATTAGGCAGACATAAATAGATAGATAGATAGATAGATAGATAGATAGATAGATAGATAGATAGATAGATAATAGATAGATAGATAATAGATAGATAGTAGATGGATCGATACATAGATAATAGATAGATAATAGATAATAGATAGATAATAGATAATAGATGATAGATAGATAGATAGATAGATAATAGATGATAGATAGATAATAGATAGATAGATAGATAGATATGTAGATAGATAATAGATGATAGATAGATAGATAGATAGATAATAGATAGATAATAGATGATAGATAGATAATAGATAATAGATAGATAGATAGATAGATAGATAGATAGATAATAGATGATAGATAGATAATAGATGATAGATAGATAGATAGATGATAGATAGATAATAGATAGATAATAGATGATAGATAGATAATAGATGATAGATAGATAATAGATAGATAGATAATAGATGATAGATAGATAATAGATAGATAGATAATAGATGATAGATAGATAATAGATAGATGATAGATAGATAATAGATAGATAATAGATGAGATAGATAGATAATAGATGATAGATAGATAATAGATGATAGATAGATAGATAGATAGATAGATAGATAATAGATAATAGATAGATAGATAATAGATGATAGATAGATAATAGATGATAGATAGATAATAGATGATAGATAGATAGATAGATAGATAGATAGATAGATGATAGATAGATAATAGATAGAT